>NC_090193.1:22943376-23573376 GCF_024679245.1 Pseudorasbora parva
GGCCCCTAATAACAGCAACGATAGTAATATTTATTATTATTTGTATTATTATTATTATTATTAAATCACAGTTGAGCTCTGGAACTATTTGTCATATGATTAATAATTTTGTTATACTTTTAATATTATTGTGATTACTATTAATAATAATAATAATTATTATTATTATTAAAAAGTTGTTATATTGTTAAATTACCTAGTGAACATTACTGGCTTGTATTAAATCACCTTTGGTGGTTTTATTTAAATAAGCTACTTTGCAGTCATTGCGGTGATTTTTCCCTTGCTTAAGGGTTTTTTGGCACTGCTGTTCTATTACAGCCATCATCCTCATCATTCCTCTGGCATCTTGTTTTACTTGGCACATAAAGTTCTTTAAACCTTCATCCCACCTTAGATGACGCTTGCCGTCATCTCAAGATTTTCTATTTTCTCTCTGACAAGTTATCATAAGTCTATACATGGAGCAGTAACTCCTGCTAATCCAATGACTAAGACAGACTGGCTGAGAAGGTCTCTTCAGGAGCATGAATGTGGGTCGTGGTGCCTACTGCAGGCAGGTAATCTGTCCTCCTCTCAGAACCAGAGAGCGACCCTCATTAATCTAACGCAGTGATTGCACTCTCTTCCACCTGTGCTCTCTAATTAGAACTAGGACAGACTTATGTGTTTACAAAGCCACGTCGCAAATGGAACAGTTGGAAGATTTTCAACATCACATTCTCTGTCAGAGAAGACATTTTTGGACGAGACTGAAAGGAATAGTTCTCCCAAAAATGAAAATTATTCATCATTAGTCATTATTTACTCACCCTCATATCAGTCCAAACCCGCATAACTGGTTCTTCCATGAAACATAAAAGATGATGTTGGACAGAATGTCCAAGCTTCTGTTTTTCAAACACTGATGGTGGATGATGATTTATACTGACAAGCTCCAAAAAATAATACAAAATTAAAAAGCGTCTGCTTTAGTTTTTCACAAAAGATAATATATTACTACAGGCTTGGGACAACATTGGGGTGAGTAACACCAAAAGGGGCTGAGTAAATGACGACAGCGTTTAGCACACTGCCATTCAAAAGTTTTGCACTAGAAAGTTCTCTCTCTTTCTTATGAATGTAATACTTTTATTTAGCAAACCCGTTAGACCTTCGTTCCTCTTCGGAACACAAGTTAAGATATTTGTGATGAAACCGGAGAGCTTTCTGACCATTTAATCGGATTCACTTTATATTAGGTGGCCTTAACTACTATGTACTAACATTTAAATTAATGATTTGATAGAGTGCACTTATTGTGTACATACATGTTTTACATTGTACTTTACATTTCACAGTTTTACTTTATTTATTATTACCTGCATATAATTAATTCTGTAATTAATTTTTGTAGTTACATTTATAATTACTGTTGACCCTAACCTTACACCTAACCCTACCCTTAACCTTACCCATCCCACCACACCTGTACCTAACTTTACCCGTATCTCGCCTCAATGTCAGCTAAAGTGTTTTGGGACCCACTTTATATTAGGTGGCCTTAACTACTATGTACTAACATTTTAAGTAATCATTTGATACAATGCACTTATTTTTTACATACAAGTTTTTACATTGTACTTACATTTTTAAAAATACCTGCATGTAATTGTCTGTAATTAATTTCTGTAGTAGCATTTGTAATTACAAAGTTGGCACTTCCCTTACACCTAAACCTACCCTTAAACTGACCCATCCCACCACACCTGTCCCTAACTCTACCCGTATCCCACCTCAATATCAGCAAAAGGGATTTGCAATACAATTTGAACACAGTATACATTGTACTTATTTTTTGATGTAAATACATAGAAGATAAGGCCACCTAATATAAAGTGGGGCCATTTAATTAATACTTTCAAGGTCCAGAAAGGTAGTAAAGACATCATTAAAATCATCCATGTGACAAGAGTGGTTCAAATTAAATTTTATGAAGTGAAAAGAATGTTTTGTGCGCATAAACAAACAAAAATAATGACAATTTATTCTAGCCTGTGTCAGACTCTTATGCTGTTGGCCTAGTGTAAAAGTGCAGTGTTTCCTAGTTCTATGGCTGAACGATTACATCAAGGTAAGCTGACCTTCTGGAAACACTGCACTGTTTACACTGTGTTAACAAGGTAAGAGTCTAGAAGAATAAAGTTTTTACTTTTATTTGTTTTTGCACACTAAAAGTATTCTCATCGCTTAAACCACTGGAGTCGCATGGATGATTTTAACAATGTCTTTACTACCTTTCTGGGCTCAGAGAGCTCTCGGATTTAATAAAAAATATCTTCATTTGTGTTCCGAAGATAAACGGGTTTGGAACAATATTAAGGTGAGTGATTAATGACAGAAATGTTGGGGTGAAGAACCCTAAATTACACTTTAAAATATATTAAATTAAGCCCTATTCAGACGGTAATCGTTTCTCTTGGGGTCGTAAGATATTTTCATAATTTACAGGGGCTAGTCTGTGATCTAATTGCCGTCCAAATCCAGAATGTCAGTGTTTTTCTTCTACCACCCATGTGAAAATCCACAGCTGTTAAATACCTGTTGTTTAGCTGTAATAGCTGTCCTAATTCACATCTCTGAGTTTTCAAGAAATCGCTTCAAATTTCATGTTTGACCACTGCAGAGCACCATATTGTCATGCTTTGCTGTAATTTGGATGCATGTGAAAGATCTATAGCCTACAGTTTTATTACTGGAATGCTGGAAAGTATTTACAAGAATAATCTTTCATCAACGCTTAAAAGAGAAAGAGAAGAAAAACATGTAAACATTTGAAATGAGCCATTATTATGGCAGTAATTAACACTATATAGTTACATTGGCAGCATTGTATTGAAGAGATAGTTCACCTAAAAAATTGAAAATGAAAATTGTCATCATTTAATGTCTCCCTCGTTGTTCCAAACCTGTATGAGTTTCTTTCTTCTGTTGAACATGAACACAAAAGAAGATATGTTGAAGAATGTTTGTAACGAAGCACATAGAACAACCATTCACTACCATAGTATTTTTTTCCTCCCTACTATGATAGTGAATGGTTGTTCTATCTGCTTGGTTACAAACATTCTTCAAAATAACTTTCTTTGTGTTCAACAGAAGAAAGAATTACCGTCAGAATAGGGCTTTAGAAAACTATATTCAATTAGAACAACGTGCAATATTAATTATACATGCAAATAGAAAAACATCTAGCAACTCAAGAAAACGCCTTCATCAGTTTAAAAACATGTGCTGCTAATACTCACAAAGCACATACGATCAGGATGTTAAAAAAAACCTCACTTTTCAGGTCATCGACAACCACTGATGAGTAGACATTGAGTAATAAGCAGTCCCAGCCTGGTCCGCCACTTGTTGGGGTTCTCTTGAAACATTTCTGTTGTGGCTTCTGCTACTTAGAGCGCATTGCAGTGTTTGGTTGTGTAGTGATTATTTGCATGAGTATTATTCAGTTGCAGTGCCACTCGGCCACCATACGCAGTCCACTTAAAGTTTCAATTGGTGGTTTTACATCAATATGCTTGCCCATTTCAATGTTATACACAACGGGTGGCGCATGGGAGATGGGCAGCTGTCTACACACACACATATACCCATCCTAACATCTACCTCTCTGCATTTCCATCTGCCTCCTTCGCACACACATTTTCTCATCAGGAGCGCAATCCTCCTCCATCAGTACCTGTAGTCTAATTGGAATATTTATGCAGTAATTAGTGGGTTGAAGAAGCCTTGTGCAGTCGCTTGCAATGGTGGGAGTTCACATTCACTTTAATGTCACAGACATCTGATCAGGTCTGAATACCAATTACCCTTTCACACCGAGACCCCATCACCTCTGCACACCTCTTAACCTGCTCGCCATCACCTGTCTGATTACAGCAGCTAACAAGCAGCACCTCTCCTCGTCTTTTTGCACTGCATGCTTTTTACCGCAACTGTCATCTTGTCTTATGCCCCTCGTGGCAAATATGTCCATCGTACGCATTTTACAACCAGCCATTTCTGTCATTTTATTTCTTCGCTTTTCTCTTTAATAGCATGAATGTATAATATCATACATGAATTAAATGTAATTGGTTGTCTCTGTTTTTAATGGGTTTAGGAAAGACATAATTCTGCAGAAAGAAGTAAAAATGAATCATTTTTTCATCCTCGTGTCATTCCAAAACCTTACGGCTTATTTTTCTCTGTGAAACACAAAAGGAGACGTTGGGAATGGGAAGAATGTTCACGTTCCTATTTTCTATACAACGAAGGTGGAACTGTCAAGCTCCAAAAGAATAAAAAGCATATAAAAGCAGGTTTTTATAAAAAAAATGTTTTTGTTTGGCCAATAAGGGCTTCTATTTTGACCATCAAACGAATCTATATAGGTCGACCACTAGAAAAGAGCAGCTTGGGCAATCTGTTATAAACATCTCCTTTTGTGTTTCACGAAAGACAGAAAGTCAAACAATTTCAAAAGATATGAGCGGATGGAATTTGAATTTATATGTGAACTATCCCTTTAAATCCCATGGTGCTATTGAATTTAATGTAGCATAAATGTTCTTTTCTTTTGTCAGATGTATCATGATGTATTACAGTGTTTTGCAGTAGCTGTGTGTGTGTGTGTGTGTGTGTGTGTGTGTGTGTGTGTGTGTGTGTGTGTGTGTGTGTGTGTAAGTGTGTGTAAAAGCTCTGCATGTCTGTCTCTGCTGCCCTGTGAATCTGTTCGAGCCAGATTGTCCAGTCTGTTGCTTTTCATTACCTGTCTCTTGTCTCTGCCAGAGGCCATGTGGTCTGTGTGTATGTGTGTGTGCTTGCCTAGTTGTGTCAGGTCTGGGTTAGAATGTGTCCACTCTGCCGCGCCTGATTAGGGAATCGATCGGTGTGAAGTGTGTGTGTTTGTCCCAGTCATTCCCAGATGATCCGAAGCTTCCTGTATATGTGAGATGAAGAGAATCATAACTTCTGGTTGCACTATCATCTCCTCTACCGTCGTTTTTCTCCTCACCTTCCCCTTATCACCTCTCCTCTTCCCTTCTCTCCCGAGGGAGCGAGCGACGTGTCGGGGAGAAATGGGGTCAGGGCCCGTTGGGCTGTGAAATGCTCCTCACAACAGTTGACTCGAGCATGTTGAGAGTCTGTATGGGTGAAACTCGTCTCTAGTTGGATCTACTCTCGACTCGCCAAGATTCTGCCAGTTGTCCCGGGGTGTAATCGCTTTACATTCTCTTCAGGACTGGAAATGTGTTTAAGCTCGTCTCTTGGTGTCACGTTCCCATCCCCGCAGCCAGCGCTGTATGAAAAGTGTGCGAGATTAATTACACACTGATTTGTTTCTCTTGTTCTCTGCAGAGCATAACCAGAGGAGACAGTATTGATATTTCATTATGGTGTTAATAAAGGTCAGCCGCTATTGAGTTCTCATTAATAGAGCCGAACTGGGCAATATTAACGAGAAGACGCAGGTTTTAATGACTCTCAGTGTGTGTCCGCGGTACTCTGCAGTTCTTTAAGTGCTTTAAAACTATGAGCGAGTCACTGACCTGCCTCTTAAATACAACTACCTGAGGGAGAGAGAAATATGAATGGATAGACAGAACGATAGGATGAAAGACTCAGTCTAAACCTGTCTAGTTAGTCAGTTATTATTACGTTTTTTTGTATGAAGCTTCAAATTAAAGGAAACTGGTTTTCAGACAGGCTTCCAGGCATCATAAGGTCACACCAATGAGCTAGAACAAATTCAAGTGAGCATTAGAGGAAGCCAAATGAATAATTATTGACCACATTGAATATTTCAAGTAGCAATGGTATCAGAAGATGAAAAAAATATATATATTTATCAATCAATTTACTACTTGTTTTACTTTGAAGCTTCTACCAACAGCTGCGTCACATGCAAAGGATTATGGAATATTGTAGACGGAGAAGGACATGTTATGTTGCCTTTACCAGACGAAATAAAGGCATCTTTTAGGCAGGATGCTAGTCAAACATTGATTTCAGACATGCCTTGATAACGTCCTTCTTCATTTTTTTATACTAAGGCAACATAACTAAAATGGAAACCGATCTGGAATGCTCTGCATAGTTATGCATCATAAAAATATCAATCAATAATAAATGTCTTTAATGGATAATGCTATATACATACAGGACAGTAAAAAAAAGTTCCAATGATGCATTTGTAATTTATCAGAAGTAACAATGAAGATTGTAAGGTTACAAACGCTGTTTGAACACACCTGAAAAAGCGAATCAATGTCTTACTAGGTCAATATAAAGACACTGATTCGCTGGTTCAGTTTCATTCGATTAGGGTTGGAGCTAAACTCTGCAGGACAGCGGCCCTCCGGGACCGAGTTTGGGGACCCCTGTTTAAACTTTCTATTCATCAAAGAATCCTGAAAAAAATAAAATAATGGTTAAACAAAAATATCAAGCATTTTGTTTTCAACATTGATAATAAGATTTTTTTCTTGAACACCAAATCAACATATTAGAAAGATTTCTGAAGGCTCATGTGACACTGAAGACCATGGGTAATGGATGCTTTAAAATCCAGCTTTGATATCACAGGAATATATTACATTTTTAAATATATTAAAATAGAAAACAGCTGTTATAACATTTTGCAATAATACCATTTTACTGTTTTTTTTTCAAGTAAATGCACCATAATTCCAAATCATTAAAAAGTCATATCCCAAAAGAAAATATCTTAATGATATCTTTGAAGGCAGTACAATGCCAAAAAGTCAGAGAAGGCATTTCCCCGCATTGTTTAGTTATGATCAAATCTTAAAAACAAAAGGAAGCCATCAAAGTGAAGCCATCAAGATCTCTAACAAGGTCTTGGGAGGGTATTCATAGCTTTACAGCAGCAGTCAGCCACCTCCTTTCAAGACACCGTCCCCCAGACCTGTCTCAATGGAACACTGACTTGTCCTTGACTCCCCCTACTTCCTGTCTGCAACAACAGAAGGCTTTCGGCCAACCGGATTAAATTCGGCTGGAGCTGAAATAGGCAGAGGAGAGGCTTTGGCTCAGGCTCAGCTCTCTGCCTCCTCCCAGTGTGGACTAACTGGAGTCAGATTCACCCGAGCATGGACAGGGGCACAGTTTCAGATCTGTGCCCAAAGGAATGTTGGCCATGCAACAACAAACACTTCGATGTGTGCGCGCACGCATGTTTCTATCCATCTGTTGCCCTCGCAACCCCTGCTTTTTATCTGTGGTTACAAATAGGCTGGTTAATGTCCGTTGCTTTTGCGCACTGATTGTGTGTGTGTGTGTTGGTGTGTGTGTGTGTGTGTGTGTGTGTGTGTGTGTGTGTGTGTGTGTGTGTGTGTGTGTATTTCTATAAATGGTGAGTGACAAAGTATTGAAGAAAAACAAAGCAGAACAGTAGCCTCTTGTCCTAATTAACAGAAAAGCCTGCACATGAGCCGACAGACAGACAGACATGTCCCCAGACAAACACAAAGAGCTGCCATTTCTCAATGTCTTTGTAAGATGGCTTTGTGCAGACTTAGATGCCAAACTTCTGGACCAGAGATGCCCAAACCAGGGCCTGCGTGCCAAAGTTGGTCCATGATGACCTTTGATTTGGCCATGCCATGAGGGGGAAAATAAGAAAAACTAAAAAAACATGCCATTGAAGTAGGCATTATCGTGGCAAATAATATGCACAATATTGTTACCGTGGGCACAAAATACTGTGAATAATTATGGGTTGTTTAACCATTGTGTGCCCCGCTGAATGAGTGTAAACATTCAGGCGGGTATGTTACATAGTTATCATAACTATCAGAATTCAGTGTTCTGTATATTGCGTACGTGAGTTTTTGTTGTAGATGGCTATTGCTGCGCGTTTAGCTAGAATACAAAACCAACCCATTGGGCCACTGAATCTGCATTAACGACAACAGCTGGGGCAACAGCCTTAGTCCTAATGGGTTGTTATCATAGCAATCAAAATCCAGTGTTCGGCACTTTGCGGACGTGAGTTTTTGTTGTAGATGTCTGTCTTTAAAAAAAAAAAAAAAAAAAAAAAAAATTGTTGTGTATTGTGCTAATTAATTGAGATTTCTTACAGCTCTTACAGGTTTTTGGCCTTCTCTGTTCCGTTGCTTCTATTACTCTCCCCTTTTTTGTAAGTCGCTTTGGATAAAAGCGTCTGCTAAATGATTAAATGTAAATGTAAATGTAAACAAAACTTGCAATGAGAAGTATGTCTGAAGGAGGACCGCTTACAACTATAGGGCTGAAAATTTTTTGATGAATGCAAGTGCATTACGGAATTTAATAATCTACTATTATTATGTGAATTATTATTGCGCAGCCACAACAAACGCGGATCACGCAAGATTAAGGAAATGCATGCACATGTCAAATTAAGAAAAATCATGCTGTCAGATGGGCAAGTTTGATTTGCTGTATTATCTAGAAATGTGTTCTTTTTTTAATTTTTTTGTTGTGATATATTATGCATATGGAATATTTGGAGAATGTAGACTGTATAACTTTTGTTATGTAAGAGATAATGTGCAATCAGAAACTAAATTAACCCTGACAGTATCCAGCAATATTACAGTAATATTAATACTGATCTGAAGTTCTCTGATATCTTTTTCAATGCAGTCAATATACGACAGTAAGATGGCGGCAGTTGTGTTTGTCTAAATCGAGACAGCATTGCCATGGACAACAGTGAATAAACGCTGCGATTGAGCAATCAGTCACATATTATAGAGAGCCATGAAACACTCCATTTAGCTGTTAATTTAATTATCATGCTTAATTGAAAGATTTTTTATTTTTATTAATAATACTTAATTTATATTTTAATCAGTAAATGTTCTCTCACATGAAATTCAATTCTACTTTGGATATTATAAAATAAATCTATTTGTGGATAGTTATTTTTGGATTAATTTAAATGTTAAAGATTAATTTCTTTATTTCTTTTTTTTTGGAATTTTTTTAAATGTCAGTTGGTGTTTTAAAAGTAACTAAAACATTATTTAAAATTGAATATAACAGTTTTTATAATGCAAATTTTACTCATTATCTCATAACTAACAGAAAGTACTGTTTCCTGGATATTTTCTTATAGGTTTTTGTACCATGTTTTGTATGTTATTGTTAACTAAAACCTTTTCTTATAATTAACTGAAATAAAATATAATTAGATGAACAACTTAATAAATGAAACTTAAAAAAATTTAAATTTTGAATGGCAACTATTTTACAATTGAAAAAGTATGATAATTACAAAAAAATAAATTAAGCAAAATAGAAAACCACAAGCACAAAACTACTAAAAATATGAAAATATGAAAAATAAAAGGAAATTATAGTTACTTGGCTATTTTATATATCATTGTACCATGGGATTACCATATGATATAATTTCTGTAGTTCCTAAAAGGTTATGGTTTTAATTCTAAGATTGGATGACATTTTTGGATCTGACGTCCTCATTTACCTGTGTGGTGTTTGTCTCTTCAATTGATTGAAATGGACATGTTCTGTGTTGTTTCAGAAAGTGTCTCAGTACACCATCATAGTGCAGGCCACTGATATGGAGGGCAGTCTGAACTTCGGCTTGTCCAACACCGCCACGGCCCTCATTAGCATTACCGACATCAACGACAACCCTCCAGAGCTGGATGCTAAAATGGTGAGTATCCAACAACTCAAACAGCGAGCATTTACACACCATATAATGTGTTCCAAAACCTAGTGAGCTGCCTATATAACACACCAAGGGCCAGATTTTTGCATGACAATTTACTAAAGACACAGTGAAAAATTAGCACTGAAAAGGCGTGGACACAGTTATTTTTGCTGCTGACTATATTGCATATGCATTTGTAGGAGTTTTCCTTTCAGATGCAAAATTTATGGGAGGAGAGTATTTAAAGGAATCATGCAAGGTGATTTACTAAGGTTTATGCTATTTACTGGTATTTGCGCCATTACTTACTGCCCAAAAAAGCATGTCTCAAACCAGACACTATTTTCGCTGCTCTTGGCAGATTGTGTTGGTCATTATGGAAATTATCCAATTGTGTCTGTGTTCGTTAATTTGTGCGTCATCAGTAGATCACGAGCAGAACTTTCCTCTCCCATCTGCACTTTTTTTCTCTCATACTATTTGCCCTGTTATAGTAAATCTGGCCCTAAATGTGTACTACGTACCTACACAAAGACTTTGAGGATGAAATTAAAAATGATGATTATAAATAAAACTGGCTGGTTTTTCTATCGCTTTTTATCCATAAAGAAAAAATATTGTCAACAGCCAGGGAAAAAAAAAAGATTTTTTAAGAATAAAATATTATATACAATCAGACAAATTATATACAGTTGTGGTCAAGATGATTGGCACCCCTGGTAAATATGGTATCCAAAAAAATTGGCAACCCTGGTTAAAAAATATATATATTTAAAAAAATAA
This sequence comes from Pseudorasbora parva, assembly GCF_024679245.1. NCBI lineage: Eukaryota > Metazoa > Chordata > Actinopteri > Cypriniformes > Gobionidae > Pseudorasbora > Pseudorasbora parva. The sequence continues at coordinate 22,953,875 of NC_090193.1, forward strand.
TCTGCATAGTTTAGCCTTTTGATCTTTCATTACAAAAATTGCAAAAAAAATCCAACCTTCCCTGTAAAATTTTTTTTAAAAATCTCCAATTGAACATTTTCTAGTGACTGAGTTTTTCAGTTGGTCAAATTGGATTTCTGTGAATTGATGCAATTTAATTCACACAAATTCAATTTTGCAAAATGAAAAATTTTGATGTGATCAGTCCCTAGAAAATGTTCAATTGGAGACCTGATTTTTTTGTTTACAATGTTCATTAAAGTAAAATTATTGAAAGTGGGGGTTTATTTCACTTTGTGAAATAAATACTTTTTTGACATAATTATTGACAACCTTTCATTAAATACTTTTTGCAACCTCTTCTCCTATAAGAATCTCTCCAGATCTGTCAGATTCCCAGATCTATGTTGGTGGTGCTCTCTTCAGTTCACACCACTTATTTTGTATAGAGTCAGGAAACTGGGTCGTCCATGGCAAAAGCTTCAATTTGTGCTCAGTGACACATTTTTGTTTTGATTTTGATGTTTGTTTTGGATCATCAGGTATTGATTTTTTTTATTTGTTGGTATTTGCTAGAATCCATGACACCATGTATCTGAACAAGATGTCCAAGACCTCCCCAAAAAAAACAAAGTTCCAGTAGTACATTTAATCAGACACAATGGGTACTTTTTACACCTCTTTGCACCAAATCAATCTGGTGGGGTTTTGCTTTGATCCATATAATGTGGTCCCTTTTTGAGTTCCAAAACTAAATATGTTGGAGTTTTGTTTTTGGATGAGCAAGGAAGGATGAGGGTTTTTTCTTGAAACCCTCCTGAACAACAAGTGGTGATTGTTGGGGTTTTTAGGGAATTTAGTGGGGCTTTTTGACCCCAAGACTCAACTAATCTCTGCAATTCTTCGTCTGTGATCCTTGGAAGTCTTTGACCACTGAAACTTTCCTCCTCGCCGTGCATTAAGACAATATAGATACACATCCTCTTCCAGACGAATTTGTAACATCATCGTAACAACATTAATTGATTGGAATCTTCTTAATTATTACCCAATGCAAGCTATTTTCGGTTACACTTTAAAGTAATGGTCATTAGTTAACTACATTAGTTAAAATGAACTAATAATGAACAGCAATTATAAAGCATTTATTTATCTTTGTTAATGTTAATTTCAACATTTACTAATACATTATTAAAATCTTAACATTAGTTAATGCACTGTGAACTAACATGAACAAACCATGAAGAGCTGGATTTTTATGAACTAAGATGAACAAATACAGTACATACAGTTCATGTTAGTTAATACATTAACTAATGTTAATGACCATTATTCTAAAGTGTTACCCTATTTTCTTAAAGTGACTTTCTATTCTATTCAACAATCTTTTGCTGCACATCATTAAAGGATCAATTTCGCTTTTTTGTTTCCTCATATTTACATTCCTGTGAAACAATCATGTCCCTAGTCACCCTGGTGTGCTAAATTAAATATTAATGGCAGTATACTTCAGAGACTTCATGACGTGACATTTCACAGTTCATTCTTTAAATTATTTTACTTCAATGAAAGATTAGATTTTTACAAAAAAAAAATTGACTGAAAGATCATGGCCTGGTTTCACAGACAGAGCTTAAAGGGGGGGGGGGGGGGTGAAACACTCAGTTTCAGTCAATCTCATGTCAATCTTGAGTACCTATAGAGTAGTATTGCATCCTTCATATCTCTGAAAAGTCTTTAGTTTTATTATATTTATAAAAGAAATATAGGCTGTACCGAGTCTTTCCGAAAAAAAACAGAGCGCCTGGAGGCGTATCGTGTGGACGGAGCTAAAGAATGACGATCACGAACAAAGCGGTGACGTCCTCAAGCGTGGAGAAACCCATCGCTATCTCAGCTAATACAGATAATGATCCACAATCAAATCTGAGGCTGAAATAAATTGAACAGGAGAAACAGCAACAGCAGGACGTCCGTCTCTGTGGTATGTACTGTATTTAGTGGCCTGTCAACATTTGTGTGTCTTTACTCGCAGTTTATGAGGACATGATTCGGTTTATGGACTATTGTATGCGACTAGACCTTAGAAGTAGCAAGCAAAACGGTTTTGCACGTCAGACTAGTGTAACGTTATACAGAGAACAGCAATGGAGTAACCGTTAGCGCATTTGAATGACGAAGCACGCGATCGTGTCGTTTACTGATGTTTACTCACGCGACGAGCCAACAGCATCGACATTTGAAGCAGTTTTACTCACCGGCTGCTTCCAAAGCAGGACCGAACCTTTATCGCTGGGACCGCTCCGTCAAAAACACACTTCTTTCAAATTAGTTTTTGAAACTTTGTCTATGTTTAGGATGGGAATCCAAGTCTTTAAAGGTGTAAAAAAAACTCAGTATGCATGAAACAGCATTTCACCCCCCCTTTAAACCAGGATTAGATCTCATTTCAATTAGGGCTTTTAAGTAGCTTTTATAAATGTGCCATACCAAAAAAAAAAACTATAAACAATACTTGTGTGCATCTTGAAACAAAAAAAAATGGCACAAACATATTTTAAGATATGTTAGTGCAAGTTGCTTTTAGTTAAAACAGCTCAAACATTCATTTTAGTCTCTGACTATCTTAAGCCTTGTCTGTGAAACCAGGGACATTAGGATAAACAATGCAGATTTATTTTCATGGCCATCTTTGCCATCTACAGATCATATTTACCAGGGGTGCTAATAATTCTGACCACAACTGTATAAATCCCTCTGTAAAACCCTTCAAATATAGATATTATTATAAACAATGTTTTTGCCGGAAGTATTTTGACTATAAGATTATTTTGCCAACTCTTATGCATATAAAACAAACAAAAAAATTGTTTTTATACTAGTGTCACATTGTATAGAATTTTTTTGTTTGTTTAATATGGCACTGATATTTGCTGCTTATGTAGAGTGTTCCAAATCAGTCACTTATGAGGTGCCATGATGGTTAGAAATGCTGCCTTGTAAGATTAGGTTTTGGAACAAAGCTGTAGTCTGCCTGTTTGGACGCATCCATTCCTCATTACCCCGATTTCTGAATTCTAACAGTGTCTTGATACTCATTTAATTCACACAATACTGTCTGACAGCTGGAGAAACCTACTGGAGCTGTGAAACAAAGAGAGATTCACTAAGAGCAATGAATTCAGGGAGGTGATGAGGGAAGAGATGGAGTGAAATGGAGGGTGTAGGGAATGAGAGGGATGTGAGATCAGGTGCTCTCTCTCTCTCTCTCTCTCTCTCTCTCTCTCTCTCTCTCTCTCTCTCTCTCTCTCTTTCTCTCTCTCTCTCTCTTTCTCTCTCTCTCTCTCTCTCTCTCTTTTGTCCTCATGCCAACTCTGCCCCTTAGGTGACTGTAGTTCCTCTTCAGGCATCTGGCTTCAATCCCCTCTCATCCACTCATTTTTTTCTCTCTCTTTTCTCCTTCCCTACATCCTCCATCACCTGTTTTCTTTATCTCTGTATCTCTACACCTCTCTTCCAACATTTACCAGTGTTTGTTTCTGTCAGCCTTCATCTCTCTCTCCTTCCTTCTCCGCTTAACCATTTATCCCCTTCCCTCGATCCTTCGCTCTGGCTTTCGTTGTCTATCTCTCTCTCCGTTTCCATTTATTTGCTGCTATCTGCCATCCCTCTTTTATCGCTCTCTCGCAGAGCTCATCTCTGGTGCCCTTGCGTTCTCTCTCTCATTAAGTAATATCCCCAGGCCTCTGCCACAGCGTCTGATGCTGAAGCATTCTGAATTATTTTGCACATTTCTTCTACCTGTAATATTTATTTGAAGGCCAAGCGATACTTAGTGAATCGGTATGACATCTATCATCTGGCATCAGACTATCTCACTGTTCATTTTAATTGGTGTCATTTTATTCTTAAATTCAGTTTTTGAGGACTAGATGCTTTTGGACAGGTCTCTCCGCCCATGTGGAGCGCTTGGCTGCTGTTGTTGGTGGGTTTGAGATGTGATGAACTGACGGGGTAGAGATGCCTATAGTGGAAGCCACAAGGAATCACAGGGTCAAAGGTTTTTCTTGGGGTCACAACGCATCACCCCTCTCTTCAGCATGAGCTGATGCGACTCAGATGAATATTTCTTTAGATAAAGGGATAGTTAAAATATAGACATAAAAATTTTGGTATCATTTGCTCACCCTCATGTCATTACAGAATCTGAGATTTCTATCCCTGCACTGAAATTCTTTCAAGCTTCAAAACGCTCATAAAGACATTGTAAAGTAATACATAAGAATTGAGCCTTTTATTCCAAGTCTTTTGAAGAGATATGATCACTATATATGCTGAACAATTTAGGCTTTTATTCCTACATTTTTGAAAAATGAACCTATGATAATGCATCAAGTACAACTGAGCTTCCGTTTTCCTGTATTTGATGTGCTCCATGTTGATCAGTGTTTATATGTGAATAAAGTTAAATATGTTCATCATATGAAGCGATCATGTCTCTTCAGAAGGGTTCATATGGATTACTCGATACAGGCTCTTTGAAAATTCGTGCCTCTACCTACATTTTTGCGAAGACGTCAAAAACGTAACTTTACATACTATTTGCTACAGTTTCCAGACACTTCTCATCCCCTCTGAAACATCGGAAAACGCTAAATTCACCTTACTGCGCATGCATAAAACCTCATAAAAGCTCACTGAGATGATACAGACGGAACAGTCATCATAAAGTACTCATGCTATTCTTCTAGCAGGAGCGATTTATTTACTAAAATATCTCACCATCCAATCGGCTCAATCACCATATCTGCAACTGCTTTCATGTTTTGCTGCAGGAAAACATGCACCTTTGCAGCACTGCGGTATAAATAGTGTACAAAGTATATAACATAAGCAACAGTGCGAAAGTAAATAGCACACAACAGGCACAATAGCGGTATAAACATACATATCTATTGGTTCAGTATGTGGCACGACTACACATGCATTATCGTTTTCATATAACTCCATTTTCACAGTCCACACTACAACGCTGTGGCATCATGGGGGGTATGGTATCACCAAAGGGTGGATTGCTTCACAAATCGAGTCCAGGCAGAGATCAAGCCATTGGTTTCTTTTTAATCATCAACTCAAAATTTCAAAACTTTTCAACAGAAAAAAACAACTTGAAACTTCTAGCTTCACTCTATATCCAGACACAGGCGGTCTCTCTATTCTCAGCTCATTAATTCGCTTCTCTTTCACTTGTAACAGCTGTGCTTAGTCCAGGACCGGGTGGCCATCTTGGTTTGTAGTCCCCATGCTGCAACCACCTAGATTGTGCCATTAAGGGAAGGTATGTACTTTTTCAAAAAGCTCAGTTTTTGCAGGACAAAAACGCTGTTTCTTGAGCCTGTAGTAGAACGTGTAACAGCCCCTCATTTTCCCGCAGTTAGATCAGCACGTTAAAATTCAAATGTGCGCATCTGTTACACAGGACATCAGTTCTGACTGTCTCTTCCCTTATCATTCCTCCTTAACATTTTCGTCTTTTTATTCGTTGACGAAAAAGATTTTTGTCATCCAAAACTGGTTTTTATTATCGTCTCTTTTTTGTCAGTGGGTTGTTGATGAAAATTATTTGTCAACAAAATTAAAACTGGTGTGTACGGAAGATAAATATTTGCGTTTTCAATAATAAAGTATTAGTATGGACTAGGGCTGCACGATTAATCGTATTTAAATCGTGATAACCATATCTACTACTGTCGATTGATTTCAAATAATCTTCACGATATTGGCCTGCTCGTTATTTATCCTTAAAACATGTTTTTTCTTTGGGGTTTGCGTTGATAACAGACCTCCACTAGCAGTCATGCTTGTGGTTGCCAGATGTGAAGAGCTTAAATCCCCCAAATAGAGCTTTTCTCTTTAAAAGGATATACTTTCTTCCCAGTGTTTTACTTAATCAGTGCAATCTGGCAACCCTCTGCACACGCTCCTTCTAAATGGGGAAGGATCGCTGATGATCTGAAACAAACACGTGTGTGAGTTTCAGGGTTCGTACGGGTGCTTGAAATCCTTGAAAGTGCTTGAATTTTGATGTTGTGTTTTCAAGGTTTGAAAAGTGCTTGAATTTTGGATAAAGTGCTTAAAAATGCTTGAAATTGTAACTATTTCTTTTACAACAAATACCTATCTGACTAAATAGTTTGTTTATTAAATGTAGAAATAAAATGTTGGAGAGCCTAAAATGAAACCTGCTGTGCTCGCGATCTGCCTGTCTATTTCCGTGTGACTCCGCCCCCATGTTGTCGTTTCATTGAACGTTGGCTGAAAGATGCTAAATACGAATTTTGGATCAAACGGACACAAACCCCACGAACGAAGTGCCTCCTGTAAAGTTTGCAAAAATACATGCAGCTTTTCACTATGGGCGAGTCTGCTCTTTCGAGTCACATGAAAGGTAGGCTAAGTCATAGACTTTCAAGTAAGCTAACTAAAGTAGTTTACTATAGCCTAAGTTACACATTAGCGCCTATTTGTTTAACTTGCGCTATTAACTGCTAGCTAGGGATTCGCATTAGTGACAGAGTATATGTATAATGTGATAATGTAAGATTAGCATGTCCGTTATGGCATGTTCATTTGTGGAATAGGCAGTGAACGTAGCCACAAATTAAAACCTACAAACATTAGCTCAGTGCATAAAAATAGTGTCAGATGATCATACAAGTAACCATGGGCGTAGATTACGCGGGGGACGTGTCCCCCTCACTTTTAATATTTTCGTCCCCCGCACTTTTACTGGGTCTCACCGATGCTAGTCGACCCGCTCCGAGCGGGATCCGAACCGGCGTTACCTGCGCGGGTGGCGGGCAAGTTAACAGGGACGCTAAAAACAGCTCTCTCTAATCTCGGTTGATTGCACGCTTCTTGAGGTCACGGTCAAATGTATTTACATAGAAACCAATGTGAATACATCAAGATTTAAATTCAGAGACAAAAAATAATCTTTGCATGACCTGTCATTTTATTCGCATCTAAATATGAGGAGGCGCTCTCTCACGTCCAAAAGTGGATTCGTAATATCCAGTCACGCTGGAGCTGCAGCTGAAGGAAAACACTCGTTATGATGATGAAACGTGACGACGACAATCAGACGATTGCGACAATATATATGCTTTATGTGTGTTTTTCAAGCCATCTCAATGTAGGCTATTGATGACAATAAAGTATAGGCTCTCATATGAATAATGCAGCTTTTAATGTTTAGTATCTTCTGCTCACCAAGGCTGCATTTATGTAATCAAAAATAGTTCAAACTGTAATATTTTGAAATATTATTACAAATTAAAACAGCTTTTTTTCTATGTGAATATATAGTGATTTATTCCTGTGATCAAAGCTGAATTTATCATTACTCCAGTCTTCAGTGTCACATGATCCTTCACTGATCATTCTCATATGAGGATTTCATAATCAAGAAACATTTATGATTATTATCTGTGTTGAAAACAGATGTGCTGCTTAAAAATGTTGTGGAAACCATGATAGCCTACATGTTATTTTTCAGGATTCTTTAATGAATAGAAAGTTCAAAGGATAGCATTTATTTGCATTCATTAAATATATTATCATCTTTTGTAATATTAAAAATATCACTTGTGATCAATTTAATGCATGTCTGATCAATAAAAGTATTAATTTCTCTCTTTTTTAATTTTACCACAAATCTTTAGATGGTTTCCACAAAAATTAAGCAGCACCATGAGCAGCACAACTGATAATAATCATAAATGTGTGTTGATCATCAGATCCTCATCTGAGAATGATTAGTGAAGGATCATGTGACACTGAAGACTGGAGCAATGATGATAAATTCACAGGAAATTGATCACAGGAATAAATCACACTTTACTATATATTCACACAGAGAACAGCATGGTTTACATTAGAATATATATATATTTTTACATTGCATAAAATCTATGGAGTGTTAATGCACAAGTGTTTGTAGGCTAGTATATAAACCAATTATAAAATGGCACAAAAAATAGGAGAATAATATTATTGATATTAATTAGTGGTTATTGTTCAGCAGTGTATTTGATATCTTGCACAATTAAAAGCAAGAGATGCGATAAATTATATTGGTCCCAAAAAAAAAAAAAAAAAATTCTGTCCCCCTCACTTCTGAAAAGATGGCTACGCCCCTGCAAGTAACTTAGTGCTGTCAAAAATATTGATGTATTTTTCGATCGGTCTGAATTTCGCACGGGATTAGACACATAATTCTACAAATTCCTGCAGATTTTGCGCTCATATCTGAAGTGGGCACATACCGTTATAAAGCCGACCTCTGACATACAAGTAAATAAAATAAAAAATAGCTCCTTTTCCCAGCTAATTAATGGTCAAATACACACAAAAAATGTTACACTGTTCATCTGGGTGTGTATTAACGTAAATACAGCCGTAAACGGTTCAGAAGAATGAGTAACAGGAACAGTGTTTTGATTCCACACTCGCGTCAGGTCTTAAAGGGGCAGAAGTTATTCAAACTACAAAAAGACAAAAGATCACCTGCTGCTCTTTACTGATTAACTTGTGTAACTTTAACAGATTAATATGTATTTAATTTTACAATAAAAATCCAATGTTATTTTAAATTTAATAACTTGTTTATTTTTTTTAATTCAGTGTCTCACCTGAATACAGTTAGACCACACAAAAAAGAAATTAATTATAAATAGAAAAGGTCAATGAGGTACATGCGATTGACTGTCTACCTCAAAGACGAATGTTTTCATTTTTAAAATGTTCAATAAATGAATTGAAAGTTAAGTGAACCCGTCGAGTGATTTTGTTTAGGCTAATTGTTTTTACAATTACCCCAAAGGCAGGTTAGATAGTAAGCACAGTCTACTTAGACAGTGATACATTTAAAATAAATAAAACTTGTGATTTGGTTAAATATCTGATCCTGCTGCTTTACGAAACACGATTTTGGCCGTTTATAGTATTATTATCTTTTAAATGTGATGATAAAGTGTACTAAATAATAATTTTGACAATGTATTGGTATGTAATTTACAGCGGTGTTAGGTGCTGGAAAAATCATTAAAATTGACCTTGAAAGTGCTTGAAAAGTGCTTGAATTTGACCTTTGAAAAGGTGTACGAACCCTGGAGTTTAGTGATCTCCACAACGAAATCCTGCTTCAGTGAAATTATCATACAGCCAGTCTTTGTTTCTTCACAAGACTCTTGTGCTATTTGTGTGACTAAATCTGCCATTATCAAACCGTCAGCAATGAATTTTTAAAAAAATCAAAGTACCGATCTCCACCTTACTGTTTGCTAAATAAATGCACCTTTGCAACTGATGTGACAATTCAATCGGGAAAAAGAACCTAATTTAGAATTATTGGAAATGATATTACGAGTTTCGCTGTTTTTTTGAAGTTTCTAAAGTTTTTAGCAGTTTTCATAATGTGAATCAGTTGAAAATGATAACACCACTGGTGAGTTCTAAAATGCAACATGAAAATGGGAAAAAGCTTAACGTGGCTTAATTAACGAAGACAGTGTTATTAACAAACCACACGTAGTGAAAACCATACTAATAAAGCATATACAGAAAAGCAGATGAGCCCTCAATATGAACGCAACTCGTTTAATTAAGCATTTTCCTCCCATAAAGAAAAAGCTTAACGTGGCTTAATGTTGGCTACAGTGACATTAAAAGACCAAACGTAGTAAACATTAAATACTAATAAAGCATACTATACAGAAAAATCGGTTTGTGCAGAATTTGATCTTTTAATATCACTAGTAGGCTAAGTGACGTTAAGCTTTTTCTTTATAATGGTTTTCTATGGGAGGAAAACACAGCTTGTAATTAAACGCGTTGTGTTCATATTCTGGGCTCAACTGTTTTGCTGTACAGTAACAGTAGCCTATGGTTTATGATTTTTACAGAGTGTGTTCTTTTAATATCACTGTCAGTGCATTAAGCCGCATTAAGCAATTTTCACGTTAAGCGTTTTAGAATGTCCCTAGCCACAGAAATTGTTTTATATCAGTGTTCTTTGCTTTAAGAATTTGCTGGGCAATCTGAATCTGTGGTTTGTCTCATTTGCAGACAAATTGTTTTGATTAAAAAAATCTAATGTGAATACGGATTATAAAGCGTTCACCCAAACCATGCGTTTTGTATTGATTTACCATCTAACAAAGTTATCATAGTTGGTTAAACGAAGTCGGTGTGCCACCTACAGGCCTTTTGGGTGAAGGGTAGGTTGGTAAACAACATTACCCTTTTTGACAGAATAATCGTGATTATGATTTTGAGCAAAATAATGATGGTGATTATGATTTTTACCGTTATTGTGCAGCTCTAGTGTGGACAGGACCTGAAATGGCTGCTTCAGCAAATGTGTTTTTGTCTCACATATGTTTTTAAAAGACTATCATTTAGGTTTAGTGTAGAGCTTAGTGGTATATACACAAAAGAGAATTAACTATTTTAGCTCACAGTGGATTTAATTTCTGAACTGCTGGATTACGGAAAACAATCATAATAAGCTATAATAATACATTGCCAGATTCACGTTCATCTGTTTAGAATTTCAATGGATGGATAAAAATGGAGTATAAAAATATCTTTTGTGATCATTTGTGTTCCAAAGATGGGTTTGGAACGACATGAGAGTGAGTAAATGATGACAGAATATTCATTTTTAAGTATCTATCTTTATATCCCTTTAAGTGCAAGAAGTTCAAAACTTGTTTGACAATTATTTTTTTAGAGAGACGAGAATAATAACTTAATATAACAAACTTTAAGGTTGTTTAATGAGGATTCACAGCAAACAGCTTCAGATAGCTGCTGCAGCTGCTGTTTTCTGGAAGCGTGAAGAGAGATCACACAATCACAGATTTTTAAGGGTGCTGACAGCTTAGTTAATCGCAGATTTAAAATAGGGTCTAGCATAGCTTACGGCCCAGACTGAGGGAGAGAGACGCAGGACAGGCCTCCATCCATCTTTCCTTGACACCTCCCTTAAGTAATACACACCAAGAATCTCTCATCCGTGCAATAGACACTTTCTCTGTCTGAATGAACAGTGAAGGGAAAACAGAGCGAAATTGAAAGCAAGACTAAAATCAAATGAACTCATTGCTCATCCACCCACTTGATTACTCTTGATACTTTCTGAAATTGTCAAGTTTCGAAAGTTTTTCCCCCTGCACGCAGGCTTGAGCTGTATAGCGTGCACGTCCTTGTCCATTGCAGCGTCCATAATTATACAGTGCAACTGAAGAACAACTCCGGCGGTTGGGTTGTCTTGTCTTAGCTCGATGCGTATGACAGGTCCTAACAGAGCAAGTTAACCCAGATGACACCAGCAATTAAGTCCCACACTCAGCACATGCTCTCGCTCCCAATAACAAACACTTGTGTCACATATCACTGAGCCGAGAGAAAATTACCCACAACTGGGTTACGACGGGCTCGCGCTACCTGACACTTGTAAGGGTTTGTTGATTCAGTCAGCGGTTTGTGAGAAACTTGCTGAATACGTTTTTTTTTAAATAGTAGACTGGGAAGAAAGAGAGAGAGCAAAACTATCAAACTATTGAAGACAGAAAATTGATTTGCTTGTGTCTGAAATTCATAGAAATCTTTTACTAGTTAAACACAGAAAAAACATTTCATTCAAGCTTTAACCCTCTTCGCTCAGAAATAAACAACAAATCGAACCCTGACAAAAAGTGTTCAAGTCCACAATAAAAATAAGTATTTATGTCTAAAAACCACTAGAACATTTACAAGCCACTTTATAAAGCTATATATGATTTCATTGGGTACACCATGGCATGACAAAAAAAAGAAAAAAAGAAGCCTGGTCTAAAGTCAGTAGCGCTGAATTTGTATGTTATTAAAAGGGTATGTTATTGAACCTATCGGTGGGTGCACTCTGCTTATTACACAGAGGGCACAGCACACAAACATGCCAAATATTAAAAATAAAAGGGTTACAATGTAAAAAAAGATTGTTATTGTGTACATGAAAATAAAAATGCCTAGGTGTCATGATCAATCAATCAATCAACTTTATTTATATAGTGCTTTTACAATCACGATTGTGTCAAAGCAGCTTCACAGTGTCAAACAGGATAATATTGCGACAAAATTAGATTTGGCTGTACAGTCGTACTGGAGAAAACAGTGATGTTATCAGCTTATTTTAATTTATCATATAGCGACAATGTTGGCAGATCAGTATTATAGTTTATAGAATTAAATAAGACCTAACTCATACATTTTATTTGTATAATAAGTTGAATAACTTTAATCATATTTTAGTGTCCCCAACTGAGCAAGCCAAGCCAAAGGCGACAGTGACAAGGAACCAAAACTCCATCAGGGCATGATGGAGAAAAATAAACCTTGGGAGAAACCAGACTCAGTCGGGGTGCCAGTTCTCCTCTGGCCTATTAACACACCGTGTAAGATTATTATTCTGGCAACTTTACAGGTCAGAAATCATATTAGATTAGAATATTCAAAATTTCAGGGTATCACGGAAGAGACGGATTTATTTAGGATGGGGCGACGATTACACAAGAGTATGAATACATGAAAGATCGGAATTTTTGCGCCGAAGACGGGTTTTGAGCATGTCGTGCCAGTGAGGCAAATTCGAAGGAGACACCATAATGGATAGTCATTGCATGTATCAGAATTACCTATTTGCAGTTATGATTCATTAAATTGGCTACTTATTTGACCAATCATGGCAATACACCATAGACTGTGAAAAATATGAACGTAGTGTCTGTGACATCACCCATAGTGATTCTGAAGAGCAATTCTGAAGTGTAGTGATGAGCTTAGAGTCTTCGTGCGTCACACCTGTTTAACAGAAAATGGGGAAAGAGGTGAGCGGAGCTGTGGTAACAGACAGCGGATAAATGGCTATCCACCTGTCGATCAAAGTTGCCACCCCCCTAATTATGAGTTAAAAATGAGTTATAAAAAAATTCACCCACCTCACAGTTGTCAATGAAGGGCAAAATTAGCCGTATAGACCAAAACCACAATTTCTACCAGGCTGTAAACATGTTTTTTTCTGCTATAAAGTTGAGCATTTTAACATGGGGCTCAATGAGATTCTGCTCCCTTCTGGAGCCTGTCCCTAGTGGCCAGTTAAAGAATTGCAGTTTAAGTCACTTCCGTATTGGCTTCAATAGAAACTGGGGGAGCTTGCCGCTTGCAATACACACGTGTTTAAACTGATTCATCAGGTTGAGGGTGTGTATATTCCTCCATGTAAATAGCGAGTTTGCCAAGGTGCAAGCAGAACTGGCTTTTAAAGGGAATGAGAGATGATACCCGGATTGGTTTATTGCACGTTATGCCCAAAACACACCCATGACTCATTAAAAGACTATGGGCCTATTGCACAAAACTAGGATAAGGGATTAAGCCGAGATATCTTGGTGAGCTTGTCATCTGTATGCAAAATTTAGTACACCGCTGACGTGTAAACGTAACCCGGAAGGCACACTCACACCAAGAACAATTACTTAAGACAGATAACTGTATATTAGCGGATAAATTGAGCGAGGATCACCATGATATCCCAGCTTAATCCCTTATCCTAGTTTTGACACGCCCTAAGTGCACCAGCTCCATGCGCGAAGATCATTAAAATGGGGCCCCTTGTCTATTTCTAAACGGAATACTGCTTTAATTGAAAAATATTTTAGAAAAAAAAAATATTATATGCAGTGGGTAAAAATAGCTCATAAAAATATTGCATAGTATAAAAATTCCCTCCAAATTCTACATAATAATCCAAAAATATTATTGAAAAAATATATATATTACCTTGGTATTCCTGGAAAAAAGTTACATTTCAAGGCTTTCAGTCCCTTTTTTACCATGAAGGAGCCAAGTGCGACCCCTAAATGAAGAGTGCCAGAGGGTTAAAGCTGAGAATATGAACATCAGAATCAACTTCTCGTCTGCGCTTTATGGCTTTGGGCCGTGGAATTGGCCTTGTGCTTTGTTCGATTGCATGTTTGCGACAGACACAGCAGAATGCTGAAGCACATACTCACCACCTTTTGAACAGAATTCGCGAGTTATGTGCTAGAATTAATTTGTTTTGTTTTTCATCCATCCCTTCTCACTCGCTCTCTCTCTTTTCTCTCGTTCACCCACACAGACTTGAGTCGGAGCAGGGTAGAAATGTTCTGTGATTATTTGCATTTGACAGAGGCATGAGGCAGTATACATCTTGCTGTAGGAGACCCTCACGAACGTAAGCAAGCTAATTAAGTGAAATTGCTTGAGGGGGTGTAAACTTAGCAGATATATCGCTTCCAATTTGAAGACAGCCGTATGTTTTATTCATGTAAAAACTGCATGAATATGGAAAGGGCCGTCGGTTCTCGAGAGTAAAGTGAAATAGTGCTGCATTTTAAGATACGTACAACTGATCACTCTCTGTTTTGAAGCACCATGATGACTAAAATGACAATTATGAGATCATGATGATGATGAAGGTGGTGGTTTAGAAGATGATGATGAAGACAGTGGACTTGAGAGTTTATCTCCACAGGAAACAGCGTTAATATACCACAGGCTTTATAGTCCTTGTGAGGCATTAATGTTTATGTTCTGTGATGGTATGAATCTATTTTCCTTAGGATGCCATAAAAGCACGTCTCCGTAGTCATGTTTCTCATCTTGGCTCAGTCAGTGTAGAGGTTTTTGTTTCTCTCTGGTCTCTGTTTTTGTTTTTATATGCTCTCTAAATGTCTTAATCTTGTTTTATTTCTATTTATTGCTGAATCGTATATATAAAGTTTTTTTGTTTGTTTTTTTTAGCATCAATGTTTCTGTTTTGTAAATATTTTTTATCAGTATTTCTGTATCTTTTTTAACATTATTATTGTGATTATGTAAAATTATTCAATTGTATATTGATTTAGGGTTGCTGATAAAATACAGTAAAACCCAGCAAATGTGCTTTAGGGCTGCAATATTTATTTATTAAAATAAAAATCTATAACAAACAAAAAAAAGATTCCACACACCAAATAACTTATGTTTTTATTTTTTATTTGAATTGGTTTCAAGACAGAGCTAACAAAAATTCAAATGCAAACTTTTGACTGAAGTGAGATTTTAAAAAATATATATATTGGGCAAACCTGACATAAAATATGAATAGTGTTACAAGTAATGATATATTTAGTTCTTCCAACTCACTCACTTGATTTGAACTGAAATGCTTTGAATATTGATGAAAGACGTAAATCCATTATTTTGTAATTAATTAAATTCTGTCTCAGATCATTTTGTCAACATAAAACTACCACATCTAATATGGTACCGATGAGATGGTTATACTTTTTAATGAATTATTTCTACATATATTTAAAGAGAATGTTGCTCAAATGTTGCCCTTGGTTCCAAAACGAACAAAAGATGAATTTTCTCCTTTTTTTGTCTATCCTCTATATCTCTTCCCACTCAACTTTCCACAACATTAATCCACAAATCATTAACAAGTATCACTTTCCTTCTTTCTTCTTCTTTCTGTCATTGCACACACATGCAAACATGACTCCTTGCTTGCGCGCACACACTCACACATGCAATTTCCAACTCTTATTGAACTAGCCTCCAGATGATTTTTTTATCTATCAAACTAGCAGCAGCCTATAGAGAAAGCGGACTCTGATTTTGCACAGATCAATCAGTCACTCAATCATGTTGTCCACTGTCCTGTCCTCTATTGGTCTCTTGCACCCCGTCCTGGAAGGGACACAGCACATTTGTTTGATCTCAACAGAGTGTTTTTCTGCTTATCAGTAAATGCAGCTGTGCATCCCAGACAGCGTGCAGCCGGAGAGGCGGGACGGCCCTGTGATGTTTTCATCACAACAGCCAGTAGATATTACTCGCTCTGTCGCTGTCTCTCTATCATTCACTCCTTTCTGCGATTTGAACTAATAAACCATGAAAATAAACCACCATCTTTTTTTATTTATTTCAAGTATCTGAATCGTCTTTGCCAGTGATAGGGCGTTGCTAAGTCAATGTAGTGCTGATATTAATTTAATAATTTTTCTGAAATTTCTCAACACTTAATGAACTACTTTTACCAACGAGTCACATTTATAATACGTGCATACTCTCCTAACATCATGACTACTCATGTAGAATATCTAATTAGTTCTTATTAATAGCAAACATTCTGGACTTTTTCGCAGGTTTCATTGGCCAATGACTACCCAAGAGGATGTTTGTCTGTTGACACATTGACACAACCAGTCACAGTTTGTTTTGTTCCGCATCATGATTAGTGGTGTGAAAATGTGAAGTCCCTGAAATAACAGACCGGCGTGCATTTATTAATGATTCATTTTAAGAACATTGTGCAAGTTTACTGCAACAATGGAGCTGCGAACTTCACATGAAATTCTAGCGTTTAGTTGATCCTAGTAAGTGTTCATCATCACAGTTGTAAACACGACGGCGTTCTTCTTCCACAAGGGGGTTTGGCATTTGTTTCCAGGCAGACTGTTAAAGAGCAGCACACACGTCTTGGGGACATCCTGTAGAAATCACCCAATTAGATGACGACTTCAAAACTCAAGAAGTCTTTCCAAAAAAAGTCTGCCATATGCATCAGTCGTTCAGCCAACGGTCTGTGGGCACGACGTCTGAAACTAGCATAATTCTTTTATGCTAGATAATTTTGTTGCTAACTATTACTATAAGAATATCTGTTTAGTCCGTTAGTGTAGTAGCTTGTGTTGTGGCTACTTTATTTAGGTAGCTAATTACTCTACTATTACTTAAATAGCTAAGTAGTAGTTTGCTTGTTTACAGCTTTTGTTAGTAGCTTGTAGTGTAGCAACTTTTTCAAGTAACTGGCTACTCTACGAGGAGCTTGACCTCAGTATAATTTATGAGGAGCTTGTATCTTGGGAAGCTACAGTTAGCCTCTACTGGAGCACTGGTCTCTGCTGAGCATGTTGCAGTGTGTATTTGGCTGTAGTCTCTGCTGCATGGTGATGCCATTACAGTAAACAGCATCTGGCAGACACACTTCATAACCCCTTTAAACTGCAGATTACTGAGCTGTAATGAGCTTGTGTTTGTGCGCTACAGCCTGCCGCACATTTGCACCTTGGGCTGTGGGTATACTGTAGCTGGTAGAGTGTGTGATATTCTTTCAAGGGCCGTGTGTAACAAACAAGATTTAAAACTTAGCCCTTACGCTGTCTGTGATGCTAACTTGAACTATATTGTGATGCTCTGAAGCCAGAGTACTGGCGAGTCCTTGAACAAAACCCTAACTGAATGTTTTCTGCTTCTCCTAATAACCCACGCATGAACCATCACCATTGAGAAAGCCACTGAACTCCAGGTTCATCCAAGTCAGTTGTCCCTGTAATACATTGGCTCCAATTATGACAACACAATGTATTTTGGAAAAACGTGTACTGTATTTGTTTTAAAAGAATTTGAGTGTCTAATTTTCTTTACGTGTTGTCACTTCTTCTTAGTTCATTGGAGAGGTCCCAGAGAACGCTGAGGGTGTGGTCGTGGCCAATTTGACTGTCAGAGACAAGGATCAGCCTCATACACCCAACTGGAACGCCGTCTATAGGATTACTGGAGGAGATCCAATGGGCCATTTCGCCATACGCACTGATGAGATCACCAACGACGGCAGGGTCATAGTGGTTAAGGTGGGTGTAGGATTAGGAAAACCCAACATTTTTAAAATAACAACTTTCCATTAAGAGATGATTGCTAGTATGTTCTTAATGCAAAATACAATGTCATATGATCTTCTTTATCAAAATCAGGACAATATATGCTTAATATAGATTTAAACCAATTCAACTAAAAAGCTTTTTATTTAAACTGAAGATCATAGACCATATCTAAACTGATCACAGAAGATCTAAACTGCTAGAAACAGTTTGAAACTACCGTGTCTTAATTATTCATTGAAATGAATTATTTGTCAGTATTACAATGAATACTTGACACATTTTCGATTGTGATATATATCTCATGCATTAAAATTGTATCTTTCCCCGCAGTTTTGTGGTCTATATTGCTCTTATGTTAAGGAGTCGGTGATGTGTAACTTCATAACCTTTGTGTATGCATATGTTTTGCACACTTTTTTGTCTATTTGCATATAGGCCGTGTGTGCATGTATGCGTGTAAGAAAGAGCGATAGAAGCCCTCGGCCTTCTTAGAAATGTATTTCAGCCTCTTTGGAAGTGTTACACAGCTTTCACGGTCATATGCGGTTTGGCACACCACATTTCTATCCACGGAACAGCTGATCCTCTCACACTCGTCTTCTTGTCAACTCCCCCCACCTTTTTTTCCAGAGTTCACTTCATCTTCTAACTCAAACTGAGTCACTTTCTGTTCCTCTTCTAACACTTTAGGATTTAGGAGTCTCTTCCAGGTCATTCAGCCTGACAGTGAAGAGTTTAGGAGTGTTTTTTGCAGTTTCAATTAATGGTTTAAAAAAAAAAAAAATCACCTTTCACATTGTTGAGGCTAAACCATGTCCTTTAAAGGTTTAAGGAACCTTTGTGTTTGTGTTACTGTGTGCAGCCAGTCGACTATGAGAGGAACGGAGCCTTCATGCTGATGGTGGTGGTCTCCAACCAAGCTCACCTGGCCAGTGGGATCCCCTCCTCACCCTCCTCCTCTGCTAGTGTTACAATCACAGTGCTGGATGTCAACGAGGCACCCGTGTTCCCTTCTAATCCTAAAATCATCCGCTTTGAAGAGGGAGTGCCTGCTGAAACCACCCTCGCTACTTTCGCTGCACTGGATCCAGACCGCTTCATCCAGCAGACTATCAGGTAGAGAGGAATGACAGGAAGTGCTTTTGTCTGTCTGATTGAAACTCAGGATGTCAATCTTTCTGAGTGAACTGATGTCCATCATGTTCTTACTCGCTCAAACCCACACGCGGGTCAATGAAAAAGTATGTGTGAGATCAAAAATTCAGGTTAGTTTAAAAGTGCCATGTTCTATTAATATTCTCTTTAAATTCAAGCTGGTTTCACACATTTTTGAAAAATGTTTAAACTGATTGAATGACTTAATGTCAACCGTTAAGTAAGATGTTATATATTTTGAACACACTATTTTCACCAAAAAAAACTTTACTCTCAAATATTTAATTATATTTCTCAAGTTAAAAATGTTTTACAAATACCAGGAATTTTGAAATAATGCACATGATGAGGTGTTCTGGAATGTTACAGCACCCCATTTTACTTTACTTTTATTATTATTATGACCTTGACATAAAGTCAGGAATCCACTGTGATATAATTTCCTATTTTATGACTTATTAGTCATTAGCTTTATAATGTTTTTAGTGCAGTTTTTTTCTTCATTGCAGTTACAGTTTTTTATTAAGCCCCACAAAAGATATCAAACTGACTTTTTATATTAAGATAGAAAATGTATATTATGGAATCTTTATACGCTTCATAAAAACAGTACTGTTACTTAAATGCTTTCAGAGTTTCTGAGTCTTATTGAATGATTGATTGACTCAGTGATTTTTATTGATCATTTAAATAAAGCACATTAGCAAATCAACCTAAGGTGTCTGCCACAAAGTCTAGTATACTCCACCCACTCGGTTCACTTTTCTGCTGAATCATGCTTTAAGTTTTAAAATTCCCATAAATCCACAAGGACTTTATTTGACTGGTGAGTTTTAAGAGCCATTTTTATAGAAACCAGGCTTAAATCAAATCCATCACTCTCAGGTGCTGGTCAGCCCAGACTTTGTGAGCAAATGGCAGAAGTACATGCAAATTTTCTATACTGTGCTGTGTGTTGAGTGATGTAGCACGTATCATTCGCACCATTAACACCCCTGGGAGCAGCTAAATGCTTTTAATTGACTCTGTCCTGTTCCAGTCCCTTAGTTGTGTCTGGGTTGCTAAGCAACAGGGTGAAAGGTCATTGAGTAATGAGCCAAACCATTCCCCACACTGCTTCTTCTATTGTCTCTCTCTCTCTCTCTCTATCAGCCGTTCACGCTTGATCTCTCTTGATTTCTTTTTTTTCCCCTTGACTCAAAAGTGTGCGGGCAAGATGCCAGCTTGAAGTATCGATCCAAAGTTTGCCTCCATGCACGTTCACTCACACACTCGGGGGACCTTCTCTAGACTTGCTCCATAGATCACTGTGTGCAAGGAACAGTCCAATCAATACAGTCCACACTGTGGCGCTCTCGCTCTCTAAATCTATCAATGTTATAGGCTCAAATAAGTCACAGGGAAGTGCTTAGCAAACAAAAGGCCCTGACAGACAAACAAACAACAAAAAGATTCGGTGTGGGCTTGATCATTAGCAATATATGAAATTATCAATCTAATATTCCATTATAACATTCAAACCCCAGTAGGAAAAAGTGCAGTCACATTCTTGTCAACTTTGAGACCTGGTCTGGCAGATAAATAGGCTGTAACTGTTTTTAACTTTAGTGTTTTGGATTAATAGCGCTGAAGCCTGATAAATTACCCAATAATATATAGAAGACAGATTATGTGTCACATCTGTGATTTGATTGAGTGTAAATGTTTCCACATTTCTCTGTGCAGATCCATTGATCAGAACAGAGCCCATGCTGCGACTGAATGAGGGACATATCTTAATAATCCACATGCTATATCCTCATAACAGGCTAAATATGATTTTAACGGCATTTAAATGGATTGATGATCTCGAAGTTCTACGTTATTACCCTCAGCCATACTGTTACAGCATAAATTATGATTGAACGTTGAGCTCTATACAGCATCTCGCGGATGCTTATGGATTTTCATCCGGAGTAATCTGATGAACAAATGCTTTTGGCCTTCAGGTACTCCAAACTGTCGGATCCAGCCAACTGGCTGAAAATCAACAGGACCAATGGAAGGATCACCACCACGGCGGTGCTGGATCGGGAGTCACCGTATATGAAGAAGAATGTATATGAAGCAACCTTTTTGGCCGTGGATAACGGTAAGAAAGTTGGAAAGAAGAAATCAAAACTTTGCGTGAGTGTCGATGCATTAAATGTGCCGTGTATGGAAAAATGGAATCAAACGATTGGGTAGGTCAGCTTGGAGAGGGGTTGGTTAGCTTGAACTTCATTTGTCCCACAGAGCAAAAAAAGCTGTTCACAGCCTATCGATTCATAACCTATCAGCACTCAGGCGTTTTTCTATTCTGATTGGATTTCATTCTCATGCTCTATTCAACCAAGAAGGTGTTCCAACCAATCTGCTGTCCAAGCACAGGTGATTTGCTTGCCCATATTTACACAAACTTTCTCAAATGGAGAGACAAGGAGTTGCTTCAATACATAATAAGAGGGGACAGTCTGTATTTTCCAAAACTACTTATGAGAGGCCAATGCAACCGAATGGATTTATCAGACTTTTGAATGCGACTTAATGAAAAAGGGTAATTTAGGCCAACCAATTCAACAGAATATTCATACCTTCCAGTGCTACCTATGAGAGAAAAGGATCTTGTTGGTGAGCATGTTTAATGATACATTATAAAGAGGTCATATGATAGATTGGGTTAACCCAGCCTGATCTACCGGTGATTTGATTTCGCCTTGCAACTGCAGGAGTCAAAATACTGGAAAAATACTGGTATATATTTTATTTTAAACGGTACGATATCATGATTTTGCACATTTCTGTATATGTTGCTGTTCCGAAGGTAACCACTAGGGGGCAGTGTGCTACCCAAACTCGTGCGAAACGGGCAAATGTGACAACAACTTAGATGAACAAAATGGATAAAGTAGTAGTTGAATCTCACTCAAGATGCCTAAAACGAATTAATAAACAGAGAAGTAGAAGTGAAATTTGTAATTAGCCTACTTAGCTTATAAAACTGATGAAGAACCATCAAACCTAGCCAAGCATCTGTCACTATCCTGCCTTTAAAACTTCTTAAGAGATCGACAGGTCAGTGAATCATTCAAACCATCTCATTTAGGCATTTGTTTTCTTTTAACACTGATCAGCGCACATACATAACATGAGATCGAATATCACAAAATCTCCAGCGTTCGTTTCCACCAATGACATTTAGCTCATAATATTTGCAGGCGTACTATTGCACTATTAACATTTGCGACTGTTTATGTGAATACTCACTAAAGACAGACATTTTTGCATCAATTTGTGTTTTTGACTGTTTAAGGAAACTTCATTTGGAATGTGCGTGCTCTAAGTTACAGCCTTGTGTGTGTGTTGTTGGTATTTGAGCTCCTATCTAATGTAACAGTTATTACGAAATACTATAAAATCTATTGATGAGGCTATTTGATGTACGTTAGCCATTCTGGAACGAACATAATGTTGAATCGGCACATGCAGATGGCATTAGTGTAAGTGCGATGTCTTTTGAAGCCAGAAGCAATTTGCTCATTGAGAGATTTTTGCTGTAAACATTTGTGGTATAAACTCAAAACTCGCGCAATACACTCGCCAATATCAGACCGTGTGGTATCGATTTAATATTGGTACTTCGATATTACATTGTGGTACCGTACCGAAGCCAAAATTGTGGTATCGAGCCATCCCTACTGGAAACCTGTACATTGATTTCTACCGCTTCTGTTACACTTTTGTGGGAACCAATCACAGACTGGCTTATCGACCTGCCACGCTATTGGCGGGTTTAACACAATGACGGATAGAGAAATTATGGGTCTTGACTCTTGGCCCATTGATCAAGCCTGTTCTGATTGGTTGAAGGACTATCCAATTATGTACAGAGTCATTTAAATAATGCTCACTGATCACGCCTCTTGTGCAGCAGAAAATACAAAGCAGACTCCCTGTTCAATCTTAAATTGAGCTTGGTCTGGTGATAGCCAGACAAGTCATATGATGCTATTTTAAAAAGTCATTATTTTGTGTATAGGGTATAATAACAAATTTCAGGAGGTGCACGTTTAGATAATCTACCCAAACAGCACGAGGAGAACTATAAATAGCCGACTCACCTCTGTCCCAGGACTGTTTTCCATTTCCATCCTCCACCTAAGGGCACGTTCACACAGAATGCGTTTTTGCTTTGAAAATGTCAGTGGAATGGGGGGGGGGGGGGGGAGATTAGACATTTTTTTAAAGTTGAACTGATTTTAACTTAATCGCCATGTGTTTAGAATGCGCCACGTCATGCGCGCGATACGCTGCTAAAAACATAAGATGCGAGCGCAACGGTTTTGCACATCTGTCTAGCATGTGTTTACATAGAAAACCATGTAAAAGTAGTGCACTGGAATTAAAAAATGCATTCTGTGATAACGGCCCTGTTACGGCCCCCGTTTTAATGTCTAGGATGAGAGGGACACATAACAAAGGATGGACAACGGCTAGAATATTTTATATCTTCATTTTTATAACAGTTTTATATTTTATAAGTTAACAGTAACCGCTTCCCCGATAGTTTTCTCAGAAACTATCCCAGCCAGGTCTGGTTTCGGGCAGGCAGGTCTGGATCATTGTTCTCTGTAAATCCCTTTTTCAGAGACTATGAGCATTGTAACTTTGCAGAGTTACATTTCACACTTCAGGAAAAGGGAAAAATGTAAAAAGCATCATATTACATTTTTATTTGATTTTTTAATTTTAGTCAAACTCTAAATGAAATGAAGAAATTGAAAATGGGCTCTTGTTTCACAAGCTCAGAAAACTTCAGGGAAGGTATGATTAGGAAATCGACCAATCTATCTGCTTGCCTTGGTGTGTTTTTCCCAGAAGTTTCCAAAGGTGTCTGTAGTGGCAGGCCTTGTCAGGTGTCCTATCTGAACAATGGCATATTGGCCTAAATCAATATGTCTTTGGGGACTGGCTTTTTGTCTAGCAGCTGATACAGATGTCCAGGGTTGCCGGGTTGTATTTTAGACTCGTATCGGACGTTCTAATAACACAATTTGACAGAATCAATCTTTATAATATGTAGCCTGTTACTCAGTCAGAGCTTAGGGAATGATACAGCCGTGTTTCCCACAAATGCCTCTCGTCTATGATTGTGTTGCGAGAGCCAGTATGTACATATCTAGCCTCTGTATGCTTTGTTTTGTCTTTGATTCACGCACAGCCGTAGGGAGCATATGTGTCTGTTTCTTCAGGCAAAGTTATTACACATATCTGTCCTCTGAGAGAGCCCAACTCTATTAAAGGGAAAACAGCTTTGTGAAATATTTATGTGCCGTTATCCTTTCTTATATCTGACACAAATGAGAGATTTCAGGACAAATACATAAAGTTTATGACCATAACCCCTTGACTATCGTTATCCTCTTTCCTTCTCATAGGTTCCCCTCCTGCTACAGGAACCGGTACTCTTCAGATTTATTTGATAGATGTGAATGACAACGTGCCGGTCCTAGTTCCTCAAGAGGCTCTGGTTTGCGAGAGGTCACGACATGGCTATCCAGTCAACATCACAGCCTCAGATTTAGATTCGGAACCCAATGCCGGCCCATATGTCTTTGAGCTGCCCTCTTACCCCTCTTCTGCCCGCCGTAACTGGACCATTTCACGTTTGAATGGTAAGACATGGATTTTAAATGATCAAATTCAAAGTATTTCAAGGCTTTTAACACTTCAATGGGTCATTTTAACTCCAGTTAATGTATTAATAAAGCTGAATAAATTGTGAAAATCTCTTTGCAAATAAATTGAATTGAAAATGTTTCTCTTCAAGTCAATACATCTAACATTAATAGTCGATAGAAGAAAAAGATTCAAATATTTGACTTTGTCCTTAATACAGTGACAGTATAAAAGCCACATGTTTAATTTTGGGTTTAATTTTCTCTCCATCTAGGGAATTATGCGCAGTTAAAACTGCGGATCCCGTACCTGGAGGCAGGCATGTACAGAGTTCCCATTTTAGTTTCTGACTCTGGAAACCCTCCCCTGTCCAACACCTCCGTCTTGAAGGTGAAGGTGTGTCCCTGCGATGAAAACGGAGACTGTACTGTGATCGGAGCAGTGACTGTGGCCGGACTGGGAACTGGAGCTATCATCACCATCCTCATCTGTATCATTATACTGCTCAGTAAGTGATGGATGGATCAGGGGACGGATTGATGGTTTGATTTATAGATGGATGGATGATTAAATCAGAGAATTCAACAAAACCAAATCTTCACAACATCAGCAAATTGTGATTAATAACCTTTCAACCTGCCATTTTATCTTTGATTATTCATTTTCATTTAACAGTCAGTCAACATTTTCTCAGCTTTATAAACCTATTATTAAAAACAAATGAATTAATACTTCATACAATACAATGCAATACAATATTCAGCAAGGATGCATTCTACTGATCAAAAGGGACAGTAGTGATAGGGACATTTATGTACAAATCATTTTCACAGTTATATTTGGATCAAATAAATGCAATGTTGGTAAGCATAAGATACTTATTTAAAAAACAGACTAAGTGGACTAACACATGTGTTAAATATAATCATGTCTTATATTGCCTGGGGCATCAAATAACTAGGCTTCCACTGATGCCTCCTAAAAATTAGTTAATAGGTGCATGTGTTTTTTTTTCTTTAGGTATGGTTCTGTTCTTTGTGGTGTGGGTGAAACGAAGGGAGAAGGAGCGTCAGACAAAACCCTTATTGATTGACCCTGAGGATGACGTCAGAGATAATATTTTGAAGTATGATGAAGAGGGAGGAGGAGAGGAAGATCAGGTACGCGTCACACACGGCGTGCTTTTATCGAATGACGAGTCAAGGCTGTTTTTAAATGTTCAATAGTTTGCTGCTTATTGTCCTGTTTAAGAGCATTCCTGACCTTGTTTGAGACTTGCACTGCTATATTTTTATTTCTGTTGCAGGACTATGACCTGAGTCAGCTGCAGCAGCCCGAGTCTCTAGATCACATAATGAGCAAACCTGCAGGTGTGCGGAGAGTGGACGAGAGACCCGTTATCCTAGAATCTCAGTACCCTGTTCGGCCAGCAGTACCACACCCAGGGGACATCGGGGAGTTCATCATTGACGTATGCTTCCTCTGTTTCTCATCATGAAGATAATATAGTTAGGCCTTAGGTTTGACTAATGCCTGTAGGGGGGCATAGGAAATACATTTGAATTCACAAAGAGATTGGAAAGCTGTACTTAAAGGGGTCATAAACAACTTTCTTTCCTACGGTCCGCATATAATCTATCTTTTTTTTTGTGTGGTAGAAATAATTTGTTTTTCATCAAATTTGAATCTTCTGTCTGACCTTTAGAATCAAATGATTTGTTTGTTGCATCTGTGCCTTAAAGTCCCCATGAAATCAAAATGCACATTTTTTTTGTGCTTTTATTATGAATACGTTATGCATGCCTTAAGGTTATCTATAAGCTAGTGCGTTCCAAAACAATGACTATTCATATTCAGATGATAAAGGCATTCAAACCTTGCAGTCTCTCCCTTCTGCCAATATGGATCAATGATTTTGATAGAACTCTGCACTTCAGCTTCTCATCAGATTTTTTTTGTCCAATCAAACTGGGTTTTTAAATTTTTTTATGCATTTAAAAAAAAAATTATGCACTTTATTTCTGGAAAAATTCTTTCGATGACGCAAATATCGTCAATTTGCGTCATCGGAGGAATTTTTGGCCAGAGGCTAAAGACTATAGCCAGCAGAGGGAGCCATTTCCGCATGTTTTCAACCCCCGCATGGGGGGTGGGAGATCGCACTCACAGCTCAGCTCGCAGTTGCGCATTCATGTAAACGGAGCAGCCGGCGGAGCAAAGTGAGTGTTTCAACTTCTCAAATTAATTCCTATGAAAAATAAGCTTCCAAAGGCATGAACTGAAAACACGCCAGACTGAACATGTGCTGTGAATCTATGCCGCATTTACCTCAGCTCTCATCACGAGCTCATCCATGACTGTCAATGTCATTTGACTCCTGCAGTGTTTTGGGCTGTGACACTCCTTTAGAGGTGAGATCACATTATATTGAACGGACACGTTCAGTTTTTAATTGTAGTGTCTGTTCTTTAACTGAACTGATTTTATGAAAATGAACACGGTCGCGGTGCGAAAGTGATTCAGTAATCTAGTAGCGGTGGCTTTGGGAGTGGCCTCGTAGGGCAGCAAAGCATTCTGGGAATTGTTGTCTTTCATCCCCATGAGACAAAAATACATTTTCTGTCTTTTCTCAGTCTAGAAAGCACTAAATTAAAAAATGATTACACATTAATGACCCAGTTTAAATACAGATTCATCTTCCCAGCGCTGAAGTACTCCTTCAAAGGGATAGTTCACTTTAAAATGAAAATTGTTGTTTCAAACCTGTATGAATTTCTTTCTTCAGCTGAACACAAGGGAAGAGGGGATTTTTTTTGAAGAATGTCAGTTACCAAACAGATAACTAGAGCCATTGGCTTCCATAGTAGGAAAAAAAATACTATGGAAGTCAATGAATCCAGTTAACTGTTTGGTTACTGACATTCTTCAAAAAAATCTTCCCTTGTGTTCAGCTGAAGAAAAAAATTCATACAGGTTTGAAACAATTTGAGGGTGAGTAAAGGATGACAGAATTTTCATTTTAGTGAACTATCCTTTTAAGTAACGTTGCACCTACATGTCTACTAACTAGGGTTAGGTTTGGAATAAGTTGACTATATTACATTCAGTAGAATGTTTGTTGGGGGACCAAAACAATAAAGAGAATATTAAATAATATGAAATATTGACTTCAGTGAGTGTTAGTTGACGTGTAGTTGCAAAGTTACTTACAGTCTACAGAATGCAAAGTGACTAAAATCCTATTTAGTTATATTTTAGTCCTCTGAGTTGTTTTTAGTTTTTGTCTAGTTTTAGTCAGCTAAATATCAAGATTTGTCAACTAAATCTACAGTAGATTTAGTTGACTAAAATCTAATGTGTTTAGTTTAATTGTATTGCATTAAATGAGCATTTAAAATCATCATGAAATCAAAATTGACCCTGTTTACTTTGTTAGTGCATATTACAGGTCTTAGGGTGAACAATCAATCAGTGCAAAAAAATTTGTTGCGGTAATCTTTAATCAAAACCAAAAAAGTAACTCATTCTCAGATGAGGTTTGACTGCTAAGTTTTGAAAATGCTTAACCACTCCCCTTCAACCATTAGTCTGCTATATACGATCAATGGAGAGAAAGAGCGCTGAAGTAAAACCCTGCCCTCTATTCAATATTCAATTTGGAAATGTATCACAGCACTGAAGAAAACTCACTTGCTTCTTCCGGTTCACTGAGACTAAGCATTACATAACCGACTGTTAGTTGAATACATCAAAACTGACATAGTGACATAATTGTGTGGTTTTGACCGTTCAAGCGCAAAAATACAAAAAAAGAAAGCTCAATTCTTTTTTCTTTTTTTAAACATCTATATAGTTTTAATAATTTAATAATTGTATTTAATAATAATAATTATGTTTTAGTTAGTATATTAGGTTAAGCTAAAGCTTCAAATAAGTTGTTTCAGTTAACATTTAAGTAATGAAGTTTTTTTTTAACTATCTATTATAACCCATATATATTATTAAATAACATGTTCTTACTCTTTCCTCCTGACAATGGATTAAATGGGAATTTAATGAAAACAGTTATTGCGTAACCATAAACGAATATATAATGCATGACTTTTAATTATAAACAATCTTGAAATACACATTGACTCTTATTTTGAAATGTCTGTGCCTTACTATTGCAGTTGCAGGATGCTTATTCAAGTTCAGATGACTGAGATAAAATATGCATCGTTACAACTGTCTAAAACATATTACTATATAAACATTGTAAAATAAACAGTCATTATTCATCAGCATTAGTTCATAAACAAATGCCTAGTATAACTGTGTGCTATTCATTGAGTGAACCGCTCTGGAACGCTGTTTCTTGAGCCTGTAGTAGAACGTGTAACAGCACCTCATTTTTTTCCCGCAGTTAGATCAGCACTTTAAAATTCAGATGTGCGCATCTGTTACACAGGACATCAGTTCTGACTGTATCTCTTCCCTAATCGTCCCTCCCTAACATTTTCATCTCGTTTTTATTCATTTCCAAAAATGTAGATTTTCGTCTGTTTTTATTTAGTTAGGGTTCGTCTCGTTTTCGTCATTGAAAAAAGGTAGTTGACAAAAATTATAACGCAATTCATGAACGAAATTAACACAAAGAATGTTCAAAAGGGACTATCAAGATTAAAAAACATATTGAAAGTATTTCATTGTCAATTTATTTTAACTTAAAAGTAAAAATTTAACTGAAAAAGTATAGTGTTATTGAACAATAATAAAGAATCAGAATATTTTCAATTAATATCTAGAACATGTCCAGATAAAAAAAAAAATATATGAAAATAAATAGCCTATTAAGTCTGAGTATAAGTATTTGGTGTTGTATTATGAATACAAAAATCAGGATGGCCGTTTGAAATTCGAATTTAAATTCTGTTCAATATAAAACACAAAACAATGTATTTTGAACACCCGGTAGAAAATATATACATCAATAATTATTCACAGGTTGTGATTCTGAGGAGCAAGCTGGTCCAAATAAACTGAGTACTGAGACTGGCCCATCTTTCAAGAACAAGCATTTTGCGAAAACTGCTTTGAACACTAAGATTTGAGAAGCAGTCGCCAGTAAAATCCTGTGTTGAAGAGCTGGCCAAGTTAGGCAGGCATTATACAAATGTCTTATCTAGTGGCATTTTGTATCAGTTCAGAGTTGATTCTTTCTTTTGGGAGACAATAACTGTGCTGCACTTTCGACTTTACAACTTTGCAGAGATAATGAAAGAGATAATGAGAACAATGATTTGTGTCCTCGGGATATGACCCCTTTAAGCACTTTACAGCAGTGTCTTTTTAGAGTGTTTTGTACACATCTGTTCCACCAGCCTTGTCTTATGTTCATATTAGGGTCTGCGCGCAGCAGATAATGACCCCACCGCTCCTCCCTACGACTCCCTGTTGGTGTTCGACTACGAGGGCAGCGGCTCCACAGCGGGCTCCGTTAGCTCCCTGGACTCCTCCAGCTCTGGGGAACAGGACTACGACTACCTCAATGACTGGGGTCCTCGCTTCAAAAAGCTGGCGGACCTCTACGGAGGAGGGGGCGAGGACTGAAGTTGGGAACTAGCAGAAGACAGAGGGGAACAGAGAGGGCCAGGAGGGACAATTGGCTTCTCGGATGTTTTATCGAGAAGCCGTACGCTAAGCCTCCGATGTGGGCTGATTATCTCTCAACAAAAATTCCTCTGCACGCTACGGAGGCATTGAGAGGGGAGGATATTGCCCTGCACCCTGCTCTGGACCTTTGCTGCAATCCACAAGTATTTTACGGCTTTTTACAATATTTCGCGTTGTGGTTTCTTCAGTGTTGTTTTGTCATTCCTCTCGGACCGCCTAGAGGCTCAAGATGGAATCGAGTTGCAACGGCAAACTCTCAGCGTGCGGGATTCAAAAAAACGAGTGCGCGCGTGCTCGTTTTTCCCCTTCGCTTTATCACTAAAGAGTTCCGCACACACTTTTTCTCTCAACTTGAATTTCAGTAGAACAGAAGCACTGTTGTTGATAAAGTGCCTTTTGTGGTGTGTTTTGTATCGGACTCCTGCAATCTCAGGGTCGGTTGCCATTTTGAAAAGTTTCTTCTGTTGGGCACACACTCCCCCCGTTCCTGTCTACTCCTCTCAACTACCCTTTGCTTTCCTTTCATCCCTGCATTAACTTCTTTGACTACTATGTGGAAAACAGACAAAGGAAACAGAGAATGTTTTGTCAAAACTTTTGTTGATGAACACAGAACTCATTTTCCCATAAGAAATCTCATTCTCCCTTGATGAGAAATTGGAGCGTATGAAGTACAGTGATCCAATTCGAAAAATCTTTTTTTTTTTTTTTTTTTACTTGACCGACCACGACCATATAATGTTATGTTGTATAATGGTTGTGTAAAAAAAAAAATCAAAGTCTTTATTTTAAAAGAAGAAAAAATATTACTGGAGAATGCCTTTTAGCTCATACTCTTGCCTGCCTTGTAAGATTTTGTGTTGCGTTTCCGATTTGTAAAGGTAATTTAGGCATGACAAGTTGCCAGAAAGTGAGACTAAAAGTGGTGGCTGAAGAAACCCGACTCTAAAAGGATTGCATCAGAAGAAACCTTCTTTTTTGTCTTGAACATTCCCCTTTTATAACTTTATAAGTTGATTAAAATATTATACGTGCATGACTTCTTTCAAAACAATGTCTCAAATCTCTCGCACTTGTTCCTCTGTGGTCAGAATGTGAAAAGTAGTTGGCAAAGAATATACACCATACAGAATAAATATAATCTGAAAAAAATAAATAAAAAACAAACAAAAAAAGATTCAAAAATGTTTAAAGTTCTGTAAAATACTTTTTTTGAAGTAAGTATTTGAAACATATGCTGCTCTTCAAGCTCAGAGTTGGGCTAAATGACGGTGTCTGGGCCTAATTGGTTTTTGCGTGAGTGTGTGTTTGTCTATATCCTGTAGGATTTTTTAATTCTCTTTTTGTATGTTTGTCTTTTGTATTTTTTTTTTCTTTTTTAGGTTTTACTTTGTATTCTTTGGCTATGAGAAATGCAGCAGCATTCATTTTTTGTCTTATCTTGCTGAAGAAAGTGTGTCTCGTCTGTTCTGTCCCTGGATAAGGGTCTAAACCTGCATTGCAGAGAAGCTTACAATCATGCCTGCTCCACCATTCAGTGTAACTGATTTCTCTTTCCATTCATCTCAAATACTGGATGTGCTTTAGAGAATAAACAATCACAGTTTTATAACAAAAAAGAGAAAAGAAAAACTCTCAGTTTCTGTCCTGTCCATAATAGGTTCATGTCTCTTTTCTTCTCCCTCATACTTCTATGCTTCTTTCAGCTGCTTGTCATAATATTTTCTGGGCATGAGTGAGCATTGCTTCATGCCATTAAGTGACAATTGAATTTTGCTGATATATCGAGTTTGGGATTTCAGATTAAGCCACAAAATCAGGCCATTTTAAAAT
This sequence comes from Pseudorasbora parva, assembly GCF_024679245.1. Taxonomy (NCBI): domain Eukaryota; kingdom Metazoa; phylum Chordata; class Actinopteri; order Cypriniformes; family Gobionidae; genus Pseudorasbora; species Pseudorasbora parva. The sequence goes on from NC_090193.1 coordinate 22,986,013, forward strand.
GGCAGCGTGATAATCATTAGAACTTCTAGATTTCCATGCATTACCATTAAATTAACATTGACTTAACATAACTTTGGATGACTGCACCTCCTACACATTTGCCTTCAGAAGCATTAATAATGAACCACTCTGTCCAGTGATGACAACACTTAACTGATAGAAAGTTTCCAAGCCTTTTTACACGTATTTAAATGAGCCATGAATTTATTTCCCGTAACCCAGTGAAAGGTCAGTGTACTCAAAGGGCATATGGCATAATTAAAACATAAGGCCTCCACTAATGACGATTCTCTGGGAGGGGATTAAAGCTAAAGACCATTAAAAAAATTAGGAAATTACAATTGGGTAATGAGATTAAAAAATGTCATAAGAGACCGAGTGTTCTCTGTAATTCTCTTGGGAGATTTTACAATTCCAATTTTAAGAATGAATCAATTGATTGTTGCAAATAATTTGGTCATTTTAATAGGACAGTCAATTTAACATTATAATTTAATAAATTGAATGATATTTTTATTAAATCAATTTGCAAATAATTGCATATTAAATGGTCAGTTCACCCAAAAATGAAAATTCTTTAATTAATTACTCACCCTCATGTCATTTGACACCCGTAAGACCTTTGTTCATCTTCGGAACACAAATGAGGATATTTTTGTTGAAATCCGATGGCTCGGACAGGCTTTCATTGTCACCAATATCATTTCCTCTCAAGACCCATAAAAGGCACTAAAGACGTCGTTACAAAGCCCATCTCACTACAGTGGTTCTAGAATAATTTTATGAAGCGACGAGAACAGTTTTTGTGTGCAAAAAAACAAACAAAATAACAGTGATGGGTCGATTTCAAAACACCGCTTCATAAAGCTTTGGAGCCTAATGAATCAGTGTATTGAATCAGCAGTTTGTTGGTTTGATGCGATCCGAATCATGATTCGATACACCGATTCATTAAGCTCTGAGGTTTCAAGAAGCAGTGTTTTGTAATCAGCCATCACTATAGACTGTTTCAACGGCAGCAACATAAACAAACTTCATTGCGCATGCGCGCTTTTGTGGCCCAAGCGTAACTTCTGGTAGACGTCAATAAAATTAAAACAAATTATGAGCCGATCTGCTTGATCAGATCACAGTTATCCCATTTTAATGCCAAGTGTAAACACAGCCAGAATAAGTTACCTCTACAGTAGATTATTTCTGATGACAAGCAAAATAACTAAGTAAACTATATTACACATTCAGTCTAAATTACATTAGACGCCGATCTATATGCAGTCAGATTGGATATTTATGAAGCATTCAAGGCTTTCTGGTGAGTTGCGCACTGTTTTTGTGCTGCTGTCATACACTCTCTGCTTGATTTTTATATCATGTTATCCAAGAATAGTACATCAAAAATGTGTTTCTACTGAGTAGTACACCAAACCATCCACTAGCCAAACCGATAAACACACACAGACCGAAAATTAACTTGGGGCCAGGCCCGTAACCGTAGCAACGCAAGTACGTTCGATGAAACGGTCTATATAAGTTGTTATTTAGGTTATTTTGTAACAACATCTTTAGTGCCTTTTATGGGTCTTGAGAGAGGAAATGACATTGTGGCCAATGGAGGGCTTTCTGAGCCAACGGATTTCAACAAAAATATCTTAATTTGTGTTCCGAAGTTGAGCGGCGGTCTTGCGGGTCTGGAACGGTATGCGAGTGAGTAATTAATGACAATTTTCATTTTTGGGTGAACTAACCCTTTAATATCTGTAGAGAGAAGTGAATATTATTTTCATATCATGAACCTACTATATTGCAGTCTGTCCATCCGAATAACAATTAGGAGACTTCCACTCTGAATGTGGTCTAGTATTAAATCCAGAATATTTTTAATTGTTCATGATACTACAGACAGACATATTTTGTCTGTTGCATCACATCTTGTTTTTTAAAACATCTTACACCATGGGCGCCAGTTAGTTACATTAACTTTTAGAAGTCAGTGAATGTCATATTTTTTTTAACTTTTTTATGGAATTAAATGGACAGTAAATTGACTGCGTTTATATTTATAGTACAGCGAAAGTGGCAATAAAATGAAGGGAAAACTGTTTGGTTCGATCTCTAACCTCTACAGCATGTGCATTAGCGCATGCCACAGCTCTTTTGTTTCTGATCTCATTTATTAACCTCTTGCCCATTTTAAAGACAAATACATACTGACAGTTTATCATTGTTCTTTCATTTGTTTCAATCAGTACAACTCCAGCTCGCAGTCTAGCTCGGGTATCTCCTTCTTGGTTATGCGAATTGCATGCTAATGGTCAATGTGCTCCGTTTTATCTATTCTTCATGTACCAAAATTGTGTACGAGTATCTCTCTGCGGTTTCAGTTAAGTCAGCACAGAGAGAGAGTGCGCAGACACCGGAGAGAGTGAGAGCTGTAGGGGATTGGAACTCTCTGCGGCCGTGTCTATCAATTAGTGCTCTGATTAATCCCTTGCTTTAATCTCATCAAGCAGAACACTGCTAATTACCCACAGACGAGAAGAGAGAGGGATGAAGAAAGAGCAAAACTAGAAGAGCCTGTGTCATTAGATGCAAGAAGGGTTGGTAATGGGGGGGGGGGGTGTCATACGAGATGGTAGGCCCATCTATGTTTGGAGGAAGACAGTGAAAACCTATGACTTGTTAAACAAGAAATTTAGAATAATGTACTACAGGCTTGTGTTTAAGGGTGTATTGACACTTGTAGTTCGGTTCACTTGGTTGGTTTTGTCTGGACCAAAACAAAAAAGCGTTTAGTCTGATTAGCGTTCAGAGTACCATTATCATCATCGAACAACCCTAAAGATACCGAATCTAAAGGCTTATGGATACGTTCACAACCTGATTAGTTGGCTTTTATGACGTATTGCCTATTTTGAGATGGACTTCACCGAACATCTAAAACAATGCTGTGTGCTGGCATAAATGGGCTCGTTGTGAGTGCGTAGCCTAAATGTGATGATATTCTGATCAGCTGAGATCTCGAAGAGCTTATAAAATGTGTAAACGAGTCAAAACAGCGGTAGGAATCCCTCCATCAAACACACACACAATCTGCTGCGTGGAGACACGGTTTTCATGTCTACTGAACTGTCTCATCTTCAAGCTTTTGGTCTGCGTTGCGTTCATATATCATTCAAACCACACCAGAGTTCATTTAGATGCGGACCAAGACCCATCTTTTCAGCGGTCTCGGTCCGCTTGTTTCGTGTGCAGAGGGCACATGCTCAAATGAAGCGCAATGACAGAGTTCATGTTTTTGCAATCACACCAGAATTAATTTTAATCTTACCAAACATGCCACGTGTGAATAGCCTGGTCTTGCCAGACTCTCGTACATTTCATTTGTACATAGATTTTGGCAACTCGATTGACAAGCATTTACTTCCGCGAAGGGGTGAACTCTGTTGAAGTTTAAAACTATTGGATCTGCCATAACCAATCACTAACGTTTGGTCGTGACGTATGTCATGCGCCTTTCACCTGTTTCACACATGGAAATCCGGCAAAATAAATGTACAGGCCACCCACAGTGATAAAAACTAAAACACGTAGGCTAGAAATCTAGACGCACCCTAGTGGCAGCAAATCTAATCTGCTGCGAGTATCGTCTAGCAACTCTCAATACATGTCTGAGCTGTAAAAACCAAACTCTGGTCAGGCTAATCACATCGTGTATAGAGTTGGTGGGCGGGGCTTAATATAATGACGGCAGAGTTACACTTGCGTGCTTCTAGTAAACACAGAAGCTGGTGAACGGCGGTCATTCGAATCAGCTTTGACCGCGACTCTTGAAGACTTAGAGTTAAGCTTTTCTCTGAGAAAAGAACGGCACTGAAGTCATTCTTAAAAAGGGAAGATGTGTTCGGAGTTTTGCCAACAGAGAAAGTTTAATCAGTCAGCGAGCTCTGCTTCACCTTCGTTGCTCTGGTTGGTTGAAGCGCTATCCAATTGCGTGCAGAAGGAGTTTGAAAGACAACCGTTTATCCCGCCCCTCGGATTGAGCCCTGTCAATGGTGAGTTTCCAGACCAAACATCTTGATGTGGGTCAGGCTTGTCAGGCTATAGAACTCATGCATTCGGATTGTGATTTATTCACGTCACAGTGGACGGAAGAGTTTTGTGATCGGGAACGCACCGCTCACGAGGTCCGTAACATGATTGTATGCTGTAAATAAAATGTCATATGCTTGGTATGATAATAAATGCTGCTATAAATAACGGACCAATTCAAATGTTTACGTGCTTTTATTTTAATTTGTTTGAGCGGTGATTAAATATATTGCTCTTTTACATTTTTATTTGTCAGCATTTTTAAGAAATACAAGTCTAGAAATACATCCAAATAACAGCAAAGCACAACCGTACGGTAATCTGCAGTGGTCAAAAATTATTATAAACAGTGAATTTGGAAGTGATATATTCTTGAAAACTCAGATGTGGATTCGGACAGGTTTTACATCACCACACAACCTTGGTGTTTGTCAAAAGCAGTAGGTAACTCGGCCGGGGATTTTTACGCGGGTGGTGGGACGGCAATAAAAATCACTGACTAGCCACTGTAAATGATGGCAATACTTTCTGACCCCACGAGAAACAGTTACCATCCGTATAAGGGCTTCAGCCAACTCCTTCGTCACTAACGGAGCGAGCTGGAAAATCAAACTTTTCCTGAAATCACCCTGTTGAGGAGGAGGGCCACCAACAAACCCCAGCAAAGATTGTTATTGCTCCAGCTTTAACTTCTGGATATTCGGCAGCGGTGCCAAAACGGAACGAATGGTTTCGTTCGCATCTTTCTCCACCACCATTACTGAACTACAACTCAAACTAGCAAACTAAATCAATCTCATCGTTCTTCATCGCCACTCCCTCTGTTCGCTGATTGGACTGGTAAAAATTTGTTCGGAGAAAACCTAAGAATACACCGCAGTCCTAGAGTAAGTACTAAAGGAAAATGAAATTGAGCTGAAGTACGTAGGAGGGCAGAGCCAGGCTAACGTGTGAACGCACCCTAATTCAAGTTTTGTAGAATTAAATGGACTGAAGGAGGACTAAAGTGACTCTTAGTAGTCACCTTAAGAGAGTGTATCGGTAAAATAAACAAATATCACAAGAAACAATATCAACCTAGACCATTACAATGTACAAATACAAAAGACAAACACTTAAATAATATTAATACCATAGTGTTTTTAGGTCACTTTCAATAAAATGAGAAAATGAGAGCGTGAAACGGTAGTATGATACGAGAGACATGAAAGTAGCGCTGTTTTCAAATTATTCAGAGACATTTTGCGTCGTCATGTACAACAGAAAATGTTTTCTGATCTATGATAAAACTAATTATTACATGGCTCTGTGTAATACTTGATTCTGATTGCGCATTCCAGTGGTATGTTATTCCCAGATAACAACCACCAAAGTAAATAACACACAGATCTAGGTTCTTCGCGTTATCTTGGTCAGTACGACTTAAATGCTTAACGCGTCACTCTGCTGTCGTCAACTGTCTGGCGCCATCTTGTGACTGAAACACTCAAACAACACGGGTTACAATGGAAGAAGGCTTTGTGTTCACCCAAAAAGAAAAATTAGCCCATGATTTACCCTCAATTCATCCAAGGTGTATATGACATCGTTCTTTCGGAGTTGAATTTAAAAAGTCTTGACTAATCCAAGCTATTTAATGGCAGTAGTTGTAGCTCTGTTTTTGAGGTCCATATAAAAAAAAAATCCATCTATCCGTCAAATAGCGTGCTCCACGGAGCTGCTGAATACTGCGGTTGACCTTTCACAATCAAGTATTTTAGAGAACCAATTTGTGAACAAATTATTTGGTCCAGTTTTGTGAATTTATTCCCTATTCATTTGTAATTACATGGAAAATAATAACAAAATATCTTATTTTGTGTTCCATGGAAGAATTAAAGGCCTGCAGGTTCGGAATAACATGAGAATGAGATAGAATTTTCATTCTGGGGTGAAAAAAACCCTTTAATAATGGCTCCTATTCGTAAAGAAAAGTGTTTGAATGAAGCTATAAGATGAATTTCAGTTCATACTGTCAGTTTTCAGGCAGCAGGAAAATATAGTAAGGCACTGATGGATTGTTCTCTCCTGAATACAAACTTAACAGGTGGCTCGCGGCCAATGTTATGTATGTATGTTATTAATAATGTTTGCCCTTTCAAATACACTTAAACATATTTTTACTTTACTCAATAAAAGGTCTAGATTTCCAAGGCCATGAACGAGAACAAATCAATTTGAAAATGATTTGGACAGTGTACATGTGCCTGCGTACATTACTGAATGGAGCGTCAAAATTGAATGTTTACAGGTAAGTGCTGAGAGCATCCTGAAAAAACTAAATGCGTTTGCGGCTTTGCTGACTCACCTATTCTATTGTGAGATGCAAGTCAATCACAGAAAGTGTTTCAGTTATGTAAATAAATGGAATACCAAGACGCCTTGCCGTTTATTTGTCAGTGTCTGCTGTAATGGCCGTTTCACTTTACCATCATTCAGCATTATATGTACATACTGTAAAGTAGATTGTAATATTTCATCAACAATGAAGACAGCATGTCACCCTTGGACAATAAATTATAAAACAATTTATCAGATTACTACCCAGTTATATTTGGCAGCTGGTAACTGTTTTGCTAGCATAACTTTGAGATGGAGTCACTAGGGTGATGTTTAAATCCTGATTCAGCAACATGACAATCCATACCGAAGTCAAAACGCAGCATTAGCAGAGCTCTGAAATTCCTCTGGGATGCTAAAGTTGGTTCTTCCCACAGTGGGCGTGTCTCAAGAGATGCAACTAATTGGCTTTGGCCAAACATACAATCTCTGTGGATCTGGATTCTGTCATATATACACACACACGCACACATTTCAGCTGGAAGGTGTCATACTGCTCTACTTCAATAATATAATTTTGCTGAGTCTGATGAATTACATTTAGTATATTTTTTGTTTTTGCGAGGAGGTGAGCGAGTTGACGTCAAATGCAGTAGAAAACAATCGCATACAAAAAGTCTGCTGAGTTTCAAGTATCGGAAAAACTTGGGTGAAGTCTTCATAAAACAAAATGGTGTAATCTAAGAATCATATGTCACGTGAAGAAAACAAAACCAACTTTAAAAAGGAGATAAACAAGATTTTGATTTGTTTTGTAGCTATAAACGATACAGAAAAGAAAAGTATGTAACACCTGGCCTGTATAGCTATCTGTAACGGGCATGCTCATGTGCAAGTTTTAATAAGGTGCAGGTTTTGTTTTAGAAGCTTTCACCAAGTCATCTAAATGGGAACCTCATTTGCTCGGGTGAGGGCAACTCGGGTGAAAAAATAAACCTAGGGGTAATTAACACATGGTTACTGAGTAGACCGTTGTCGGGGATGCGTTTTCATGAAAACCAAATGTAAAGAGTTTTAACTCACAGTTTAGCTTATAATGCTTGTCTATCAGTGATGTGCGGATCAATGTTTAAACCCGCACCTGAACGATGTTTTCAGCTAACCCGCCCGAAAATCGGACTGCAAAAAAGAAAATATTGTCACGTTACCCGACCCGCTTCCTGGCCTGCATTTTTTTAAAAGTAGTAAATGCTCCCTGGCGTAATATCCATTAATCCGGCCTGTGGAGGAGAAATGTTTCAGGGCCTGACGTGTGCTCAGAGGTGCAGCGGCGAGAGCAGCAGTTCTTGAGGCGGCCCATCATTTTCCATTTCAGCCGTCTCTAGATGCATATTATTGATGAACGCGATGTTTGTTTCCACCCTGCTTGGAGAATTCAGCAGCAGGTCAACTGAAAGAGAGCCCACTTTTGGAAAACTGTGCAAGCCCTTAGGAGCGCAAAGTCTGAAACTGTTCTTTTTCTGAATGCTGTATGATGTAGCCTAGTGTTGTGTAATAAAGGCTTGATTTATTCATTTATTTTGTTTAGTTTTCTTAAAAATTAAGATGCTGCATGTGTTTATCCAGTCTAATCGAACTCTTTCCCAACAAAAACCCCGCCCTGGAATGTAGGCTATATGCCAATACGGGTTTCATATGCACGGTTTTTCGTGTGCATATGATACGCACTATGACATATACACACGATACTAAAACTCATTTTGGCGTATACATTCCATGAGATTACACACTCTTACTATTTTACACATTACAATGTGTAAGTGAAGAGTAAGTGAAATTAAATAGCTAGTTAATACCAATAACAAGGCTCAAAAAAGCCTCACACTAACATGGTAGCATGTTTTAATATGGTCCAGGTTTTGTTTTAGAAGCTTTCACTGAGTCATCTAAATTGGAACCTCATTTGCATGATTGCAGGTAGATGAAATCTCTAAATGGTCTAAATCAGGAAGGGGTCTCCAACATGTCACTTGCAAGCTACCAGTAACTTGTGGCCTGATTGGAAATAGCCAGCCAAGTTGCACTTTTCATCCAATCAGAGTGAGCTATACAAAGCTGCCCCGCTACCTCTGATGCAACTAAAGTATTTATTTGAAACAAGTTTTTTTTTTTTTTTTTTAATGAACATGCAGTCAAATTACAAGCAATGAACATGACAACATTTCAAAAATATGCTATGCCAAAAACAGTGTCTATTTACACCAAGTGCAAATAGCATGCCTTGTTGGCAAGACAATGCTTTTGCATTAACTCCACCTAACGATGCCTGTTTGGGCCAAATAAGATTTTCAACATCTTCAGGGGTGTAGTCAACAAAGTGAACGGCTCAAGGATCTAGGTTGACCCGATCGCTCTTCTCCCTTTTCCCATCACATTGGAAGGGCATTTACTGTATCGATGCACGTGTCAAACCGCCAAACTGCTGAAATCATGTGACTTTGGTGAGCCGAATCATGAATCAATACACCGATTCATAACGGTTTTGAAATCAGCTCATCACTATACAAGTTGTTATTTAGTTGTTTTTTTGTGCAAACAAAAACTATTCTTGTCGCTTCATAAAATTATTTTAGAGCCACTGTAGTGAGATGGGCTTTGTAACGACGTCTTTAGTGCCTTTTATGGGTCTTGAGAGGAAATGATATTGGTGTCAATGAAAGCCTGTCCGAGCCATCGGATTTCAACAAAAATATTCACATTTGTGTTCCGATTTTTGGGTGAACTGACCACCTGAACTTTAATGTTAACAAATACAACTTTTTATTTATTTTTATTTTTATTTTTTTTGGGGGGGTTGGGATATTCCATTATTTGAATATACTCCAGGGTTTAATACAAAGTAACACTTTAACTGTTTGTATGTATTTCCCTATAATCAAACAAAGATCAAAATAAAGGCCACATTGGCTGGTAATCTGTCATTAACATACTTTTTTTTTTTTATCATAAAAATATCATCCCCAACCAATTACAGAAGCCTTCTTTGTTGATCCAAAACATTCTGATATAAATGGATTTAAATCTTTAATGTCTTAATCACATTTCCTTTAAAAACAGACATTTTAAACCGGATGGTATCTATTCAACAATATGCAATATTCTTTAGGGATTTATTTTTGGAATATTATTCTTTTAAATAAATTCTATATAGGTAGATGGGTGAATGCCCATTTCCATTACATAATATAATACCATTACCATTTCTTTGGAGAAAAATTATGAATTTATTTTAAATTTATTTTAAACTTATGAAGTATTTACTTAATAAAATTAAATAAGTATTTATTTAATGGAGTACACTGTGCTTAATTTGAACAGCAACATTTTTTATTAATAAATATTATTAAATAGAATTTACAGGAGGTGTATAGTAAACACATCAATTGGTTAAGACATCATGTAGGATGATACATAAGTTTTTCTTTTATAAGTCTGAGCTCAAAGATAATAGTGTGCTTAATGGGTACTTGAGCTTAATAGGTCTGGTTTACCCTAAAGCTTAATCTGTATTCTTTAAAATTGTATTTGAAGAGCTGAGGTCAAGCAAGTCTTAAAGGGATAGTTCACTTTGAAATTAAATTTTGATATGTTTTAGTTACCTCATGGGCATCCGAGATGTAGGAGTATTTGTTTCCCCAGTAGTTTCAATTTTGATCATTTTAGGTCAAACCGTTCTTGTCTGTGCCTCACATAATGCAGGTCTATGGTCACCACCTCAAAGAGCATACACAGAGAAGTCCAAATTAAACAATCCCCCATCGTACGTACACACTGATGGCCTAAGACACGAAATGAGTGGTTTGTGTGAGAAAACTAACAGTATTATCCCTTACTATCCCCACTATCCCTTTAACCTCCTTTACCAACCAAATTATCATTTATTTATTTTTTGTTATGAGATCATTGTAATGACATTTCTTGAAATAAAGTTGAAAAGATTTGTATCTACTTTAATGATGTTACTAGAAAATTGTACCATTAATTTTCATTAAGCGTACAACTTTTTGAACCACAGTTTTAACAGGATCTTCAGACAGCTACAGTTATTTTTTTATTTTTTATTTTTTTATTGACCTAAATCTAAATTTGACCATGGAGTTCTTCTGCTCATGAGCTGTGCCTTTTTTTGCACCAGACATATCGATGATCCGTAGGTCCAAAAAGTTCCAGTTTGGTCATATGAGCAATAATACAAAACATACTTCCAGATCTTTACAGGTCTATCTAAATTAATTTTAGCATATTCATTCATATGCATGTTCTCCCAATTGGTACAATACATATTTGACCTTCTTACATTGTTCCTTTTTCCATTTTACTTAACGAGTAAAATCGAGTTTTGATCTTATTTTTATTATTACCAATATTTCCAGATAAGCCAATAAATAAACAAATAAATAAATAAGCCTACTTTAGGGTCAGTAAGGACAGTAGCCTTACTCCGGTTACAACACCAATTTTTGTTTAGTTTCTGATCCTTTAAATGTAATAATAATAATAATAATAATAATAATAATAATAGATTTAATTTATAACACACTTTTCATTCCGAAGAATCTCAAAGTGCAAAATATCAATTAAATCAAATCCTAAACACAAATTATGTAATCAATTTAAATCATTAAATCTATTTTTACAAGCTGGAATAAGGTCTAAATTTTAGTCCCAAATAGAATTATAATCTCCTCCAAAAACTATTTTAAAAACAAGTTTAGCATCAGGAAAACGGTCCAGGATGTTTCTGATTTTGTTTCTGAAGTCTTGTAGTAAACTTTTATTCCTTACATCCCTGTTTGTTGCAGATATATTCCCCGAACACAAAATAATGCAGGTTGATTTCAACAATCGTAATAACCCATCTAACCCAAGGAATGTGAATAACAATTTTTCCTCTAAATTCACCCTTCAAAAATTCAGTACCTGCAGAATGATTGCTACCATATGACATCCACATATTGCTGCCCCACTTCAAAACAGAAAGTCTGATTCAGATGTGTCTGGATAAAATAAAAATGTTTTCTACAAAAACATTGCTTTTATTTTAACTCTTATTAAGAGAGAAACAGCAAGTGAACTCATACTCACAGAATAACTTGCCTAAAAAGTTCAGATCTACAAACCCCTCTGCATAACATTCATGTTTACATGGTAGCATACAAAAATCTCCTTACCATCTACAAACACGCTGGTCCTGTCAAAATAAACCCCCTTGCTTTGTGTGCAGCTTCAACACTTGGCCACAGCTGACTCCTGGGAGCTTTATCAATTGCCATCCGATCTTCAGCAAACTTTAACTTCTTTTCTTTGCACTTTTCCACAATAAGTCTCTGATGTGCCTGGATCTGAACAGGAGAATCTTAGCTCTTGGCTTCTAGAGCACTATGAGCCTTTTTCCCACGCAATGAACCATGTCAGCAGTAGCAAACTTTCCCTTTTCATCTGGAAGCACTGCAGCGCAGATGTCCACGACCTTCATGTTCGTCAAGAACCTAAAGCCTCAAGTTCCAGCGCCTTCTATCTCTCTATTTCAATCACTTTAACTCCCAGATCAGTATGTTCTTTTCATTGCTAAATTTTTTCAAAAACCTTCAGCTCTTTCGTAATTTTTCTGCCAGTATTCTGACAATGTTTTGCAGTTTAGGAGGGATGCTTAGCTCTTTTCTTTGCTTTCTTTAAATCAGGAGTATATGGAGTATATGTTTGATAAAGACGTTTACGAGCCCTGTGATTGAGAAAATCATTCTGGTTGCCGCTTCTCCCTCAATCTCTCCTCTTCCTCATGAACTGACAGGTAAGCTGAAGCTCATTAAATATGCAAATCTTATCCAATCCTAGCCGTTTACTTTCAAGTCTCCAGTGCATGAAGCCCAACAAAACCCCGCGTTTTGGAGAGAGCCTCAAAACCAGTGTAGAAAATAGCCTATTACTTATTGGTTATGATGTTTTTGAATGTGAAAACCACACGAACGTCATTAGTTGACCTTAGACAACAGTATAAAAAAATAAAAAAGCCAGTTCATGATAACTTTAATATTCTGTGTTATTGTTATGCCTCACAGAAGGCACAGAAACACTCAACCTGGTCTCACAGAATTCCGTGAAATCAACACAGACCCTTAACTCAAAAATCTGTGGTAGTTTCACGGAACCGCCGAATATTCTGTGATGGGTTCACGGAAGTGATGCCTATGCAAGTCAATGACAGTCAGCATCCGTGGTCCACACACGGATTCCCAAAACACATTTAATTATTTGCATTTGTAAAAGTAGACATGATTTTATGAATATTTATAGCCTACTTTTATATTTCGGAGCTACTAACTCCACTCCTACCCTAAACCTACCCACCCAACAATATCAAACACATAACAGGCAAATAAATATACAGTCACAGTTATTTATTGCAAAAACAGACTAGAAACAGTATAGAAGTATTAACTCATGTTGCATTCCAAGTCTTCTGAAGTCATACGATATCTTCATGTAGTTGATCTTAATGTTTTAATCGTTGAAATGATGATCGCGCTCCACACACGCACTCGTTCATATTTCTCATCATTCAAATGATACAGACGTCTCATCAGCATGACGCAATCGGTCACGAAACACACTAGAGCCAGTGGCATTTAACAATCAAAGCTGACGTAATGACGCATTTGGTCACACAACATACAACAGCCAATGCGGTCAAACCTGACGTTTCTTCCGGCGGCAATATTTGAAATGTATTGATAATCGCCGGATGGACTCGGACGTTTCTGATCGTTTTGGGGTATTTTCTTCACACAAATAAATCGGTTGGCCTATGCTGACTGAATCAAACTAACGAATATAAGGTGTTGAAACAGGGAATCTGTGTGTGGACCACTGTGTGTGACTGTCACTGACATACATAGGCATCACTTCTGTGAACCCATTACGGAATATTCGGCGATTACCTGAAACTACCACAGATTTTTGACTTAAAGGTCGGTGTTGATTTCACGGAAATCTGTGAGATCAGGTTGCAAACATTATAAAGCATCATCAACGCTTCGTGCACTATATTAAAGGAGTACTTCAGCGCTGGAAAGATGAATCTGTATTTAAACTGGGTCATTAATGTAGTAGAAATATGAAATTATTTTTTAATTTGGTGCCTTCTAGACTGAGAAAAGACAGAAAATGTATTTGTCTCATGGGGATGAAAGACTACAATTCCCAGAATGCTTTGCTGCCCTGTGAGGCCATTCCCAAAGCCACCACTACTGGATTACTGTGACTGAGTTAGAGTTAGAAGAACAGATACTACAATTAAATAATGAACGTAACGATCGAGTCTCACAGCACTATCTCAGATTAGGAGTCAGATTACATTTAACGTCATAAATGAGCTGAGCTCTCGTGATGATTATACTCCAGGGTTTCTACTGAAACAAAGCCATATGCTAATCGCTGAAGTAACCCTTTAAGTGTTCTGAATTCATTCCATGATTTAGGTGCAGGTAAATATTTAAGTCATTAAATTCAAGTTCACGTTAATGCAATGTAATTCTCCATTCAGCTTTCAAACTGCATGTCGAGTTCGGTTACAACAGTCAACACACTGAAACTCTCTCCAAGATGATTCAATGTTCCTGTTATTATGCTTGATCTATAGATAACAGTCTATGGTTTCGCATAACATGACTATCTGGCAGGAGTTTATTGCAATTTCTAAATCGTGTTCTGTTCTGCCGGGTGTCTGTTAGATCACAACACTGGACTAGAGGTTGCAGCCTATTGTTCTTCACACACACGGTAACTGGATTTTTAAACTGTTAAAAGAAACGGCTCAATAAAAATATTGCATAGATGGATACACTAAGCTGTGACTCTGTGTTGCTTCAAGTGCATCATTTATATAGATCAGTGATATAGGCCCTAATCTAAGACTAAATATAAAAATTGCTTGAAAAAAAGAGTTGAAATTTCGACAGTCATTAAGGGGAGCCAAAATGGCCGTTCAGGGTGGAGCTATAACTCAAGAACACAATGAGATAATTTCACCAAACTTGGTACACATATGCATGGGCTCAGTCTTTGGTCAGCATAAAACAATTGCGACGATCGAACACTTGGTGGCGGTATGACATGAAAAATGGCTATAATCATGCAACCACTAGTCCGATTGACTTGAAAATTGGTATGCAGTGTCTTGGCCCAAGGTACAATTTATGTTTATGAGGACATTGGTGTATCTCAAAAAACATTAACTTTACCCTTTGGGTAGCTATAGCAGGGTCATTTAGAGAATGGTCTGATAAAACATGGTCAAAAGCCTATTAATCCTGAACAAAAACTCAAAACTTCACGAAAATAGGTGAGCCCATGCAGCATATGACTCTAAAGGAGCATGCAAACTTTTATAGAGATCGACCATAGGTGGCACTATAACTGTTAAAAAGCTTTAAAAACCATGCATTTCTTAAATTGCCTGTTTTGGCTGTAAATGGTCTTTTCCATCTGTTATCATACACTGTCAGAAAAAAAAGGTACATTTCTGTCACTGGGGTGGTACCCTAAGGTACAAAACCGAAAAGGTACTAATATGTACCTTTAAGGTACTAATTTGCACTCTTAAAGTACTGATAGGTACCTTTTAAGGTACTAATATGTACCATTTAGGTGTGAGGAAGGTACAAAGATGTACCTTTTCACTTTTGTACCTTAGGGTACCGCCCCAGTGACAGCAGTGTACCTTTTTTTCTGACAGTGTATAATGTTTAAATAATTTGTTAGATCTGCTCATTCATGACTCTCTAGGTCAATAATTATCCAACACAAATTCAACTTTTCCATGTGGATGGCTATAATAGGATCATGTCAATATGTGACTTTGACCAAGAGTCCCCCCAAAAGCCAATATTTCCTCAATACATTTTTGTCAATTTATCACCTTATTTCACCTGAGGTTTAATTAATTTAGTACTTAAAAGCCTTAAATGCAAAAATCCTTAAATGCCTAAAGGCCTTAAATGCTTGAACCCTGATAAATGCAGCTCGTGCAGACTTGGCAGATTCGGACAAGATTAAAATCTTAAAATACATTTGTGAAGAACAAATTTCTCTAACGTCCCCCTGAATAACTAGTCCCGTCTGAATAGGACTGAAGTGAAATTTTCACTGAAGGACGTCATCATGCTTATACAGCTAGAAGGCAGTATAAGCCACAAAGTTTTGGGCATCAGAATGAGAAAAACCTGAAGTAAAAGAAAAGAAAAGAAAAGAAAAGAAAAGAAAAGAAAAGAAAAGAAAAGAAAAGAAAAGAAAAGAAAAGAAAAGAAAAGAAAAGAAAAGAAAAGAAAAGAAAAGAAAAGAAAAGAAAAGAAAAGAAAAAAAACATTTTCATGAGGAGTGGGAGAGTGAGTTTGTCTTTACTAATGTAGGCAAAAAAAATGTATGCACCTAATTTGCACCACTTGCAAAAAGCTCTTGGATTCTTTTGGTCACTAAAATCGCAATAAGAAATGTTAATACCGTTTCATCTCTAGTTATGTGTAGAGATCATTTTTTTACAGTCCATGAGATAACTACAGTATAATTTACAAAGTACTGTTTTCCATAAAGAAATGTATTCTCTGATTCTGTTCTTTTCGCTGACATTAATTCATTATTGATTGACATTAATTTAATGCAGCAGCCATGTCACCCTTTAGCCCAAGACTGGTTTCCCACTGAAGCTTAGCAGGGCTGAGCCTGGTCAGTATCTGGATGGGAGACAAACTGGGAAAACTAGGTAGCTGCTGGTAGAGGTGTTAGTGAGGCCACCAGGGAATGCTCACCCTGCGGTTTGTGTGGGTCCCAACACCCCAATATAGTGATGGGGACACTATACTGTCAATGAGCACAGTCCTTCGGATGAGATGTTAAACCGAGGTCCTGACTCTCTGTGGTCGTTAAAAATCCCAGGATGTCCTTCGATAAAGAGTAGGGGTGTAACCCTGGGATCCTGGCCAAATTTGCCCACTGGCCTCTGTCCATCATGGCCTCCTGATAATCCCCATATCCTGATTGGCTTCATCACTCTTTCTCCTCTCCACCAATCAGCTGGTGTGTGGTGAGCGTTCTGGCGCAATATTGCTGCCGTAGCATCATCCAGGTGGGTGCTGCACATTGGTGGTGGTTGAGGAGATTCCCCCTTCTATGTAAATGTAACAAATTATTACACAAAAACACTTTCAGGTATCAGTTAGGATTTTTAATTTTGAAATAAGGTTGGAGACCCCTGGTCTAAATGGTCTGGATGATCAGGATAGATAAACCATCCCTTTTCATTGGCAATATTTTAATGTAGGTATAATACATACTTTTTGCGTGGTCTAAAAGCAGTTTTAAAACAGTAAAACAAGCATTTAGAAGATATGCTGACTCAAGAAGGCCCTGTGAGGCCCTTTTGGATGTTCTGCAATGGAGTTTGATACAATCATTTTCTGTCCATGGAACTGCGATGGGAAATCAGTTTGCTCCCTACATATTCATATTTATGATTTAGTGCAGGGATGGGCAACTTCAGTCCAGAAGGGCCACTATACTGAAGAGTTTTAGCTCCAACACTGAAAAAAAAAAAAAAACACTCACCAACCATAGCTTTCTTGAGGTGTGTCTGATTAGGGTTGGAGTGAACTCTGCAGGACAGATGCCCTCCAGGACCAAAGTTGCCCATCTCGGATTTAGAGTAAATATCTGGAGCACGTTGTAACAAATAGCTAAGAAAAACCTTAGTGAAAACTTCTTTGCAATGCAGAATGCATAAGAACATTGAAGCAGCTACAAATATTGATTTCAAAATACTGAGATCAAAATTTACTGAGTGCACATGCAAAACACTTCTACACAGTGTAATCTCTCATAAAAATGTAAACTTAAAAAATTAACTTGCTTCATAGCTGAAATTACTTTTCAGCTGAACCACCCAAGTCCATCACTAAGCCCCACCCCTCCAATGGCCTGTCATATAGAGAGCATTTTTCACAATCCAATCATTTCCCCATGGATCAAATCAAGTCTTGTCCTACTTTGCTTCTCACTGAATGACCCTTTCACTCCGAAATGTATCTAATTTTGTTTGTAAATCTGACCTTAAATCCTTTAGATTGAGAAGATTGATTACTTCACTAATAAATGGACAATCTCAGTGTTCTGGGACAATGCCCAAAAATGTATAAATCTTATCCCTTTTGTGTCACATTTCTTCTATAATTAAATTCTATTATCACTTATTTGAGGTAGGAACAGTACTTTGAAGTAATAGCCATGTTTCATGAGGAACACAGGGTCTTCTGGTTCATAGTTTTGGAATGGACAACAAGGGAACAAGAATAATCACTTTAGAGTAATACGTTCACAAATCTTCTATAGCCCTTATTTTCTGTTTGGATACTGAGAGACCCTTAAGTCCCATTTAACTCAAAAAACAGCAGCCTAAAATTGAGTAATATTTTTTACTTTTGTATGAGTTTACGAGTACCTATAGGAGAATGGAATGGAACAAAGTATGAATGTTCTTGCTGGGGTCAAACACAAGTAACACAATCACACAGTTATTTGTAGTAACAGAGGGTTAATGTCTGTCCTCCAGGTTTTAATTAGGTTGGAAAATTTGAAGTGATTAAATCAGATAAGTCAACACCACTTATTTACATTAGCATGGTGAGGAGAGTCTGGTGACTGCAGGTTTACAGAAGTAGAATGGTTGAGATATTGAAACAGCATACCAATTTTCCTAATGATCTGAATGAAATTATTTATAATTTTGTGGATTATGGGGTAAGAGACTATTTTAGGACTTCAATTATTAAGCAATTATAAAATCCCATCTTAACTAACACTTCAGGAAATTCAAGCAATGTTTAAGCAATTCAATGCAGTTCAATTCATCCTCACATGCTGTAGTGATTATACACGTGACAGTTCTAATGCATTTACTCGCAGAGGTTCACATTTGCATTAGCAAAATCTATACTAAAAAATAGTTTATGTAAAAATGTATGTGTTGTTTTTACATGCATTATAACCGTCATGAAGCTACCTTAATCCTTATTCTAATAAATAAGAAACTTAATTGTAAAAACATATTGCAAAAAATGGTATAAACATAATTATAATGCTTAAAGTCAGCATGAAACTAAATTTGCAATTTCCTATTACAGTATTGTGCAAAAGTCTGAGGCATGTTAGTATTTTACACACACAAAAAAATGGGTTTAAGCAAGTTATTTATATATTTTACTGTAGTGTGTCAGTAGGAAATAGTGAGATTTTTGTATGCATAAGGAGTCTGACAATAGTCGGTATGCTCCACACATGGAGATTTGATCTCCTCTTCATTGAGTCTGTCTATGATTACATGAAGAAACAAAAAAAACTGAGATGGACTAAATCCAGAAGAACTGTGGCCACATCTCCAAGACACTTCCAGCTAAACGACATGGAAAGCTATGTGCAAGTGACAAAAGCCGTTTTAAACGCAAAGGGTGGTCACACCAAATATCTATTTGCTTTATAAAGTTAATAGAATTGAATTCATACCTAAAAATTATTTATGACATTTTTGACAGCATTCTCACTTTAAAGCATTTTACAAGTGCCTACATTTTTCACAGTACTGTAGTTTTGCAGGAAGGTTTCTTCTTACATTGCCAAAGTGTCTGTTTTTCTGGATTTAGTCTGTCTCTTTTTCTGTTTCTTCATGTAATCACAGACAGACTGATGATGGTGGGATCAGATCATAGCGGCTGCTGTCAGACTTCTTGTGCATAAAAAAGTATTATTATTACACTTAATTGCAAAATATTAATGTTTGGCAATGAAAACTGTTATTTATTGATACAGTAATGTATCTGTACTGATGCATGGAAGCCCATTTCTCCCACTAAACCAAAAAATAAAAAGAGTAATTGCGACAATATCTCAGAATTGTTATTTTATATTACACAATTGTGAGAGAAAAAAGTCAATTACTCTTTTAATTTTGTTATTTAGTGGCGGAAACAGGCTTCCGTTGTAAAATATATATATATATATATATATATATATATATATATATATATATATATATATTAGGGCCGGGAATTTAACGCGTTAATTAAGATTAATTAATTACGTGACTTTAACGCGTTAATTAATTACGCAAAAAAAAAAAAAAAATTTAACCGCATTTATTTTTGCACCGCGGAACGTTTTTCAATAAATCAGTTTCGACGGACCGATTATACTGGAACACCAACTAGCGCTTCGGAGTCACGACAACAACATGAGTGCGTCTCAATCAGCTCCCTAGTTCAGTAGTCAGGGCACTGATCAGGGAGTCAGCCCATTGACTTATGTCTTGATCAGTGCCCTGACTAGGGAACTAGGGAGCTGATTGAGACGCAGGGCATGAGCGAACATGAACGAAGAAGCTGATGAGACCGCTTTGCTTGGCCCCGTGGATGGGAAATTTTGTTTAAAAAAACGAAAGAACGAAAGGATGGAAGCGTCGTCAAGAGCAGGGTTGTGTGCAAGCTATACAACAAGGAATTTGCGTATCACCGCAGCACATCGAGCCTCAAATATCACAAGTATGCTTTTGCTAAACTTAATGGCAAACATTGCGCTGGTCTGCTGGACTGAAATAAATAAACTATATTTTGTTGATTAAGCTTATGTATTCAGTCATTATTCAATGATATACTAAAAATACATGTGAAAAATTACTTCTCATTGTTCTCAGGTCAAATAAATAAACTATATTTTGTTGATTAAGCTTATGTATTCAGTCATTATTCAATGGTATACTAAAAATACATGTGAAAAATTACTTCTCATTGTTCTCAGGTCAAATATTTATATGCGATTAAAATGCGATTAATTTCGATTAATTAATTACAAAGCCTCTAATTAATTAGATTAATTTTTTTAATCGAGTCCCGGCCCTAATATATATATAAAGGGCTTAACAATTTAATGTGAAAATACCAACGTGCCCAAGACTTTTGCATAGTATATTCGACTGAAAATGCAAAAAAGTCTTCATAAAATTTCACTTATAGATTTCTCATGGTTTGTGTTTTTTAGGGTTTTTGTCTATGTTATTGATCCCATTATTATCCTTATTACTTTTTATTTGTTGTGCAGATGGAGTTGAACTGGAGTCTGTGGACTGATTGTTTTATTATGATCGGCTGAAGATTAATAGCATTTATTATATACCCATTGAGTTGTTACACTGACAAAGGCAGACAGCCATCTTTATCTCCTGCTTGAACCTAATAAAACTATTTTTGGGTGCAGACATGGTGCATGGGTCTTAGCACTTAATTAACTGGGAGAGAAAAGAGTGTGCTTTGATTGGCGTATACATTTGATTGAAACGGCTTGTCGGACAAGAAAAAATGTAGGGAGAAACTTGATTTTGTCCATCGGGAGTTGATAGGATGATTGTGGTTTGCTATTGCTGTGATCTTATGTGACTGACAGGTCATCCCGCCTTCGCACCTGTAAACACGCAATCAGAGAATGGAAGGGGCAGTTATTCTGATTAAAGATTATGAGGGCACAAATATAAAAATAATATAAATAAATTATATATATATATATATATATATATGTATATATATATATATATATATATATATATATATATATATATATATATATATATATATATATATATATATATATATATATATATATATATATATATATATATATATATTATAGAATAATAATAATAAATAATAATATAAAATATATAAATAAAAAAGATCTCAAGGTGACTTTAAATCTACAGTATGTGACCCCAGTAATGGCTGGAGCATTTTGCCTTTTTTTTTTTTTGACTGCACAAAGTGATCACTAGTGAACAGCAGCTGTTTGACATTATCAACACAGCTAAAGCTCACAATTTCCATGGGCAGACAAACAATTACCATTAGGTAGAGCTGTGGCTGCAGCGCCACGTGACATGCTCAGACATGTGGTATCAGCCAAATGAAAATATCTTGTTTATCCTTCCAGCTGAGACGCAGCTCATTAGACAGATAGAAATCAGCAAATGTACAGATCCGCTGTTTATATTCAATGTCAAATCTTCAAGTTTCTATCCATTACAGACAGAAACGTCGAGCAGGTGCTCATTTGCGGTTGCCTATGTCCTGAAAGCACCGTCCTGAGAGAATTTCCATCATTTAAAGTATAAATTCACCAGCAACTTTGAGAGTGGATAACGATTGATTGTCTGTGTGCTTGCTTGTTTGTGTACGTAGCATCTCTGTTAATGGCTTCTTTTTTATCTGAGAACAGTGGGATCCATTAAATAGGACCAAAATAACAGTGGAACGGCACATTATTTTTTTTTTCCCTTGCACATTGTTGATGACAGAGCCTTTCCTGCAGGTCAGTGTTTTGATGGAGAATAAAGACGACAAGCGAGACATTTAAATGCTTTCAACTTGTTCGTGATGGTTTTTTTAGACCTCTGTCTGGATGAATAATCGCAAATCAACATGTTTTGATGCATTATGTCTTCAAAATATCAATTTAAACTATAATTGCAGGCTCAAACTGTCAATTAATAAAGACACTAGCGTAAATGGTTGATGGATGATGTTTGGTTGTATTCGCGGGCTCTATAGTTGAATCTAAACTTTTTGAATTTAAAGTTTGTCAAAATTGCATTATAAAAGTATGGATTTTGATGAGTGCACACTAAACATGATTGATTCAAAGGATAGTGTTAAATGTTTGGCTTTGAAAAGGGTTTGCTCTAGCAGGAGCTGTAGTATTTGAAAGAACAAGCTGTTTTCAGTGTCTCATCAATAATATCTTGTGAAAAACTACGTATTAGGGAGAAGAACACACAATGATGGTCACTGAGCTGACGAATCAGGGCAGAATTTAAAGCATGTGAACTTCTTTCCTCAAAGCCTTTCAACGTTGCAACAGTGTGCTCGTTTTGATCCGTTGAGATCCTTGCTGAGGGAGGCCCAAGGCGCTGGATTCTTGCTGATGAAACTGTAGTGGTTGTAGACTCACACCGGCTCACCAGGGTGGAAACATTCTCCGGTTCAGTAAATGTAATTTCTCCTTTGGGTCATTGCCCAACTGCAGGACTGCTGAGGTGGTATGTTTAAAGAGCTCTCATGCAGAAAAGCTAAATATTCTTCATAGATTCCTCTTTATTTCAGAAAGAGTTTCATCTTTGTTTGGAGCTTTTACTTTATTAAACTGTATTAGTGTTTATATTATCATTATTATGTGGCTCTACGGAATACTTGATTATAATTATTTCCTGATATACGTCCATGGCAACCGACGCTACTTTCATGTCTCGTATCACACGACGGACTCACGCTCTCATCAACCGGCGCCACCTTGCTTCTCAGCCATCAATTGTAGTGTAAAAGACCTTTTTGTAGTGAAAATTACTTTAGTACTAGGGCTGTACTAATAATCGAATATTCGAATATTCGTTCGGTGAGGTGGCATTCGATTTTCAGTTTTGAGATTCGAATATTCGTTTTTTTCAACACGTGACTTACGTCGCGGACTCATTCTCACTCATGCTTGAAATAATAATAATAAATTTAAAAAAACACCGCAACATGCTTTCAATAAAAGCATCGCGCATTTTAAAGATTTAAATTGACAAAAAGTCAGATAAGACAAAATAAATCCCTTATATAGAATAAAACAAATTGTAATAGATATTACATTTTGTGTCATTTTAAAAACAATTCATTTATTCTTATTCAACTGTTTATAAGCATGCTACCGTGTTCTTTATTTATTACAGTTCATTGAAATCACTGTGTTACTAATTTAATTTCTGTTTTGGGATTCATTTGTTTTAAAGAAAGGTTCGTTATTAATATCTTATTAAAGTTCTTGCTCTCAACAGACTTTGTGTTTTGTATCACTGGTGCACTGTCCGTTTTCGGAGCATAAACCTGCCCGTGTAATGCGTACCGGAAACTGTTCTATTTAAAAGATTATTAAATGTTTATTAATATTTAAAGAATGTGTGCCACCTGATCATATTGCACCAAATGCAACACTGCACTCCACTGGGTCTGCCGCAAAACATTTACGATCGATGCCTAGGAGTGAAACGTGAAGTCCTGAAAGATGATACAAATGCAAACCGACACTATTATTATATATTTAGCTCCACCCACCGAAGCTTCGAATATTTGATATTGATTGCCACCTAAGCTTCGAAGCTCAAAAAATGGCATTCGAAACAGCCCTATTTAGTACTAGTTAAAGGTGCATTCAGTAAAAAAATTATTATTATACAGGTAAATTCAATAGTTATTTAGTTAGCATTAGGTTGTCTTAAACACTCCACTTCCATCTATAGCTGTAGAGCAGTCCGAGCAGTCTCTTTAACCCTCAGGTGCTCTGGGGCCTCATTTCTAAAGCTTTGCGTAGGATTTGCGTCAGAAGTGGCGTGCGGATGAAACATAGGATGTGCGTACGCACCGAAATATTCAGAAGATTTATAAAACCGTGTGCACGCACATCCTACGCAGCTTTCCCTTAATAAATCACAATCAATTTTAAATGTAGCACAGCTTTTGCAGGAAATCAAAAAAACGTAAATTCACTCAATGTGAAGTAGAAGTTATACTTGGCGAGGTGAAAAAAAAGGAGAAAAATGTTGTTTAGGGGTACAGTGTGGGCATTACAAATGCCAAAAAGGCACTTGAGTGGCAAAAGGTTGCAGACGCCGTAAATGCTGTAGCCTCACAACCTCTGACCTTGGCCGAAATAAAGATGTGTGCTCCGGCGCTCGAGCACCCACGGAAAATGCCGAGCATCCACGTGTGCCAGACTGCCAGTAGGCTACATTCATTTAAAATTAAACATTAAAGTTGGTGCTATGTGTAGCTGTCAATCGCCTGCTCCAATATCCTATCCACCAATTTTACTGTGTGGACTTGTGTGACATTGATTCTTAATTTCCCACCAAGCTGATCGAGGTTACGTCTCAGTTAAACTTTTCATCTCCAAACCTGTCAGTATTTGTGAGAAGTGGTGCTGTCCTGATTTGAAAGATATGCTGCTTTACGGCTTTATTATCAATTAAATAGGTGTGTGTGTTCGTGTCGGCCGCTGTCCATTTCCTTAGGTTCTGAAATGCAAAAAATGTTTGACTACTTTTTTACGTCTTTTTTTTAAAGGGTGCATGCGCCCATGAGCACCCACGGAGGAAAACAAATCGGCGCCTATGTATGGTCGGACATCAAAGTCGAGGCAAATATGCGTCTAGTGCTCCACCGCCAGAGTGTGTGCGCCACGGGTGGGAAAAGTGGACACTGGAGCCGACCCTTCTTGAGGAGAATTTCTTATTTTCTTTCTGAATATTTGAGACATACATCACGTTATTTCATAACAAATAAAACAAACTAAAGGCATAAGCATGAATACTATAATTCGTAGCTGTTGAAGACATTTTTACCATGAAAAAAAACTTTCCCCAGTGGACAATTAAAACATCCATCTATCCATCTATCTATCTATGTTCTGGTTACCATATTATTTATCAGGATGAATTCCACAACATGCCAATATTATCGCAGAACATATTTCACTTTTCTTTTTGCTAATTTCTGTTAATTTGCATTTGTCGTCATTTTCCTTTGATTTTGTTTGTTTTACACAAGCTTGCAGTCTCCCTCTCATTTACTGAAGCTTTCGCGCCTCGATCGCCCCTGAAGGCAGTTATCATCACGATGATTTCATTTCAGGTGTTCGTTTTTAAAATAAGTTTAGTTTGAGTTAGTTATTTGATGCTATAAAAACGGGGGGTGTGACGTCATGATTGACAGCTGAGACTGACGGCTTCTCTGAGTGAAGCCGTCACTAACGGACTTTTTTCGAAATTTTTGGGAGCAGATTAGAGCTTTAGCTTTAATTCCTACATTTCCATAACTGTTTATTTCACACCAACATAATGAATTGTTCTGCATCTGCGAGAGTGTGGGCGGGCTTTTGATATCCCAACTGTACTTCCTGCTCTACTTCCTGCGCTCTACTGCGCAACTCCGGTCCCGAAATCGCTACTGCGCAGACTCGGTCCCAAGATGTCAGCGCCGTGCAAGGCCGTCTGAAAGCTTCAAATCTGCCAAGCGGAAACGGATGATGTCGAGTCGTCCATATTTTTTTACGGTCTATGGTTTTACACTGCAGGTCGATCAAACGGGTTTTCGTGTAGGCTGTTAATTGTAAGACTTGCTTTGTGAAGTCTTCAGGTTATTTATGAGAGGCAGTATTGCTATTTCTTTTACACAACGGTCTACAGTTTCAAACACTTTCACGTGTTTCTTACATCTGCCGATGGTGTCACCATTTCTTATTTCACCCGTTATTGTGCATACGCCTGGGTCAAAGCTTGCGTGAAGGACCGCACATTTTCCTGTTAAGTTTGCTTTTTATAAATACCAATTATTGCGTAGAGAGCAGCATAAGCATTCTTTTGTGTGTACGCAACGTTTATAAATAAGGCCCCGGGTCACTTTTAGAAATATCTCAGAATATATCTGAAATCACAGCTTAAACGGAACGGTACGAAACTTGGTGACTTTTATGGTTTTTGTAATGTGAACTTAAAACAAATTTCCTCAAGAGCATGATTCGAGCAGGCTAAGTGGTCATAAAAAAAAATTGGCACTTGTGGTTTTGAATAGGAAATTAATGGGAAATCAACAACAACAACAAAATCTACAAATCAGCCCCAATGCTGAAAAAGTGCACAGCAGTAAAGGTATGACACTAAAACATCACGAGTGTGATACAGACCCACTCACACAGATTCACACGTACTTCAAAGGAAGTATGTAAGATTGTGGCCAAAACTGGTACTGCAATCACCATCCCCCTCACATGATGTTGTGGCTGAACACCAGTGACACCAACTATCGCAGCAAGCCTAGATTGACATGTATAGCAGCATATGGGAAGAATACATTTATCTGTTTATGATACATCATATAGTTATACCTATAATGACAAAATATTTCTTGACATCAGAAATTTTGAGTAAAATCGCATGATTGCACCACACGGAATTCAGATGGGGGGGGGGGGGGTTAAATCATACGAGGTGCACAGATAATACTTATCCCCTGCGAGTAGGGCTTTACACACACCTATGAACCACTATGTCGCAAAAAGCTAAGTTTTAGGAATATGTGAAATCAATTTAGTCAATGCAGGAAAAGCTCAGCAGGGAAGTGGTGAGACTCTAAAAAACATCAAGACTAAAATAAACGCACCTATTCACTCACACACACATTATACACACATACCCCGTGTACTTGGAAGCTCAGGCTTGTTCCTTCGCATTGTAAATATTGTTTCTTTTACAAATTCTGAATCAAACAAATAGGTAGGCTAACAAAATGCTCCTTGCTTTCTCTTTCCAAAACATTTAGATTGACTGTAATCATAATGCAAAAACTAACACTTCAAATCACTAGTTACTAAATAAATCTTAAACTTGACAAAAAGTAGTTTTTAAAATGGTATATTAAAATGTATATTAAAATCGTCCATCTAATAACAAATAAAAACAACTAGGCAATTCACAGGCTGCTATATTGAGCTATCTAGTGGTTAAGCCATACCATTACACGGGTTGTTGTTTTTACCACCAGATGGCGCAATGTGCCTTCAATTTTTTTTTTTTTTTTTAGGCCTAGTCCCTGAATACTGCATTGATAAATAATTCAACAGAAAAAAGTAAGTTTTTTTTTTTTTTTTTTTTTTCAATAGGAAAGATGCATCGTTAATACATAAATATTGATTGGGTATATAAAATAAAAAATAAAAAATACGTTGCATATCAGCGGTTCGGTCACTTTTTGACCGCGAATAACACAAGTGTGACTCCAAAAATTAGGAATTAAAATATAAGGAATTAAAATACAGATTATACTGTTTTAGAGAGCGGTTTACACAATAACTTATTCTCTTACCTGTTAGGCCTACAGCAAAAAGAAGGGCACCACAACGCAGGACTTTCTCTGCCATTTCACCTGCCGTACGTTAACGCTTGTTGTTTTGTCTTTCTGTCAGCTGGCTCCAGACCTTTTCCACTTCTTTGTCCGTGCAGATACTGATGCTCCCGCTATTAAAGCGCGATAAAAAGTGCGTTCCATCGTCTATTTTTTGCTTTTCACATCAACAAACAACACGAGTAAAACCGCGTCCGCGTGTCACGTAATTTCAAGATGAGGGGCGTGACCCGTACCGGTCGTAATTAAACACTGTTTATAGAAAATTCATGAGTTCAGTCTTCAGTTCATGTGAGCGTACATCATTCAGATAAAGCTTAATAAAAGCACAATTAATTTCGTTGTGTAAGTGTTTGTAAATTAGCACCAAATCAATATTAGGATAGCCTACTGTATGATTTTTTTAAACCCATTAATCATGTTTAGGTTTATAGCAGTAGGCCTATACGTGTTGTTGTGTGACTGCCCACCTTTTAAACGCAGAAGCAAGTGGTTCCAGGTGTATGTGCGACTTCCAATTCATTAGCAAAAGTTAAATAAATAGAAGAATAAAAAAGTGAGTGTACAGTGAACGGTACAAGCAGAGTGATTTTGAATATAGCCTAAGTTTGCTATATGGAGCAGCATAATGGAAGTGGCTGACACCAGAAGCTTTGCGGTTTAAAATTAACCTTAAGTGAATAGAGGTGTATTAACAACTTCAAAGGTTTTGTTATGGCAAATTCATTCACTACAGTCAATTAACTGTTTTTAGTAAACATGGAAAACACAAAAATCACAGATTTTTAATAGGTTTGAGATGAAAGTGAATCCTGCCTAATCTCAGTATTGCCTATGGCTCAAACTATATCCATCATGACCTCAGACTGAACTTAAAGTCTTTTTATGCAGAACACAAACAAGTGGAGACAGGAAATGCACAGACTTAAGGCCCTTTGACACTAATGCGGAACTGTTTGAAATTACTTATTTTAATACGGATGTTTATAGATAAAAATCTAAGTTATCTAATGGTGCCAGTTCTGAGGATAGGAAAAAGATGTTCGGGTGAGATTGAATTTTACAAGAAAGTCTAAAACTAAAGTCAGATGCCATTTTTTTCTATAAAACTAAACTAACTAGCCATCATAACCTCACACTAAACTCTGGGTTTTTCGGGGGGGGTTTTTTATCTGGAACACAAAACAACTAGACAGCAGCTTCAATATTTAGTAGACAAAATCCTACAGACTTAAGGCCCATTTACACCAAGCACGATAACTATACAAATTTAATATTCATTCGAATTCTAAGAGAATAGGGAAGTCCACACCACAGCTACTGCATATCAATAACGACACAGAGGAACAATGTAGAATCATTTTCAGAACAGTTTATTCCAGCTGATAAAACGTATCAGATGTACAACTTTGCAGAACATTAACACTCGTGTCATTTGTCAGTTGTATTGTTTTGTCTCAAGATGTACTTCAGTGATGTTTTTTTGCTATGGCACATTTATAAAAAGCTACTTAAACCGATTAGGCATAGCATTAAGACCTTATATTCTCCTTATACCACTGCAAATATTGTGTTGGTCCTCGTTTAGCTGTCAAAACAGAGCTGACCCGTCGAGGCATGGACTCCACTAGACCGCTGAAGGTGTGCTGTTGTATCTCAGTATCTGGCGCAAAGATGTTAGCAGCAGATCCTTTAAGTCCTGGAAGTAGCAAGGTGGGGCCTCCATAGATTGGACTTGTGTGTTCAGCACATCCCAGATGCTCGATTGGACTGAGATCTGGGGAATTTGGAAGCCAAGTCAACACCTCAAACTTGTGCTCCTCAAACCATTCCTGAATCATTTTTGCTTTGTGGAATGGCACATTATCCTGCTGCTAGAGGCCACAGCCATGATCACATGTTATGCAACAATGCTTTGGTGGTACGTGTCAAAGTTGCATCTACGTGGATGGCAGAACCCAAGGTTTCCCAGAAGAACATTGCCTAAAGCATCATCACACTGCCTTTGCCGGCTTGCCTTCTTCCCAAAGTGAATCCTGGTGCCCATAAGAAATGCAGACGCACCCCGCCATCCACAAGAAAGAAAACGTGATTCATCAGACCAGGCCACCTTCTTCCATTGCTCCAGGGTCCAGTTCTGATGCTCATGTGCTCACTGCACAAACTGCAATGCACTGTGTGACACCTTTCTATCAGAACCAGTATTAACTTCTTGAGCAATTTGAGTGACAGTAGCTTGTCTGTTTAATCGGAACAAATGGGCCAGCTTTCGCTTCCCACATGCATCAATGAGCCTTGGCCGCCCATGACCCTGTCACCAGTTCACCACTGTTCCTTCCTTGGACAACTTTTGATATATACTGACCACTGCAGACCGTGAAAACCCTACAAGAGCTGCCGTTTTGGAGATGCTCTGACCCAGTCGTCTAACCATCACAAATTTGGCCCTTGTCGAACTCGCTCAAATTCTTATGCTTTAACACATCAACTTTGAGGACAACATTTTTACTTGCAGCCAAAAATATATCCCACCCACTAACAGGTGCTGTGATCAAGGAATAATAAAAGTGTTATCACACGTGTAAATATCCTAATTGAACTAAGACCTAAGCCTGGCTTAATCTAAACCCTCTTTGTGAAACCAGTGGCCAGTTCCATAAACTCCTTAGACTTAAGACTCCTAGTCTTAAAAGTTAGTCATCCCATTTATTTCTTCAAGATTGCTCATAACTTTTTTAAGTAATTAACCTAAAAATGAAAAAACGCTCCCTTCAGAGCATCTCCAAAGCCACACCTTCTTCAAAACACACAAACGCGCACAGCAGGGAGCAAACAAAAGTGCCACGAGAGACAGCGTTAAACTACCTCATGTCTCAAAGCACATAACAATGAATGATGAACATAATAATTAATTTAAACAACTTTAAATTAAAGTTGCTCTGCATAGTATGAAACGTGATGTCTGTGCAGAGGTATTAGAAATACATACGTTGACATGCAGGTAGGACATTGCAGGTAGGATATTGTATCACTGCATTGATATGCAATGATTGGATGAACACTTTATGGTAGGGTGACCAACTGTCCGGTTTTCAAGTCCTGTCCTGGCACTAATATAACAATTTTCTCTCCATACAGAGGGGGCATACTTTAAATGTATTGAAATTAATAAGGAATCTTTGAGTAAACTTCAAGTATCATTTGAGTATCTCATTGCCGAGCCGAGTGTCCTGGTTTTCGGTAATCATAATATGGTCATCCTACTTTATGGTCCTACGCCTTCCACAGATATAAATATAATTAGACCACTTTACTTAGTGGTTACTATCAGGATGCGAAGACATTTTCAACAAGCATAACAAAAATGTTTCTGGAACAAATCGCCTACCCTTCCTTATAGACACATACATAACTAGTGGCTAAGTGTATGCACTTTACACAAGCCATCTTGGTGGTGGGCTCTTGTTTTTGCCAATAAGGAGCCAACTTGCAACCGGTATCAAAAGGAATGACATTAGCCTCTATATGCCATCACTCCTTTCTAAAATAATCAGAGCGTTTCCTCTTTAATTGAGCAAATACAGGTGAAAGCAAATACGGGCGAATGAGAGCAGCTGCTGAGGTGGGTCTCATAAATTGAAACTGACGTAGCTCAAATAAACACATGCACAAAGAGAATGGAACATAATCGCGCTCAGCACGTCTAACAGTGACTCCAAAGCAAGCTGCTGACACAAGCAATCTTACATCACAGAGCCCACTACAACATTCATACGAAACACAAGGCCGATCCCTGATAGGATGAATTGATGCTATGCTGACCTCGGTTTGTGCACCAATTAATTGACAACATTGATTTTTATGGCATCGATATCTGTAGCGCATACGAACATATGTCGGATGAAATGCCACAGCAGGGGTCTTTGTAACAGTAAGATTTGGGCTTCCTAACAGCTTCGGGATAATAGTCGGGTTACAACTGCTCCACCCAATCAAACCCAAAGTCTGTGTGATTTTTCTGCGCCAGCCGCTGTTTACACAGAACATTCTGTGAGATGTAGCTAGGCAACCAGTCAGCCTCTGCCATCTCTCTTTCTTTCTCTTGAGAGGGAGCTTATGTGGGCTTAGCTCTAGAGGAACAGTGGCCCTTTGCAGCGAAGAAGGGAATTACCATGGAAAACACTGGATTGTGCCCGCACACAAAGGGCAAAAGAGGGAGGCTGACATGGCAGAGTGATTCTGCAGGATAGACTGGCATCATTACTTGTAGTTCATGACTATTCTGTCATGAGTCGTTAAATCTACAGGATAAAGTAGAGTGGTTCGGTATACGCAAGTGAGCCATCAGGGCAGATTTTTGACCTTTGTTTGAACGTGCATAGCTTTAGATTTCCAACATTTTTCTGTCTTATGTGCTCACTAATCTTTCGCTCTTTGGAAGGTGCTGTGACAGAATGAGCTACTTGTAGCCTAGATGCATTAACTCAACCAAAGCCATCTTGCCTTGCCAACTGTCATGAGTTTAACTTTTAAACCTTTGTATCCAGGAGGAATAACTGTGACTGTAACTGAGTTTGAAAACCTAAGCCTAACACTGAAGTCTTTAATCTATTCCTACCACTGCTCAGAACGACAGGAAAGAAAATGAGTCCAAAACATAGCTCCTCCAAACAGCTCATTAACAGTGGCTGAAAAGCCAGTAACTGGCTGGAGTCATATTAAACAAGTAAAAAGACGTCTCTTTAAATGCAGCCACGCCTGAATTGTAATTTATGTGTAATTATATTTAATTTTCAGCAACAAACTATCATTTATTTCTAGCTGCATACTACTGTTTAAATCAACCCTGAAGCAACGTCACAATGAACGCAGGTCTACAGTGCCATCTAGTGTACAACAAGGGAACAACCATGTGATGTCTAATTACTGACGAACGGTTCTTCAAACACTTGTTTGAATCGACTCGGAACGCGTTTGTAATCTCTAAAACAGTGAATTAAAGGGTGACCACGATATAGTCAAACATAACTAAATAGTTTTAGTGATATATCTTAATTAAAAGTTAAAAGCATATTAATAATTATAAAACCACACCACCAAGAATTTATAGAAACTTTGTCCACTTTTATTTCTTAAAACATCTTTATAAAAACACAAATATAAAATGAATGGGTAGTTCCACTGTGAATTCTTTTTTTTACATAGGTAATTTGCACATTACAAAGCCACCTTCTATGAAAAACATATGATATATAATTGAAATTTTCTTTTAACACAATTTAAAGAGTAAAATGAATTAGGGGCAGAGAGCTAAAAACAAGGCAAAATAAAAGACTTAAAAGAAAAACAGAATGAAACAGAGAAGAGCACAAGTCAGCTCAAGAAAGCAAAAGAAAATATATCACTGTGTGTGAGTATGTGAGACAGTGACAGAAAGTGAGAGAGCAATAAAGAAAGACGAAAAGGGAATGACAAAGAGAATGATAATAGTAAAAAAGACAGAAAGAATGAGGGTGCAAGCCCTAAAGACTGAAATGAGGAAAGAGCATGGGCTATCTGCTATTTGAGAAGGGCTCGGTAGAGCAGTTGTGAGTGGCTGGTGCTTCTCTCGTTCTCTAGACAGAAGAGCAGATCCCTGAGGTTTACACGCGTGATGCGCTGGCGAGTGAACTGCCTCGACGCTCCTGCATTTAAGCCCCCGGATGCACTTGAGCACAAACCTGAGCCCTGTCAACATACACACAAACTTTGACACCAGTGTTTGACTATATTTACAGTTCTTCAAAAAATATTTATGTGAATAATATATTGTAATATAATGCAAATACAATATAAAATAAACATAAATAAACAAATGTAAATAATGTAAAACAAAAGTAACAATACAGAATTAAATTTTTCTAAAATATTTTTCTTTTAAAAAAAAATGGGATATAATATAATATCATTATTATAATATCATTCATATAATATCATTAATATAATATAATATAACGTAATATATAATATAATATAATTAATATAATATATATAATATAATAGTGGATGTTCTGAGGAACAAAATAAGTTTAAATGAGAATGAAATGTACAACACAATAACAAAATATATTTTCTACATCAAAACTACTCAAATGTGACTTTGCTAAAAAAAAAGAAAAAAAAATGTTGTGATTGATAATATATAGCAATATATATACAACAAATATTGTTTAACAAAAATTAACATTATACAGAATTCTATTTTTAAAATGTACATTTGTTTTCTCTGTAAAATGTAATTAATATTATATAAGGTAGCATGATGATACAGGAATATATTTTTTAAATTGTGTAAAAATTTGCTGAAAATGACTGTTACTATGCCTTTCCACTGTCCCGTCTGCCATTTGTGAAAATCTGAGACCCTTGATGTACAACCTGACATCTCAAACCTGCCCAACAGGTGCTAAATGATTTAAAGAGGGCACAGAGGGGGACAGAAGGAGAAGAAGGAGCTGACTGCCTTGGCGAGGGAGAGATATTTCGTACCTCTGCGTCAGTCCCAAATGAAGGAGAATCCAGTTTTCTTTTCTTTCTGGGTCCGATAGCCGCCAACGCCGTTAAGTTGGCGTCTCTCTGTCGAATCTGAGCCAATTCCTGCTGCTGCATCTGTAGCCACCCGCACACATACATCAGCTCTGACCCATAATCAAACACAATGATCCTCTGACAAGATAAACATTTCAAGTGTGCCATCTTACCTCTTTGGCCTTCTGTTTCAGCCGCAGCTGCTCCGGGTCCTCTTGTCGCGAGCGTGACTGCAAAACATAAATAGCAATTAGAGGATCAACAGTCAAAACACACAGAGACATCTGCTGGGATCAAATGAATATGTAAAAATGAAGGCTGTCAATCGATTCAAATATGTAATTGTGATAGAAAAATAATAGAAATCATAATCTTACTGACTACAAATATTTAATGGTAGCATACAAATATGTTTTTGCAGCTAGTCTGCATTCCTCTGCATTAACATGTTTGTGTTCACATAAACATTTTTATTAATAGGCGGTATTATGATGTGGGTGATATTTACGGATATTTATGATATTTAAATTTGTAATGAAAACAGTTATTTTACTTCTGTCTAATTGTCTAATGATACTGCGTTAATACTTCAGATATCCGTTTTGTATTGTTTTATTTTGTGTGTTCTTTCATATAATTTCATTCATTCAGGTTATAAATTAGTATCAACTCTGAAACTCAGTGCACTCAGAGCCGCTTCTATGAGATGTGGTGCTTCTAAAGTAAAGTGAAACACAAGCAAGACTCTTTCTTATGTTTTGCACGCAATGTCATATTGGAATCCATATATTATGTGATGCATTGAATCATGACAAGTACAGTGCTTCCGGAAAGTATTCACAGCGATTCAATTTTTTCACATTTTGTTATGTTACTAAATCTACCAACCACTCAAAGTTTTTTCCAGCCATTTTTTTGTTTTCAACAGACAATGTGTAACTGCATGTGGAAATTAATACTACAAGCTCTACAATACTTTTAATTATTTTACAATCAGTTTATTTAATCTCAAGTATCAATGAAACACTGAAATTTTCTCTTTTCTTTTATATACACACAAACCATGAACTGATATACATTTCATTAAATGAGTAGGGCTCTGTGCGCTCTTTTTTACCTGGATGTGGCATTTAGATGATTTGTGGTCTTTTATGGCTTACAGTTTTAGGTTTTTAGTCCCAACAAAGAAACTATTAGTTTTGGCATCTTCTGAAGAGTACTGACAACATACCGAGCAAAACATTGTCAGTAGGGATGCACCGAAATCAAAATTCTTGGCCAAAACCGAAAAAGAGTAAACCAAGGGCGAAAAAAACCAAACACCGAAAGAAGTTATGCCAATTATTAGTTAAAGTTTCAAATAATAAATCAATTATGCAAATTATGCAAATATTTATTTAGCACATTGCAATGTTATCCAGCTAATTTCAATTATCATATAGTGTTCAATGCGGGCAGATCGGTTATATTGTTGAAATTTAGGTGAAAGAATGCCATTAAAGGATTAGTTCACTTCAAAATGCCTCCCCCCCCATTTCATTCAAGATGATGAATACAAACGCCCTGTACCAAAAATAAAAAAAACACTCCATCTTTAACTTCAAAACCATCCAACATCATTTGTGTACTTTTTTTTTTTTTGCTAAAGGGCATTTGTATTAGTCTTCGTATGTGTGATTTGTAAACAAGTGGGCAGTACTTCTGCCTATGTCTAGTGTGACTTTTTCGAAGTATGTTAAAAAGTATATACTTTTGTGTTTTTTGTTATTAATGAACAATCGTTTCGCTATAAAAGACCCTATTCCTCATCTGGGATTGTGCACAGTCTCTGAAACTTTTCAACCAGTTGGTTGCAATTGAAAGCCATTATGTGAAGAAAAATCCTGGAATGTTTTGCTCAAAAACCTGATTTTCATTTTGACTGAAGAAAGAAAGACATTAAAATCTTGGATAAGATTGGGGTGAGTAAAATATCAGGAAATGTTCATTTTAAAGTGAACTAATCCTTTAATCATAGATAATGAATCGCAAGCATCAATAAAATAAAATCCATTGTGGTATGAGAAAAAAAAAATACCACTGAGTTTTGGAAGACTGAGTATGTGTGTGTGTGCGCACGTGTGTGAATGAGTATGGCTGGAGGTGCTTTACTAACCTTAGCTGCCTTCATTAAAATTTCTCTCTCCTGTTCCTCTTTCTTTTGTTTCTCCAACTGGTCAAGTTGCTCAAAGAACTTCAGCTGAGAGCGAACATCATCCACCTGCTCATACCGACTATCCTCCTGCACACACACATCATTAACATTACACACAGCCTTGAGGCTCAAAACAAAAGCTGACCTCCAAAGGATGGAGTGTCTCACTTTTGAGACCAAAATCCACAACGGCCTATTGGATTCCAAGCCTAACATCAACAAAGTGTTTCTGGTAAAGAAATATAAAAATGTTACTAAAATACAAGCTGAAATATTGCAAAAACAAGTACAATCCCAACTACTAGCACAACTGTGTCTGCAGACTTACCTTGTAAGTCATGTTCTTTTGC
This sequence comes from Pseudorasbora parva, assembly GCF_024679245.1. NCBI lineage: Eukaryota > Metazoa > Chordata > Actinopteri > Cypriniformes > Gobionidae > Pseudorasbora > Pseudorasbora parva. Next base: position 23,022,612 of record NC_090193.1, read on the forward strand.
TGGGCGATCAATGAGACTTTCTCTAGAAGGTTTTGCAGTCTCTGTTGAGTGGCATGAGAGACGAGGTTCACAACCTCAGGACCTAGCTCTGTCACTCCAAACCTTTGGCCTGACAATATACAGGAAAACAACTATCAGCTACGGTAAAACAGCAAATACAAGATTTTGACATAACTAGAAGTCTCACCTATCTCTAATATCTTGTGCTGTAGCATACTGGCGGAGAGGAAAGCTTCATCCTTACAAGACCGCGTGACCGCGCCAACCAGCTCAGAGTTGGTGGCCAGGATACGGGCACTCTCCTCTGAAAGATTAACGCCAGCCATTGAAGCCACGTCATTAATGTCGTCATCATCCCTGTACAGATTTAGCATAGACAAGCATATATGTTAGAAAGAATCCGTAGCATCAAGTTTTGAGGGTTGAGTTTGTTTCTCCAATTGTATATGAATTCAAAATGCACGTAATAATGTCCTTGCTAAAATCTGCCATCGCATTACTGTTCTGATGCCAAAGATTAACTCTGATTCATGGAGACCCAGCACACACTAAGGGCCCCATCATACACCCGGCGTTCAGTCTTTCCTCTCACAAATTCCGCCTTGTAAATAGCGACTCCACCATGGTGCAAGCGCAACAGGCTTTTAAAGGAAATGGGAGATGAGACTGATTGGTTTATTGCATGTTATCCCTAAAACACACCCATGACTCAATTAAGAGACTGGGTACAACCCTTTTGGACCATGCACCTGGTGCGCAGACCATTTTTTTCTGTCGTTAAACTAGCAAAAGTGGATTCGTACACTCCCCAAATGCACATGCGCCATGCATTTAGAAAATTAAAATAGGGCCCTTATTTGATTTCTGTAGACGTTCACTCAAAATTAAACAATTTTGGAAGGACCTGTAACGACAGACAAAGACAATAATTGATGTTGATAATGTACTTGTAAAAACAAAGTGACCCCTGCTGACAAAATGTGCATGGGCTAATTACAAGCTAAAGGCAAAACAAGTCAAAAATGTCCTTTTTGATAGAATTTGAGGTTTTCAACAAAAATGTGTTCATTAAGCCCTCGCCTATCTAGAATGATCTTTACTGTTATATATTTTCTGAGAGGAGTTTCCTTTGTTTTAACAAATCATGAAAATTTGCTGTTTTTCTTTGCTCGCTTCCCGAAGACAAGTATCGTTGTAGAGCTCAGCATTCCAACTTTGTGAATAATCATAGCAAATTCTTGCTGGCAAGACTCTGAAGCAATGAAATGTGATTTTCAAACTCATGCTGATCAAACAGTGATCAATCTAAAAACAATCTTATGCATGCGCATTAAGACTCTCAAAAAGCGCGTAATTCGATATACACATACGGAAAATTCGAGTATTTTAATATATCTGTCTTGGCGAATATTCACACAAACATCATCTATCAACTTCAAATAGATGTGGTCATGTTTTTTTCTACACACATATACAGTCAAACCAAAAATTATTCAAACAACAGATCTATTAGTTTAATAGTGGGTGCAGGACACTATAGTTCATCTATATATATGAGGCAAGCAAAAGTACACTGTGACATTATACCACATTCTTCATACAGTGGATTTCCAGTCAGATTTATAAAAATTTGGGACTAAAATGTATCAGACACTTTGATCTGACCATGTTTTTGTTTAATTGCTAATGTGACATTTTACACCACAGACTGGACATGAACAAAATGAAGCATTGCTTGGCAATTCTTTTTTTACCTACAGCTGATTGATTGTTTGGTTGATTGGCTGAGCTGATTGGTTGATTGTAATCCATTACATACCTTTCTCAAAGTTATCTGACATTATCAAGATTAATTTGTTCTGACGGTTTAACTCTTAGTTCTTGTCATATTATATTATAATTGTGTACGTATATAATACTAAAATAAGTGTTCAGTATAAAAATGAATATTACACTGAAATAATATGCTCTCTGTGATTTGAAATCTCACTTAAGATGGCCATGACCCTGTGAAAACAACTACTGGGCAGCTGAAATTTGGAACGTACATTTCACATTATGGTAGAAATGGTCTCAAAAAAGATCACTCAAAAGTTTAACAAACACAACAACACAAACCTGAAAGTTCCTCCAGCACCATCCTTGGCTTTATTCTTCTGCGCTAACGCTACAGACACGGAGCCGGGAGCCAGTTTAGTGCCGCTCACCACACCCTGCTTCACTGCCACTGAAAGAGAGAGAGGGAGAGATTACATTTCTGTCATTGTATTATTAAAAAAACGAATCAGACAGTGATGGATCTGACAGACACCCTCACCTGTCTGGATCTGTTTGAGCTGCACCTGAGGCTGACCCACCACTATGTGGCTGTGGGGCTGACCCCTGAGCGTTACCATGGGAGTGGTTGTCAGGGTAACCTGAGGGGGCTTCACTACTGCCCCCTGCTGTGGAGGCTGCAACACCTAAACAACGACATTGAGTGTAATTCTATAATTACAACCATATAGAGAAGACTTTACTTTAGAGGCTCAACAATAAAGATCGATTGCAAAGAGTTTCGAGACAGCTGATAGAAACTTCACTTGCCCTGTTTGGCCAATGCTTCATAATATATACATCTCATATTTATTGATCATGTATAGTTGTTTTTAAATACTTTTTAACATATAAATAATTATTTATTCATTATTATTGATCATGTATAGTTTTAACTATTTGTTTATATATAAATAAAAACAATACTAATAATTGTTATACTTTATGAGGTAAGGGACTCAAAATGAATTCAAACTGTTTTTACTACTACTACTTTGACTAATACATTTAATAAAATATTCTAATGTTTTTATAAACGCATTCAACTGTAAATTACTTGCATATGCAACCAAATTTCACACTATACAACTAAAAATATATTTAATTAGACAATGGCTACTAAATTGTATGAATTTTTTTTTTTTTTACATGTCATGTAAAGAAAATGTACAGGGCTAAATGCAGGGCTCGACAGGACTGTCTAATGACCAAGAGTTGATGGCACTGTCACTGTCCCGATCAGGCAAGTGCTGTGTCGTCATCCAAGTTCACCATTTGCATTTTTTTAAGCTTTGCCCATTTAAACATTCAAGCACAAGAAGATGCAAAAGGTATCTGTCGCACGTCTGACAGAAAGCCTAGAATGTATACGAAATTGCCCTCTTTCATATCTTTTTGCGCTTGAAAGGACAATTTTACACAAAATGATTTTAAAATGCACATTGGCGAGTATCCATACATCCACAAACCACATACATATTGAAAGTAGAACTTTGAGAAAACATGTATACCGTTTCTGTATATTGGATCCGTGGATTATGTCTTAGTGACAGCGGCCTAATATTTTGTTTGTCTGTTTTTAATGTTAATCATTCAATGCACTTGACTGAATAACTTTAATAATCTATATTTAATAATTATGAACTTTTTTCTATTGTGTTTATTTGTGCTATTGTTTGTAGTTTGATCTTATTTTTTTATTACAGACTGTTTCCTTGTTGTTAATAATAGAAATTGATATTTTTTATCTATATAAAACATTGTATTTATATAGAACTTTAGAATTTAGAATACTTTAGTATATAGTAAGTAAAATAAAATGTACTCGCCAATGATGACTTGAGTGTTTTATTGTGTCTATAAGAGTTGTTGATTTACTTTAACAAAACTCTGTCCTGAATGTTTCTTTACCTAAAAATTGTTATATTAACAAGAATGTTATACTGATTTAAGTCTCATCTTTCTTAAGTACACATAAACCATAAACAAGTGATACAAAACTGTGCTGCAGCAATGATGTTCTGCTTACTTTAGTTAATGCAGTCATTCAAAAAACATTAACAAATCCATGTCATAAAATCCGTTAGTCCCGTTCCTGAATAAGAACCAGACAGTTCACAATTTAAACCCTCATCCATTGTCAGTATCAGGCACAGAAATGTACTCTATATTGCCAACAGTCAATATTCTGCACCATTGTGTAAGATAACACCAGCTAGTTATAAAGATATGCATATGATGTTTACCTTTGTATTAAATGACAGCTCAGATTTTGAATGATTTTATACTATGCCAGAAGGCAAACACAGACAGGCATTACCCTTCAACATCATTTTTACGGTGTACTAAAGCAATTAAAACTCCAATCATTAAGCCCAGTGTAAATTAAGACTAAACACTTCATTTTACCTGCAATATGCTGTTAGCATTAATTATTCCAGAAGTGTCCTTGCCCTCACTAAAAAAACACATGAGGTAAATTATGCATGTAGATATGTCTTTACCAGAGAGGCAGTCTGGCTGGAGTTGCTGAGGGCAGGCTGGATGAGCGTGCGAGGGGCTGTGGCGGTGGTTCCAGCAGTGTTGGGGCTAGTAAGCACCACAGTGGATGCCTGGAGGGCCTGGCTCTGCTGGATGAAGGCTGTGGAGTCAGGAGTGAGCTGTCGCAGAGCTGGAAGACTCCTCTGAAGAAATGTTTGGAAGAGGAGAGATTAATTGTGGGTAACAGGACTGTCCCAATTATTACGTTTTCATACAAGCAATTGCAAATAATAATTGAATGCATAAGCTGATGCAGCTAAGCAGCACAATGCAGGCAACGTGTCAAAACCACCTCCCAAATAAACATGTTGCTTACATGTGCATTGTGAAAAAGGCCTCACTAAAATAACAATTTTGCTCAATAAACGCTGCGTATAAACTTAATCTCAGTATGCTATAAAATAATTTTCCCTTCAATTAGTGGACTTTAAACCACGTAGTATAATTGGCTATTTAATAAAAGGTAATTATGGTTCCTGTACATGTATTACAACTATTTATTCAAATCGAATTACATGAATCGAGTTAAATTTTCTGAGTGTTGTAAGAAAAAATATCTTTACCTTAAGGAAAGGCACTAGATAAGGCTGAGGAGACGAGTTGAGCTCTTTGTAGAGCCTGCTGGTGAACTCCTCTGCTTCAATCGCCCCTTCCTGAGAGAACAAACAGCAAAACAACTTACACATAGGGAGAACAACTCACACATTTTAGTATATTTAGAGGTTCATATGCCACAGGATCAATAAAGTGGGGTCCAGAGAGCACATAAAAAATCAGTTAAAATATACATTTTATAATAAAAAAATAAATTAATTAAACAATTCTAGAAAAAGATATTGCATTGATGTAATGATGCAAAATGAGTAAGACATATATAACATTTGTTATTATTTCTACATAACTTAGCACATTTTTAAACATACGGTACGGTATTTGAACACTTTCGTAAAAAGAAATTAAAAAAATAAAAGTCTTGATCATTAGGTTTTACACAAAGCTCAATCATTAAAAGGCACATAATATACTAAATTGAAATCATTTAAATTAAACTTGAAAATATGCCAATAATATAATTAGCAATAAACAATTTTTAATTCAATTGTATATAGTAGTGGCCAAATGTGATGTCCAGATGAGGATTAGTTTAATGACACTACAAGTTTGATTAAACCATCAAAATATGAGGGAATATTTTATATCATACATTTTTTAAATATGAGAAAAGAACAAAACACTAAACGTGGTTATGATATTTATCCAACAAAACTACAGTTTTTTTTTAGAATGCAAAAATAAATGCATAAAAAAATAAAAAGCTCTCAAAAAGAGCTGTTAATATTTTATTGGTTCTCTTTTGTTTTGCAATGTTCATAATTTCTTTGTATGAAAGCCTGACCAAACATGTTTTTTTAATATTTGAATAAAGGGTGAAGACTTTTGGACACTGAGAGAATATAATTATACATACAGTAATTATATCAGGTCAGTACTTTTTTTCCCTAATACTTTTATTCAGCAAGGATGCATTGTATTGATAAAAATTGACAGTACAGATGTTTCTATTGTTACAAAAAATATTATTTAAAATAAGTTCGTTAAAATGTTATATTCATCAAAGAATCCTGAACAACAATAATAATAAACAGTTTTCAAAATTGATTTCAATAAATAATGTTTCTCGAGCATCGAAACAGCATTTTATTATGATTTCTGAAGGATAAAGTGACACTGAAGACTAAAATAAATTTAGCTTTACCGTCACATGAATAAATTACATTTAAAAAATATTAAAATAGAAAAGTTTTTTCAATTGAAATCAAATTTCACAATACTACTATTTTTACTGCATTTTTGATAATGCAAACCTTAAAAATAGCCACTAAAAGAGAATCCGTTCAATTCAGCTTTAACATATTGTCATTTTAAAATAAAATAAAAATTCTTTGATATTGACTCACAAAATGTCAACATTTTTTACACAGAATCAAAAACATGCAAACATATTTTGGCCTCTGAGACTCACCAGCAAGTTCCTGACCAGCTCTTTAACATTGGCGACAGTCTCTGATGACTGCTTACCGCTAGTGGCCAGCTTTATCAGCGTGGACAAGAAGTTTCTACATTTCTTTACATTCTCCATTGTCTCCTATAAAAAATAAATAAAAGTGTTTGTATTAGCACAAAGCAGTTTTACTCCTTCTGCAGCAAGGTTACCTTGCAACTGTTCCGTTGACGCATATAAATGTTCAGGTTAAGATTTAATGGGGATATCAGGGGATTCCCACTCTGAGAAAACAGTTTCTCATTTAGGTTTACACATGGACATTTTTAACAGCTCTTAAAACATATATGATAGAGTCAGTTTCAAGAACCCTTTAAGCATGAAGCTAAATTTTCAGCACCGTCTCTTCAGTTGTGAACCAGCGTGTCTTTGTGTGACTGCAAAGTTAGCGCAGCCTCTCACCGTTGCCGAGGAGACGGTGGTCCCCGTGGCAGCAGTCACAGTCCTCTGGGCAGTTCCTGCCTGCACTGACAACACTGCACCCACAGAGGAGGCCTGCTGACACATGAGAGAGAATGAGTATGAAGTGAGAAGATGATAGCCAACTCAAAAATACGATCACAGTGCAGACTGATTATGTCATTTCTAATGGGCTGTTTCTTCATAATGAGCCTTCTGTACCTGTACAGGTGGTCTCTGGAGTGTGGTAGTGGCCGTGCTGCTGGGTGTAGGAGAGCCCTGCTTTATGATGGTGGTAGGCGTTACCTGTCGGGCCATTAGAGGAGTTCCAGGTGCCTACAGGTACGCAGAAATCAGACAAACATCAATGAGAAGAGAGTCCTGCAAATACCAACTTGCTCTCAAGCATCATCTCAGGGCCAAACAATAGAGATGCCCTGATGTCCCAGGGCCAGTGTGAGAGATCTCTGGGCTAGTTAGAAAAACTGTCGCTTACCCTTTAGGACCTGTGTGGTGATGTCACAAAATGATCCATTGAACACGGGTGTCAAATTATGCTGATGTAATCTCAGTTACATTACCTGGACTAGATGTGCCACAAAACTACACGCTATAGACTTGAAAGCTAGCCTAACAAGCCAGACCCACATCAAGATGTTTGGTCTGGAAACTCACCATTGGCAGGGCTCAATCCGAGAGGCGGGATAAACGGTTGTCTTTCAAACTCCTTCTGCACGGTGTGCACGCAATAGGATAGCGCTACAAGCAACCAGAGCAATGAAGGTGAAGCAGAGCTCGTTGATTCGCCGTATCCGGTCGGCAAAACTCCAAAGACATCTTCCCTTCTTAAGAATGACTTCAGTGCCGTTCTTTGTTCTTTTCTCAGAGAAAAGCTTAACTCCAAGTCTTACAGAGTTGCGGTCAAAGCTGATTGGAAAGACCGCCGTTCGCCAGCTTCTGTGTTTACTAGTAGCATGGAAGCGCAACTCTGCCGTCAATATGTAAGGCCCGCCCGCCCGCCGACTTTATACACGATGTGATTGGCCTGACCAGAGTTTGGTTTTTTACAGCTCAGAACTGTATTAAGAGTTGCTAGACGATACTCACGGCAGATTAGATTTGTTGCCGCTAGGGTGCGTCTAGATTTCTAGGCTCCTTGGAAGCATCAGTTAGAAAGGGTAAAAAAATAAAATAAAATAAAAAAGGAATAAAAAAAGCTGAAAAATGCTACAATGTATATTGTTTGCCCTTGGTTCGGACCAAATGAAACGAACTAGAGCTGTGAAAGCACCCTTACATGTCATACGTGAAGTGGTAGGCTACAGAATTAGGCATTCTTCATCTTTGGTTGAGGCGGCATTTCACTGCACTCTGATGTTTTAGGGAAGCAAATTCGTTTGCTGAGCAGCTGTCAGTAAAAACTTTTCTTTAACCAACAAGTTTTCAGCTCTAAAACATACAGGATATTCTTATATTACCAGAACTTTTTATATATCAAAAGCTCAAGGGAAAGTTGATTTCTCAATTCATGACCCCTTTAATGATACCATTACTGACCCGATTAAGAAAATTTGGCTGATTTATTTAAGGCCGATACATAATGGATTATTTTCTTCACCTGAGACACTTCAGATATGCACTGTTTGGCATGTTTTTGAATAGCTTGAAATAGGACTGGAATTTTTGAATTTTATACCATTGTAAAATAACGGTGTGAATTCTTCGTACATCCGTGTTTTAGCCTGTTTTAGGAAGAGCGCATCCACAAACAGTTACACCTTTATGACTAGCAGAGTTCGCTTGTGCATTTACAGACTTTTGTTTTGTGCAATTGTAAAAAAAAACCACACACATATATATGTCAGCATGTCTAACTTTTGTGTATATGTATATATATGTATATATATATATATATATATATATATATATATATATATATATATATATATATATATATATATATATATATATATATATATATATACACACACATTTATACACACACACACACACACCCACACAAACAAACATATATATATATATATATATATATATATATATATACTATATAAATATACATATACTGTATATATACATACATACATACATATATATATATATATATATACACAAAAGTTAGACATGCTGACTAGCACGTAATCAGTTCAAGCCCACTTATGCATTTGCGTCATTTTGTGCAGATGTAAGTTGCAATACTATGATTATATTGTATAAATTAATCTCATATAGGATGCGTTTGGTAGCCTAGAAATCTAGACGCACCCTAGCGGCAGCAAATTTAATCTGCCCGCAAGTGTCATCTAGGAACTCTCAATACCCTTCTGAGCTGTATTCCCCTCACAATCTGGACGGGCCAATCACATCGTGTATAGAGTTGGCGGGCGGGGCCATAATGACGACGGCCGAGTTGCGTTTGCGTGCTTCTGTTGTCTAGTAAACACAGAAACTGGCGAACGGCGGCGGTCTTTCGAATCAGCTCTGACCCGCGATTCTGGAAGACTTGGAGTTAAGCTTTTCTCTGAGAAAAGAACGGCACTGAAGTCATTCTTAAAAAGGGAAGATGTGTTCGGAGTTTAGCCGACCGGGTACAGTGAATGTTTAATCTATCAACAAGCTCTGTTTCACCTTACTCTGGTTGGTGGTAGCGCTATCCTATCGCGTGCAGAGGGAGTTTGAAAGACAAACGTTTATCACGCCCCTCGGATTGAGCCCTGTCTATGGTCAGTTTCCAGACCAAACATCTTGATGTGGGTCAGGCTTGTCAGGCTATGCGTTTGGATTAGTTAATTAGTTAATTTAGTGCTTTAGTTATCTTCTGCTCACGCAACTCAATCAGCAATGCTGTTATTAAAAACAGTAATATTTATTTTCCAAAAACATTTATGCATTATTAATAACTAGCACTTTATTTTTCTTGTTTTAATTAAAATTATTTCATTATTGTCCATGCAGAGGCTATTCCATTTTATATATCAATGGCACATGCATTTTGATTCTTTATACACAAGTAATGTTGTCCATGGACTTGTTTGCATTATTTATGAATTGTTTTATTTAATTGTAAACATATTTATTTGTTTGTTGTTCTTTTGATAAAAAAGGCTGGCTATATGAGTGTATAGCCAAGCTATATGAGTGTATAGGCAAGTGATTTGTTACTTGCAGTTGATTCTGGTGAAAATGCAGTTTTGATTTTACTAGATCTGAGCGCCGCTTTTGACACTGTGGACCATAATATCCTTCTGTCACGTCTTGAACAGTGGGTAGGTGTTAAGGATACAGCACTGCTGTGGTTTGATTCGTATCTTAAGTCCAGGACATATTCGGTGGCTATTGGCCAGTTTTCTTCACCTTCTGTCCCTCTCTCCTGTGGGGTTCCTCAAGGGTCCATTCTGGGGCCATTACTTTTTAACTTATATATGCTTCCACTTGGTAATATAATTAGGAAATATAAGATTTGTTTTCATTTGTATGCTGATGATTCCCAGTTATACATCCCGCTGAAATCTAGAGACTCTCTGCAGCCTCTCTTGGACTGTCTTGATGATATTAAATGCTGGTTGGCAAATAACTTCCTCCAGCTTAACAATGAGAAAACTGAGGTAATTATCTTTGGTCCCTCCAAAACCAGAAATTCTATAGTCAGTTATTTAGATAATCTCACACCATATGTTAAGTCACATGCAAAAGATTTAGGTGTTATTTTGGATTCTGAGCTTTGTCTTGAAAAACAAATTAGCTCAGTTGTTAAAAACAGCTATTATCAATTGCGAATAATCTCTAGACTTAAATCAACTCTTTCCTTCCAAGATTTGGAGACAGTTATCCATGCATTTATTACATCACGGCTGGACTATTGTAACTCTTTATACCATGGTCTTCCTCAATCTTCATTGGCACGTTTACAAAGGGTTCAGAATGCAGCAGCCAGACTGTTAACTAGTACAAAAAAACGTGATCATATCACTCCAATCTTGGCTTCTCTTCACTGGCTTCCTGTTTATTTTAGAATTCAATTCAAAATTTTGCTGATTGTTTTTAAAGCTCTTAATGGACAAGCCCCGTCTTACATCTCTGATCTTGTTCATTTAAATTTAACGCCTAAGTCCCTCAGATCTGCCAATAGAAGTCTCTTATATGTCCCACGGTCTCGGCTAAAAATGAAAGGAGACAGAGCCTTTGCAGTTGCTGCTCCGAGATTATGGAATCAGTTGCCACCTGACATTAAGTGTGCTCCTTCTGTCTCCGTTTTTAAATCTAGACTAAAGACACATCTTTACGTTTTAGCATTTCCTGCTTATTGATTTTTGGATTAGTAACGGTTTTCTAATTGTATTTTTAATTATTATTTTGTTCTTTTTATTTTCATTTTAATGTATTTTTATTATTGTTTTGTACAGCACTTTGGTCAGTGCAAGCTGAATTTAAATGTGCTTTATAAATAAAATTTACTTACTTACTTACTTACTTACTAGTTAAAGGTCCCATTCTTCGCGATTCCATCTTTTAAACTTTAGTTAGTATGTAATGTTGCTGTTAGAGCATAAATAATACCTGTAAAATTATAAAGCTCAAAGTTTAATGCCAAGCGAGATATTTTATTTAACAGAAGTTCCCTTTCAAAGCCTACAGCGAACGGCCGGTTTGGACTACACCCCTGCACTTCCTTCAGGAATGACGTCACTAGAACCGTTTGTTGACTAACCCTCCGCCCACATGAACACACAAAATAGGGGACGTGGTCTTGTTGCTCTCCCACGTGGAGAAGAGCGCGCATTCAGCGCTTGCGTCTCCCCGTTATGGTAAGAGGAGGGACCTTTCCGGGCAAAGTGCGCTAAGCTGCTGTCCAATCACAACACGGGAAGCGCTGGCCCAATCAGAACTCGTTACGTATTTCTGAAGGAGGGACTTCATAGAACAAGGAAATCATCAGGCCGTTTTTAGGACAGAGGAAACAGCGCTGTACAGATAAGTCAATTGTGTGAAAAATACTGTGTTTTTTACACACGAAACATGAACTCATGTTATATTGCACACTGTAAACATAATCAAAGCTTCGAAAACACACGAAGAATGGGACCTTTAAGAATAATCTACTGTACTGTACAGTGGTTGGAACATGGTGAGACTTTAATGGTGAGACTTGTTTTTGTAAAAAGGCTCATCCTAATTTTTTTTTTGCCAAAATATTGGTTATCTGCTTTCAAATATAAAATCATATTGAGCATCTCTACATATTATATGTAGAAACCTGCATAACTACAAAAGCATTTCTTATTCTGCATTCATAGCCCCATTCATTAAGAAATGTGTACTGTTGATGTTAAATCATTTGAGGGTGGTTGGGTGGCATTACCTGTGCAGAGGTGATCTGCCCAGGGGTGGTGCTGGTGGGGGCAGCAGGGCGGGCAGCCTGAGACTGGGCCTGCATCTGTGCCAACATCTGCTGAGGGATCATCAGCAACTGACCACTGTCACTACGCACCAACACCATACCTGGAAACACAAACAGACACATATAGAATGGCTGACATCACTTCCCATGTAAATTGTTATTCATTAGTGAGCTTTTCCTATTGATCTGACTGAAGTCAAGTCTAGCAACCGTGCCCTGGTTAGAGGCATGAAGAATAAAGCGCACAGTTGGTGGCCTATATTTGCACAGCACACTGAGAACCCTACACACTCCATCTCCCGTTACCGTGTGAACCAACGGATGTGCTCTGAACAGAAACTGTTGGTTGGAAAATCCAGATGGCCTCTTGTAGAAAAACCTGTCAAGGATTCTGTCCAGCCAGACAACAGGCTTGTCAGAATGACCAGAGCATACAGTCAAAAAGAAAGTCATTACAAAGAGAGTAATCAGATTTGCATTTTCTGAAGAAAATACCAGTGCTTGTGAGAAAGCAAAATAAGAGGGACGGTCTCACTACACTTTTCGTTCCATTCTTATGAATGTGAATGATTAAAACCGGAAGTTATACAATGAAGTTTTGCATTTTGCTAGTTTGGTAAACTCTGACCTGTGAATTCGTATCACGCGAAGACGTGTGACCAACAGATTGTTTCATCACAGCGTGACCTCTTGAATGAAAAGAACACAAACTTTAAAACTGCAGGTTTTTTAGCATTGCAGGAAGGTGGAGTAAATCATGTATTTTTACTTTTTGGTATTTTTACATCATACTGCAGAACATGGCATCATATCACGGCCGTTGCAGTATCCAAAGAAAGTGTGTGTGCTCAAAGTCATGTGTAACTGCCTCTTAAAGAGAAGGTAGAGGAATGAGAGAGAAAATGCACATTAGTATGAAAAACTTTTAACACTAAAAAAGTGAATGGGAGAATCTAAGGAAAGTGAATTTAATTTAAAGGAAAAACTCAATTAGAAGATCATCAGAACATCTTGCATGCAAGGTTAAACTATTAATATAGATCCCCCAACCAAAAAACAAAACAAAAAAACTGCCGTCATATACTCATCCTCATGTTGGTCCAAACCTGTAAAAACTTTCTTCTGAACACAAAAGGAAATGTTAAGCGGAATTTTTTTTCTTCATACAATGAAAGTGAAGATTGACTGAACCTGTCATTCTGTGTGACATCTCCATTGTTATATTGTTCACAAGAATTAAATTTATGCATATCTAAACGATGTATAAACAATGACTATTGTAAATCCTGGGGTGAAATTTTTTCAGAAATAATAATTGCTTTACTGTGTTGTATGCACTTGTAGTGTGTTTCCAGTTTAGAGCGCGCAATCACAACAAACTTCACACGAGATCCAAGGTGTTATAAAAATCTCCTCAAGATTCATATAATTAGACACACTTTTAAAAGCTACTGTGAGTGTCGGTACCTGGAGGTAGCTGGATGTTTTGGATGTTCTGGCCCGGGTTGCTCTGAGGGAGTCGGGGCGCTAACACCTGTGGAGCAATGGCCCTGATGGCAGGGCTGGATGCTGCTGCCGTAACAGTTGCCGGAGCTGCTGTTCTCGCAACCCCCTGCAAAACAGCCCCCTTGGCCACTCCAGGACCGAGAGTCATGCCGCCGGCGGACTGGATGATAGTTTTAGGGGACTCGGACTTGCTCGCGGAGACAGAGGCAGGAGTCTGGTTCATTAAAAGAGGTGTCGTAGTAGTAGAAGTTGTAGTAGTAGAAGTAGTTATCCCCGGGGTCGCTACATTGGCTACAGTTGCCGAAACGGTTGTATTATTATTACTCCCGTTAATAGTTAAACCGGTTCCAGCAGTTTGCATAGATGGCCTGACAACCGTCACTGAAGGTCCTGCATTGGATGCTGCGGATGCTGGAGGATTCACGTAAGAAGACTGTATCACTGTGTTTGGGCTTGGGGCGACAGTTACGTTTCCGTGTCCTTTCGCCACCCCAGGCCCGTTATTAACAACTGGTACAGAAGTTGAAGCCTCGTCTGGTGGTGATGATGATGATGAAGGGCCACTGGACACTGGAGTGCCGCTTTCAGTGTGCGAATCCATTGCATTGCCTCCGTTCAAAGTTTGCACTGTGGACGTCCCGATCAAAGTAGTTACCATAGCATTAAGAAACGCCGGATCGCCTTAGCTGTCTTCCATATGTGCCTCTGGCACACATCAGTTCAGGAAGTTTGGGTTTTCATCCGCTTTTCCCTCCAGTTGCTTTTCGAAGGAACAAGCGTGAGTGAAGGGGAGTCTCGTGTCACAATGTCAATAAGGATTTGACAAGTGCCCGTGTCACCTTAAGTCCACTAGTAACAATGCTCTTGGGTGAAATAATCATCTAACACACTTGAAGAGCAGCTGATTTCATTATGTTCATATGTACAAGAGCTCGCAGAATGTCAACATTAGCTAGTTGAATTGCCTCTTTTCCCGGAGTCAGCGGGGTGATTTTCCGGCTGCCTGGGCGCTTACCTCAAACTTATTGTGACAAGATGTGGAAACTTCTAATCTAATACAACCTGAAGTGTCGGTAAAAAAGTTTCTTTCCCACTCTTTTAATACAGAAATCCTTATATAGCAGGTCAAAGCCTGCCGCCATCTTCGATGTGAACAGTGAGGAGCTTTGGACAAAATGACATTGCGCATGCGCGCAGAAGCGGAAACGTCATTACGCTAGAGTTTTGCGGAATCCTCATTGGTTGTCTCCCTGCGTGGAGGCGGGACATGGGAAACGTCAGTTGGTTCTGGCGGAGCGCGGTCAGAGTCGGTCTGTCATCGAGAAAAGGGCCTTGTGAAGTTGAAAAACAGCCGTTGATTTATACGCGTATTGCTCTTGGGTATATCTAGAGGCACTCTTAGCTTGTTATGTGTTGATTATAAAGCGTGTAGCGACTATTCTGTGAACTTCACAGCGGGCTGTCTTCCCCCAAGATGGCCCCGTGTTTTGAAGCGTCTGTGTTGAAAGCGTGAAAAGGCGCCACACCTCTGCCAGCGTGACTGGCCATAGAGAGCACGCGTGCTGCAGCCTTTAGTTCATAGGGTTCCTGCTTAAACCCCTTTTGACTTATAGTATCCTCAAGTTTAATTAGTTCATTTACATGGTATAGTGTTGATATTTGTTTATTTGGATGCCCATTCGCCACTACCTAGGGTCCCAAAAAGGAAGAAAAAAAAAGAGAGACAGATATCGCGTTTAAATCTTAATCGCACAACATTACATCATAATAAAAACTATTTCTTAATTTAAAAAAAATACTAATACTTGATTACTTTTAGATTACTTTTTAACCTAACTCGTTTACCACATTGATTTGAATAGAATAATATTGTAGCCTACCATATTGATATAAAAATACAAAGAGAAAGAAAATATATTCCATTATTTGTTATCAACAACATGAAGTAGACAACAATGAATATAACATTAGATTACTTCAGTGTTTTCCAGACACTGGTTTAATTACAAGCTAAGTAGGCTAATTCAATCATAAAAATAAATAATACACATTTAAAAAGTTGAAATATGTTATTTGTTTACTTGCATGTGTGACAATTAACCGACATCAGAGAACAATGAATTAAATTGTATTACTATTTGTTACTATTATTATTGACTGAATTATATATCAACTTATAGGTGGTACTTCAAGTAAACAGCTTATATTAGCAGGGCTCTACGCTAACTTTTTTCTTGAGGAGCACTTGTACTCCTAATTAAAAAAATTTAGGAGCACAGTCAAAAATTTAGGAGCACATTCTAATCCATCAAACACATTCCAATTATAACTTTCCCATTACAGGACGATATTTGTCCTTTAATGTCCAGGGTCATTTTTACCATTATAAGAGCAATGTTTTCTAATATTATTAAATGTATGCATCATCTGTCAATTTCTTAAATTCAACATAATTCTGACATTATATTATCATTAACTTCTGAGAGTACAGCACAAATACACACAAAAAGCAGAACTGGACTTCATACTATCAAACACCTATGCATTTAATGCATGAGTTAATGTTGTATGAATGTTTTACATATAAGTTTTTGAATTTAGAAATATGTACAAATTAAACTTTAAAAGTTTAATATTTTAAATAAAAAAAGTCCATGCAAAGTATAAATATGAAAATAAAAACCGCCAGTAGGTGGCGGCACGTCATTCAGTCAATAGTTCAAAACACAAGATTCATTTGAATCGAATCGCTTGGAGATGCGAATCAGTTCTGGTGAGGCTTTGATTTTCACAAATAGACAGTGTTGTGGCTAAAACGTTGTTACTTAATATCAACTTGTCTATTAGATTTTTGTACGAGATCAGTATCACACATGCAATCATGCCAATACTCGGAGCTTTAGCAAGCTGTAACTTTTGGCGCTCTGGCGCTCCATAAACAGAACTGCATGCGTCTCGCGGGGGAACATTGCAGCCGGATCTACTTCTCTCTGTTTGTGGTGAGTCACGCAGATATTGTGCTAATCCGCAGCGGGAATAATTTATTTTGTGTGTAACGTTACAGTGATTCAGAATAAGACAAAAACCCGGTTTGGAAAAAATCTTCATGATATACTCGCTCATTATATACATTTAGTATTTTTTTTAAACAGCATGTGTGATAAAGATTAACTCAAGGGCTTTTTAAATGTATTATTAATACATTATTGTTTGATGGCATTTATGCCCCAAGCATCCGCTAATTTCTGGGCTTGTTTATGATAATCCAAACGTGGTATTTCCAGTTAATTTTGATTTGGCTGATAAACAGCGCGAAGCGTCTGGTAAAGTGCGCATGGCTGCGTTGTCAGACTCGTCACACATGTTTCACTTCAATCGTTGTAAACAATCGTTGTTTGAAGTGTAGTCCGTCGCACACGTTTTTGCACTTCTTCTGCTGAGTGCTGACTGAAGGCATGAAAAGCAGCTGATTGCAGTAGGAAACATAGCCTAACAGTTTCTCAGTGTTGATTCAGTCAGTGTTGTAGTTTTTATTCCGATTGTACACATCCATTCATGAGAATCGATCGGGTCACTCGCACCGGTGCGCCTAAATATTTTTTCACAGTCGCACGCAGTAATTTTTAGGCGTAAATGAGCCCAAAATGGGCGTTATGTAGAGCCCTGATTAGGTCAAAAAGTTTTTAGCTGACAAAAAACTTGAACATACCTTTTAATGTGTTTGAAAGACAAAAGCCTTCAAGTAAACAGCTTACCCAGATAGCACACATACGTCTGGCCGACGTCGGCCCCAGAGCGGACGTCGGCCTCCAAATCATAACATCGAATAAGTATCGGCCAGGCATACGCGAATATCGCTTTATTTCCAGCTCGTCGGCTTTGGGTCGGCCCAATATACTGGAGGCCAATGCTGTGTTTATCTGTTGTTTGCTCATGATGCCCGTTCATCTCTTTGCCACCAACCCGAGAGAAAGACGAAGCGACGCGACGCCATCTGTGGGTTTTAGGTAAATTTTCACTTGAGGAAATCAGAAAAAAACAGGCAGTTTGTAATCGCAGTTTTCACTCCAAGAATTCCTCACAGTTTTTAGTCAGAAATGGTGCATACTCTTGTGCCAAAGTTTTTTGAGTTGCCAAACTGTCTGAACATTTGTCATCATCTGATAAATAAACTGACTGTTCATTAAATTGGTAATGTACGTGTTTATTTACGTAATGCTGCTGCGTGACTTTGACGGGCGTGCGGTGAACAGTCAAACACTGGAAGTTACCATGGAAACGGGCCGGAGTTTGCAGCAAGCCAGCAACAGCACAGTAACGTTAACGGACACGCTCCTGTTATTTTCGCTGCTTTCAGGTAAGTTTAGTCCATAAACATTACACAAATAATATAAAACTGTTCCGTACACGTTTCTTACTGTAATTGACACGCTTCTGTCGAATATTTACTTTATTAATATTGTTCAGTGTCTTTGAAAAAGTCCGTTAGCATCTCAACCGTTTTTTATTAGCAGTTTGCTAATATACTTTAGCTCTAATGAAAGTGAGTTTTTAATCAAGTCTTTATGTGCAGAAGAGAGGCTTTGATAGTTTTTTTTTAGTAGTCTGTCAATGGGTTATTGGAAGTGAGCTAATTTATTTAACCTAACTTCACTATAAATTAATGTTATTACAGGAGACGCCAAAATCAAATGAAATGATCTTTCACGGTAAAACAACAACAACAACCTAAATTACATTTAATGTTTAATTATTTAATACCAATTACGTTCATTTTTCCCCCCTGTGATTTCAGTAAAAAAAAAAAATAATACAACAACGGAGGAAAAGGATGTTCCCATGGGCTGCTGACAGAAGGGTGAAATCTCATTAGATCTTTAGTATTTTTTCTACAAAAGGTAACACTTTAGTAAGGTGAACAATTCTTAGCTTGCACATTTGCTGTTTATTAGTATTATTAAGCACATATTAATGCATGACCTTATACTACAACATCCCTAAATTCTTCCTGGTATCTAACTAAACTTAAACGCTACAACAACTACCTTACTATCTATTAAGCAGTAAATTATGAATTTGAGGCAAAAGTTAAGTGAATGTTTCCCATACCAAAGTGTTACCATAATAAATATTTTACCTACATCACATGCATGTTATTTTCTTTTGCAAAATTATTTTTTATTACAGTTTGCAAGGTTCTGACAACCACATGTAAGTAACACTGAGCAATGTAAAATGAAGTAAGCCTAAAACAAATTATGTTAAGAAATTATTGTATGTATACTCTGCATATTCTACTTTCTCTTATCTGTGTTTCACCTCTGCTCTAGCTTGTTTCCTTCTAATAAGCCTGACATTATATAGGCTCTGTTATAAATTGTTTATGTTCCTAGATTCTTCCATGCTGATGGCCTGCACTCCTGTTGAAGAAAATCTCAGGCTAAAAACTAGATGACTGGTAAGCAAAACCTCAAAAATTATACTACTGTTCAAAAGTTGGGGGTCTGTACATTTTAAAAACATTAACTCCATGTTGTTACAGTAAGACCGCCTGAAAAGCCTTTAGGGTAAAATAATCAGCAAAATTAGACAAGGTGACAAATGTAATGTGTTATAGTTTGTATTTATGATTAACTATTATGATAACAGGATGTTATGGTCTTAAATACTTTTACTAAATACTTAAATACTTTAAATGCTCACTGTGGTTCAGGCGGTCAACAACTTTAGGCATTTAAGTTATTTTTCAGCGTACTCACTGCTCATACTATTAGCCTCTAAAATGTTTGAATTATATCACAATACAGTGTCAGAGGGTAAAGATATCATTAGAGTTCTTACAGTTATTGCTGTGCTCTTATTACCAGATCAGATATAAAGCCCAGCGTTTGGTGCTGAGATTTTTCAGGACAAGGCCTTGATGACATCTACAATTAGTACATGAAGATGGTGAGTTTCCCAATAGCTGCCAGTATCCCAGATCAAAAGACTGAAAACAACAGGCTTCAATCTGTATTAAAGGTATAGTTCACTCAAAAAATTAGACTGTGCTGTTTATCTGCTGGGCTTCCGAGATGTAGGTGTGTTTATTTCTTCAGTAGAACACAAATGAAGGTTTTTAACTCAGCTGTTGCTCATATAATGCATGCCAATGGGGTGTATTTCTATGAGAGTAAAAAACACAAAGACTTAGGAATCCATATTAAACACAGCGGCACGTGGCGACACATTGATGTCTTAAAACACAAAACGATCACTTTCTGTGAGAAGCACACCAGTATTTGTGTTATTTTTTACCTCATATCAGACGAATCTCATCTAGTATTCCCAACGCCATTAGTTCCATCTAAGAAGGTCAAAACCCGGTGCGATCATAGATATATGCCTTATTAGTGCCTCGATGGATCGGTCGAATGAGGCGTCTACGTTCGCGCCGGGATTTTGACCTACTCATCCTAAATGAGATTTGTCTTATATGAGGTAAAAAAATAACAAATACAGTTGTGTTTATCACAGAAACCGATCGTTTCGATGTGTCGCCACGAGCCACAGGGTTTGGGGTTTAATATGGATTAATATCGCTCGTATAATGCATGTCAAAGTTAAAAATCTTCATCTGAGTTCTACTGAAAAAACAAACACACCTACATCTCAGATGCCCTGCGGGTCAGCAGATAAACATCACATTTTCATTTTTGGGTGAACTATCCCTTTAATTTATTTTGATAGATTTAATGTTACATTGTTAGTCTGGAAAATACACAAAAAAACAAAGCTATTGAACGCACTTAAATTAAGGAAAACTTTTCCACAAAATTGAATTACATTTTTCAAAATCTAAGGGAATTATCGGTTATAATCTTGTTATATGAATTTAATGGGTTAGTTCACCCAAAAATGAAAAATCTCACTACAGTGGTTCTACACTAATTTTATGAAGCGATGAGAATAGTTTTTGTCCGCCAAAAAAAGCAAAATAACGACTTATATAGTGATGGCTGTTTTCAAAACACCGCTTCCTTAAGCTTCGAACCGTTATGAATCAGTATCGAATCATGATTCGGATCGTCAAAGTCACGTGATTTCAGCAGTTTGGTCATGAATCGATATGCTCGGATGCTTCAGGAAGAAGTGTTTTAAAATCACCCATCACTATAGAAGTCATTATTTAGCAGGGATGCACCAAATTTTCGGCTTTCTGCCAAAAGACTTTCATCACCAAAACAATATGGCCGAACTATATAATATGGGTTATAACTTGAAAATTATGCTTTGTTTATTAAATTATGCTGTCGATGGATACACGTACTGGCTCCTCAGTTATACACTACAACAACAGTGATAATAAAAGAAAAAACAGTCATTTTCACCTTCATTACCCGCGTGTAGAGCCAGAAGACACGAATGAGAACTCTAGCGCGCTTTGAGAAGATCTGTCTCTGTGCATCATCCGAGAGCACGCACGTCTCACAGCGCGCAAATATTGAGTTCTCTTACAAGTCTTGCGCTTAAACGGACAAACTCGCACAAGAAGTATGTCAACATGTCCATCTTGATGAGTATCCAAGCAGACACTCATCAAGACCCCCCCCCAAACCTGCAACTGTCTGCGTTTCGACCGCGATCTAAAGTTCCGAGAAGATTAGGCAAATTAGTCCGGTGATGTAACCTACTGCGCGACTGCTCCTCCATCAATGTCAGACAGAAATCATTTTTGTGTATACCGATTAAAAGATTTAGTGGACTGTCTACATGAGCCGTTATCTAAACCGATCTGGTGTTTACATGTGATGACTTTCAATCGCAATCATTTTGTCACATGCAGTTTGTCTGCCGCATCAAAAATGTCACCGCTGTTTTCTCCAGCAGCTGAATGTGTTAACTGTAGCCATAGCAACTCTTAACGGCCACCAGGACTATTACAGTATTATTTATAGCTATTTATTTGTTGTAAAGTGTAATAATCATCTCAGGAAAAAAAATCTTCTGTCAGGCGCAGTTAAAGTAAAAACTGCCTGGGGCAATATACGCTGTGTCATTACTCCAACATTATCTTCATAACTTACGAAATAAAATGTTTACCCCTCAGAAAAATTAACTATTCTCTCTTGTCAACATGAGCGCGGCGCGCGCTGTCACGTCATGTAAGGACACACACTTAAAAGTAATCGGTCAGGTCGTTTACATGGTGAAAAAAAATTAATAACAAGTATGGAAGAGATTCAAGCTGTGCTGCTTTTGCTGGTTATGACAGAAAAGAGCACTAATATGCAGATTCAGCAGCATATTCAGAAAGCTTGTAAAGCTAGATTTAAAATGACAATGTATATTATTATTAGCTATTACAGACATTGCACGTAAGATGGCTGAGACGAACGCGCGGTTGAAATAAAATGCTGCGTGAGCTCAACCAATCAGCATGTTCAGCGCCCAAGTCCCGCCCTCGAAAGTTCCTGAACTTTGAAAAAGTACTACCTTACTTACTTCTTTACTATCATAAAATGATTATAGAGCCACTGTAGTGAGATGGGCTTTGTAACGCCGTCTTTAGTGCCTTTATGGGTCTTGAGAGAGGAAATGACATTGGTGTCAATGAAGGCCTTTCTGAGCAATCTGATACATATTTTTATATGTATTTAATTGCTTTTTTTACATCTTGGCCAGGGGACTACAGATGAAAAATAGCCTTTTAGCTAATTCTGGCTTTTTTAACCATGTTTGTTCATGTGTTTTATGAAATTGCACTGTCCCCTTTCAAATAAACCATTAAATCAAATCAAATCATCGGATTTCAACACTAATATCTTCATCTGTGTGTGAAGATGAACGGAGGTGTGACCGGTGTCCAACCACATGAGGAATTATGACAGAATTTATTGGGTTATTGGGTTAATTTTGGGTGAACTAACTCTTTAACTCTATATCGCACACCCCACCCACACCACAGGTTTAAACGATGGTGGTGCGCACTGCAGCCTCACTTCACCGCTCTAAGACACCAGCATTGCATCCGTGGCTAAACACGCCCTAACTTTAGTGCATCGTGATTGGATATTTTGCTCATATCAGCATAGACTCATTGGCACACAAAACAGAGCCAATTCAGAGAGAAATAAAATGCACAGAAATTAATGCAATACACAAGCGCCTATTGATCCAAGGGTGTCGTACCGAATGGGTCAATATTATATTGAGAATTGTGACATCCCTAATATTTTTCCAGTTTAGTTATGTAATTATTTATATTTTACATTAATCATTCATTTTGTATAAAAATTAAATAGAGAAGAAAATGTGACAATGTCACTGGGCTTGTCACAAATTGCCAAATTAATGGAATATTCAGAGTGCAAGACAAAACCGTGCCTTTTGTGCAATATTATGCTGCAAATATTGTATATTGAGCTAAAGTTAAATTGAACCTTGTACGATAATTTGTGTAACCAGATTCAATACTTTGTAATGAGTATGTACAATGGATTTTGAACTGTACTTTTTTTGTTAAAGGTTCTCTGAGAATCCTCAGTTGAAGGCATGAAGACATCAAATGTTGGCCTGGACAGATGTACCAACAGTCCACCACACTGACCTCTGCTTTTGCATGGATAGCTGATCAATTCCCTGTTCTGTGAGGGTATTATTATAGAAAAACTGAACACCTGTGACAGTGGGATTTGTAGTTGTAAAGAATAGTCACACATCAGTGCACTTAGGGTGCTTTCACATCTCTTGTTCAGTTAATTTGGTCCGAACCAAGGCCAAACAATTAAATAATACATTGTTGCATTTTACAGCTTTTTTGGTTCCTTTTCACACCACACTGATTGCTTTGGTCCGAACCAGTTGAAACACGTGACAACATCCACATCACTCATTGGCCATGGTGTATTACCTAAACTGCTTTTCGATTGGTCAGAATTTACTTTGTGGGAAAATTTCAACAGAAGAGGAAAAGCCAGCAAACTATAACACTATAGAAAGACGACTGCGGGCAGGTTTTGTCCCTGGCCATAATCTACTACATATTGTGTATTAACCACAGTATGCAAACAATACCTTTCTATAATGAAGCGCGGATGCGACTTGAAAACGACGTATTGCAGACGGCGAGCGCACATCACTCGTTACTTCAATCGGAGGCGTGCATTAATTATTCTTAACTCTGACACGCTCATTCCGAAAATATCCAACGATCTATCAGGTAATAATTTCATGCACATAATGTCAGCGCAGCTAACTATGGCAGCTGGTTTAGTCAAAATATTATCAGTACTTTTGCAGTTGGTTCTGTTCGAGGCCGGATCACGTTCTCACCACCAGCTAACCGCTCCAGAGTTCGTTTGAAAGCGCACCGAGACCAGCTCTTCAAGGAGCTCTCGGTACGCTTGATTGGTCCGCTTTTGGTGCGCACCCGAGTGCGATTGCTGCTTTCAGACCTGACCAAACGAACCGCACCAAAGAGGAAAATGAACTCTAGTACGATTCAACTGAGCTAAATGAGGCAGGTGTGAAAGCACCCTTAAAGTCAGAAAAAATGTTTTTTTTAGAAGTTGCAAACTTTTCTTTCTCACAAAGAACACAACAGTTAAACCTTTTCAAATTATTTTCTGGTGGTGCACAAGTCCTATTCTACAAATTAACAAATGATAAAAACATGAAAAAACATGATATGACTTCATGCTCTGCAGAGTCTTTATATAAACATGAATTCAATATTTAAAAACAGCATATTCAAAATATAAAAAAAATATCTACTTGACTTTAATACAAAGGTTTCTCGTCAATGTAATGTAAAGTGTAGTGTGACCGTATCTTTATTCTGCGTTTGGTGCACACATGTATCAAAAGTGTGAAGCCATGGACAAATTTTACTTGATAGATGATGTGAGATCGTGAGTATGATTTTTTTCCCCCTTGATGGAAAAAATGAGCCCACGATTTTATTAATTTGTGATTTGTAGAATAGGATTAGTACAAATGTAACTGTTGTGTTTGTGAGAGAAAAGAAAACTACAAGTTTACAAATCCTAATACATTTTCTTAGTGACTTTACTGAAATTTTCTCCACTGTCAGCAGTGCTTAGTTTTGCTAAAATAATACTCGATATTATACAGCACATGCACAGTTTGAGTCGATGTTATGGTTATATTTTTTCCAGTCTCAATTTACCAATGCCAAACCTATTTCATTAACAACTATTAATTCTGTTTGTAGTCAATATATAAACAATTGATATTTAATTCAAGAGATTGGCTGGACTTTGCGGACTCGATCAGTATTTCTCGTCCAATGGTCAAACTTTTATTTTCCAGTTTCTCTAGTATTGCATCCTTCTCATCGGTATTTAATAATGACTTTTCAGTGTGGTTTAAACCTCTTTTTTGGCTCATAATATGCATTTTATTTTTTAAAGTAATTAAAAATATTTTCTCTATGCTATTGAAAATGTGGGTTACATCTGTCACCTTTTTCACCAAGGAGTTTACACTTGCTGATAGTAGGCTGCAATAGTTGTAAAAGAACCAATTCATCTGCAATATTCTTCTGCCCTACATTTTCAAGGGTAAGCTTTCTTTATAAACCATCTACTCACCCATATGCATTTATTTTGTGTAACACAAAAAGAGTCACATAGTCTCAGTCACCATTAGAAAAGAACCTGTGATTTGAGTCTCATTATGTTCTGACTGACATATCCTTTTGTGCTCCAATAAAAATAATGTGTCTGGTACATGATCAGTTGTTCTTGAGTAAATATTGCTTTTAATGTATGTACCTGTATAGCCTACCTCTTTGTATATTTGAATGTAAATGCCTTTTCTATTATATATATTTTTCTATTAAATGCCTTTTCTATTATATTGAATATTTATATAGATTGTTTGCTTTAAACATGTAGGCTATCTGTAACTGCTCTGTAAATATTAAAACAATGTTAACTGAATGTTATGTGTGATTATTACATAAACAGGCTAATGTATCTTGTTAGTATTAAGTATTTGCTATTTTTAAAACAGAAAATGTGTTAACGTTAACTGTATCAAACTGAAATCAACATCGTGTTTCACTCAACTGACATCAACGTCATTCAGCATTAGGTAAGTAAATCATCTGCGTAGATTGATGTTTTGAATGGAGTGTCTGACGTTGGTCTTTAATGCCGTGAGTGTAACGTTGATTCTATGCCAGTGTGCTATCTGGGTGTAACCCGAAAGGTTCGACCCAAATAAAGGTCCTAGAAAGCCCATGAATAGTGGCCAGGATTTGCTGTTTTGCATCGTCCACACGTCGGCCGGACAGCATTCGCGATCAAATGCCGATGTCTCGGCGACTTTGTCCCAATTAGCAAACGCTCTCTGATCGATGTCTTTCCGATGGAACTTTGTGCATCGCGCCGACATCGGCCCGACGTATGTGTGCTATCTGGGTATATTAGGTCAAAAAGTTTTTAGATGACAAAAAACTTGAACATACCTTTTAATGTGTTTGAAAGACAAAATCCTTCAAAAGACAATATAGCCTATGTTAAATTACCCATTGTGATAATTCAAATATAATTAGTGATAAATCAAATAATTAGATATGCAATGTCTAAGAAAACACTTCTTAAAAGTTAAATGATTTCAGCCAAATCAGTGATCAGAAACCAAAAATATCAGTTTTCAGTACTATACGTGGCCCGGTCTGTACATTTGTGTAATTCCACAAACCTGGAAAACTTTCTGAATGTATATAAGCAGTAGTCTTTTTTTACAAAGCAAAATTTAAAAGATAAAAAAAGAAAATAAATTGTTATGAGAATAAATTGTGATTAAATTTCTGCAATTTTGAGTATAACATGTAATCATGTAAACAGTAAACACATCAGTAAACACATTGCATTGATTCCTATCTCACTACGCTAACGTTACCCTGCCAGTACAAAGATAGATAAATGTGACATTACGTTAACCAACCATTCAGAAACGTTCTGTTCAAGCCTTAATTGTCAAATTTCGTTGGGGCTCATATTGTCCCGGGTCTGACTCCGGTTCAAATTGATAAAGTTGCACAGATCGGTCCTCAGCGACTGTCGCCATTCTTTCCCCTCCACTGTTGTCTAGGCAACAACTCTACGTGTGTGTGTGTGTGTGTGTGTGTGTGTGTGTGTGTGTGTGTGTGTGTGTGTGTGTGTGTGTGTGTGTCTGTCAAACCTCCCCACAGAACAGAGGGGTGGGGCGAGCAAAGCTCATTATCATTAAAGACACATGCACTGAAATGGCTTGGTGAAAACAGCTATTTTTGACCAGGTAAAATTTGTGTTTTCTTACAATACTAATGAGAATTTTTCATTAAAGTATATTACAACGTTTTCACTTAGACACCAAAGAATCATATTAATTTGTACAAAAATGGCATTACATGACCTCTTTAAAATATGAAGATGAAGAAAAGCATGTACATGGTGCTATGATTGCCTCCAATGACTGAGTGACAATCTATAAACGGTGGTTATAATGTTGTGAAAACAAACATACACTGTGTGATATTTTCCCCCATCTAGCGGTGTAAAGGTATATGACCATCCAGGGAATATTAATTTCTGTTCCTCACAACTCCTACGGTGGCCGATTAAGGCCAAGATTAACATGGCAATCGCCCTCTTCAGATTCGACACAGTGCCATCGAGTGTTAAAACGCGAAAGGCGAAGCTTGAATTTACGGGTATGTCCCTCTTTGGCTAATTTACTTTCAAGATGGAGGGGCAACATGGCAACCGGCATTCGAACCCCTCACCCGTATGTATTTTCAATGGCATATTATAAACTTACGAGAATACTTTATTACTTGAAAGAAGTAATAAGATGTTGGAATTAAAACCATTTAAATTACTGTGGGTTACCATTGTTATCATTGTGGAGAAGAGTGGAGTATTTGCTTAGTTTTGTGGACTGATAAAGCTAATTTCATAACTGCTTTGCTGAAGGAACATTTAATATACTAATATGTGCTTACTAGCTAAATGTTTGTTAACTATCTCTTGTAATTTTGTTGTTTAAATATATGACATTCATTGGATTAATGAATATATTAAATTGAATTTCTGATTAATTTCTGGAAGCCATATAAAATTCACGCTGAGACTTAATTGGGACACTTAAAATGAAAAGATGTTGAAGTTACATGAACAAATGATGTTTGTTTAACTTGATTGATTAATGTGGGACCAATACATGATTAAATCATATAAATACAACACGCTTGTTTGATGCATGTTTTTTTTTTTTTTTCAACAAAATAGCAATTTGAAGACCCTCTTGGTACTGGATGGATTAATTGTACCGACCAAACACTTTATACTATGAGTTTACTTTTAGAAAACTAATGACACTTTTGTTCTCAGGTTGACGTCTTAAGTAATATATTTGACAAAATAAATGAACATTTTTTATGGTAATACAATAATAATATGGTTACTTTAGGTCAGGCTACCTCATATCTGTTGCTTCCTGACAATCAGAGCAACTCAGGCATGGGATTCTTCACAGATGGTTCCCTGTGCAAACAACAGCCTGAGTGTTTGCGTTGGCTATGACAACATCAAGACCTTCCTGGGCACGTAAAGCACCATCACTCTAATAGCTTCCATTATATACTTTCATTAGCTAATAAAATATCAGTAAATGCTGCATTCAGAGGTATAGTAGTCATCAGTTTTCCTGCTGTTGGTACTTGCTGTGTACAAACAAATAGATGCGTGAGGTTAGGTCCTTCAGGTCTTGCACACAGAGGTAAATCTGTTTTTCTGGAAACTTTACACATTCAGTGGCTAATAAAATGTAATTTTGGAGGTGCTATGGGATGGACAGTGACATTGATGATGGTCTGGGATAATAGAAAGAACAAGCAACATGCAGAATCTGTATTGTCTGAGTGTACTGTTAAAAATGATTGTTCTAGATTTCACATATGGTAACATTTCCCGGAGAAAAAAAAATATGGTGTATAATATATGTAAAATAACATTTGGCAAATATACTGTTTCCTGAGAATGTTATAGAATATATCACTTATTTGGAAAAAACTAAAAAATCATAATGCTCTGGTTTATGCAAATACTTTTAACAACAGAGAGTACCTGAAAACCTGAGTAAAAGTACAGATATCTTGCAGTGAAAATTACTCCATAAAAAGTTACAAGTCATCAATTCCAATAGAACTCTTAGTCTTAGAGTATCTGTTTTTAACAATAGTTATGTATTTTACTCCTACTCAATGTAGGCTCAAAGATGCACACAAAAGACATGACAGTCAAAAACAAGAAACAGTTGATTTGTAAAGAAAGCAATCACCTTTATTTTCTATAATTGAAATAAAACGGAAGACCTCATTGCAATAAATTAAGGTTGCCACAGCAGCCTTTTAAACATCTACAAATCTACAAAAAGGACACAGGTAAACCAATAACCTTCAAAAAGGTCTCAATATAACAGATAAATAAAATAATAAAATGGCAGCACTGGGCTGGTTTTTTGCAGTCATGCCCTCATCTCATATATGAAGCACCTGTGATTCATAACTACATGCTAATGCACTTGTATTATATATAAAGCAGCCGTGTTGACAAGTTTGGGTGAGTAAGGGCAAAAAGCACAAGATAAAGGCTGAATCCGAAATCACCCCCTAAATCCTCAATCAATATTACCTATAGTCCACGAACACAGTTCACAGAGTGAATGAAAATGAATTCAGACAGTCTGTTTGTGTGTACATCAGCTGTACACTCATTAATGTACACTATGGTTTCGGACACCACTACATATGGCTTTCCCTTCAAATAATGCCCTTTTTGATGGTATAGGGGTGATTTTGGACAAAGCCATCAATGCCATGTAGATGGAAATATGACTTCTTTTGTAGCAGAAATAAAGTGCTGCAGAAAAGTTAGGTGCCATGCAAAATGGAACAAGTAACTGCTAATATGTTTGATGCGCAGTAAAACTACAAAGTAGCCAATAATTATATTTACTGTAATACTTTGCACCACTGATTAACAATATGCATCATATCTACCCCATAAATGTTTTCTTACCCCCTTTTTTTTTATACAATTTTTTGCAATATATGATGCAGAATCATTCAGTTGATTGTCTAATTATACCAAATTTGTTTTCATATATATATATATATATATATATATATATATATATATATATATATATATATATATATATATATATATATATATATAATAAATATTTACTTAATTGATAATAATAAATATGAATATTACCTATCAATTTGGACATTAAAAACATAAATATTATATTTTCCAAGAAGAGTACCTAAAATGATATATGTAAACATACAAACTTCTCATAAAAAATAAAATCCAAAAAAACATACAAACAAAAAATAGAATACAATTCAATCAAACAAAGGGAATTGAATGATATATATTACAACATTGTTATCTCGTCATTAAATTATAGAGAATAGCGCTACATATTTACAACTGTTACAATTGTGCTAAACATTTTTTACAACCTAGTAGTGACTTTATTAGAGATTACTGATATATTTGGATCAGTTCCGTCTCTCATACAATAGCGCTCTCCTCTGTGACACTCCAAGTAAGGACCCCAGTCCTCTGTGGGTGAGCAGGCTGCTTTGATACGCTGTAAAGCAAAATCCAAGAAATCATAATGAATAGTACATAACTAAAGAATAAAATGCACCACTGATATGTTAACATGCATCTTAACCCCAACAGATATAAATGTAAACATTCTACTTTACCTGCCAGGGGCTTCCGCTAGCTTTGTACACTTTCCAGATTGCAAGAATAGGGATCCACATGAGGCAAAATGCAATCATACACCAGCCCAGGGAAATGCCCCAATCCGGGTATGGAATTGAGGCATATGTGGGGGCCGTAAAAGTATACAAAGACCATACAAGAATAATCTGCATTTAAAATGAAATAAAAATTCATTATTTACATTATTATTATTTGTACATTATTTATACATTATTATATCATTAGATATAATTTATATAAAAATAATTTACATACAGAAAGAACCACTGGGGTAATAAAAAACCAGCAAGCTCTCCACCATAACCAGAAGAGGGAGCTCTTGGCCCCAATCATCATCTCAATGTCCTTGATGAAACGATTACCACCTGAAAATGTACAATTCATTATACATTTTGGAAAAGAACAGAACAATAATTGAAGATAGCGTATTATTATTATATTACAAATATATACTTACCATAAAGAACGGATAAACCTAAGACCTCCAGTAATCCAATAACCAGGAGAATCCATCCAGCACAAAATGTGTCAATTAAATTCACCCAGTATATTCCTGCCTTTCAAAACATATTTGAAAACATTTTAAAAGTACAATTGGTTTCATTTTGTAATGGTGAATTGGTCTCTCAGAAAAAATGTGACCCTCCCAATCAGCGCTATTCAGAATGGTTTGCCTACCCCAGTGACACACGGCAAGCCGAGCAGAAAGAGAACAATGCAGACCGCTGTCGTAACAAGTCCCCTTTTGGACTTCAGAATTTTGGGATAGGCATCTTGAAAGCAAGTGGTGATGACCTCTGTAAACAGATCATGATTTAAAATCAAATCCAATA
Organism: Pseudorasbora parva; assembly: GCF_024679245.1. Taxonomy (NCBI): domain Eukaryota; kingdom Metazoa; phylum Chordata; class Actinopteri; order Cypriniformes; family Gobionidae; genus Pseudorasbora; species Pseudorasbora parva. Next base: position 23,053,986 of record NC_090193.1, read on the forward strand.
TTTGAGTACTGATTTTCTTGTAATTATTTATTATAAATCTTTTCTTTACCTATTCCTGCAAACTGGGAGTCCAAGCCAAGGGTAATAAGCATAAAGAAGAACAGGATTGACCACAGGGGTGATATGGGGATCCTAGAGATAGCATCAGGGTATGCAATGAAGGACAATCCAAAACCTAAAACATAAATTCCCACTTAATAAGGATAAGGATAATTTGTACTCATTCTCATGTTATTCTGTTATTCTCATGTACACTCATAAAAATAAAGGTTCATATCTCACAATTCAAAATTGTGAAATTAAACTATGGCTTTCATGACACATTACTTTATTATTTGCTTTTTAGTAAAATAATTAAATTGTCCAGCAAATACACACTTTTGATTACTTGTTTTTTATTTCTAAAAAAAGACAAATAACACATTTCAGACATTACCTTCATTCGCGACTTCTGACACTGGTTTCTGATAGACATGCGCCATGTGTCCGAGGATAGAAAAGATGGCGAAGCCGGCAAAGATACTGGTGCCACAGTTTGTAACACACACAATGATTGAGTCTTGGTAGCAGTTGTTGTTAAACTTATTGTAAGAGGACAGAGCCGTCAAACCACCCCAGGCAATGGAGAGAGAAAAGAAGATCTGAGTAGCTGCATCCTTCCAAACCTACAATAAATGCAGACTCCATTAGCTGTCTGATTTACAGTATGTGTATTCCGGTACGGTTAGACCATTGTGTTTAGATCTTTAGAGACCTCAGCATCAGCCAGTTTGGTGAGGTTGGACTTTGAACCAATGTAGAAGTCAATGCCGTCTTTCGCTCCCGGCAGAGTTACACCACGAATTAGCAAGGCAAAAAGGACGAGGTAAGGGAAAGTAGCTGTGAAATACACCACCTGAAACATAGCATTTATGTTAAATTGAAACCAAAATGCTCTCGCCGTCTCAATACAATTTATTGTACAGAATAAACGTAATGTTTCTAGATTGATGCACTAACCTTCCCAGAGGACTTGATGCCTTTGAAGAGAGCTGCTCCGACTAGTATCCAGGCGAGCAGCAGGCAGAGGGCCAGATGCCATACTATCGGCCCTGTCTCATTCATACTGCTGGTGCGCTGAAGAGCCACCTCACTGAAGGTAAATAATTCAGTCAAAAAATTGCAGCGAAAGAACCCAGTTGCATACAATGCATGCATGAGGGAATGTATTGTGTCTAGTAGTACTCTAGTAGAGATCTTGTTTGGCACAGGGTTATTTTCTACATTTAACATCTGAAAGTTTGCCCTTGTGAAATGAACCCATTGAAGACTAATTAAAGCAAACTGAGGTGAGGATAATTGTAAAATTTTAATCAGAACAAAATTATATGTTTTTTTTTTTAACATACTGTATATTTGAGTTATTTTAATGTTAGTTACTAGATATCTTTATGGTTGGTCAAATGTTTTTTTTTTTTTTTCAAATAAGTCTCTCATGCTCACCAAGGATGCATTTATTTGATCAAAAAATACAGTAAAATAAGTAGTATTGTGAAATAATTTTAACAAAAAATATATATATATAAAGTATCTGTTTTCCATTTTAATCAATTTTAAAATATTTTTAGTGAAAATTTTCAGCAGTGGTTACTCCAGTCTTCACACGATTCTTCTGATTTGGTGCTCAGGAAACATTTTATTATTATTATTATCAAAGTGTGCAAAGTTGTGCTATTATTTTGTGGAAACCTTTTTTTCCAGCCTTTTTCCAGAAAATGTATAGAAATCTTTTATAATGTTATAAATGTCTTTAATATCACTGCACCCTTGCTGAAAAAAAAACAGTAGCTTATCATTACCAACATTATACAATTATTAAAATATTAGAAATGATTGTAAGATCAGTTGTGTGGTGTTAGGTTTAAAACAAATCTAACATTTTACATTTTTATCTTGTGCATTTGTTGCTTCTATCTTAAAATGACTGCCTTATAAACATCAAAGGGCAAGACAAAACGCCTAAACTTCCTGTTTCAACAAGAAATACTTCAAAACAGGAAAGAACAAGAAAAACCTTCTTCTCCTCCAAAACCTGACACAACACAAAATAATAATTTAGTCACAAATTTAGGATACATTTTGTGATATTAAACACGTCTGTGTTTTATCCAAGAGCAAAAACTGTGCCAACAAACTCTGGTTTCACTGACAAGCAGGTATTGTATAAAAACAAATGTCAACTTACTCCCAGTATTTCTCACTGAGGCTCTGGCCTGCTGAGATTTCATTTTGGCAGGTTTGATTCTCAGCAGTCACATTCAGTGCTGCAAAAGAAACGGAGTACGCCGTTGAAATAACATAAGGGATAAACATCAATTTACTGAACTATAATTATTTTATCTTGATAAATAAATACTTTAAACAGGCAAGACAGTAGTTAGATCTAAACTAGTTATAGTTACATGCACTTATCATTAACACAGCTGTAGGTAAGTTCCCATTAGATATTTTTTTTCACAGGGTTAATTTCCCTCAAAAAGCCAGTTCATCTGGAAAAATCCAAATACTTTCATTATCTGAGCAAAAAGTCATGGTACAGCAACATTGGCCTATTTAGAAGAGAAGAGACTACATAACAAACCTGTTGAGTTGCAGTTCGTGACACTCCAGGGGAGAGGATATTGAAAAGATGCAAAAAAGTAGTAGATACTGTATGCAATAATCACATTATAGTAGATTGCCATTAAAGTGCTAGCCAGCATCATTGTGATGCCAACACCTACAACAGATCATAAAAAGATATGTTTAAGATAAAAATGACACATTTGAATCCATTTGTTTATATAAGCATGAACTTGATTTGCATAACCTCCTTAAACATTAATATAAAGGTCCTGAGGGCATATGCAATCAGCATGTTAAATGTGTCGGCAAAGTATTTGTCCTTAGCATAATATCTCAAGGTTGGTTTAATACATGTACAAATTAGCCCTGAGTCATTTACCACATAAGTGGAGCTCAAAAACTACAGTAAAAGTCAACCTAAATCCTTGGTGTATTTCCAAGAAAATACCTCTGAAGCTTTTGGATCTACCAACTTTAAAGGGACGGTTCACACAAAAATGAAAGTTCTGTCATCATTTAGAAGATATTTTGAAGAATATGGGTAAATAAACAATTGATGACAGACACCATTGACTTCCATAGTACGGGGGAAAAAATACCACACTTTGGTTACGGACATTCTTCTAAACATCTTCTTTTGTTTTCAGAAATAAATTTATACAGATTTGGAACACCTTGAGGGTGAGGAAATGACAGAATTTTCATTTTTGGGTGAACTATCCCTTTAGGTTTCAATTAAAGTGCTCATACACTGAAAAAAAAAGGTTTTACATGGTTTAATTGTACATCTGTCCCACATGAATCAATTAAGTTAAACAAACATAATTTGTTCACATAACTTCAACATCATGGAATTAACTCGGTTAAGTAGTTTCAAAGCTCCTTCAGCAAAGCCGTTATGACATTAGTTGTATTAGTCCACAGTCTAAGAAAATTCTCCACTCTCCTCCATAATGGTAATCCACTGTAATTTAAATTGTTCTAATGAATCCAACATAATTGGATATTAAATTATATTAAACCCAATCAAGTCTCCCCCTTCCCATCTTACTCAAAAATACAATAAAATAACACTTTTACATATAAAATCACAACATGTACTATCTTGATTTAGCCATACGCAAAGCATGCTGGGAAATAACAAGCCCCGCCCAGTTTCAGTTAATTCAACAGAAATCATTCATGTAACACAACACAAATGGATTAAGTAAACTTCAATTTGACTTATATTTAAGTGGATTGAACACAATCAAATTAAGTTAGGAGAAAATGTATAGCAATTGTGTTGCTTTAGCTCATTTTAACCAAGCAATTTGAACAAGCAGTACAAGTATTTTTTTCAGTGTACGCTACCTTGCAGAATAGGCACAGCTTTCCAAACATTGATCGGTCCTTGGCTGCAGAATTGTCCAAAAGAGCTCTCCATGAAGAACAAGGGAATGCCAGCAACAGCTAACATGATAGTGTAGGGGATGAGGAAAGCCCCTAAAAATGTAAAGTATTCAAAAAAGAGAGGAATATAAGAGAAATGTTTTTAAAAATGATTTTGTTCTCATATAATAAATGCTCCCGTGCAAGTAGATTTATAGTAAGTAATGAAGGAAATGTAAAATATATGGCTGCTTATCTTACTTAGTTTTATATTTTGCCCCTCTATTATGCCGTACTTAAGACATTTGATTTAATTTATCATGCACTGATTACCTCCCCCATGTTTGTATGCCAAGTAGGGAAATCTCCACACATTTCCAAGACCAACTGCATAGCCGATCATAGACAGCATGTACTCCCGTTTGCTACTCCAGTTTCCCCTCTCAGTGTTCTCATCTTCCTGCCCAGCATGAGGATCTGGGTTGTTGGATCCATCTTTATCCTGCAAATAAATAAATCAATAAAAAATAAGTAAAAACATGTTACTAAATCACGTAACATCTTCAGTTGGTCTTGCTTTACAATTTTTGTCTAAAAAAACTTTTTCAATTTGTTATCTTTATCAAAACACACCGTTAAATACACAAATAACTTGTTTGCTTGTTACCTTTTCGACTGCAACTGAGTTTTTGAAAAGTGATCCTGTAATGTTGTTCAAGTGTTTCCTCATTCTTCAGCAGTCTCAAGAGTGAAAGCTAAAGTGATGGATAAACCTGAGCGAGTGAACTTGAGAAAAAACTGTACATGGTAGTCTTATATAGGTGACATACACCCCTCCCTACTCCCTTTTAACATGACAAAACATCACATTTGGTGTGTTCAACATAGTTGAGTACACATTACTGATTATGATCTCGTTTTATGGAAACACTGAACTTTAATTCAATATTTTACATTTTACCTGGATTTATTCAGAGAAAGTTGGAAAGGCATTTGTTGGAAGAGTTAAATATGCTTGAGTGTGTAAATATATAGTATATGTAGAATATTATACAGTGTGTTTTTTTACATAAATAGGAAAAACTGGACTAATTTTAGTGATGACTAAGTACTCTACCAAGAATCAAGCGAGTGTCGGAATAAACTACTAATCACTGTAAACCAAGTCCCCTGGTAAACTACACTTACTCCCTCAGAAAGGTTGCTTCACAGTCTTCCTCTGTCATAACAGCATGAACGTCACCTGCTCGTGATTCAAGAAAAAAAGGCACAAGGTTTAGATATGCATGACATTCATGTTTATTTAGCGAGTATCCCTTTTCAATGACATTTTATTAGTAAACATTTAGACGAGGCTGAGCTATTCAGGGAATTTCAGGGAAGCAAAATTTCCGTTATTACGTAAAAAAAGTTTTATTTTGGAGTTCAGATTATAATGTGGTATTACAGAGCAATAGTTATTATATATTTCTACTCCACAGACAAATAGTAATTAAAGTTTGATTGTGTTTTGATTGTTTCCAAATCCTTGAATTTATAATAAAGAAATGTATCACAAGAATGCACAAGAAAAGATTCCAGGGATTAAATGAATCCACTTCCCTGTTTTTTTGTCTCCCAACGCATGTTAAAGTGCAGATTCTAAAACTATTATTGACATTCCACAGACCCTCAACGGTTGGACAACGGAGGGATGGAGAGCAAACATAAGATCTTTGTATCAAGCACAGCCCTGAAATAATCAGGCAACTTATTAACTCGACACTCTCAACATTTCTACAGGTTTGAACATCTCACCCACCTGCGTTTAAGCCTGCATTTAACTTGGTGTCATTTTGTTAAGCGTCAGATTATAGTATGGTTTGTGAGCCATTTGTGAAATAGGTCATGCGTTGTCTGCCGCAGCCTGATGTTATTGCTCAGAAGTGTTTTGACTGCCATTAAAGTGCTCATCTGATAATTACAGGTAAAGGAAACAAACACCCCATTAAAGACGGTGCCTGTTTCAGAGGAACCATGTTATTAGAGTGAGCACCTACAAAAAGTGCTTGTGGTCAGAAGGGCATTTATATATATAAATATCAAAAATCAGTTAATTTGACAAAAATGTTAAAAATCTCACGTGCAACACATCTCGTGTACTTTTTTTAGTTTATCATATCAAACAAGTCATCGGTTGTCAGTTAAACAGAATTTTGCTGGTGAGTTTCCAATGCGAAGGAAATACGCTATACTCTAAAAATAATTTGAAATATTACCAATAGATTGTAATGGATTACTCCCCTCACTGAAGTCACACTATGATGTCACTGTCCTATTGTGACAAACAGATGGTGACTCAAATAAAACAACATATATTAACCTCAAAACATTCTCAAAGCTGTGTAATGTGACAATAATTCCCAATGACCTGAAGGCTAGTAACACAGGACTTGTAAATTGAATTACATTAATATGTGACTGATTTGTGGCATAAAGCACAAAAGCCACATTCTAACTGTCAGTTTTCTTTGAAGGTTACTTCCTTGATTCGGGCCTAAATCTGTCTACACGTTCTGCATACAGGAATACTCCATCAACATTTAAATGATGTGTCAATAGACAAATAAGATTTATAGCACTAAATTGACATTTAAATGAATAAGAAAAAAATCTATTCAATGTTGAACTTGAATGGTGTCTTAAGGGTAAGATAAGACTAAGGGCCCTTTTTTAACATTCTAAGTGCATGGTCTAAAGCGCTCAGTGCAAGTGAATCCGCATTTGCTAGTTTAATGACAGAAAAAACAGTCAGCGCGCCAAGGCGCATGGTCTAAAAGGGTTGTACCTAGTTCTCTTAAAGGGATACTTCACCGCTTTTTCATATTAAACTGTTATTCCCTTAACTAAAATGAGTTGATACATACCTCTCTCATCTTAGTGCGTGCACTTAATCGCTCTGATGCGCGGTGACATTCTGATAGCATTTAGCTTAGCCCACTAAGCCCAGTTCATTCACTATGGTACCAAACAGAGATCAAGTTAGAAGCGACCAAACACCTTCACGTTTTCCCTAGTTAAATACAGTTGCACAAATAGTTGAATGACCTAGTATGGTGACATAAAATAAAACATGGGCACTTTTCTAAGCGGATTAAAAAGGAGAACTATAATTTATGGCGGAATAGCACTTTTGAGAGTACTTCGACTTGGCGCAGTAAAAAGTCCCGGCTGAAAAATCCTCCTTCACATCTCCCTCATTTCTGTCAATTGTGGGGGAGGGCGTATTATAGGGCCATTTTGTGTGTTATAGTCTATGATATCAGTATCAGACTAAATAAATATGCAGTTTGTATATGCTGTGATTTATTCATCAGAAATGTGGTTTTACATTAATTTCAGGTTTGGACAGACCATATGAGACCAATATTAAGATATGAAAGTTGGTACAGAGAATTAGTGAAATACGATTTGATTTCATAATGTATTATACTCAAATCAAATCATTTAAAACTTCATAATATGTTTATTGAGTCACAAGAAAGGTCTACAAGCATGTTTAAACACCAGGACCTCAGTCATTTTTTTTAAATTCACATGCAATATATTTGCTCTTAAAACAATTAAAGTTTTTTAACAATTAAAGTTTTTTAACAATTAAAGTTTTTTAACAATTAAAGTTTTTTGCGATCAGAGGAGATATTACTGATTTTAAAGGTTTTACTTTTCATATCAGATAACACATTAAAGAACAAGTTAGATGGATGTAGTCAAGTAGGATGTTTCTGTTATCAGATCTGTTCTTCTGTCTCACATGTAGAATAAATACTCACAGCATTGTTCAAACTCCTTTCCTGAAGAGACATGAATCCAGGTTGCACAAACCTACAGTAAATCACATTTGCAAAATAGCAAACTGTAATGTTGATTTTGTGTCATCTAACCAACAAAAAAACATATTAGAATGGCTATGTGGTTTTTGATTGGCTTCACATATCTTTACAGAGGATCTCCATTTCCTATCTAAATCTCTCAATTTCCCTTCCCCCCCATCTGTATTTGTATTTCTCTCTAAAGTCCACAGGAAATTAGATTCCTCTACAAAATCCCAAGGCACTATAAATTTCCCTACTATAAAAATGTACATCAATGAAAAGTTATGCCACTTTGAAACAATAATGTTGGCGGGAAACAAAAAAGCCCCCTGTTGATTGGTCAGTGCCATTACACGGCGATATCGGAGGCCAGGCGAAGGCACAGGGCAGCTTCAGAGGGCATGTCTCCAGGACTGATCTCATTTCCCTCCAGCCTCAGGACTCTCAGCTTGGAGAAGTTCATAACATCCACCACAGTACAGAAACTACCCAATGTAAACTCTGAAAAAAATGGAAAACACTCAAGTTTTAAATACAATCTCAACATTTCTGGAAACATAAAGCAATTTGGCAATTAAGCAATGCTATTTACAGTAGCAGTATAAGTAGCAATAAATGAAAATTTTAAGTGAACATAGCAGCATTTCTTTAGAAATCTACAATTTACACTAGTTAGATGATTTCCATACTTATAAATTAATTGGCAAATACTATTTGCACCTCAGTGTTGCTGTACATTAAACAGTATGCAATAATAAAAGTGTAACAGATTATGTTTGTTAAAATTAATAAATGAATGCCACCTGGGAAATAAAGGGAAATAAAGCCCTTACCAATAAACACACGTTAGACCCTTTATTTCCACATTTCTAATATTTTTATTCTTTTCTATTTTTTTTAAAAAAGCCTTTCCAATCTGATATGTTAATGGGAAAAAGGATTAGAGTAAGTTCGGCAGAAGGTGTATTCAAACCTCGGGTCGATTTGTGTCAAAACTTTCTGCCACATGCTTTACCCCTACACAACTGTACACAACCTTGTATCTTTTGCCCTTTTGTCTGGCCCAACCAGACGTCGGTGGGTGGAGATTGTGCAAACAGCATTTGCCAATAAGGTACACTTAGTGTAAATAGACACTCCATTTTTGCAAATCAAAGTTTGGCCTAAAAATATCGAACCTCCTTAAATAGCCTAAGATCAATTCCAAGTTTGGAAGAGCAATGATATTTTTTAAAATAACTGTTCGGCTGAAAGAGGATAACCATATACACCTAGGATGGCTTGAGGGTGAGTAAATCATGGGGTAATATACATTTTTGGGTGAACTATCCCTTTAACATTACATCGATTATAGTGTTTTAGTTCCCAGTGTTGATAAAAAAATTGTATCTCACACATCACCTTTGGATTAGCTACACAAATATAAGTACATTCATGAAATATGATCTAATTATATTTCATTAAAAAAACTTAAATAAGACTGAGATAATTGCTTTTTATCAAGTGTATATCCACAAAAATCAATGAAATCAATGAAAGTGTTTCCAATTGATCAAAAAATTAGAATTTAGTAGAAGGGCTGTACCTTTGATCTGATTGGCCTGAAGATAGAGATGTTGCAGACTGGTACTAACAACCGGAATTCTCTCCAACTTGTTGAAGGACAAATCCAGCTCCACCAGACCGCTGTTGTTAAAGGTGTTTTGGGGGATCCCTTTGTTTGTGAGCTCATTGTGAGAAATACGGACATACTGCAGGTTGGTGAACTGGCTGAAGAAGTTCGCTGGTACTGCTTCGATGGAGTTGGACTCTAGGTAGAGCTGGTGGAGCATCTCTGGAAGACCATCTGGAACCTTCTTGAGCTGGTTACCGCTCACATCCAGCAGAGTTAACGACTTCAGACCTTTCAGGCCACCACCAATATCCTGGATGCCATTATTATGGAGCAAAAGGATGGTTAAATTCTCCATGCCCTCGAAAGCATTGGGGGGCAACTTGCCAATTTTATTGTGATTAAGACGAAGGTCACGTAGTGAGCGAGGTAAGTTGGATGGGACCTCGGTTAGATTGTTGCTGTTCAGGTACAGACGATCCAAGTTCGCCAGTTTAGCAAACGCTTGCTTGCCCACTGAGTTAATATGGTTCTCGTGCAACATAACCCACACAAGGTTGGTGGCATTTCCAAAAGCATTATCTGGGACAGAGGTGATCTGATTGTGCTGTAGGTAAACATACTTCATCCGGGATGGGATGTAGGGCATTTTTTTCATGTCGCGGTTGTCGCAGTACATGGCGATTGGGAAGGTTGGAGGACAATCGCACTCCTCGGGACACTCTCCCCCAGTGTTGTCGGCCTGCAGAGAGGCGTAACCACGGCTATGCAGAGAAGAAAGCCAATGGAAGGGATCTCTCTCCTCAGCCAATGTGAACTTCAGGAGTCCCAACAGCAACAGAGCAACTAGCCTCATTGTCACAGAAACAAGAGACTCAACAGCTGCAGGGAGAAAGGACATTTTAATATGTATAGGATTAATTCAAATTATTATATACTTAGTTACTGGCAACTCTGTTGTAAAACCAGCCTCAGATGGATTGGAGGTCTTTGCTGGTCCAGTTGACCTCCCAGCCCAGATAAGCTGATAGTCATTTATAGCTAGTTTTCAGCATAGCCGGGGTAGTTTTAAAGGTGTTTTGGGATTGTCTGACCAGCTAAATCAGCAAATAGATCAGTTTGGCTGTGAACAGCTGAATGCCATTTTGGACAGGACGAGAAATCAGTTTAAAAATTACTAAGACCATCTTAGACTGATTTTCCCCCAGCAGGGTGACTAGCATGGCTTCTGGATTGTCTAGCTGAAAAGTGCCAAAAATCCATCTAAAACTAGAAAACCAGATCAGACTGGATGACCAAAACCTCTATAAAAGCAGAAAATCAGTTTAGCCTTCTTTAAAACTGTTTTGCAGCTTGAAAAACTTCTAAGGTCCAAAAAAAGCATGTAGATAAAAAGATTATTGCAAAAAGCCTTACTAGGCAAAAAGTATGTCTTGTGCATGACAAACCAGAACAATATTGGTTATATTATAGAAATTGTATTTTAAAAAATTGTGTAGTGAAAGGGGAAAAGTGAAAACCATATGAACAACAACCTTTCTTTACCCTATTTCTGCAGAGAAAACTTTCAAAAACAAACAGCAACACACAACCCGCATTCAGCTACATTGAGCTTATTCCACTCAGTACAAAATCCAAAGAGGAAAATTTCAACAATTCTCCATTGATGCAGAAATGCAAAATAAGACACGAAAAGAAATAACTAAATAAATAGCTCCTCCACTAACATGTTGGCAGTAGCAAACAGCATCACACCTACCTGATCAACAAAGGCACTGCCTTCTCTTTGTCTCACTGTGAGTCCCTGTAGCAATATGGAGTGACTTTGGCAAAGATTGCAAATACCCCTTCTCCCCTACAAGCTTTTTTGCCTCCACCCTCCAAAGCCCCCTCTCAAACCCTGTCCAATTACAGAAGACTAGCCTTTCTTCATCTTAAGTCCATTTTTTTTCCACTAGTTTTGAGTGGCTGATCTCGATCACTCCCAGCTGTGCAACATGTTAGGGACATCTGCTTCTGCATACATTAAGCTTTTCTCATTAAGGAGAATGCAGACCTCACGGCAAGACTGACTAAACTATCAACAGTGCATGAGGGAGCTGTTTACAACTCTACAGACTCCTACCTCTGAATCGCCCAAGAGGCACAACATACATTTTTGCTTCAGGTTCAAAAAAGAATCATATTCATCACATTAATCACAAAGTCATTTAACAGACAAGAAGTGTCAATGCTAACATTGCGGCCAATATTAAGTATCTGTCTGCCATTCGATCTCTTGTGCGCTTCATATCTTTTTGTTTCTCATATCTCCAGGCACTCGTCTCGAGGAATGTCAGGTCCTCCATCTCCTGAGAGGCCTCTCTTTTTGTGGTCTTTGATGGTTGGTTGCTGCCAGCTGGTTTTTGGCAAGTAGATATGTGGCGTGCTAGAGGTGCCTTGCTTTGGACTCAATGCAAGACACAAAGCCAGACAGCTTCATGTTCTGATAGCTCCAGGCCTGAATATACCATCACAGCCATATGTCTTGAGGGAGTCTTCACTTTTATTTACTGTTTGGAATGGAGAACATGAAAAACCATAGGTGTGGAAAGGTATTTGAGGGAATTGTTAATGTTTTGGCTAGTTCAGTGATAGCTAGTTTGGTTTAATGTGCCAATATGTCAAAACATTTACAAAATCATCGTCAACTTTCCAAATGCAGGACTAAAGTTACTGGAGTAAGTGGTTGTAATTTTATTTTATTTAATACTAATAAGCCATGATATTAATGTAACACGATGTTATACACAATGTTAAGCCATGATATTAATGTTGCATGTACTTACCATAGTAATAACAGTAAATTATGCATAATTACATGCAACTAACCCTAAACCACATCCTAATCCTACCCTAATTCTATAGTAAGTACATGTACTTTATATTATTCAGTACAAAAATGTATAATTACACTGTAACAATGACACCCTAAAATAAAATGTAACCACTTTAGTGTCCTTGTTACACATCTCACATATACTAAAAGTACTAAAGTAATAACAGTAAATTATGCATAATTACCAGCAACCAACATTAAACCAAATCCCAACCCTAATATAAGTACACTGTAAATTAAACTTACTCTGTAACAAATGCACCTTAAAAAAGTGTAACCAGTGATTATTACTAAATTCATCATTAAATACATTAAATACATCTGTATATGACCTACCAGATTTAATAGACATTAAAGTATAATTTATTTTCCATAATGCTTGTCATTCAGCAGTGGACTTTTACCATTTTTGAAAAGCTATATAAGTAATTATAAAAATCTACTTATTTCCTACTAAAGTGTGTTTAAAACAATAATTGCACCTGGATTTAAACTAAAATACATTCTTATTTAATTGCAATTAACATGCAAGGGCCCAAAAACATTACATTAGTTCGCCCTCAAGTATTATCTGTCAAAAAAATATTAAGTATGCTAAAGTGTATTTCTTTTTCACAAGGATAAGTCAGTCTATTTCTGTAAATTGCTTAACTTAGTAAGTAGATTAGCAAGCTAATCATCTAAAAAAACTACTTTAGCTAGCCAGTTTTAGTATGAATTGCAACAGAAAATTCCTGTTCTATACAATGAAACGGCATGGGTATCCTCACCCCCAAGTACCCCTTCAGTCTGAACACTATTTGGATGCATGTACAGATGATTCTATCACTATAGCCCTGTAAAATATTATTCATACTTTAGCAGCACATAGCCTGATTGTCTCTAAAAAGCCTCAGGTCCAGAATGCACAGGATCTGATCCCAGAGAGAGGTGAACTCAGCATCAGGAAACACTTTACATTCCTGCCATCCCTGTCCCTGCTCCTGCTGATCTCTCTCCAGCCGTGACTTAGCCTCTTTGAACTTCAAGCTGATATGTGATTTGTGTGATCAGCACACAGAGGTCAGACTACAGAGGTGACCTGAATCACTCAGAGACATGCTTTCTCACATTATCTTGAGTGATTACCTCTGTGTAAATGAAGAATAAAACTATGGGTCATACTTTATTTTGGGGAAGACATATTCACTAGGGGTGTAACAATAATACACTATATTGCCAAAAGTTTTGGGACACCTGCCTTTACATACACATGAACTTTAATGACATCCCATTCTTAATCCATAGGGTTTAATATGGAGTTGGCCCACCCTTTGCAGCTATAACAGCTTCAACTCTTCTGGGGAGGCTTTACACAAGGTTTAGGAGTGTGTTTATGATCATTTGTGACCATTCTTCTAGAAGCGCATTCGTGAGGTCAGGCACTGATGTTGAATAAGAAGGCCTGGCTCTCAGTCTCCACCCTAATTCATCCCAAAGGTTTTCTATTGGGTTGAGGTCAAGACTCTGTACAGGCCAGTCAATTTCTTCCACACCAAACTGGTTCATCATGTCTTTATGGACCTTTTTTATGCACTGGTGTGCAATCATGTTGGAACAGGATGGGGTCATCCCCTAACTGTTCCCACAAAGTTGGGAGTATGAAATTGTCCAAAATGTCTTACTATGTTGAAGCATTAATGGGTTAGTTCACCCAAAAATGAAATTGATGTCATTAATGACTCACCCTAATGTCGTTCCACACCCGTAAGACCTCCGTTCATCTTCAGAACACAGTTTAAGATATTTTATATTTAGTCTGAGAGCGTATCTAAGTGTATTCACACTATACTGTCCATGTCCAGAAAGGGAATAAAAACATAATCAAAGTAGTCCATATGTGACATCAGTTAGTTAATTAGAATCTCTTGCAAAATCTCTTACAAAAACTACGACTTTATTCAGCATCAGTCTTCTATTCCGCATTTATTTTGAATCCTCAAATAAAGATTCAAACGGAAATGAATCAGCGGATTGATTCATGATTTGGATTGCGTGTCAAACTGACAAACTGCTGAAATCATGTGACATTAGCGATCCAAATCATGAATCAATCTGATTCATAACCGTTTGAATCGTTATTTGAGGTTTGTAAACAAACGCGGAAGAGAAGACAATGCTGAATAAAGTTTTTGTTATTTTTGGACCAAAATGTATTTTTGATGCTTAAAGAGATTCTAATGAACTAACTGATGTCACATATGGACTACTTTTATGATGTTTTTATTCCCTTTCTGGACATGGACAGTATAGTGTGCATACACTTAGATACGTTCTCGGACTAAATATAAAATATCTTAAACTGTGTTCTAAAGATGAACGGAGGTCTTACGGGTGTGGAACAACATTAGGGTGACATTCATTAATGACATAAATTTCATTTTTGGCTAAACAAACCCTTTAAGAGTTCCTTTCACTGGAACTAAGGTGCCAGGCCCTTCCCCTGAAAAACCACCCTACACCATAATCCCCTCTCCACCACACTTTACACTTTGGCACAATGAAGTCAGGCAAGTACCGTTCTCCTGGCAATTGCCAAACCCAGATTCGTCCATCATACTGCTAGACAGAGAAGCATGATTTCACACTCCAGAGAAGGTTCCACCAGTGGCGGAGGCAGGATTTTTTCATAGGGGTGACCGGGCTGGGGCCAGCAACCAGTCTGGGGTGGCACAGAAATCTTCATTATTTTAACATAAAAATGTGTTTGACTATAATGTACTGGATTAATACTGAACTGGATAGTAGTGAATTAGATCATGGAATACTGAGTGAATTTGTGTTATTGTGTTTTGTGTTATTCTTCATATTGATAAAAAAAAAAAAGCTTACATTATATCTAAAGTTTAACTTTCTTAGTTAGCTTGGTTCTGGTTCTCAAAAACCCAATAGCTTATTCTTCATTGTTGCACCGTCATGGATGAGACAAAATTAGGCTACATAGCATAATCAATGAAATCTTAAGCCAAAGCTAAGGCCAAGGGTGGCCACGCCCAACTGACACTTTGCATTGCACTTGGTAATGTAGGGCTTGGATGCAGCTGCTTGGCCATGGAAACCCATTCCATTAAGCTCTCTATGCATTGTTATTGAGCCAATGTTGCAATGCAAGCATGCTGACCCCGCTCTGTGATTTTATGTGGCCTACCACTTCGTGGCTGAATTGCTATTGTTCCCAATTGCTTCCACTTTGTTATATACCAATAACAGTTTAGCGTGGAATACGAATGGACTTATTGCACAGGTGGCAACCTATCACAGTACCATGCTTGAATTCACTGAGCTTCTGAGAGCGACCTATTCTTTCAACAACAACTCAATTGTAGAAGCAGTCTGCATGCCTAGGTGCTTCATTTTATACACCTGTGGCAATGGAGTGATTGGAACACCTAAATTCAATGATTTGGAGTGGTGTCCCAATACTTTTGACAATATAGTGTATATTGTGTAACAATATATCACATGCAACAATATGTATCGTGGATAGTGACAATCTGTATTGTGTATAGTTCACCCAAAATGAAAACTACTGTGTGAGAAAGTTCACAGAGTTTTAGTGTCAGTACTACATACAGTATACTATAAATATCTATAATGTATAATATATTGTATGATGACACCAGAATATATTATCAGGAACCACAAATATTCCCCCATTACAATATTATACAATATCCTGATAATGGCAAATGTCATGTTACCATTAAAAAATTGCCCAGATTATTTTAAATATATCTAGTCAGTGACAGAGTGCAAACATATTTGTCTAAAATATATTCTGGTGTCATCATTGTCCATTGTGTTACCAGCACCAGCACCAAGTCCAAGTATATTTATTTCCACCCCAATGTAATAATTTAAAATTTTAATCAACAGTACATTTTTTGTTAACCTTTTACCGTATGTCTTGGAGTATTGCAAAAAATATTGTATCATGAGTTCAGCATCATGATATGTACCGAATCAGGGTATCATTACATCTCTAATATTCACTATTAACTATGACTTTTGCTACAAAAAAACCCCCTCCTAATTTACTGCTTATTTATAGTTAGTAAGGTAAGTTTGTGTCATCATTTGCCCATCCAACCATTTGTTGTTCCAAAACTCTATGATCTTTTTCCATGGAACATAGAAAGTAATGCATGTTTGAAATCACATGAAGAAAATGACTCTTTTTCTTTTTTTGGTCAACTCATTTTTCTTTTTTGATCGTAACTTTTCTGTAATTTCCACCCCATTTCAAATGTTATACTGTGTTTAAAGGGGGGGTGAAACACTCAGTTTCAGTAAATCTCATGTCAATCTTGAGTACCTATAGAGCAGTATTGCATCCTTCATATCTCCAAAAAGTCTTTAGTTTTATTATATTTATAAAATAAATATAGGCTGTACCGAAAAAACTGAGCGCCTGGAGGCGTATCGTGTGGGCGGAGCTAAAGAATGACGAGCGCACAAAGCAGTGACGTCCTCAAGCGTGGCTATCGAGCTCAGCTAATAGATATATGATCCAGAATCATTCGGAGGCTGAAATAAATTGAACAGGAGAAACAGCAACAGCAGGACGTCCGTCTCTGTGGTATGTACTGTATTTAGTGGCCTATCAACATTTGTGTGTCTTTATTCGCAGTTTATGAGGACATGATTTGGTTTATGGACTATTGTATGCGACTAAACCTTAGCAGTAGCAAGCAAAACGGTTTTGCACGTCAGACTAGTGTAACGTTATACATAGAACAACAATGGAGTAACGTTAGCGCATTTGAATGACGAAGCACGCGATCGTGTCGTTTACTGATGTTTACTCACGCGACGATAGCCAACAGCATCAACATTTGAAGCAGTTTTACTCACCGGCTGCTTCCAAAGCAGGACCGAACCTTTATCGCTGGGACCGCTCCGTCAAAAACACACTTCTTTGATATGATTTGGTGAAGTCCTGTGACAGCAGTGACCATGGAAATCCACTTTGCGACGCGACTGAAGTGATGTTGTAAAGCTTTCCGTCATTTCTGCGTTCAAATCGGTTCAAATGCAGCGCTGCCTTCCCGGAATGCTGTGCTGAAGCGTTGATGTCGCTCGACGTCACCCATAGGAATAAAGTGGAGCGTGGCGCGTCATAAGTGTTCACGGATGACTGGATCTGCAGCTGAGAGTTTTTATGGGCGTGCATTTCCTCTCTCGCTCCAGTCACGCACACGCGCAGCCTACCGGGAGAAGAGCCCGTACGGCCCATACAAGGACCGTCCGCTCTATTAACGTCAAGCCGACCCACACTCGAAAAAAACTCTCCGAAACTTGTGAGAAACCGGAAGGAGTATTTTTGACACAGAAATACTCCATCAAATGTCCAACATTAGTTTTTGAAACTTTGTCTATGTTTAGGATGGGAATCCAAGTCTTTAACAGTGTAAAAAACTCAGTATGCATGAATGTGTCTACACAATTCTGTTATTTTTGTATAATTTGTTATTTAAGAAAGAAAAAAAATGTTTGGATAGTATTTATGCACCATCAAATTCTTTGTTTTCTTCACAGGTCATATCTCACAGTTTTTGTGATAACGAAGAACACTACCTTAACTTAATCGGGGCAAAATTGTTCATTGTGATTTAAATTACATCACATAATTAGTGTAAAATGCATATTTTCAAACAAATATTGACACGAATAAATACTTAAGTATTATTTAACTCTTTGTTTAGATTATCAAAGTTTTTTATTTTTAAATACTCTAAGAAAAAACCTACAGTTTTAATGTGACCTTTTCAGTTTTACTGTCACACAAATTTACACCCAAAGCTGTACTTTGGCATTGCATTGGTTTTATCAGAACTAATATAAATAATTCTGATGACCTTTGTGTAGTCATGATGAGTAGTTTGAGATATAGCACCCTCTAGGCATCAGTTACAGGAAAAGCATGTGATTGGGCAGCCAAGATATGATTCACGGTCACAGGCAGATGATCTCAATAGGAAATAACTGATCATATTCATATAGACTGGAATGAATCAACAGGCATGATCAAAGCTTTCAAAGTAACATATGAAACAAGGATTTAGAAGAAATGAAAAACAGGCTTCTTTACCATAGGCAATACTCAAGCCTGTAAATCGCTTGTAAGGCATTTGTGCTTGAATGCATTAGCTCTGAAATGCAAAACAGAAATAACTTGTCCTGTGAACTGGTCGTCATACCCGCTCTGTAACATGTCCTCCAGCTTGCCTATCCTGTGCCCATGGCTTGGCATGACTTTGCCACAGCAGTCTGCTAACCGCGAAAAAGTCACAAAGATCTCAGTCATAACGTGCCAAGAGAAAAACGGCACACACGACTGGAGCATGCTCATGAAAATGCAAACACAAACCGCAATGCACACATGTAAGCAGTGTTTTGACGGGACACATAATTTATGCTGACTGGAAGTTGTATTTAAACATGAAGAATATACTGTGAAGAACATGAGTATAAGGAATTATGGATGTAAACTGAATTTAGTTTTGCTTCTTTCCAAACACTTATAAGAAATAAGGAATGTGATGGCAAAACTATTTTGCTGTATCATGGATGAAAAGAAACTTTTTTTCTTCTTGTGGTCAGGCTGCACTGCCTGCTGGGTTACAAAGTACAATTCCAAAAGACATTGGAAGCGTCTTCATTTCCTTCTGTTTAAATGGAAAAGAAATTTGGCAGTCACTGGCAGACTAGAGTGTTTCAAAGAACAGAATAACATAAACGCCCCCTTCAAAAACACTCCAGTTCAGGCTCAGAGCAATACTTACATAGTTAAGTCAGTGTTTTTCAGAAACTACCTGTCTAGTCTTAAAACAGAGTTCAAGGACTTTTCAGTCAGTGACACACTCTTTTCATTTGGTGTCCTAAAAAACTAAACGTAAATAATAATTTTGCAGAACAAATAATAAAATAAAAAAAATTGAGAAATTACAATTTATACATAAACTTTTCAGTCTTTTAACAGATCAGCCAAGTTTGCTTGGAAAAAAATTGTGAAACTAAACTAATACTGTTCACCGTATTATATTTTTAGTGACTATAAAATAAAAAATAAAGAAATCAAGTGAAATTTTTCAAGAAATAGTTTAACAACATGAATTTGCAGAGGCTATAATTAGTTATATTAAAGGAACAGTTCACCCAAAAAGAATTAATTAATTATTTTAATTACCCCATTATTAATTACACTTAAAGCTACACTGTGTAACTTTTTTAGTTTATTCTTAGCTAAAAACACTTAGTTCGTTCAAAAATATATGTGCTCATTAATGTATATTTACTTCTTTTAAGTAATAAAGTATTCTCGTAAGTTTATAATATGCCGTTGAAAATACATACGGGTTAGGGGTTCGAATGCCGGTCGCCATGTTGCCCCTCCATCTTGAAAGTACATTAGCCAAAGAGGGACATACCCGTAAATTCAAGCTTCGCCTTTCGCGTTTTAACACTTTATGGCACAGTGTCGAATCTAAAGAGGGGGATTGCCATTTTAATCTTGGACTAAATCGGCCACCGTAGGAGTTAAAACGAAATCAGAATTGAGAGGAACAGAAACTATTATTCGCCGCATGGTCATGTACCTTTACACCGCTAGATGGGGGAAAATATCACACAGTGTAGCTTTAAGCCATCCTAGGTGTATATGACTTTCTTCTTTCAGACGAATACAATCAGTCATATTAAAAAATGTCCTGTCCAAGCATTATAATGGCAGCAAAAAATATGAAGCCCAAAAAAGTCCATCCCTCCATTATAAAAGTAATCCACACGGCTCCAGGCAGTTAATAAAGACCTTTAGAAGTGAATCGATGGTTAAAACTTGATAAAGTAAATATCTAGCTTCTGCCAGACTCCTGTCTTCTGTATTCAACTTAGGAAAAAAGCATAACTGGAGCGACAATGACATTGGATGTAGCGTAACTTGAATACACTTGAATACGGAGGGCGGTCTGACGGAAGCTATATATTTGTGTTAAATATGGATATTTTTCTCACAAAAACATTGATTCACTTCAGAAGGCCTTTATCAACCCCCCAGAGCCGTGTGGATTACTTTTATGGATGGATGCACTTTTTTGGTCTTCAAATTTTGGGCTGCCATTCACTACCAATATAAAGCTGGGAAGAGCCAGGACATTTTTTAATATAACTCTGACTGTAATCATCTGAAAGAAGAAAGTCATAATACACCTAGGATGGCTTGAGGGTGAGTGAATAATGGGATAATTTTTGGGTGAACTATCCCTTTAAGAAGTTTATGAATTAATTCAATTAAAAAAAGAGTGAGCTTTTAAAAACGTATCAAATGTTAACATTTTGGGGGTTATGTTTGCAATTCAAATTATATTCATACAGATTAATATAATCAATATTAATTATATAATCAAATTAAAATATTAAACGTAACATTTTTGTGAATATCCATACAACATTTTATGACCTCCATTTACATGATACTCCAAAAATCATAAGTAAATGTTTCTAAATATATATATATATATTTTTTTTTACAAATGTTTAAATATTTAACAGAATGTAAAAAAATATATATATTGTGCTTATAATATTTATGTTTTGCTCTTTCAATAAAAAGAGAGCTTTTAAAAATGTATTAAACTAAACGTTTATATTAAATGTATTAATAAAATTGTGGGGTTGGGGGATTACAGTTATATATATGATGAACAATAATTATATGATGTAATTAAAATATGAATCTAAAGCAATAAGTATAAATTAACAATAATCATAAGTATAAAATAATAATAAAATATAAAGTAATAATACATCATCATAGTCTCATCTAAAAATCTTCCAATATATTTATGACAATATTTCTCCATGCAGAACCTTTCTTTTGTGATTGTTATGGTTGATTTGAGTGCTAGGGGGCACTCTGACTTTTCAGACATTGGTAAACGAAAACATTGTCTCATCCCTATGGAAGAGCTTTGAAGTGTTGGACTAAAGCTATCTTAACTAAACCACACTCTCTCTCCCTCTTTTCTTCTCTTCTGCTCTCTCATAGACAGGGTCTGTTTGGCTCCCCAGGCCCCCTCCAGCTGTAAGACTATAACCATTGCTCTCTGAGCTAGATGTTCCAGAGCTGACTGCTGTGCAAAGAGAAAATATACTGCTCTCAAACATACTCCTCTTACTCACAGGCTCAATGACGTGATATTACAGTTCATCAGTCAGCGGGCTGAGGCTGTTTATGTAACAGTATATGGTTTGCATAAGCATTAACATATGATTCAACATCAGTTGTGCATTACACATAATCAAGTTTGAAGAAATAAGTCACAACTCGACAACAGGATTTCGATCCACACACTATGTGATATGTATTAAGTCCCAAAGATCTTAAATCACAACAGCATTGTCTGTAAAGATTGCCCTTTCTATGCTGCCAGCACACATGTTTCTAACAAATGTTGTGCAGTGGTTAGACTCCAACCATAGGCTTCCGAGACAGGTTGGAAAAAAAGGAGTGTGAATGAGCTGTATGGAAGAAAAGGCCATCACTGAGTGAAAAATGTCTCAGTAGCCGGGTAAAACTCTCCAGGTTGCCATTCAGTGTCCAGCGTAAACGACAAATCTACCTTTTCAGAGGCTTTCCAAACCAAAATCGGCTGGGGAAGAGAGGAGAAAGGTATGCACATTCTTCTCACATATGTATATGATGCATGTGTTATTAATGTGATGAAAGAGATTCTTTGTAAAGTAGCTTTTTCAACCAATTTAGCAAGCTCTTTAAAGTAGTTTATGAACTGTAGCTGATAATGAAAAAGAGATTATATAGAGATTAAGTTATACTCGACACATTATTATTGCAAGACTGCAAAAGCTCTGCTGGGAATTGCTGCTGTAACTTACACGAAAAGCTATTTTCTAGAGCTATCTGTCTCTAAACAGTATGTGTGTACACTTTTATTTATTGCTGCAAGGAGAAAAGAAGCTTTCTGATTAGTTTGAATAATAAACTCTATTAAGGGTTATTATATACTGTTTGTGTTTCATCTAGGCAGGCGGAAAAATGGATATCAGACCATTTTTTTTGTTACTCTCTTTGTGTGGGCCGACTTGGGCCTTCACGCTGGATTTGGACTATGGAGGTGTACCACTCTGGATCAACCGTTTTTTGGGAGAGCCGAGTGTTTTTACTTTGAAAGATCGGATGGATCCGGGCTGGTTTCGTGCTGTGAATGGACAAAGTTGTCCTTTGGAGTGTGACTGCCCTATCCAGTGGCCAACAGCCCTTTATTGTGACCACAGGGGCCTTAACCAGCTTCCCTCTGGCCTTCCGTCCCGTACACAGTACCTGTTCATCCAAGGGAATAATATTACTTTCCTTAGATCCAAAGCATTTGCCAATGTCACCAACTTGCGCTGGTTGATCTTGGATCACAATCAACTACTGAGTGAGCAACTCGATAATGTGTTGTTCTCCAATCTGACCCACTTGGTAAATCTTTTCATAAACAATAATAACCTGACAAAGATACCATCTGGACTGCCAAGCGGACTCAAGCAACTGCGACTCGCATATAATAACATCGAAGCGGTTTCTGCAGGTGTATTCCAAAATCTGGGTAATTTAACGGTACTTCTGTTACAAGGCAACCGTCTGAAGATAATTGAAGAGAGCAACTTAAACGGTATTTATTGGTTTTTATATATTATTATATTATCACATCTTTAAAATGCTAAAAGTAGCGATGCACTTTCTGTCTGGTACAAATAA
Organism: Pseudorasbora parva; assembly: GCF_024679245.1. Lineage (NCBI taxonomy): Eukaryota > Metazoa > Chordata > Actinopteri > Cypriniformes > Gobionidae > Pseudorasbora > Pseudorasbora parva. The sequence goes on from NC_090193.1 coordinate 23,077,106, forward strand.
GCTGATATTTATTTTAGTGTTAGGGATGCTAACCAATTAATGGCCAAAATAAATTTAATTTTTTTTTTTATTTTGACGCAAGTGCTTTTCGCTAGTTTCAGCCCGACTCGATTATCATTTTCACGTCCAGCGCCACGTTGTTTAAATAGCAAACGCACTCGCGACCATCTGTTTCCAGCATTAAACTAGCAAACGTGGATTTGTTGTTCATTGAAGCTGGCTGTATTATGAGGATATCTTGAGGGGTTAATGGGTTTTTACGTGCCCTGACACTAACAGCGCTATTCAAAGCATTTGTTAGTTGTCTTGCTCCTCCGTGTTTACAACATGTTTCAGTCCTTTCAATATAAATAAATATAAACACTACTGACTCAATAACCCATAAAGAGAGTCTTTGCCCCCATCTAATGGCGTAATAATATAACTTCTATCGCTGTTCATGGTCAGGGACTATTTTTCCAGGGAAAGGAATGCTTTTAGGTATTTAACTTCATGAAAGTTGCATTGATACATATTTTTTTTAGCTTTAATTAAGTGGTAACCATTATATAAAAGAAATAAGGTACTGTAGGCTAGTGCTATATCGTGAATATGCTTCGCGTTGTGCTTAACAACGCCCTTCAGCTGCGACTTATTCACCATATAGCACAGCCTCTCTAAATATTATTATTATTACTGGTATACAACATCATAAATGTACAGTATAAAAATGGACATTAATTTCAAGCTAAATATTATATTTAACATTAGTTATTTTTAAGCGTTTGATGATGGCAAATATAATCTAAATGTAAAAAACTGAGAAAATATACATTATTAATAATACATTATTTAATATACAACATCAGATACTGATACAAAATAAAAAATAAAATAAAAAATGTAATTAAATAAATCTCTAATATCTGATATGAGACCAATATATTGTACATTAATGCACAATAAATTGAAATATAAAAATAAATAATGATTTATTTCCAATAAATCACCAGGAAACATTGTATTAAAAGTAATAATGCTGTAAACTCAGCATTAACTCAATCTGTCATGTTCTTCAACAGGTCTTAGAAGCCTCAACCTCTTGGATCTCAGTCACAACCTCCTGGATACTTTCCCCAAACATCTGCCTCCATCTGTCCAGCAACTTTACCTCTCCAACAACTCTCTGACTGGCCTGACCGAGAACAGCCTTCATGGTTTTAATGTACTCCGTTACCTACGGCTCGGACACAACAAATTGAAGAATGAAGGGCTTGACCCTGGCGCCTTTAACCTTACATCTCTGGTAGAGCTGGACCTTTCGTATAACCAGCTGACTGAAATCCCAACAGTTCCCACCACCCTTCAGTACCTGTACCTTGAGGTTAACCATATCCAAGGTGAGTTGATGTAAGGCTCTTGTTTTACAAAAACAAAAATACTGAGGTTTACTCTTTAGCACTGCACTAAGAAAAATCAACACTGCTGAACTTCAAACTGACAGAGGAAATTTCTCAGCCCAAAAGAGTGTTTCATGCCAAGTGTATTGACAGGATAATTATGACAAGACACAAGACAGAGAACTTTATTTTTTAAAGATATTACCTAGCTGATGTTACATTAAAAAAGACTCAATAAATTGCTTTACCAGAAGAGAGAGCACAACCCTTAAATCTTACAGCAGATTTTTCAAGAGACAAGACGTTTATAGTGGAAATAAAGCAGTGCTGACAGACTTCAGGAAACAATGGATAGGTTTTAATCTACAAAATCACTTCAATGTGGCAAGCAAAACAATTTCAGTTTCACTTAGGAATGTGTATTTTGAATTGAATTGGCCACACTGGAAGTTGGGAATTTGAAGCGTTAGTAAAGGAAGTTCGTATTTACTAAATTGTGAGAAATTCAATACTAAATGTTATTCGGTGAAATGAAGGGCCCTATATTAACAATCTGATTGCATAGTCTGAAGCGCATGGCGCAGGTGCACATAGGGCGTGTATGAATCCACTTTTGCTAGTTTAACGACGGAAACAAACAGTTGGCACGCCAGGTGCATGGTCCAAAAGGGTTGTGCCTAGTCTCTTAATGAGTCATGGGTGTGTTTTGGCTGTAATGTACAGTAAACCAAACAGGGTGTCACCTCTTATTCATTTTTAAAACCAGTTGCACTTACAACATGGCAAATTTGCTATTTACATGGTGGAATTTGAAAGCGGAAAGACTGAACGCTTTTATTTGTAATATTAAAAATGTGTGCTGGTGCGTGTCCCTGTGTGTAATAAGCAGAGTGTTCGCACGTTGTGCACCTGCCTATAGACGCATATTTCTAATGACTTTAGACCAGGTTTTTATTGGTCAATGGCACAGCTGTTAGCTACTTCAAAATAGCAACATGCAAGCAATGCACCTGAACACACCTCGTTTTCAGACCAGCACGGCCATGGGCAAACAGACGGGCGTGAGTGCCGTAGCTATTTAAACAATGTGGCACTGGATGTAAAAATGATAACAGCATTGGGCTGATACCATCAAAGAAAAATTGTGTATGCTTGATAGGGCCATATGAGTTCTTCTATTTGCCTATACATTAATTGCAAGTATTTCAAACTCATTGGTGTTAAAAGGTCAATACAACCTATTTTCTTTTCTAAACTTTAATACAAAGCTTTGTCAAACCTTCAGTTAATTTTAAGAATACTTAAATTGTGTGTGCTACAGTATTTTCAAAATCAAATTTAATTCACATTCTAGAACAGTTTGGGAATTTAAAGCATTCTAATTTCAATTTTGTATTGTGCACAAATCTGTCAGGAATGCTGTCCCTGGCCTTGAAATGCTGTGAAACCTTTAGCAACCCAGCTTAAATGTCTGCTAAAAATCAGCCAAGTGCAGAAATGATTCTAAACAGAAATCTGTATGCTTGACTGCTCAAATGTTTGTCCTGATCAACAGTCTCATGGAATGAGGCTATGTTCTCTGGCCTGATGAAATAATCTCTGGCACAAGAGAATCAACATTCAGAAAAGGGCAGGCCATGGGAAAATGACGGAAAATGTGACAGGATTTTAGAAGAGTAATAACAAACTTTCCCTCCTCTCTTGGTTTCCTTGTCCCTGTTTCTCATTTTTCTAATGCGCTTTTCACAATGTGTTTGCAGACAGACACATCCTGGAGAGACACAAGGTGACTAGAAAAAGTAGGTTAGCTGAAAGAGAAGGAGGGAGAAAGGGAAGAAGGAAGGTTTGGGAACATCTGTGAATACTCCAAAAGGAATCCACATGTGCTAAAAGCACGCTCTGTTCTCTCCCCCTCCTCTTCAGAAGCACGCCGAGCTCAGTTACAAGAGTTGTGCCACTGGTGAAGGCAAAGACTTCAGCAGACTTTTTCTTTCAGGCATTGGCCATGATTCACTGTTTTGAACCAATAAAAACTCATGCCATTAGTAGCGATTTACCAGCTCAAAGTAAAGTATAATATTCTAATTAACAAGCCTCTATTTTCAATTGCTATATTATAACCTAGAAGTGGAGGTTAGGAAAAGGTTAAACAACCCATCAACCTGTCAGATTTATCCTTTAGAAAACATATGGAAAGAATGTAATAGAAAATGTATTGACAAGCCCCACTCAAAAGGCTCAAGTATAAGGATGTATATGCTGTGAGCCCTGTTTTTTTTACACAGATATGATGATAATAATAGTGTTATTATAGTATGTATTGCTGGATTGATGGGTAGAAGATTGGAAAAACAGATAAAAAATAGTTACACACAATGGGCCCTATCATATTCCTTGCGCAATGCAACACCATGCGTGACACGTGTGTCTTTTGCTAGTTTAAGGTCCACACAGTTCTCATTTTCACGTCCAAATGCACTCAGACTCATCTGTTTGCCCATGGGGGTGCTGGAACTCAAAATAGACGATGCGGTATTTTTAATGTTTTTTAAAGGGTGCGTTAGTAATATGCGCCTATAGGCGGGTGCACAATGCACAGGCACTCTAGCAAGCGCAAATGTGTTTTAAAGGGAATGAGAGGTGAGACTTTGTTTGGTTTATTGCACGTTACAGCCAAAACACACCCATGACTCATTAAGAGACTAGTATAGTTGGTGGTTGAAGAGATTACCCCCCAACCCCCATGTAAAGCGTTTTGAGTACCTAATGTAACTAACTAATTATTATTATTATTATTATTACAACCCTTTTGGACCATGCGTGGACCGTGTTTTCTGTCATTTAACTAGCAAAAGTTGAGTCGGACATGCCCCATGTGCTCAGATCATTTAAATAGGGCCTCTTAAGTGTTTTGTAAACACATATTGATTCTGTTTTAAGAATAGTCTCAGTGCCACCAGAGACACCTCATGGTCTTTCAGTTCATGGAGAGTCTTCATAAACCTTTAAACTACAAGCTTAGCATTAGCAGCTTGAGCTTAGATATATAACCATTATTCTACCATCATTATCTAAAACAGGATCATTGAAGAGATGCCAACGTCAGCGCACCTGTAACTTATTTACACGCCATTGGGAAGCAGCTCCTGTTTACGAGGGCTGTAGTTTGACTGTGTGTAATCTAGTGAAGGATTGATGTCTGCTTCGAATTCTCTGAAACGACACGTCACATTAATCACTGAATATGTTGACCTCATTGTCTTGTTATTTCTGTCTACAGTAAACAGTGGAAGAGGTAACACTTTTTTTCAAAACAGACAGACATTTAACAATCTTAGCCTGCTAGATAGAGTATCTTACCATAAAAGTTAAGTGGGACAAATCTGAAAATATGTACAAATAAATAAATCAATAAATACCCTTGTGGTGGTGATGATAATAATAATTATTTATCATGTGGCATGAACATTAAAAAAACACTACATGGAATCTAAATTACAACAACTAATCTGTTCTGCTGTTGTGTTGTCCAGAGTTCAACGTGGCCAGTTTCTGCAGGACAGTAGGACCCACATCATATTCACGTATGAAGATTCTGAGGCTGGATGGTAATAAACTGGAGTATCACAAGCTGCCTCCTGATTGGGTGTTCTGCCTACGTGTCCTCCATAACATTTATATTTGATCTAATAAAAGCAATCATCGCCATGAGTAGCTCTACGTTTTCATGCTTTTAAAAGACTTTAAAATAGCATGCAAATATACTGTATATTATATTTTAACATAATATGTATATTTAGTCTGCACTTAGAAAGCATTACAGCTGAATTGAATTGCTCATTATTTAAGGTGTTAATGTTTTGAATAAGCATGCTGTAAATGGTCTTATAATGTTTTAATATGATTTTACGCTGGATGTCCTGTATATGGGCACTGGGCAGCAATATTTTGTTTTGATGTAAAGTGTAAGTCTTATGGCTTGTCTTCACTTTAAATGTTCCAAGAATTTAATGAAAACTAGTCTAACTGTTAAACATGTGACAATACACTAATATTCAAATGTTTGGGGTCAGGTTTTTCCAGGGTCAAAGTTTTTTTTTTCCGGTAAGACTTTAGTATGGGGAACACATATTAACTACTAACTATAATTTTTGCCTCAATAAACTTCCAATTTACTGCTTATTAATCAGTAGTAAGGTAGTTTTTGTAGAGTTTAAGTTTTTTGTGTAGGATTAAGGGGTGTAGAAAAAAAGTGAATTGAAATGATGAAAGATGAAGTCAAGATTTAAACGATTTAAAATACATACACTGTTCTTTTTAATACTATTAACACTGATAACAATATAAATGTTTATTGTGCACTTAATCAGCATATTATAAGGATTTCTGAAGAATAATATGAACACAAGAATATGTTTTTGTTTTTAAATATATTAATAGAAAATTGTTATTTTAAATTGTAATAATATTTCACAGTGTTATTGTTTTGGCAGTTTTTTTGACAAATAAATGCAGTCTTTTACAAATAAATGCAGTCTTTTAGTCATAAGAGACATAATTAGAACAATTAAAAGAAATTACAAAATCTTACAAACCCCAAACTTTTGAAAGGGTAGTGTAGGCTTTTTGTTACCTATATTCTGGAAAGTATAATTACTTTCCAGACTATATGTATAATAATAAATAAATACTTAAGTATAATAAATATTCAATCACTGCGGCACCTCTCTGTAAGATTACAGTGCATTTTCTTCCAAACACTTAAAAATGAAGTTCTAAGATTCCAATTACAATAAAACCCATTATATTGGCAGTGTAGTTATATTCATGTGTATAATTTAGTAATTTACGTCATTTACTTGATATGTGTGTTTTAAATTCTAAAAAAATGATGAAATATTGAAAAGTGCTCTTTTTGCATATCTTATGATAACTGTTCTGGCTATTTATTCACACAACATTCCTCTCAGAATACTGTAATACTGCAATCTGCCAAGGTTGAAAAAATACAAAAAGCAAAATACATTTTCTATGACAAAGATAAAGGATTTTGTGACAAGCACTTCTAAAAATTATCTTTGGACACAAAAACATTCCATTGTGTGACAAAGAACGATCGCAGGTCCCTCAGCAAGTATTCATAAACAAAATTAGTTTAGCCAAAACAAAAAGTCCACTAAAAGAAATGCTGCCATGATAAAGAATGAGATGTCTTAGCTTCTTTTGTTTCACATACAATGTTTCTTATTAAATACAGTGGATATGGATAACAGTTCCATATTTGGTTGGCTCGGATTCTGCTTACTCAGGCTAACACAGTGTCCCAACAAAACGCATGGTGACAAGCAATAAATCTATTCTCTAATTTCTGTCCTGCTATATTTTTTCGGTCACTTGAATCTCTTTATGCAGCATCAGTTCAAGATGCTCACTGTAAACTCACTGAACCAAAATCAACGTCGACAAGGAAAAACATAAAAGGATGCAATCTGCAGAAGCAACAAGTTAAGTGTTTTTAGCAACAAGTTAAGTGTTTTTAGCAACAAGTTAAGTGTTTTTCACTGCCGAGTGCAAGAGAGTGTGCAAAAACATCCTTTTATATATTCAAGGCAGCATTTTTTTCTTACAGTGTGGACAGAAAAAAGATTTAAGACACGGTAGACATATAAGAGAGGGAACAGGGAAGTCAACCACAGCATCTTCCAGAGAAGAACTCACTCTCACCAGTCTGACTGTTGAATAAAAAAAAAACATTTAACAAAAATATATGTTTGATCAATAAGTCCAAAGAAACAACTCAATATCCCATATAGATGTGAGTTAATGGACCATGTGTTCAAGATGCCATAACTCTCTCTGGGACCTTTTTTTTAAACTGCAGAGCAGCCTTTGCACTCCACATTCCCCATTAGCAGAGCCATGACAACAGAAAGAGCCTGAAAAATTTACTTTTTTTTCAAGAAAATGATGGATTAACCAGAACTACATTCAGATAATTCCCCTCAAACTCAAGTCATCATCTACACATCATATTGATACTCTTTCTATTTTTATTTTATTTATCTTACCTAAATACTTATTTTGTACAGCCTTTGTCACATAACTGGAGGGTTGAGAAAATACATAAACCAGCCTAAACATAACGCAGCAGTTTTCTTTAGAGAATCATGGGAAATGGAATAATATATAGCAGTGTTGTGGTAAAGTCATTTTGTGAGGGAAAAGACAGATTGATATCACCTCTGAAGGAAGATGAGGTCCCACAACAGACCTCAGAAATAGGGGTCCAAATAGGGGTGCATATAGTGGCAGTGGCTGTTTAGAATTGCTTTGATGGCAATTAAATACTGAGTGCTATACAAGCCTTTATTTAGATACCCATTTAATAGGGTAGAATTATTTTTTCATAAACCTTTTGTTATTCTGGTTGAAACTCTCTTCACATCCGGATAGCAATAAATTATGAGGCTATGCAGTAGGGGCGGGAATATTTAGTCCCCTCACAGGCAAATACGATTCCATTTTTTTAAATTAATTCATAAGTTCACTTGAAAATTACTTGAAAATAATACAATCTTTTTTAAAAAAAAATTATTTAGAATATTTTTTATGAAAGATTATTTTATGGAAAGTTTGAGTGGTGTATGTGGGGAATTTAAAGCAAGAAGAATATGGGTGTTTCTAAAGTACACACTTAAAAAAAATAAGCTCAGAATCCAGAACCGTTGGAGAGAATCACAATGGATCTATTTTTTTCTACCACCCCAACTATGCAGAGTTGTAGACAGTCACAGAGTGCCGGAAACAAACAGCAGCCACATTTTACAGTTCCTCCTGAAGCCTGAACCAAAACAAGAATGCTGCATTCAACACCATATCAAAACCGCAATTACAAGATGGCAACCGGCAACTTTCTACCTAGGGCTGTTGATGTCATCAGACTCGGATTTATGCATTTATTTGGCAACACTCTCAATGGCGAAGTGAATCTGCAGCAATCTGGTGTTACAAGTCCAAACTCTGTACATTGTTTATGTTTATTATTATTGTAATGATATGCTTTGAGACATGAGGTAGTGACTCATGACTCTTGTGACCAGGGCTTGACATTAACACCCGCCAGCCCACCAAATGCGGGTAGATTTCAGCTGTGGCGAGTACGGCAGCCACTCCCACTAGCCACTTTGACGGGTTGAATTTTTTTTTAGCCTACAGCCAAATGAAATGCCAAGACCGTCGTATCACAAAATTACAATTTTGTTACAATTCTTTATCGATCAACTTGCAGTTAGTGAAGGCGGGATAGGTGAAATCGCGTTGAATGACACACAACAGAATGCTCTCTCTCTGTCACGCGCGCAATCAGTTCTCCTTGTCAGTACTGGGCAGTAGTGTACAAGTAGTGACGCTACTATCTTAACTACATTTTTCAGGAGCGTGGTGGTAGCGTCGCTGTTTTCTCAATCAAACAGCTTTTCAGTAGCGAAGCTCTTTTGTTGATCAAGTAGTGCAGTAGCATCCACGACAAGCTAACGTTACATTTTACCAAGCATTTCTGAAGATCAAGCTCAAATTGGAAACACTGATAAGTCGCGGATATACTTCACTTTCTACGTTCCTTTCTGCCTCGCTCAGACGCGCACGAGCCTTTCAAAGGACTCCTTTGGCAGTGAGCGCAGAAAGATGGGTTCAACTCGTGCACTGGATACGCGCACTATCTAGTTGGCGTTTGTTTCTGTGCGCTCAGTTCGCTGTTGCACGCACATCATCTGCGCGTGGACAAAAGAGAAAAGTAAAATGACTCAAAATCAAGTAATTTAAGCATGTCAAAGTCAACTTTAACAATATAAAATGTAATTTCCAAACTGCAAAATTGTGGCCGGTGAAAATGCTGAGTGGCTAGTAAGTTCTGACTCTTTGCAGAATTTGCTCTGGCTGTGCACGTTAATGTGTTTTGAAGGAGGGGTGACTTTGGAGAGAGAGCTCTAAAAAAGAAAGAGTGAAATCTAATGCTGTCAAACCTAGCTTGCTATTGCTAACCTCTCTCCTTTTCTATTTTATGCAACAGTCCAATAAGCAAAAGGTGAATATAGAGTAACTTACATTTAAAACACAATATTGTGTCTGTTTTTGCTTTGCAAAAAAAAAAAAAAAAAAAAAAAAAGTTTCAAACAAAGCTACAGTAGACTCAAACGTTGCACATTTCCAAGTAAAACATGGAAGTGATTTTCCTGAATGAATCATTTTATATATATATATATATATATATATATATATATATATATATATCGGCTGAGTGAATTATTCAATGGCTTACTCATTAACATTTCTTTCCTGTATGAATAAATGGGTGCTTCTTAATCAGAAGCTGCATAGGCTGCATATCTTGTCATTCTGTCTCAATTTAAAAGATCCTGATTTAAAGGCCTTTCTGAGCCATCGGATTTCAACAAAAATATCTTAATTTGTGTTCTTGTGTTTAAGATAAACAAAGGCCTTTCAGGTGTTGAACGACATGAGGCTAAGTAATAAAATGATAGAATTTTCATTTTTAATGAAATTGCATTAACCCTTTAAAGTAGCCTGGATGACAGCCGAACTCAGCCCCGCCCACAACATTTGAGCTCAGGCAGTTCGATCTGGACTTTGATCCATAGAGTAGTAATTATGCCGAACAGAAACCAATTGTATTTTTATAACCAATTGAAATTGTTAGGGCGTGCTTTAAACAATGATGGACAGATGATAAACAGTAACGTAATCATCCACGTCATCAAAGGAGCTTGGTCGAATTTGTTCTAATCCTAAATGGAAAACTTATTCATATAGTTTTTCATTTAGGTACACCAATATATGTATATGTATATATATATATGTACACCAATCTGTTGCAATATTATCTATAATACATCATGTTAGCAAAACTTACAAAAAAACTGCTTTGACCCAATAATTGCTGCATAATAATCTATACATTTAATTTCCCATTGACATTGACGCATTTGGCCGACGCCTTTATCCAAAGCAACTAACAGTGAATTTATTACAGGGACAATCCCCCTGGAGCAACATGGAGTAAAGTGCTTTGCTAATGGACATACTGGTGGTTGCGACTGCTGGGACCGAACCAGCAACCTCCAGCTTATCAGTTCACGCCAATATGCCTTGAACCTGCTGCGTTTTCACACATCCTGCTATGATTGAAAGTAGGTAATGAGCTCAAGTTTTATTTACTTGGACTACTTCCCAGAAAAACTGATATTTCTCTGAAATTTTGTGGGGTTCACATACTGTCCTCTACCCTGAGGGTTTGGCAAGCTTTGGTGGTTATTGATGTCAGAACCTCTGGGTAGGAGAAAGAGCTTGTTAAGCAAAGATCTTAATGAGTCTCAGTCTGATTACATCAACCAGACCTCCACCGTAGACATCATCAAAATGCTTATGGTGGCCACAGCTGCATTACAAGTCTGGCACTTCATTAATTCAAACACAGAGGAAGGGCTGTGTGGTGAAGCATCTGCGTCTGATGCAAAACTCACAATTTTATTGAAGCTTGGTTGGTGCTTTGTTAAGCATGATGTAATAGAATTAACAATTCTATGCAAATCTGATGTCAATATAGGGAGCACAGTCTACACTCCAATAATTGTAATGTTCACACATACGATGTGTCTGAGAATGCACATCTGTCAATTATTTGTGTCTGTCTGTGAACGTGTGTAAGCACACACAATAAAAACTGACCCAGATGCCAAGACTGCACACATTAGACGCACACAATCATCTGTCAAACACATGCCGAAAGAAATCCATCACACCTTAGAAATACTAGAAGTACAATAAGGTAAATCTGTCTTCAGATGCTCAGGGTCAGTTCAACCCCGCATCATCTGTATGACTAACCTTGGTTGTTTTCTCCCTGTGCCAAACCATTAAGCTCTTGGCAATAAATCTTAAAGCATAAAATTAAGCTTGATATGGAAATAAATTTAAGTTGTTAGAGGAAGAAAAGATATTTCCTTGCCAAAGTATTCCAGTTACACCCTTTCCAGACTTTTACTTTTAATTAATGACAAACTTTAGATGTGCCTCAGATGGCAATGATACTGCATTAAATAATATAGTCTTGTCTAAGATGTATTGTCTTGCCATAAAGAATATTTGACCTAAATGATCTCACAAGGTATCAGAGTAAATGTCACGATGATTCACGTGCAGCACCGAGCGAGACCCATTAGAACACACACACAAAATCACACCCACTATAACAGTGATGTAATGATGTTTGATACAGACCAGTCTGCACCTGAATAGTGAGATCATACAGTATTCATAATTTCAAGGACTGAGAGAGTGAGTTTCAAGATTGAAATCAAAAGTGGAGTGGAGTCCCTTAAAAAGGATCTCACAGCATACAAAAGTGATCTTCCTAAAAACAGAACAGGACCAGCACTAGAAACACTTCTTAACATGTCAAATATTGATTATTGAGAAATCTATAAACTGAAACGCTATGATTTCAGTACAAGTGTACTGTTTCTTGACATCACATCACATTAGATAATAGATTATCTAAATGCCTAAGAGTAAAAAAGAATCTTTATATCTATACACTGTTAAAAAAAAAGAAAAATCATCTCTCCAATTGAACATTTCATTTTTCAGTTGGCCAAATTGAATTTCTCTGAATTGATGCAATTTAATTCACAGAAACTCAATTTGGCCATCAATTTTTTTTTCGATGTGATCAGTCACTTGAAATTTTTCAATTGGAGACCTGTTTTTTTTTTAACAGTGTATGGCAATTGTGATGTTTTTCACCTTAATTGTGACATTATTTTCTCACAGAACGCTGTAAAAAAAAAAAAAAAAAAAAAAGTTGACAACTTGAAAATTGTAAGACAATTTGCTGCACAGCTTTTTTTTGCGTTGACTCAAATTTTAAACAAAGTAGTTAACTCAATTAATTGAGTAAGGTCACATGTCTCCCAATTTGTTCAGCTGACTGAGTTTTTATAGTTTTTTTATTTTGTGTTGAATTTTGTTTATTTTTCTATGTCACCATCATGGTGATCAGTGTTTTCTTTAGTTGAGCAGTTTGACGACTTTTTAATGTTAGTGTTTCTCTGGTTGCTGCTGAGTTTGCAAGAAAAGCAAGAGAAAACAATAAAATTCTATCGGCTGCTCGATGATAAGAACTTAATCATTGTGTAGTGGCTTAATTCACAGATTTTATGACTGAGTTTAACATGACCATTATACTATTAACTGTGTTTTATTGTGATTCTAGAAAAGATTCAGCGTGATTTTCCTCATAAAAGCCGAATAAGGTTTAAAACTGATTGTACAGTAAGCTCTCTGACCTCCTGTGAGATTTACTCCCACAGACATCAAGCCTCAGAATCTCAACAATGGTGACATGCTTCATACTGCAGTGTATTCTGGGAGCCATGGATGAGTTTTGATTGATGCACCCAGAATGCACTGTTTACTTGTTGCAACTTGTATGCTTGTTAACTTGCATTTACAAATCTAATTTACAATTAATACTACGTTGGTCAAACCATTGTTTAACCAACTTCTTTTCACTGGTTAAGCCAACTTTTTTGCATTTAATTGTCCAGGTAACTAAAACATAATAATTATGATTATGTTTATAAACATAATCATAGGTCTAGGGTTGGTTTTTTTTCTCAAATGACATTTTTCTCACTTCTACAAATTTGTATCTCACAATTTTGATTTTTCATACAGTAATTGTGATTTATTACTGCATGAAACCGTTGGTGTATGAATGAATGAAAGAATGGGTGAATGTGAGGATGTAAAGCGCTTTGGTGGCCATGGGTCTGTTGAAAGCACTGTATACTGTAAACGCACTCCATTTACCATTTATTGTTACCATTTACTGTTATGTGACTTGTACCAAAATTGATTTGGTACCATCAGTTTTGTGATGTACTTTTTGTGCACTTACGCTGCCTTAGTAAGTCATTGCCTGATGAGGCAACAAGTCAACTTCGGTTTTCGGATGCAGCCTATTTTTGCCTGAGTTCTTGTTCATTGTTACCGTGACTTTTTATGTCATACTTTTTATGTCATACTTTTTATGGTGTTTTTTGTGTTTAATTAAAAGTATCTTTATTATTCATTCAGCGTCAAGTATCTCGTATTTGAAGTAATACTACACAGCCACTGACGTAATTTTCATCATAATTGTGACTTTAGTTTTTAATGTAACTTTATATCTAACAATTGTGATTTGTTTTTCATCATAATTGTAACTATTTAATTTAAACATTCAACATTTCTCATAATGTGACTGTATTTCACAAGTGCAAATTTGTTTCTCATTAACTGCGACAAATGAAACTATACTTTGCGATTGCAACTTTATTTCTCATAAATTGAAACTTAATATTATAAATGGAGCTTGAGTGATCGAATGGAAATCAAGCGTAGTTCAGGCAGAACACTGATCGCTAAACGTTATCAGCTGAAGCTCAGCTGATTTGTTACTCCACCTACTCTAATCAATTATAGTATTTAAGCTCATTCAAACTCATGTTCCTCAGTCTGTCGCACAGACATTTACAGCCTTTGAGCTGCCCTATCGGCAATTCAAAATGCATCATCTAACGTGGCTACAAGCGATTGAGAACCAGCAACATACAACTTTATCTCTCCAATTCTTATGCTTCAGGAATTTTCCCGCATGCAATGCTCGTTGGTAATTTTAAGTCTCATGTTTGTTGGGGGTTTGTAAATAAATTCAGTGTCCTATCTGTGAATTTAGTGTCCTCAGACTGTCGCACAGACATTTACACCCACCTCCCCCTAGTATCTTCATTATCGAGTATTGGATTCTGTGTAGAACTCTTATTGTTACCATTTATATTTTCTGTAATATATGCTAAGAAACTTTTGGTTATTATGAAGGCTGGGGGGATTCTGCTTCAAGGATGTATCTCGAGCTGCCTAGTATGGCAGCACGAGCATCTTTGAGCCTAAGCCTTTCGGCAAATCAAAGATTGTCAATAAATTTAATTCTCAAAGTGGTCCTGACTGAACTATTATTATGTGCATGAGATAGATAGTATTATTTGTGCTGGGTTATGATAGGTCTTAGGCTTCTAGACTGTTTTAGCGCTCCAGTCAGTCTCTGAATGAGGCTGGCCATAATTACCGCCCACAATTGAAATGATTCTAATTTAGCACAAATGTTCAAATCTGGGACATTGCCAAAGATCTCAGAGGAAGACAACACTGAACACTCCCTTTAAACATGTAACTGTCTAAATGTTGGAGCTCTTCAGACTTACAGTTCTGAAACCCTATACATCACAGATGTTGTTCCTCCAGATGTTGAAATTCTCTTGTGTTTATAATAAAAGGGTGGGTCTGCCTTTATGGTTTGAATGTGCAAATGTGTGCGAGGAAGCTAAACAGGTTTCATTGAAAATTAAAAACTATGTATTGCATATCTCGTCATCACTGCTTTGCAGCTGCAGCTCTTACTGCATTAGGTACAAACACTCATGGACCTGAAATCACAGGAAAGAGGGAAAAGGGAACTGTGAGAGAAATGACAAAAAAACCTAAAGCCAAATGAAAGTCAGGCAATTCCAAATAAGGGTGCTCACACAATATTTTTTTTAACCTTTAAAAAAATAAATATAAATAAGAAAGCTGTCAAGTACTCTGTAGTCCTAAACTAAATAAAAAGCACATGATTTTGGTGAAGTATCCCAAGGATCCGCGTGACTGGGCAGGCAATGGTGCTGGAAAGAATGTTGACCCCATGCTTTCTTCATCGATCTCCACCCCATCCCACTGGCCCTGTAGTCCTTGATAAACACCCATTCACATGCATCAAGTGTGTATAGCAGGGTAGAGCAGATTCTGGTGTTAAGGGATGGAGTTTTCAATTTAATTTGAAGCACTTTCCCTGAAGGCGGGGCAGGGAGACAGAATTGTTGACCTTCAGAAGGAAAAGAGGGAACGACCCAATAGGCAGCCTGCTTAGCACAGGAGAACAGGGGAAGTACGGAGGAAAGAGGGGGACTGAAACTGAGTGAGAGAGGAGGAGAAAGCAAGGTGGGAGAGCAAAACTCTGTGAGAGTAAGTGACAGCTAGAGGATTCATCAAACGAGGGCAGGAACCAGCAACAGGTAAGAAATGCTTTGTTTCTTCAAAATGGTCACAAATCAGTCTCAAAGGAGACAACCAACATATAGGCATACTGATCAGAAAATCTGTGAATACTGGCAAGAAATGGAACATACATTTAGCCATTAATTTAGTCCTAAAGTCTATTTTCTTTAGCCAAGAGTTGTTTATTTACTTAAAGCTCATTGCATGATTATTTTGGCTGTTCGCTCACTACCTTTCAGGTTCAGTGCCTTAATAATGTACAGATTTTTCACATTAACACCTCTGGGTACAAGGCTAAAACAGGTAGATGTTTCCTTGCAAGCTTTCTGTTCTTAGTGTTAATATTTAATTAAAAACATCTAAGTGTTAATTTAGATGTTTAAAAATTTCCTTGAATGTAATAATAAGAATATTACTTTATAAGACAGGACAATAAAAATAAAACATTATCAAATATATATAAATAGAATTTTTATAAAAAAAAATATACATGGTTCAGATGTCAGATATCTTCCACCCTGATCTATCAAAATCTTGTTACTGTGTACATTTAAGATGTCAGAAACCATTTAAAATGATTTAAAAAATAATAATAATAATAATACACAACAGTGTATAGCAGAGCCTGGTTATAGTGAATCCATTAGCATCTGTAACATCCAGCAAACTGAGCAATCCTACACTTGATATGTCAGGGGAAGATTTTTCATTGATGTACTCCTACATTGTCATTAATCATCAATTGCTTAGGTAGCCGACCATTTAGGCAATTTATTCTCTTGATTCAGAAATGATATATCCAAGAGAGCTCTTTTGTCTTTTTTGACCTCTAACCAAATCAAAAACACATCAGTTCCCTCCCATTTTGATCCCTGCCAGCACTGACTCATAACATGTTTTTGTTATTATGAGTTTGTGTTATGCCTAGTAATGACCCAAATTTCCTTATATGGTCATAAATAATATTTAGCTTTTTAAAAATGTCCTAATTAAAATCTAAGTTTCCGCCAATGGCCAAATAGAAAGACAATATAATTTGCACCCCACCTAAGCCGGCATGCTGAAGAGAGCTAACAAATCAACATTTTCCCAGGTTTCCTTTCTCCCAAGGCCCGAGCCCTGCTGCCTGGTCTCCATGACCATGCAGCTGACACCCAGCCAGAGACTTTAAGCCAAACATCTGATTGCGATCATCCATCAGACCCGCTGCACTGCTCCTTGTTTTGTGCCTGGTTGAGATTCTCTGCATAGGATTCATAAAACATTCATTTCTCTAGTGAAACGATTCCTCTAGGCTAAATAATGGAGTTGAGCAGACAAGTTTTTAGGGCTTGACCCATTTAATCAAATCAAATGTAATATTACATAATAGTAACCCGGTGAAAACAAACATGAACATATTTTAGACATGTTATTATAATCTACTACATTTATTAATCCAATTATATCAACACTGCTTAATTTCATTTCACACATTTTTACCATTAAGTATTTCACAAGTGCAGTATAAAAGAACTACCAAAGAAAATTCCTGAAGAGAAAAGAAAAAAGTTGCAGTTGTGAAATACAGTCACATTATGAGAAATGTTGAATGTTTAAATGAAATAGCCACAATTATGATGAAAAAAAATCACAATTGTTAGATATAAAATTACATTTAAAACTAAAATCCCAATTATGATGAAAATTACGTCAGTGGCAAAGCAATTGTTTTCACATAACCATAGTAAGAGATCACTCTCCAGCAGCCAACCTGCCAAACTATTTCTATAAGTGGTTTCAAATCTTTTATGAAGTCACAAGGACCCTGAAAAACATCCAAATGGCTGAACTGCAAATAAAACTCAAACATTCTGCTTTGTATCAGAACATTTCTAACGAATACATCTGGACACTTCAGTAAACACAGCAAGATAGTTATCTAAAAGACACAATTCTTCACAGTAGAAAGGCCAAAAAGCTGAATTAACATATTTCGATGTGGTTTAGACAAGACCCAAAAGAGATGTGGCCTAAAATGAGCAGTTCTTGCTTAAAACATGTTTCAAAGGGGATTGACTTAAAATTCCTGCAAAGTTGAAGTTCAACCAATACTGATATTGAATTACTGAAGCTTTGGTAGCATTCACTATTATATAGGAGTTAAGAAGCAGATAAAGAACCCTTGGTAAGAGTGTTTGGCCTGATAAAGATGCTTTATTGATATATTATATAATATAATTTGCTATTTTAAATAATTTATTTGATAATTTATATTAAATTAAATAAGCATAAAATGTTGGCATCCAATTGGACAGCTATGCAATAAAATGTATCATAAACATAAAATCATATGCAATTATTAAAAAATAAAAAATAATAATTATTCAAAAATGTTTTATACAGTTTAAAAACCTCAATTAAAATTCTTAGCATTATGTGAAAGAAATCGAGTAACACTGCTCATCTCTATAGTTTGTAATGCCTATGAACGCTAACTGAATTATAAAATAAAGACAAACATCTTGAAAAACACTTTTGGTTGAGTACAGCGGGTTGGCTACTCAGTTTGATCTAGATTTATTTAATTCTCCAAGTAATGATGTAATGTTTTTGGTGTACTGCCAAACAGCAATTCAACCCCAAGTGGTGCAGATAGCGACTGCCCTAGCATTGGTTTCCTCCAAGCTCCCTGGGGTGTTTAGCCTGTTTCCCTCATTAAGACTCACTCTTTCCTAGGTCTTGCATTGCACAATAGATTCTTTATCGTAGCCCTGTGCAGAAAACCTGTAAATCCAGAGCTGATTTTTTCTTCTTCCAGAGTCTGTAGAAGTCATAATAATCCAGCCAAACTGGAAGCATATATGACTGCTTTGCTTTAACAAAGACGACGACAAAAAAGGGGAAAAAAACGACACTTTACAGTCTGTGGGTCAGTCATGCCATATCCTGATCAAGATATCAAGAAAAATCACAAAAGACGCATCTTTAATATCAGTTGATTCTTCTCTCCTTCTTATGTTTATTTACCTTAAAAAAGACCCAAAAGAGCCTAGAAACCTTACACAAGTCTCTTTAAAAAAGGATCTCAGCGTTTCAGACTGTGACCTTGATTTTTCAAGTTAGCAAAGTATGCAATCAAATGAATATGACAAAAATGACAATGTTTCCTTGCTGCATCTCTCTTTAGGACCATGAAAGCTGGGCTTGCATACTGCTCTCTTCTTGTCCTTCTTCTGATCACGGATGTCTGTGGCCAGCGAAAACCAAAACCAAAGCCTGTCCGCCCATCTACCACCAGGAAACCTCCTGCCCCCAAGAAACCATCCTCTCCTGCCCCAAAATCTGAGCCCGAACCCCAGGAGCCCACTGATTTCCCCCCTCCGATCCTAGGCCCTCCCTCTGAATTCCCAGACTGCCCCAGAGAGTGTTTTTGCCCACCATCTTACCCAAATGCCCTATATTGTGAAAATCGTAACCTCCGGAAGGTCCCGATCATCCCATTCCGAACCCACTACCTGTACCTTCAGAACAACTACATTGATCAAGTTACCGCAGACTCCTTTAAAAACTGCACTGAGCTTAAGTGGATAAATCTGGGAAACAACCGCATCCGCTCAGTGGAGAAACAAGTGTTTGAGAAGCTGCCAAGCCTGCTTTACCTTTACATGCAGAGGAACGAGTTAAAGGAGGTGCCCGACGACCTGCCGGTCAGTCTGGAGCAGCTTAGACTCAGCCGCAACCAGATCTCAAAGATCCCTCCTGGAGCGTTTAGCAAAATGAAGCATCTTGCTCTTCTGGATCTGCATCACAACAGGATCAGTGACAGTAGCTTGGGCAAGAACATTTTCAAAGATCTGAAGAACTTGATTCAGCTAAATCTGGCCAACAACATCCTACGGAAGATGCCTGCTAATATACCCAACAGCCTCTTCCAGTTGTTCTTGGACAGAAATAACATCGAGGAGATTCCACAGGACTACTTCAAGGATTTTGCAAACCTGGCCTTTGTGAGACTTAACTACAACCAGCTTAGTGACAAAGGTCTTCCAAAGATGGTGTTCAACGTGAGCTCACTTTTGGATTTGCATTTGGCTCATAACAAGCTAAGCAGTGTTCCTCTATTCAGTTGCGAACTGGAACAACTTCACCTCAACAACAATAACATTGAGAGTATGTACTTCATTTCAATTTTTGTGTTGTGCCACAGAATATTTTCCCCAAAATAACAGATGTACTTGTCTTGCAGGTCTAAACGGCACTGAGATCTGTCCCACTAGCTCTCACAACATGCACGATGAAAATGGAGCACCCAAATTGAGATACCTCCGTCTGGATGGCAATCACTTGAGTCCTCCTGTGCCCTTTGATGTCATAATGTGCTTCAGGCACCTCCATGCTATAGTAATATAAGATGTTATGAGTGATGAACAGATTTATGCTTGCCTGTGCACAGCCAGGCCTTCCTGTCTACTTGACATACTGAATCAAACAGTACCAGAAAAAACAAGCAAGGAATTGAGAACAAACGGCAATGCATTTTTTAATGTTCAGGAATGTTTCAGTGTTTAACCTAAAAACCTTCAATGCATCATATTTATTGAATTTTCTGTCTTGAATACAAATGAGCATGAGTATTCTGCATTAAACGTTTCTATGTGATTATACAGAACAGAAGCAGTAATGCCTGTGGTTGGAATCAATTAAACCCTAAAAATAAAGGTACATTAACTGACGTATAGTGCTACAGATAACGATTGTAGTTACGATGAATAAACGGCAAGAAGTATATTGGTCTATTGGGGTAGATTAGAGATACGACAAAAAGGATGATAAACAGGGGAATAATGTAACTACTGTGTAGTTGAAAATGTCCTTAATGTGCCTGTGTTTTTAAAGTACTTTGTGTAGCCCTGCCTTCAACTCGTGTCAGTATTTCCATATAAATAAATATATATAGAAAAAAAATCTATTTGAACATACTTGTTTTAAAATAATAATAAAAAAACATAATAATGGCACTAAAAGGGTTTTTCCACTTATTTCACCATTCCATTTATATGGTTTTATATTGGTCATGTGCACATTGAAGTGTGACGTGATATCCAAAAGTACACTCTGTCACTGCAAATGTAGAATGCACCTGCTATATTATACACTTCACATAACACAAAAATACAATACAACAATAATAAATGGAGCGATTCCAATAGGATCCTCACATCATCGATGCTTGGACCCTAATAAAACCAGACAAGATGTAATTTATGCATACAGAAACTTTTCCAAAGCTAGGTATAACCAGAACAAAACTGTGTCTTTAGCGGCATCTTGTGGAAACTATTATCATGTACAGTACATTATATTGAGTAAATTAATCTCTAAATGCTTTATTCTATTGTTTTTTGTTTGTTTGTTTGTTTGTTTTTATGGTAAGACTTTCATTTAGATCAAGAAAACACATATTAAACCAAATACTATTAGCATCTCTAAAAATTTACTTTGTTCTTAAAACAATTAACATTACAAATACTTGATAACATGATAGGCAAATATGATTTCAAATATGCTATGGCTTGTTTTCAGACTGCACTGCACTAATGTTTATTGTTTAATACAGAAGTGGCTAAAAGTGATACAAGTTTTGAAAGACCCTATTAGATAAATATGGAACACTAAACTTATCTAAGGTTATCTAAATATTTGGCAAAAACAACAACAACAAGAACAACAAAAACTACAGCTACAGCAGATTTAGTACACAAACATCTGACAGTCGTGACCTAAATATGATTTTAATTAACAATGTAGAAATCATACAATTTGGCATTACTACCTTTTCACACCTTCAGCTTACATGTGTACACTCAAGCTCCAAGTATCCCATTTTTGGCTGATTTTTGAGTCAGACTTGTGAATTTTAGTGAATTGCTAAAAGTAGACTTTCTCTGACTGGATCAAAGATTGAAACAGTGAGTTGCTGACTCGAGAACAGATGCAACTGAATAGATCCCCGATTGCACCCAGTTGGCTGCTAATAGTATATCTCATAAACCCTGTCCTCACCATGAAATGTAATGGGACATAGCCAAACTAAACAATCAAATTACAACTTCAAATACAATTTTTCCAAAGATAATTTCTGTCATATTAGACAGTTTTAATCACTCTGATGTTAGTTCAAGCGTTCATTTCAAGCTTGGCTTTATATGATGCTATAAAAATGGAGTGGGTGATGTTTATTTCACAAAAATGTGTTGATTAGGCAGGAGTGTGCGCAGGACCTTGATATCGTGGCTTCACTTCGCACAAATACTGCGCAGACTCAAGACCAAAGATGTCAGCGCCATAATTTGAACACTGGTGGCTTCACTTACTTCAACGTTTTTTTTTTAACAGTCTATGGTGTAAACCAAGCCTTCCACACGTCATGATAAGTGAAGCCAAAGCATCTCGATCGCACCCAGGTGTCTGGATGCAGTATAGGTCATAAACCGCGCCCTCACCATGAAAAGTAATGGGACATGGGACAACCAAAACAATCAAATTACACTTCAAAAACATTTTCACCAAAGATGGTTTCTGTCATTTTAGGCAGTTTTTTTTTATCATCCTGGTGTCATTTCAAGTGTTTTTGTTTTTGTTTTTTTTTAAGTTTGGTTTTAGGTAGTTATTTTATGCTAAAAAATGGGGAGTGTGACGTCATGATTGACAGCTTCTCTAAGCGAAGTTGTCATTGAGGCACCAACTGACTTTTTTCACATCTGACAGACGCAAACCAACGCTATTATCAAATCAGCAAGACAGTAGTGGATAGTACATTAGTGGACAGTATGTAAAAACAACATAGTTTGGCTCAGTGGCCACATAAACCATATGAAATAAAGAAACAGTGACTAGGCAAATACATTACTACAAATGGAAAACATAGATTGCCTTACTTTTGAAGACAGGAGACGATGGGGCTTTCAATTTTTTCACTATAGTCAATTCAGTCAGTTCTCGTTCAAAGGAGAGCAGGGACAAAGAGTTCAGTCCACGTGTCAGCATTGCTGCTCTGATACCAGTTTTTATCTTATGTACAATTAAAAACAATCATTTTGACAGTACTGCTTGTTATGGGAATTGTGAT
Source organism: Pseudorasbora parva (assembly GCF_024679245.1). Lineage (NCBI taxonomy): Eukaryota > Metazoa > Chordata > Actinopteri > Cypriniformes > Gobionidae > Pseudorasbora > Pseudorasbora parva. Next base: position 23,099,750 of record NC_090193.1, read on the forward strand.
GAGGGCTCATAGGAGACGGTTCATTCTTTGAAAGATGTCGTGTGTGCATGCAATGAGCACCTCCACAAGTGATGGAAATAGGCTGCCATTTGATACTTTTAATCATTAATTTTTTTTCAGCTGCTGAACAAACACCTCATGTTCAGAATCCTTAACAGCAATCTTAAAGTGTGCAACGGCTGGCTGTAATAAAGTCTTTTCACAAAGATGTTCAACTGAGGCAAGCAAGCAACGGCAGCTCTCATTAATGGTGTTCAGATCCATGATCTGTTCGTCTGTCATTCCACAATTGTTTAAGGTCAGAGTTGTCCTTGACAGGTGATGCTTTGCCTACGGTAGACTCAATCAGCCTATCGCCCAATTTAGCTGGCTATTTCCTCTTTTACGCCCCAGTGACGTCCAAATTCACAATGTCATGCATTTTCATCAAATCATTAGTCATTACTTCATCAAGGTAATTTTCTTCATTTCTGAATTTAGTGTAGCTCTCTTTAAGCTCTTCGATTAGATTGATGCAATCTGTTACTAATAAAGTGGCAGACTACAAGCCCTTAGTGACAGTCACTCGTTTCAAACTACTTGTTTGACATTACAAGTAGAAACAGAATTTTTTTCGGTTGCATTTGTAGCAGTAGTTAGTTGGCCTCAAGTTTTGTCTTCCTTGAGCTTTCAGAAAATTCAGGAAGAGTCTCCAATATATGACCCAAAAGTGTCAGCACTTTACTCACTGCAGTTGACCATGAGCTCCAAATGACCTTTCTAGCTCCAAATTAGGTTTCCCTGGATGCAGATGTTGCTGATGAGAGCCCTAGTCATAAAACTATGCAAGTTGTTAATGGCATCAATTTTTTTTGATTTGCTAGGAGACACCTTTGATGCTATGCAGAGGACAATGTCAAGGCGGAGGGAATTACAATTCACACATACTGCCCCATGCCACATAACCGATGCCACATCGAACCCAAATCCAAAGCACAAAGCTGGATCCAGTTGCAACGGCTCCAATACTTCCAGGACCTTTGCTGATATAGCACTTACACTCATGTCCCCTGTCTCTACAAACTCCACAGCCCTTTCCTTTAACAGGCGTTTATGTATGTATTCAATACACACTGCCACAAGTTCATTTTTTTGACAAGTCTTTACATTTATCTACCAAAATTGCATAGTATGTGTCAGTCTCATCGTGCAAATCGCCTTTATTTTGTGGATAATATATTATGCTGCAAATTCCAGTATTTTGTTTATTTCGTCAATTCGTCGACTGGGTGATAGCTGGAGAGCAGTTTACATAATTCTAAAACGTTGCCTCTGTTTACCTCTTCATTTTCAGTTTCATGATACCCACGCAAAGGAAATGTTTTGTTTTGCACAGGATAAAATTAGGTCTATTACAGCTTGTGATGTGTTCTCTATTCCTTTCCACAAACGAAGTGGCAGCATCTTTGTGCAGCTGGTTAATTACATTTCCCTGTCCTTGTTTATGGCTTATCTGTATTCAGACTTGCCCAGCACTGTAGCATATGCCTTGCTAGCCTCGTGTTTAACAACACTTGAAAAAATCCTTTCAGTCTCTAAAGCCAATTTTTGGCTTTTAATTTTTTTATTTTAAATCGGTGACCGCTTCAGGGAAATGCTGACATGGCTTACTAAACACAGCATCTTTCTTAGTACTAGCCATTGGAACTTTTCAGACCACCAAACATTAAAGGTGTCTGAACTGGCTTTTTAATTTTTTTTATACGGTTGTCTTTGGTCGTTTTTGATGTTTGCATGGTTTATACATTCAAAAACAGCATAACTAATAAGTAATAGGCTATTTTCTACACTGGTTTTGAGGCTCTCTCAAGAAACACTCTGTTTTGGTGGGCGTGCCGCACTGGAGTCTTAGAAGTAAACTCCCACGGCTATGATTGGATCAAATTTTCATATTTAATGAGCTTCTGCTCCCGTCAGTTCACGTGACGGAGGGATTGTTTTGAAAGCCACTGGAATAATTCTCTTACAGTGCTCAGTCTCAAAATGTATTTCTCAAACAAACACAATAACTATAACCTGTAAGTATGATTTATTTTTTGTCAATGTGTTTTCCTGTAATAGTTTGTATTGTTAATTATACGTTTTGAGCTAGGAAGTAAACATATATGACAAGGCTGTTGGCTCTGCAAACCAGTTTGTTAACCGTTTGACACGTACGATCACATTCTAGGCTGGTCCCTGCAGCGTACGATCACATATATGATTAAATATCAAAATTAAAAATGTAAATCTGCTTTAGCGCGTTGACTGGCTCTGAGCCAGAGACTGAGAGACTGACTTGAGCTGTGTCTTTTTTAGGTTTCAAAAAATTGGTGCTATTTGGCACTAAAGGTGGTTCTGGCTTGTAATCATAAGGGAACCACTTTTGGTGCCAAATAGCATCATATCTTTAAAGGTTGCTGTACAGCACCTTTGTCAAAGGGTGCTATGTAGAACCCATAAGAGGTGCCATATCGCATTTTATTTCTTCCTCAATAATGGTGCTAAACGGCACCAACAGTAGTTCTTTGGTGTGTAAAGAACCTAGGGGTTTGAAAGGTTCATTGTATGGCAGCGGTGCTATATAGCAACTTTACCACCCCAAAGAACCACTGAAAAACCAAACAGGAGCTTAACAGGTTCTGTATATGGCAACGGTGCTATATAGTACCTCAGTCATCCCAAAGAACTGGTGAAGAACCACTGAAGAACCACTGAATCACCAAGATTTGGTGCTATACAGCACTTAAAGTGGTTCCCCTATTATTACAATCCAAATAACCACTTTTAGTACTATATAGTACCATTTTTTTAGAGTGTACATTACACAAACAGAAAAATGTCACTTATCATTCAGGAGAAGTGGATGATCTTAGGTTGTAAATCCAGCATGCCCAATCTCCGTCAGTGTTGAAACATATAACGGCGGCCAGACGCCCACAGCCCATGATAACTTTACAGATCAACTAACACAACAATTTTTGACCTTGTTCCCTCACGTAATGTCACATAACATATATCAGGTGAAATGGATGATCTTGTGTTGTAAATCCAGCAGGCTCTGACTCCCTGTAATGGCGGCGCCCCGCCCACAGCTTGTGATAACTTACAGATCTACAAACACGTGAACTAGGCGGTTAGCGAATCAGAACACAGCTGGGCCAGCTAACCAATCTGAGCCCATTGCGTATTTTTGAGGGACTGGCTTCGCAGAACCCGGAAACCATCAGACCATTTTTACAAGGAGATACAGAGAAGTGTAGAATAAAGGTAAAATATATGAAAAATAATGCAATTTTTTTTAAACGAAGCATGAAGACGTTACAGTGCACCCACAAACACAATCAGGCCTTCGAAAGAATGTGTTTTACCACCCCTTTAAGATTTACCGGCCTGCCAACATGCTTACGTTTTGGTAGACTGTCTGAAATTGTAAGACTTTAGCCAGCAATACTTCGTTCAGCCACTAGGGGTCACACTCCTGCCATGATCAGCGGCATGGCTCCCAGTCACAAGGGGGCGCAGGAGGTCTTTTGCCTGCAATCCTCCTCCCAGTTGCCAGGGGGAAACCATCAGCAAGAACTCTTTATTTTACTTAACAATCAATGTTGATGATACTCACCTGTGTTAGGGCCTATTTAAGTTTGTCTTCAGTCATTGTTTTTTGTTCAGTCTTGAGCCTACCTACCAGTGTATCCCAGTGCATTCCGTGAGTCTTTTTATGAGCCATTGTGCTTGTTTTGTTTTCCTTTTTGTGACCATTGAAAGCTTTGATGCTAGTTTTTTGTTTGTTTGTACTTTGTTTTTGATCAATCTACAAAGTAAAAGCTACTTGAAGTTTATGCCACTCGTTTCCTCAATATTTTTGCCCTTTCTTCTGCACTTGGGTCTCAATATCCTCAACCTTGAGTTAGCTCACTCAGGAAGCACATCAGCTCTGTGTCCAGGGGATCGGGGTTCTAATCCTGCTTAAGACAAGAACTATAGTTTCTGCCTCTGTATCATTACAGAAATAAAACACATAGCCCCACGACGCAATATTTTTTTTCCCCAGGATGGTAGGGGAAGGTACCGCCTTTTCCGTCTATGATTGGCTAGAAGGTTTCTCCTCTGATCTCACGTTCATGGCAGGCTGTCAGCTAGTCTGGTTTGTCTGTTTTGATCGTCTTAACAACAGAAGTAAACAACATAGTCAATACAACATAGCCTTCAAAGAAAAGCGCTATATGTGTGTCTTCAGATTTACATTTCAAGTTTACAATTTCATAGCATGTTTAGATCGTGTTTAGATTAGTCTTAGCTGTTTGGGGAAATTATGTGACGAACATGTGAAATTGGGAGTACAAATCTGACCAGCCTACGTTTCGTTAACTCCCCGTGGCTCTCAAGTACTGAACAGTTAGAGTACATAAGCATATTTGGGCCTATGTATTGCCTTGGTTAAGATGTATGCAATACAATAGAATGGCACAATTTTCCCCAGCTGTGTGCAGTGCAGTGCACTATTCTACACTAATAAGTGATGCATCATCATGCTCAGCTTTGACTTAAGGTCTATTAAATAATACAAACAATTACACAGAGGGAACTAGGTATGGAAAACAGTGAGACATGTAATGACTACTGTACACTGCAGTTGAGTAACATTGACGACCACCTCAAACAAATAGGCTACAAGTTTTCCCAACCAGCAAACAGGCTTAGAAAAGCAGCACAATTAGAACAGTCAACAGAGTTAATTAAGGCTCCCTGAGGTGACGAGAGATGCGTTGGTCCTAACTTGTATCCTGCCTGCTCAACAGAAACTATTTAATGAAACTAAATTATGTCCAAATTATTACCAAAGAAAAGTAAGTAAAAGCACATATAAAGTCAAAAATAAGTGGTACCAGCTGGTCCTGCTGATCAGCACTGAGTGACTATGCACGCTTCCACACACACACTCACACACACATCATACGCGACGAGAGACAGACAGTGGATTCATGAACCATACAGATGAATGAAGCTGCAGTCAGCCAGTTGTAGAAGAGACACCACAGTATGATTCAAATACGAGAGATTTGATTTATTGTGAACCTAACATTGCATAAGTGCTAGTAATAGGGCTATGTTGGATTGTTTACTTCTGTTGTAAAGACGATCAAAACAGACTAGCTGACAGTCTGCAATGAACGTGAGATATATATAACCAATCGTCGGAGAGAGCCCTTCTAGCCAATCATAGACGAAAAAGGCAGTACCTTCCCCTACCATCCTGGCTCCCTTGACTCCCTTGGAGTCTGAACCCCAATCACAATGAACCAACAAAAAAGGGATTCCAGCCTTGACAGAGTGCTGGTATGTTCTGTTAGACATCACGTACACATAATTAACACAATCTGTAACAATGCAATACTATCGCATATGTGTCAGCATCACATGGTGCTCATACTAACACCTTTGGCCAATGATAGGAGAATGATACAGACAAGAAGAAATTGTTGAATAAAGTCATTTTTTGTTGTTGTTGTTTTTTAGCCCAAAAAGTATTCTTATCACTTCATAAAAGGAAGGTTGAACCACTGGAGTCACATGGACTATTTTATCGATGTCTTAACTACCTTTCTGGGCCTTGAAAGTGTTAATTAAATAGCTGTCTATGGAAGGATCAGAGAGCTCTCGGATATCACCAAAAATTTCTTCAATCGTGTTAGGAAGATGAACGGAGGTCTTACGGGTTTGGAACGACTGAGTAATTAATGACAGACTTTGTATTCTTGAGTAAACTAACCCTTTTAGCCTTATCTGTGACAAGTCCTATCAAAGTGAACTACTAAAATTATGTTTCCGGTGTCCCCATGTTACATAAAACAGTGACAACACAATACAGCCAGGAACTTTTTTTATATCCAGTAACAATAAAGTATTACAATTGTTTTAATTCTCTTCCTGCTCAGTTATTGCAAATGAATTAAGTGTTTCAACATGACATATTGTCAATGACAAGTATTTCACGTTTTTGTTTCCTTGCTGTGCAAGGAATTCTTACGACAAACAGTTACGTGTATTTCATAGACAGGTTTATTAGCAAACATTCAGAGCAACTATTGTTAGGAAGGATAAAAAGAAAACAAACGGCCTGCAGCATCAGGAAACAGAGCAAGGAAGATCAGATCTTCCTGCCAATGCCTTCCAACAGTACAAGAAATATTTTAAGAAAATCACTGTACCATGGAGCGTACTTTCAAAAGTCAAGCAATGCGGGTTAATTAAAAAATAAACATTGTCATATAACACAACAATGTCAGGAAGAAATTTGCTGTCATATTCAGAGAAAAAAAAGATACAACATTTATTTTTGGTCACTTTGGTTTACATAAACTGCACTGAAAGTGTGTACAATATAACACTTGATTGAAAAATAAACTCTGCCATTTCTGTCAGCCTTTATCAGAGGAAATTAACATGCAATGATGTACACATGGTGGTAGAGGGATAATTATGCTAGCTCTGAGCTGGTAAACGAAACCCCCTAGGTTCAGATTTTGGAAGCGATATGAATTGAACCGTTATTATTACTTGACTGAGCCCCTAATACCCAAGGCGGCCGCAGGGGGACTGTCCCTGTGACAAGTGTACAGTCAGCTGCCTTAACAGATCTGTTAAAAAAAGAATAACCAAATGAGGGGTAAAAAGTAGTCTTTCTTCCTCAATACTAATTAAATAGCTGTAAAAAAAAAAAGGCAGCTCATGTGACACCGAAGACTGGCTGAAAATTCAGCTTTGCCATTACAAACCGTCAACTTTGCCATCAAATTACTGTATTTTTGATAAAGCAAATACACCAATGCCTTGGCGAGCAAGACTTCTTTAAAAAGCATTACAAAATCTTACCAACCCCAAAATTACCAATTTCTACATAGCATAACATGCTACTACAGGTATTGTAACATTATGTACATCAGTAATTATTTGAACAGAAGTCCTTTATCCTTCCATGTTAATTACCTTAGTGATTAATTAAAAATCATTAACTTCCTCTTACTGTAATGGGAGGTAGAAGAAAATCAAGGACTACCTGTCGAAATTCCCCTCATGTCCCACTATAAGAACACCTTCCATCACCACCACAGGTGCACATCATTCTATGAAGAAAACACTCGGACATCAGGTAACACGACATAACATATTGCATATATATTTTATCATAAAACAGACTGATATAGCTTAAACAAATGTTATTTTATGTAGCACATAGGTTTAGCAAAGGTTGTGTTTGACTGTCTTTTCTTCATTTCCCAGGCTGAATTGTCAGAAGCATAATGAAGGACTTGATTTTCATATATAGCATGTTTGTATGCATCATGCTGTGTGGTCTATGGGACACAGCCCAGGGTCGGAGGCTTCACTTGGGCAGTTGTAAAGTGAACATTCACACCCATGAACTAAGGCACCACTTCCAGCACATTCGTCAAGGCATGGTGAGCACACTTACAGTCTAGATTAGTCATGTGTTCGTTTCAGCATTTCCTTGTTAAAATAGCTGGTAGCGTTTTGATGCAAGCTAAACATATATAAATAGCGCCAAGTCAATTCCTATCGTAACAATGACGTCACCGATGATGTCAATGGGTTTTCTTGACAGGTTTGACATGTCAACCAACAGGTTACTGACTTATTTTAGCTATTTCATTCTTCTTGACTCTGCATGTCTAAATTAAAAGAACAGCATGTGGTACGGCACGCTTTTTTGTTTCAGTTTTGAGCTGTCTTTTAAGCATGACAAAGGAAAAATTCACAAAAGGAATACCTCAGTGAGCCTGTGGAAATTCCTGGCAATATGTTCAGCTCTTCGTCACGCTGACGAATCATACAATGAAAACATCAAACAAAGCCATTTTTAAAGTGGCCTACTTTTTATTGCGTCAGTGGTTTGAGGTTATGTAGTGATTACAACGGTAAACGCAATCTGATAAAATCTTTTGTTTTGACAGATTTCAGCAGATGACCAAAAGGGAATCAGATTGCTTAGAAAAGATGTAATGGACAGTTTACAGGTAACAAGTTTTTTTGGGTGGAGCCTGTAGAATCATAACCTAAGAATCAACTGATCAATTAAAATGGTCCATATAATACTAAAACTGTCCAAAAATCTGTGATTTATGCATCTTCCCTTTATTAGGCTACAGAAAGCTGCTGTTTCCTCAGGCAGTTGCTACACTTTTACATGGATACGGTCTTTATTACCTACACCAGCAGTCATTCTCTACATCGCAGAACCACCAGCGTCCTGGCCAACTCCTTCCTCAGTATCACCAAGGACCTGCGAGTGTGTGTAAGTACAAGATACTAGACACTAGACAAGTTAAAATGTGTTTTTTTTCTTCAAATTGTAAGACTGGGGGGGAAAATGGGAAAAGTCCAACATACTGTCGTAATTCACAAATATTTTTACAAAGTTCAAGGCCAAATACTTTCTTTGGGCTCTTGAATGGAATCGGAAATCCCTAAATAAGGTCTTTAAGTAAAATATTGCTTAGTAATAAAAATGTGTAAGCTACAAAATTTTGAGGGACTTTTCTTTTTTTATTGTACCAACTTTGACCTACACACGTCTGTCAAAATCAATCAAATGAAAACAAGTGTGCCGTAGAATATTGGTTGGGCACTTGTAAGCACAAGAATACAGATAGTACTATGCTTGGAAGCTTTTAGCATATTAACTTAACCATGTGATGTTTTCTGTCTATCCAAAAGCATGCTATTAGCTGCCCATATTAACTTAACCATGTGATGTTTTCTGTCTATCCAAAAGCATGCTATTAGCTGCCCATATTAACTTAACCATGTGATGTTTTCTGTCTATCCAAAAGCATGCTAATGCACACTGTGAGTGCAGTGAAGATACCAGACTAAAATTCACAGGCATTCAAACCACGTATCACAAGGTAAGAGGCATTATTAACTGAAAGGACTAATAACTAGGCCTGCAAAGTTACTCAGACTTTTTTACACCCATCATTCATAAATGTATTCCCTTTAATTATAATAAAATATTTATGTTCATCTGGCAATACTATTTAAACATATTTAAATACATTCCACCAAATGTAATAGCTTTTCCCCCACAATCAGCACAGAAAATTAAATAAAAAAATAACTTTCTTTTTTCCTCTCAGCTTGATCAGGCAGCAGGAGCCGTGAAGGCTATCGGAGAGCTGGATTCACTACTTGAATGGCTTGAACGTTTCCAACACCACTGATAATAGACTGAGAACAACCAAACTTTCCAACACCACTGATAATAGACTGAGAACAACCAAACTTAAGAGAAAATGGATATTTATTATATTTATAAATCTGCATAGATTAAAGAATAAAGAATCTTTACTACTTAATGTTTAAAAATATGCCTTGTATTATAACGGGTGCGGATTACTTTTGCAGTATTTGTTTCCTTACTGTTTATGTGAGACTACTATATTTCTGTGAGATAATAATACTATATTATGTGAGGGCCAATATTTCTAAGCATATTTGCATGATGTATACATGTCATGTTGCAAAGTAGACCTTTAAGGTCAGTTTTGAATGTATTTGTTTTTATTGTATTTATGCATTTATAAACAATATATAATATATAAAATAAAGATATATTTAAACTATTGTGCGTCACCTATTTTATCACAAAATCTATTCTGATTAATTGAGACACATCATAAGAAATCATTCAAGAAGAATCATTTCATATCTGGAATTTCACCTCGTCATAGTAAACATAAGTATATACATTTGTCATGTTTATGCTAAAGTGAAACACCCCCATGCTAAAAAGCTGCGGTGTGAAGTTTTAGCATGTCATCACTACATGTTTTCTGACAGACCTCTTTATCAGGTGTCTACAAAAACACTAACAGCAGACTTTCAATTTAGGTAACAGGTTCACAGCTATTCATATAAGAAGGTCATACCACATCCAATTCTGACTTAAGGGGGGGGGGGGGGGGGGGTGAAATGCTGTTTCATGCATACTGAGCTTTTTACACTGTTAAAGACTTGGAGTCCCATCCTAAACAGACAAAGATTCAAAAACTAATGTTGGACGTTTGATGGAGTATTTCTTTGTCAAAAATACTCCTTCCGGTTTCTCACAAGTTTCGGAGAGTTTTTTTCGAGTATGGGTCGGCTTGACTTTAATAGAGCGGAAGGTCCTTGTATGGGTCGTACGGGCTCTTCTCCCGGTAGGGTGCGCACGCACGTGACTAGAGCGAGAGAGGAAATACACGCCCATAAACACTCTCAGCTGCAGATCCAGTCGTCCGTGAACACTTATGACGCGCCACGCTCCACTTTATTCCTATGGGTGACATCAAGCGACCAATTTGAACGCAGAAATGACGGGAAGCTTCACAACATCGCTTTAGTCGCGTCGCAAAGTGGATTTCCACGCCACTGCTGTCACAGGACTTCACCAAATCATACCAAAGAAGTGTGTTTTTGACGGAGAGGTCCCAGCGATAAAGGTTTGGTCCTGCTTTGAAAGCAGCCGGTGAGTAAAACTGCTTCAAATGTCGATGCTGTTGGCTCGTCGCATGAGTAAACATCAGTAAACGACACGATCGCGTGCTTCGTCATTCGGCAACGGTTACTCCATTGCTGTTCTCTGTATAACGTTACACTAGTCTGACGTGCAAAACTGTTTTGCTTGCTACTGCTAAGGTTTAGTCGCATACAATAGTCCATAAACCGAATCATGTCATCATAAACTGCGAGTAAACACACACAAATGTTGACAGGCCACTAAATACAGTACATACCACAGAGACGGACGTCCTGCTGTTGCTGTTTCTCCTGTTCAATTTATTTCTGCCTCCGAATGATTCTGGATCATATATCTATTAGCTGAGCTCGATAGCCATAGGGTTTCTCCACGCTTGAGGACGTCATCGCTTTGTGCACTCGTCATTCTTTAGCTCCGCCCACACGATACGCCTCCAGACGCTCGTTTTTTTCCGGAAAGACTCGGTACAGCCTATATTTCTTTTATAAATATAATAAAACTAAAGACTTTTCGGAGATATGAAGGATGCAATACTGCTCTATAGGTACTCAAAATTGACATGAGATTGACTGAAACTGAGTGTTTCACCCCCCCCCCCCTTAATTATTAAAGCTGCAGTAGGAAACTTTAGTAAAAATGTACTTTTTACATATTTGTTAAACCTGTCATCATGTCCTGACAGTAAAATATGACAGATAATCTGTGAAAAAAATCAAGATCCTCTGGCTCCTCCCAGTGATCCTATTGCCATTTGCAGAAATACACCACTCCCGGTAAGAAACAACCAATCAGAGCCAGGAGTGTCTTAGCAGTGTCAATCATGTGTGATGATCACACCCCTCTCATGCACAGCGCATACATGCGTTCAAATTCAAGATTATCAGTGTGCCGCAGCTTTGCTTATGGCGGACAATCATGATTGCAATCCAAACTGCCAATTCCTTGAGTGGCACCTGCTCATAAAATAAAGACGTGTAAACGGAAAAAGACAGATGATGATGATAAAAAAGACAAAACAAAAGAATTAGATAGAGCCCAAAATAAAACAAGGGTAAATATCGGAGCAGCTTATCCAAGGTGGAGGAAGCTAACCTAACTAGCGTGTCCTGAAAGAATTAAAAACCAATGCAGAGTTAGCCACATTTCTGCTTGACAAGTAAGTATCCCTGCTTTATTTGCTTCATTTTTTAGGAACTACACAACTAAGAGCAGTTATTATCGCTGTGGGTGTGAATTCCTCGTCGGAGCCCATTGACCCGTACCCAAAACTCTAGCCGCATAACATACAGATAAAATGTAACGCACTGTGCAAAGCAACTATTGAAACCTACTAATTCACTGGCTTGTCATGTTGCTGAAATAATGTAGCAAACCTTATTTAGCATTACATATTGATAAGAACTATTACTTGCATACTGTAACGTTAGTTATCGTTATCTTACTAGCTATTTATTACTTATAGAAATAGTACAGCGTCATTACAAAATACGTAATGTTTTGAGGACCAAGTTTGTAGTCAAAGTGCCATAACTGTTTATCCGCCATCATCGGTGGCACTGCTTGCTTACTATCCTGCGCGTTCACAGCCGGCTCCGTGATGATGGGGGAGGAGCTGTGGAGTGAGGGCTGTAGCGCAGCAGAGAGCAAGGGGGAGTGACCTGTGAGTTGTGCTTGTTAAAATGTTCAGGCTATGACAACGTTTTCTAAAAACTCCCTACTGCAGCTTTAATTGAGAAAAATATTCAGTAGACAGTCACTCCTCATGTATGCTGGATAATAGGTGAACCAGGGGATAGCAAAGCACAATATACGTAAACCTGTAAGCAATTGCTGTAAATTTACAGCCAATTTTCAACACTAAAATGCCGTTTTCTTGTTAAACAGTTTAATACTGTAGTTAGCAATGCATTGTGGGCTGCTTAATTTGGAGGAACAGGAAAGAGGCCCTAAACAGTATGCTAATGTTTTAAATTACAGTACACGACAGTATTTTTTGGAAACTGAGTGTTGACTGTGGAGTTTGGAGTACGTTCAGAAGTTTGATCGAGGCTACTGCTTTTGGACAATTTTCTTTAATGAAACCTAGAAATAATTTGCCATTAACTCCTGGGGAGACTTCAGGAAACATTATTTGGATAGGAGATTTTCCAGAAGAGGACACACAGTTTAGAGGACGTGTTGGATATCATCGAGTGTTCTTCATCAACCTCTATCGGGTCTTGCATCTACAAAATAAACGGTAATTGAAATTTTTTTCATTTCGCAAATAATTTTTGATATCAAACTGATGCTCAGGAGCTTATCTTGCTTGGTATTTGAACATTTCATTTAACAGTGAGGCTCAGATTTGAATAGCCAAAACAATATTACTTTTGGGTGGTTTTTTTTTTGTTTAAATTTGGTAACATTTGCAGTAGAACTCCCCCAATACCTGTAAAAAATAAAATTGCTACCCATAATTTTTTGATTGCCAAATCTATTTAGCAGTTTGACTGTAGGTACTTAGCCTACCTCATTTGCCTGTAGTTTGCTCTCACCTAGTGTTTACTAATTATTGACCTTTTATAATTGTTCTTCTTAAAAATCTTACCATGGTAAGAATAATGTATTTTTTCCCTACAGGTGTCTGCTACTTCAGCTGACATTGAGACAATTTAGTCTTCCTGCAAGTCCTAGTCTGATACTGCCTAGTATATTTCATTTAGATTCATCGATAGACACATTGTATATCATTTACACAAGGTAATATGTATGCTTTGACTTGAAGTTTCAGGTGCAACTGGGCAAGTCCCAGTTAAAGGTCGGATAATCATCTCTGAGGACCGTGTAATCTCTTAGGGCATCACACCAACATTTGCAATGGGGCTTGCTGCTGTATTTGCAACTACATTCAACCTTCAGTTTCAAGATGAGGGACCCTGCACTCTGGAATTCATTTAGAGGTAAAAACTCTTCATTACTTGTCATCATTATATGGATATATACAATTAAATTAATTTGTTTGTATTTTTTTCCGCATAAAATGGTATTAGTACTGTACATTTCAAGCCACACACATGGTATTTTGCTTGACTATACAGGCTTTATATACTAAATTGTAATAATTAAAAATATATATGTATGTATATAATTTTTTTAACTAAATATCCAAATAAATGTAATTACTAAACTAAATTAACTATAATAAACTAAATTACTGATCTGCCCACATTGTCACTATATGATATTTGAAATGAGCTGATGACATCACTTTTTTTCTCCAGAGTGGCTGTACAGCCGAATCAAATTCTGTTGCATTATTTTCATGTTTAACACTGTGTAACTGCTTTGAAATAATCTGCATCGTAAAAAGCGCTATAGAAATAAAGTCGACTTGACTTTAATATAGTTTAATTTGATGTCACTTTTATATGTCATTCAAGTCCACTCTATTTGTGCAATGAAGAAAGACAAAAAACAAAACAATTCATTGCATTTAACTGAAAGCATGTTGTTGCAACACTCTGATCTTAGACTATTTTGATTTCAGGTGCTTTGTTGGTATAAATCCAGAGAAAGGGACAAAGGCCAAAAGGGGCAAGGTTGTCTCCAAGAAGAACGGTATGATCGTCCAGAAGAAGTCTTTTGAGACGTCGCCATGCTACTGAAGAATCTCCTTGACTTTCAATGGAACTTTGATATAAACCGGTGAGCTCTTTAATCTCGCTCTCTTTGTTTTGACAGTCTGGCATTACCACATTAAACCACAAGAGAACTGGTATTATTAACTTTTGTAAGCATTAGCTTGGAGTGTATACTGTACGTTCGTGATTTTACAGTTTATTTATTATTATGATTGTTTGTTGTTGTTTGACAGTGACAACACTGGAATAATACTGCAGAGAGGAACAGCGGCTACCAAAGTGATGGACATCTCTCCTGGATCCATATTAACTAAGATGCAAATACACAAGCTACCTCAAATGACTACTTTAAGCGGTAAAAATACAAGCCTACCTCACAGGACAATTTAAAGAGTAACCTGAAATGAAATAAACCCTAAAATGTTTTAATTGATGCATATTATTGATGCCTACTCTCAAAATGTTGTACTGTACTTTGTAGGTCTTCAAACTTATGTGTTAAATTAAACTAGGTTTTAATTAACTAGGTTTTTCCCTTCATGTTTGGTAAGGGTTAGGGGCAGTCTCTGAGCAATTTAAAGGGTTAGTTCACACAACAATGAAAATTAGCCCATGATTTCCTACCCTCAAGTCATCCTATGTGTATATGACATTATTCTTTTAGACGAATACAGTCAGAGTTATATTAATAAATGTCCTAGCTCTTCCAAGCTTTATAACGGCATTGTTGTTCTGTTTTTTTAAGTCCATAAAAGTGCACATATACATCATATAACTGCTCCACACGGCTCCGGCGGATTAAAAAGGGCCTTCTGAAGTGAATTATTGCGTTTGTGTCAGAAAAATATCCATATTTAAAATTTTATAAAGTAAATTATCTAGCTTCAGGCTAATCACCGTTCTTATTCAGCTTATGAAAAAAGTGTAGCGCCTCTCGCAGTACAAAACGCTTGCGCTACGTCTGACATTGTACACCAGTTACGCACGCATTTTGAAATAAAAAGAAGAATCTAAAAGAAGAATGTCATATATACTGACTTGAAGGTTAGTAAATCATGGGCTGGGTGAACTAACTCTTCAAGTTTATTGCCATAGTCTAAAACAGATACTACTAGGCTCTTTTTGCTACTAGAAATCTCGTAGAAATGCCCAACAGGATTTTGTTTTATGTTATTTTTTTCCATTTTTTGTATTCATGCTAAAATTGACATTGCTCTTTGGAATAAAGGTATTTGATTTTGAAGTTATTGCTTATTTTCCATAATATTCACAATAATGCATATCTTAAGCAATTGCCTATAGCCCTGAGAATACTGAAGTTAATTGCAATTAATATTGATTGCAACGAAGACTGATATTTTAGGAAACTGCTAAATTTATTGTGTTTCTAATACAGTAAAAAATAAAAAACTTCTTTAAAAAATGCAACATATTTCTGTGATTATTTGAAAATTATAATATATATTTATATATTGAAAATATATTGTTTAGGTTGTTACTTTAGTTCTCACAGTTTACTGTATTAGAGTGTGAAATCTGTGAAATCATTTAACAGTGTGACTACAGACATATACAGCATTTCTGGTTTACAGACTACTACTGTAAAGTCATTTTACATATGAATACCGTAAAAATAACGGTATACTGCTGGCGTCTCTGCTGCCAGCTCTTTACTGTAAATGATAAAAATACAGAAATATACCGTTTTTCTAGTTTACAGACTACTACCGTAAAATGATTTTACATATGAATACCGTAAAAATAACGGTATACTGCTGGCGTCTCTGCTGCCAGCTCTTTACTGTAAATTATAAAAATACAGAAATATACCGTTTTTCTAGTTTACAGACTACTACCGTAAAATTATTTTACATATGAATACCGTAAAAATAACGGTATACTGCTGGCGTCTCTGCTGCCAGCTCTTTACTGTTATTTTACAGGGAAATTTTTTACAGTGTGTCTAAAATGACTATGCTATAATGAGCGTGTGAAGTGAATGAGTGTAGGGCTGTCAAGATTCCTCGATTCAATTTGAGTACTTGATTACAATTTACCTGTGTCGAGTAACTGGCAAAATACCGAAAGTAACGCATTCCACAGACGAGAATCCATGAACCGCATTACTAGACAGTTTTCTGAGGCTTTAATATTTACATGTTTTAAGTCATCTTTAATATTTTAAGACCTGGCTTCACAGACAGGGATTAGACTAAGCCAGTATTAGGCCTTAGTTCAATAGCATTAAGTATCTTTCATAAATGTACCTTGGAAAAAAAACATGAAAGTAGTTGCTATGTAACTCAGAAAACAATTTTTCACAAAAATTGTGGTGCCTCTAATTAAATGACAAAAATCAGTTACAAATGTACAAAACACACATAGCCTGCTCATCTTTGCACACATAAAATGTGCAACACTTTATGTTTTACTACCAAATATGCAATTTGATTCATTTATGTGGAATGGTTTCCTCAACATCTTGCAATTTTGCAAGATTATATGCATGATATGCACACTAAACCCACAGTATTTGAAATAGTGTGGGTTTAGTTTGCATTTTTAAGCCAAGGGACAGTCCCACAAGACAGCAAGTGCAGGTATTTGGACAGGGTATTTGACTCTGCTGCATGCTATTCATTATTAAGTCTAGCATCAATGACTCCTTAGTGACTTCTATTGGCCAATAATGGTATTAAAGTTTGCAAAGCTGGAACAGATATAGGATATGAGACATTTAAAGTAAAGAATATCTTTAAATGAGAGGATGAAGATAGAGCAAAGCCACTTTAATGTATAGTCAATTTTATTTCTATAGCACATTTACAGATGGCTGAGCCACACCAAAGTGCTTCACAATAAAGTGCTAAGTGCAGTAAGCAAAGAAAGGCAAAGAAGAAATAATAATTATAATATTTTAAAAATGGAAAGGGCAACAAGGTAATAACTGCAGGAGTTAAAATAATGTAAAAGAACATTTGAATAGTAGCCAGGGGTCACTATATGCTGGCACTTAAAAAGAGACACTAATCAAATGCTAGAGGAAAGAGGTGAGTTTTCAAAATTATACTATGTTAGGTTAAATAATTCAAGGTCTTGCCAAATTAAGAGATGTGCTTAGTAGTAGTGGAGACATTTTAGCGTCATGGAGAAATTAATTTGTGCACAACCTTTAAATATTTCAAAGCCTTCCAGTGACGAATGAGAGGAATGATTCCATTCTGATGACGGTCCTAGACACGTGCGATAGCTGACGTGGCCTGCATTTCACATTCATGCAGATTAAAAAAATGTATTTGTGAATTTATTGAAACCACATCAGCATAACAGGAAATTTCTTGCCTTTAGTTCTTGCTGATCAATTAACACATACAATTATACAAAAAAAAAAGGCAAGCAAAGCAAATCAGACAGTACGAACAGCGTCTCATTTACTGTCACTGCCAGGGTCATCCAAAACACAGTATGTAAAAATATTCAACATGGTTTAAAATTTCTAAGGTTTCAAAACATCAGTTTTGCATGGTCAAAACTAAATGTTCGATGTTCAGTAGGTCACTCTCAACCAAATGGGAAAAAACATACACAGTACACTTAACACACTTCCTCTAAAACTTCCCAGGACTACAAGCAAAGTTGCATGATAAGCACCTGTGGTAGTTCACGACTGCATTGCAGCACTAAATCTAATGACCTTTCAAAGCCAGAATATTACCTGCTCTCAGCTATACTATATGTCAGTGAGACAATGTCATGCTTCTTGACACAGCATGGCATGATATTCCAGCGAATGTACACATGATATGACACACATCTCTGATGCCTGATTATACCACTTCCTTAAAATCAAGCCCATGCCATGTCATGAAAAAAGTTTTAGTTATATGACTAACCGTTACTCTGCTGGTCAAAATTGTGTAAATGCAACAAAAAAAATGCCAAACATGCATAAAAAAGCTAATTACAAACACTACAAATTGTATGTATAATCTATCTAATCCAATTAACTAATCATCTAATACCACTAAATATTCAATGTCTGTATAGGCCAATAAAAGTTTATTAACCACTTGTATTTGTTTTAATAATACCAATGTCCCATTAAAATGTCTACAAATGCATAAAACTAATTAGAGATCGGGTAAAAATCATTGCATGTTTTCAATGGTTGGCATGATTCATGGGTTCAAAGTGATCGCTCAGCAGTGAACCACTGAAATTTCTAAACATTCAAAAGATTGGTAAAGGTTTCATTGGTTCACACAGCAGCAGAATACGGTTGTCAGCCCTTTACGGCAATGATTCTCGGAAAACCTACACTGTGTGAACAGAACCGGACTGGACTAGTTGTCTGTCCAGTCATAAAGTGAGAGAAAGAAACTAAGCGCTGCACAAACGCGTGTCTGTGTGTTTTCACACATGTGATTTAGTTAACTTATATTGACCAAGATATGAGGGTTTTAGATATTTTATTAGTTCTCTACAAGAACTGCTCCCATTAGTTTTGTGTTCTATACGTGACTCCAATGCTCATAGATATAAAATCTGCTGTCGGTTAATGAAGATCTGATTGATGAACTCGTGGCTCAACGGGACTCTTGTTGTGTCAGTTAAAGACTGTTCAGTTTTATGGACGTTGCCATCTTGGATATTATTTTGGTCACTGTTGCTATGATTCAACAGAGAAAACACAGGCTTGACTCCCCTAGTATGACAATGCAGACATTATTTAAGAAGCTACTGTAAGATGATGATTAAATGGGTCATTTCGAGACCCACCTGTAAGTAAACGCATTTGTCAATCTCAAAAACTGATAGTGTGAACGTAGTCAGTGTTTCGCCCATCACAAGTTGCATTACACCACCATGTGGCAATAACTTCTGGAATATAAATAATGATTTGTTGTACAAACCCGATTCCAAAAAAGTTGGGACAAAGTGTGTATAAAAACAGAATGCAGTGATT
Organism: Pseudorasbora parva; assembly: GCF_024679245.1. NCBI lineage: Eukaryota > Metazoa > Chordata > Actinopteri > Cypriniformes > Gobionidae > Pseudorasbora > Pseudorasbora parva. The sequence continues at coordinate 23,118,900 of NC_090193.1, forward strand.
TGGAAGTTTCAAATTTCAATATTTTATTCATAATACAACATAGATGACATATCAAATGTTTAAATTGAGAAAATATATCATTTTAAGGAGAAAATAAGTTGTTTTTAAATTTCATGGCATCAACACATCTCAAAAAAGTTGGGACAATGCCATGTTTACCACTGTGTGGCATCCCGTCTTCTTTTTATAACAGTCTGCAATTTTCTGGGCCAGAGGAGACAAGTTGATCAAGTTTAGGAATAGGAATGTTGTCCCATCCTTGTCTAATAGAGGCTTCTAGTTGCTCTACTGTCTTAAGTCTTCTTTATCGCATCTTCCTCTTTATGATGTTCCTCATCCTCCAAATGTTTCTATGAGTGAAAGATCTGGACTGCAGGCTGGCCATTTCAGTACCGGGATCCTCCTTCTACGAAGCCATGATGTTGTAATTGATGCAGTATGTGGGTGGGCATTGTTCCAGATTCTCTGAATCTTTGGATGATATTATGCACTGTAGATGATAACTTTGAACTCTTTGGAATTTTTTCCTCTGAGAAACTCCTTTCTGATATTGCTCCACTATTTTTCGCCGCAGCATTGGGGGAAGTTGGTGATCATCTACCCATCTTGACTTCTAAGAGACACTGCCACTATGAGAGGCTCTTTTTATACCCAAATGTTGCCAATTGACCTAACAAGTTGCAAATGAGTCCTCCAGCTATTCCTTATATGTATATTTAACTTTTCTGGCCTCTTATTGCTACCTGTCCTAACTTTTTTGGAAAGTGTAGCGCTCATGAAATCCAAAATGAGCCAATATTTGGCATGACATTTCAAAATGTCTCACTTTTACCATTTGATATGTTATCTATATTCTATTGTGAATAAAATATAAGTTTATGAGATTTGTAAATTATTGAATTCCTTTTTTATTCACAATTTGTACAGTGTCCCAGCTTTTTTGGAATCGGGTAAGTCATTTGTGTGGCAAACTTCATTCACAAGAACATTTGATAAGAAAGTGTGAATGGAAGTGAAAGGATTCTTTTTTTCTTCTTCTCTTCGATCAATGTAAACAAGGTCCAGATTGTGTTGGGATGGCAGGCCTTTTCTCTTTCTATGTATGCATAGTGCATGCTATATTTCAGTATATTTCTATTAGTTTTCCAGTAAATTATGCCCCTGTCACTGTTTTCATGTATAGATTCTGAGATAAATGTAAAATTGTACACAAAAAATTGCAAAATTATTGGGAGTTTAGTTTCAAAAGGCCTATATTTTGATGGTTTCCTGCTTTTGGCAGCCAACAATTGACCTCACAAAGCTCTTTGTGGTAGTCTGTGTGTGTCATATATATATATTTCCTACCCATTACCACTGTCTTTTTATGTAGCTATTTATCCTGCACTACACTAAACAACAGATGAATTTGTGTCAATTTCAGTTTAACACTCTTTGATGTCAACAACAAAGGTAGTGTAGTGTCTTTTGTCTCATTGCATCACGCCATGGCTTTTTTATTATTTGCACTTTATTAATGCACCATTTTGCATTTTATACCAATCATAAACATGCGACTCAGCAGACTAAGATTTAAGATATCATGATGTTGGCCTTTGAAAACAAGTCATGTACAGATTGTGTTCCAGTGACAGGAAGGGAGGAGATTTTATGCAAAACATCCATAGGTACGCTTCAGCAGATGCATACTGTTTTGTTTTGGAACCAAGCCTGTCATGTGGGTTACAGCGCCCGCAAAGGCACGAGCCATAACGGCTTCATCCTACATAGGCTACTGCCCGTCGTTCCTCGTAGCAAGCGCTCATGTGCGTCACTGCAAAACGCCCATGAGAAAAGCGGCTTTGACACCTTAACTTAAACAGTTAAACTAAAGAAAAAAATGTGAAACTGAAACTGCTGCAGGATGATGTGGTGAGCCCTTACAGTTTGAGAAAAAGGATTTCCTCTAAAGACAAGACGCTGCGTTCAGTCTTAGTGGGGCAAGGGGTTGGCAGTGACCCCCAGCGAACATAGAACGACTTTACAAGTTTTATTAAAAACAGATTAAAACTCAGTCTAATATAGATATTTGTAGTTAAACAAAAGGGCCAGAAACAGAAATGATTCATGTTTCCATGATGGAAGATGGCTGATTCATAGGGAAGTATGGAATAAGTCCATCAACACAATCTTATGATCAATAAAATCATGTGAATAAATATAGATGTCATCCCTTAAAATAACTTCCCAATATTACAAGGCCATGATATGGTCAATGAGTCGAAATGGGGTGCGTAATTTTATAAATTGGGCTTAGACAGGGATGAACACTGAAACTGACTGTTGCTTAATAGAAACTCTCTTAGCCATGCAATTTGGGACTTCACATCAGATAGAAATGCTAAATTTAACTTATGTAAAACTTATGTAACAAATTTAAAATGAAAGTAAAGGTTCAATAACTAAGTAATAATAAGTAATCTTTGGTACTCCTTACAAATATGCATGTCTTAAAATAAAATAAAAACAGTTTACATGAATGTTGAAATTAGACTAAAAATCAATCTGCAAAACAAATCAGTTCATCAGATTGTTAAATATTGAGAATAATAGCTGTCAAATTTCACTCAAGACTTAACTCAATAGATATTATACTGGAAGAACCTTTAAATGAATAATTTAATACTAATATCAGTTGTCTGCATAGCACAGAAGCTTAAATTCATTAGCCAGTTTCATATCTGTTGATGCAGAGCAGTTTCATGTTTAATGTCTAAGAACACAAATCTTCCCATATGCAAATACTTTCAATTGTGAATAAGGAAAAGAAAGAAAGAAAGAAAGTGTATGAATAATATATGTTCTCAATGAGGGGCAATTTAGGATGTTTACCTCATGAGTCCCTTTTTAGCTTTCCCCTCAAAGCTTCTAACCTCACGCCGCAATTCATCACCCATTCAAACCTGTAGAACTGTTGGAGTTGTGGGGCAATGAGTTGTCTGTGTACTCACAGCAATCAAGCGCAGTTGTGCTGGTAGGAAAGCAATAATGAATGCAGCCAGATCTTCAACTTCAACTTTCCTGTAAAAAGCCAAAAAAGCCCATCAATACCTCAAAATAAATGTTTTCCCACCCTGCAGAACGCAAAAAAAATTGATTTTGAAGAATGTGTGACCGAAAAAGATTGTTGATAACCAAACATTTTTGATGACCATTGACAAAAATATTGAAAAAATATCTTTATGATCCACCGAAGACAGTAAATTACACTATATTTAATTTAACTATCCCTTTAATATTAGCACGTCTTCCTTTTTTCTTTATGCAATATAGGCATATTTAGCCTAATTAAAAAAAAAAAAAAAAAAAAAAAAAAAAAAAATATATATATATATATATATATATATATATATATATATATATATATTGAAATTAGCTGAAACATAAACCGGTTACAAACAAATAATCAAAACTGACCAATTATATTGATCATCCAAATAAGTCATAACATGCTTTCTTAGAGATATTTTGATGTTCAAAACATGGCTGTACAGGAATGAATCATCTTTGGGCAAATATTATATCAATAGATAGCAAGTTCTTAGGTCCTCATAATTTAGGGTCAAAACATCACACACACACACACACACACACACACAATCTTTGAGAATAGGTGATCTATACGGGCAAATATCTTGTGGACATGTTTCACTGCTCAAATATGTACAACCAGCACATTGAAAGTTCCACTGTTTTTTTATGCAAAGGCCCTCCATTACGTTCACAAACTTTCAGTAATCTATGTCTATCTGTTAGGCTCATGTATATGGCTTTTACCTCAATCACCCTGGAGAGAAAAAACCACTTGTTTTGCATCATGGTTTGGGCCTACCCCGCTAGTCACACTAAAGCATGATGTGACACCTAGAATTGTTTGTACAGACGGTGTAATAGTAAGTCATGGAAAGAGGTAAGCTCATTCAAGCTTACACTGCTCAGTTAATGACAGCTAATTCAATTCCATAGTGCTCAATTGTTTCTTGTAATAACCAGCACTGAGGCAAAATTCAACAAAGGAAATCAATGAAAAGAAGCATTTTTTCTTTATTACAATTACTGTATTATTGCATTAGCAAAAAAAAAGTATTGCTTTAACACAAATAATACAAACATGGGGAAATATGTATAACCATTAAACAGATGATTTGAACTACAATAACAAAGCAATGAACAATGAATTTAGTCCACTGTTTGAGCTTTATAACTAGCCTGACCACATCAAGATGTTTTGTATGGAAACTCACTATTGACAGGGCTCAATCCGAGAGGCGGGATAAACAGTTGTCTTTCAAACTCCCTCTGAACGGCGAGCACGCAATTGGATATCGCTACAACCAACCAGAGCAACGAAGGTGAAGCAGAGCTCGATGACAGATTAAAATTTCGCCGTATCCGGTCGGCAAAACTCAGAACACATCTTCCCTTCTTAAGAATGACTTCAGTGCCGTTCTTTGTTCTTTTCTCAGAGAAAAGCTTAACTCCAAGTCTTCCAGAGTCACGGTCAAAGCTGATTCAAAAGGGCAGCCGTTCGCAAGCCCCGTCTACCAACTCTAGACACGATGTGATTGGCCCCACCAGAGTTTGGCGTTTACAGCTCAGAAGTGCATTGAGAGTGGCTAGACGACACTCGCGGCAGATTAGATTTGCTGCCGCTAGGGTGCGTTTAAATTTCTAGGCTACTGTATAGCGGCATGTTAATAAAAAACAACCCCCCAAAACTACTTTATACTAAAAGATTGCTATTTGCCCTTGAGATTTCACATAATTGGGTTACATCAAATATGTCTTTATATAGTTTTTTCTATTCAAGCCACAGTATACTTCTCAATGTGTAATAATGGAAAAAAAAATTGTCACTGATTTTGGGTATTTTAACATTTTAATGTGGCCAGCCTATGGTCGGCTGTGAAAGTCTTCTGGTGAAATAACTTATTTATAACTAATTTAAAAAATAATTTCATGAGATATTCAGGAAGGAAGCAACTTGACATAATAAAGCATTTTTATGCTTTATTCGATCTAGCATAAAGAAAATTGGGTGCCCTGTGTGTGGTCAGTTTACTGGTCAAGAACTTGTTTACTCAACTTGAGAAAAAATGAGTAAAGATACAATATTGCAGTAAATATTGACCTTGTCCCTCTCAGACAGAGATTGGTATACTTTGGTTTTACAAATTGTGTACATCATATTTAATGAGTGCTGTTATTCTTACATGGCTACATCCAGCGGTTTGGAGACGTTTGGTGGTCCCCCTCGGTTAAAAATGTGTTCTGGTGGGCACCACAACTGAAAGATAAATATAAATTATTTTTTATTAAAGCATCTATGTTAACATACCATTGTTAATTTTAACAGAAAAGCATACTGGAAGTGGGATTTGGCATGGCAGAACGTGCGCAAAGACCGTTCCATTTATAATCACAAAAAATGTGTCAGTCATCTCTGTTCGCAATCTCACAAAGTTTCATTTATAATCAGTGAAGTCGACTGCACATTGAATTATTTACAGAATCTACTCACCACTCAAAATGCCAGTTTTTGTTCAGGCTACATTGCTCAACACGGCAAAAACATTGTAAAGAGAATTCTTTACGTTTTCCAGAGCACAAACACAGATATGCAGCAGATTGTTTGCCAAATATGTTTTGCCATGCCAATATGCCATTATTATGGAGAAAGCTGATGACCAGCAGCCATGGCCAACGTTTCCCTCTAAGAAGTATGAGGAGCAGTAGGCAGTGGTTTGACTTTGACTAGACAATTCCACACAAGTCTAGACTTCATGTTCAGGGGAAGGCTTTGCCCAGACCTTGCCCAGCCTTACACACGCCCCACCTATGAGTGCGGCTCATCTTGTTGATAGACTAATTTCATAAATTTTCTTAAATTCACCAATGTTACGTGATTTTAGCAGTTTGGACCACGTGATCCTAACTGCTGAAATCACGTGACATTGGCATTCCAAATCATTGATCGATTAACTGATTCACAGCCGTTTTAATATTTATTTGAGGTTTGAAAACAAACACGGAAGAGAAGACTGATGTTGAATAAAACAGTAGTTTTTGTTATTTTCTGACCACAATGTATTTTCGATGCTTCAAGAGATTCTAATCAACCAACTGATGTCACATATGGACTACTTTGATGATGTTTTTATTCGCTTTCTGGACATGGACAGTATATGCTCTGGGACTAAAATATAAAATATCTTAAACTGTGTTCTGAAGATGAACGGAGGTCTTACGGGTGAGGAACGACATTAGGGTGAGTCATTAATGACGTCAATTTCATTTTTGGGTGAACTAACCCTTTAAGTAGCTGTGTAACAGGAACAATACGGTACCCAAAATAACCGTCTGTTTTCATAATGGTTGTAAGAGGCAAATGACTTGAGTTTCAGTAGAAAAGCATGCAGGCATTATTTTAGAATAAATGGAGCAAGGGGGAAATGTGAAAGATTTCTGTGGTTCTGGACCCCTTACAGTCATCTCTGTATGTGTAGGTTCATGCTCACCTGTGAGCGCTCAATGTACATGTAATGCTTCCACCATCTGCGTAAAAAGAAATGCCAGAGATGAGACATCTATTCAGTTCATTACTTTTATCTGAGAAGCTTACAGAAGATTCCCGCAAATGCCAGATAGATTCATGCTCACCTGTGAGCGCTCAATGTACATGTAATGCTTCCACCATCTGCGTAAAAAGAAATGTCAGAGATGAGACATCTATTCAGTTCATTGCTTTTATCTGAGAAGCTTACAGAAGATTCCCGCAAATGCCAGATAGATAGATAGATAGATAGATAGATAGATAGATAGATAGATAGATAGATAGATAGATAGATAGATAGATAGATAGATAGATAGATAGATAGATAGATAGATAGATAGATAGATAGATAGATGGATAGATGGATAGATAGATGGATGGAGAGATGGATAGATAGATGGATAGATAGATAGATAGATAGATAGATAGATAGATAGATAGATAGATAGATAGATAGATAGATAGATAGATGGATAGATGGATAGATGGATAGATGGATGGATGGAGAGATGGATAGATGGATAGATGGATAGATGGATAGATAGATAGATAGATAGATAGATAGATAGATAGATAGATAGATAGATAGATAGATAGATAGATAGATAGATAGACAGAATTTTCCTTTCAATTTTCAAACTTCTGTAATATGCATAAGGTGATGATGACACAGAGTAAGAGAAATGATTGCCAGTAAGTAACCCCCCCCACTACTTAACCACCACAGGAAGCTGGTTAGGAATTGTCTATAAAATAACGGCACCCCTAAAGCTCATCTGTACATCTCTTTTGTTGGCTGAATATCAAGAAAGGTTCAAGAACAAAGAAAGAGAACTGAAGAATGATTTTCTCTGGAGTCATCCTTTCTGCTCTGCTCATGTTTCTGCTTTCTGAAAGTGCTCAGTGCAGAAAAGTCGACTGCAAGTCTGAGTGTTGCTCATTTGTGGAAGGCTTTCCTGTGAGGCTGAAGGAGCTCCGTTCTGCATACAGAGAAATACAGAGGTTTTATGTAAGTATATTTAGAATGTTTTTATATATACATATTAAATATAAAAGTATATTTAGACTCATTGCAAGAAGTCTGAGCTTTGCCAATCCAAATCTGCAAGGCATTTCTGTTGTGTTATATTGAGATTTGAGGTTCTCTCTAATAAATTTGTTTATATTTGTTCTGCTCAGGAGACCAATGATGACCTAGAACCATTACTAAACGAGAATGTGCAAAAGAACATCAATGTAAGTGCCAAGCTCCATACATTTACTCCCACAGCACCATACCAGAAGTTATTCAAATTTAAAATTAGTAACAGAAGTAGTAATCATACTGAAACTGAAGGTTTTGTGCAAGACATGCGCAAACCAAACGAAAATCTCACCAAAAATCTGCACATTGCTAGGGCGGTAGCAAATAGTAAAAAACGGTGGGTGTCTGAAACAGCTCATTAAGGATAAATCTCATTTATTTGATCCATAGAGTCCTTATGGATGTCACGTCATGAACGAGATCCTGCGCTTCTACTTGGAGACCATTCTGCCAACAGCAGTCCAGATGAACCACCTCCAAACACCCATCGACTCCATTGGAAGTATATTTCAAGATCTTAAGCGGGACATGGTGAAATGCGTAAGTCCATCTTTTAGTCATTAACATGTGAAATTAGTTTAAAGGATGAAAGATCTGATCTCACTGATGTAATTAGTGGCACATTCAGATTAAATCTGTCCACCCTGGTGACAAACACATCTACAGACTTTTAAAACCTTCTGGCTGACCAGCAAATCAGTTTAGACTGATTTGAAGATGTTTTTAAGCAGAGAACTCTGCCTATGATGGTCAATACCTTAATAAAGTTGTGTCACTTAAGTTAGGATGTGGGCTGAGGTGATTATTTTTTTGAAAAACGTAGTTCAGGCATATTCAGGATGTCGTAACAGGGCACATATGTAGAAAGCCTATGTGGATTTTCATTAGCAAGAGCTGTTGCAAGTGAATCAAAATGCCTAGTACTTGTTGCAAAATGTTATGGTGAGGAAAAGAAGGTGCCGTTTAAAATTGCAAACTACATGAAATAACACATAAGTCTCTCTATGTTACAGAGGAACTACTTTTCTTGCCAAAATCCCTTTGAGTTTGCCAGCATAAAGAACTCATATGAAAAGGTAAGTTGTATACAGTGATTTAATGCTAAAAAGAATAACGTTGCATCATCAAAATATATTCTACTCTAAAATCACTTGACATGATCAAATTGTGTTCAAACGCTATTCCAAAGACTGACAACATCTTGTTCTCTTTAGATGAAGGAAAAGGGTGTTTCTAAAGCAATGGGAGAGCTTGATATGCTCTTTAAGTACATCGAACATTATCTGGCATCAAAGAGAGTCAAGCACTAATAGGATGGTTGCTGTGGATTGGATGGTGGCCATGATGACTTGAATCAAGTCTGAATTCTCTGAAAATAAAGAAAGGACAATGCACAGATCAAGCAAATACTGTAGGATATGGAAAAAATGGACTTTATCCTTTAACGTATTGCTTGGACATCACCATTCCATCACACTACTTTCTGATGCACTGCAATGCCAACCTCCTTACCTTCAGTTTCTGAAGTTCTGGAAAATGTCAAAATGGCAATATTTTACACTGAACTAAAACCATACAATGTTGTTTAAGTCACATTGACCAGTATAATTTTAAAAATGAGTTGATTTTTAAACTTGTTGGGGTAACTTGAAAGTCTACTGATATTTATGTCTTTTATAACCTTTATTTATTTTTTATATTTTATGAGCTTCAAGGTTAATTTAACTGTATTGTGCATATTCCTGATGCTTTTATTTAATGTGTTACAGAAAAGTGTTATCAATAAATTATTGCAACTGAATAATGCAAACATTTCCTTTTTTGGCTAATGTGGTTTAGTTGTCTTCCTCGTGGTGTGCTAAGAGTTCGTACTAATCTCTTCTGTTTACATCGAAGACTACATTGTTTTGGGGGAACAAGTTCTAAAATGACAATGCATCAAAATATGGCTCCTTGTGACTTATCATTTAACACTATCATTTACAGGGTGTGTCAAAATGAATGAGTAAGGGTTAAAACATGACTGTGTTAACCTCATAACTGACCTAAATAGAGCAGTTACCAGCAGCACAGCAGTCAGCCCTTTACTGTAAATGCTGCGATGCATGTCTCACCCTAATGAGATTATCTATGTAACAGCTAACATTGGCCGTGGAGCCTTAAACCTGCAGCCGTGGTGCGAGCTACTGAGTAAGCAAAACAGTATGGGAACAAGACTCTAGTTTCAGTTGTGACAGAGCGCAAAGCAAGGCTTGGGGTGGTTAGCTGGATGGTGTAGCAAATGAAATTGAAAACTTGTGCACAACAACAGAGGACAGTGATACACCAACCCCATAGTCTGTGTATGAAACCTTGCAGGGTTTTTGTATGAAGGTAGCTCCAACGTAAACTGGTTGCAAAATCTTCCAAAGCCCCAAATATGTAGTGACTGCAAATGCAATGCTTATTTCTCAAATATGGAATTATAAATTTTCTTCCTTTCTATCAGCTAACTACACATACAGAATTGTGGATACCATAGGCATCTTGCTACATCCAAAAACCAGATAAAAACGAATTAGACATGCCTTGATCCCTTTCTACTTCTGTATACTGCCTGCAAAGTCAGCATTTTTCAGGTTTAGAGTTGTCATGCAACATGCAAAACATTGCTACATACATGCAAGGCGATTAAATGCGGTTTCTCCAGAAGTCACTGTGCAGAAAATAAAACAGCTGATTACACAAATACAACACTGCATTGATTGCCTACATAAAAAAGTCCCAATGAAAGTTAGTAGACTAATGTTCTGTTTTCAGCCCTAGAAAAAGCTGATATGGCAAAAAGTCTCCAATGACATTAAACAGACATTACACAGTAAAACAAGTTAAGATGCAAAAAGGAAACTGGATATTGACAGCCAAATGAATAATCTTAATGGGTCAGTTCTTGCAGCATCTTGCGCTACTATCATTGTCAGGGAAACACTGACAGCAGAAACAATATGTGTGACTAAGCTATTATTGAGTCTTGCTATCTTCAAACTGATGCTTCTGAATTTTTCCCCAGAAACTAGTGGTGAAAAAGCAGCAAGTGTTGTACTGTTACAATTTTGTTTTTCATTCTGCACTACACTGTTTCTATCCATAACATGGGAAAATCAAATCTGCAATGTTTCCGCAACAAGCAGCCACCAAACCACAGTGTGATCTTGCCAAGTTGTTGAAGACGGGGATGGTCATGTTACCATTGATTCATAAGGGAGAGTAAGACCTGGTGCTCTGTGTGCAGTACACCCATATCTTCTGTTTGACAGTTAAAACATTTGGTCTTGAAGCAGCATTGCAACTCGGTTACGAGTTGCAACTACTATTTTCTTTCTCTTGGTTTTTTTGTTCTGTTCTTGTTTTTCTCTCTTCTGTATGTGTATGTACAAACCGATTCCAAAATAGTTTGGACACTGGTACAAATTGCCGGTGTTGGTGAGGTGGGATGCCCTCTTCTTTTTATAACTGTCTCCAAACATCTGGGGACTAAGGAGACAAGTTGCTCAAGTTTAGGAATAGGAATTTTGTCCCATTCTTGTCTAATAGAGGTTTCTAGTTGCTCTACTGTCTTAGATCTTCTTTGTAGCATCTTCCTTTTTATGATGTGCCAAAATGTTTTCTATGGGTAAAGAATCTGGACTGCAGGATGGCCATTTCAGTACCTGGATCCTTCTTCTGCACATCCATGATGTTTTAATTGATGCAGTATGTGGTCTGGCATTGTCATGTTGGATAATGGCAGGTCTTCCCTGAAAGAAACGACATCTGGATGGGAGCATATGTTGTTCTAGAACTGGGATATACCTTTCAGCATTGATGGTGCCTTTCCAGATGTGTAAGCTGCCCACGCAACACACACTCATGCAACCCCATACCATCAGAGATGCAGGCTTCTGAACTGAGTGCTGATAACAACTTGGGTTGTCCTTGTCCTCTTTAGTCCGGATGGCATGGCATCCAAGTTTTCCAAAAATAATTTCAAATTTTGATTCATCTAACCACAGAACAGTTTTTCACTTTGCCATAGTCCACTTTAAATGAGCCTTGGCCCAGAGAAAATGCCTGCGCTTCTGGATTATGTTTAGATATGCCTTCTTTTTTGACCTATAGAGTTTTAGTCTTCAATAGCAAATGTCACATTGGATTGTGTTCACCGACTTTTCTGGCAGTATTCCTGAGCCCATGTTGTGATTTCCAGCATCCAGTATGGTTTTCTGGTCTTGACCCTTACGCACAGAAATTGTTCCTGATTCTCCGAATCTTTGGATGATATTATGCACTGTAGATGATGATAACTAGGGATGCACCGATACCATTTTTCCAGAACCGATCCGATCCGATATTAAAAATGTTGAGTATCGGTCGATACCGATACTAAACCGATCCGATACCAATGTAGTTTTGTCTATGTAGAATTTCTAAGCCTTAGTGTGTAGAATTGAATAAATTAGATTAGTGAATAATACAGCAGCAAAAGTTATAAAATCACGAGTGCACAAAAATTGTATAAAATCTAAACATTTAGTTGGGAAAAAATAAAGGAAACCATAAAAGTGAATAACTGTAGCTGTAAATCTGGTAAAATATGTTACACAAATATATATTCATGAAAAACAAGTAAATATATTTATAGAAATAGGGCCTATATACTATATACTTGGAAAGTTTCATCGTGTTGAGTGTCGTAACCGAACGCGACAGTTTAAAGCTGAATGGAGAGTGACTGACAGCCGCAGTGGAGGGAAGCATTGACGTGAACTAATCTGTGCTCGCATTAAACGATGGAATGGCTTCAGAACACTTATAATATAGTGCACGAATCGTTGATGCTTTATAAGGTTTTTGTGCCTTTTGTGGGGCACTGGGGCTTAACATTAACACAGAATATTATGCGCACAGTATCGAATTTGGATCGGTCCTGTCTGTCCGATACCCGATCCGGCAAATAATGGCAGATCGGAGCCGATACCGATCCCGAGTATCGGATCGGTGTATCCCTAATGATAAGCTTAAACTCTTTGCAATTTTTCTCTGAGAAACTCCTTTCTGATATTGCTCCACTATTTTTTACCACAGCATTGGGGAAAATTGGTGATCCTCTGCCCATCTTGACTTCTGAGAGACACTGCCACTATGAGAGGCTCTTTTTATACCCAAATGTTGCCAATTGACCTAACAAGTTGCAAATGAGTCCTCCAGCTATTCCTTATATGTACATTTAACTTTTCCAGTGTCTTATTGCTACCTGTCCTAACTTTTTTGGAATGTGTAGCGCTCATGAAATCCAAAATGAGCCAAAATTTGGCATGACATTTCAAAATGTCTCACTTTTAACATTTGATATGTTATCTATATTCTTTTGAATAAAATATAAGTTTATGAGATTTGTAAAAACTGCATTACTTTTTTATTCACAATTTGTACAGCTTTTGTGGAATTTGGTTTTTACAGGTCCTTCTCAAAAAATTAGCATATGTGATAAAAGTTCATTATTTTCTAGGGCTGTACTAGAATAATCGAATATTCGAATATTCGTTTCGGTGAGGTGGCATTCTATTTTCAGTTTTGAGATTCGAATATTCTTTTTTTTTTTTTCAACACGTGACTTCCGTTGCGGACTCATTCTCACTCATGCTTGAAATAATAATAATAAATTATAAAAAACACCGCAACTTGCTTTCAATAAAAGCATTGCACATTTTAAAGATTTAAATTAACAAAAAGTCAGAATAAGACAAAATAAATCCCTTATATAGAATAAAACAAATTGTAATAGATATTACATTTTGTGTCATTTTAAAAACAATTCATTTATTCTTATTCAACTGTTTATAAGCATGCTACTGTGTTCTTTATTTATTACAGTTCATTGAAATCACTGTGTGTTACTAATTTAATTTCTGTTTTGGGATTCATTTGTTTTAAAGAAAGGTTCGTTATTAATACCTTATTAAAGTTCTTGCTCTCAACCGACTTTGTGTTTTGTATCACTTGTGCACTGTCCGTTTTCGGAGCATAAACCTGCCCGTGTAATGCGTACCGGAAACTGTTCTATTTAAAAGATTATTAAATGTTTATTAATATTTAAAGAATGTGTGCCACCTGATCATATTGCACCAAATGCAACACTGCACTCCACTGGGTCTGCCGCAACACATTTACGATGCCGAAGAATGAAACGTGAAGTCGTGAAAGATGATACAAATGCAAACCGACACTATTATTATATATTTAGCCCCACACACCGAAGCTTCGAATATTCGATATTGATTGCCACCTAAGCTTCGAAGCTCAAAAAATGGCATTCGAAACAGCCCTATTATTTTCCATAATGTAATGATAAAATGTGACTTTCATATATTTTAGATTCATTGCACACCAACTGAAATATTTCACGTCTTTTATTGTTTTAATACTGAGGATTTTGGCATACAGCTCATGAAAACCCAAAATTCCTCAAAAAATTCAAAAAAATCTCAAAAAATTAGCATATTGAAAAGGTTCTTTAAACGAGCGATTAACCTAATCATCTGAATCAACTAATTAACTCTAAACACCTGCAAACGATTCCTGAGGCTTTTAAAAACTCCCAGCCTGGTTCATTACTCAAAACCGCAATCATGGGTTAGACTGCCGACCCTATCCAGAAGGCCATCATTGACACCCTCAAGCGTGAGTGTAAGACACAGAAAGAAATTTCTGAACGAATAGGCTGTTCCCAGAGTGCTGTATCAAGGCACCTCAGTGGGAAGTCTGTGGGAAGGAAAAAGTGTGGCAAAAAACGCTGCACAACGAGAAGAGGTGACCGGACCCTGAGGAAGATTGTGGAGACCGACTCCAGACCTTGGGGGACCTGCGAAAGCAGTGGACTGAGTCTGGAGTAGAAACATCCAGAGCCACCGTGCACAGGCGTGTGCAGGAAATGGGCTACAGGTGCCGCATTACCCAGGTCAAGCCACTTTTGGGCTACAGAGAAGCAGCACTGGACTGTTGCTCAGTGGTCCAAAGAACTTTTTTCGGATGAAAGCAAATTTTGCATGTCATTCGGAAATCAAGGTGCCAGAGTCTGGAGGAAGACTGGGGAGAAGGAAATGCCAAAATGCCTGAAGTTCAGTGTCAAGTACCCACAGTCAGTGATGGTCTGGGGTGCCATGTCAGCTGCTGGTGTTGGTTCACTGTGTTTTATCAAGGGCTGGGTGAATGCAGCTAGCTATCAGGAGATTTTGGAGCACTTCATGCTTCCATCTGCTGAAAAGCTTTATGGAGATGACGATTTCGTTTTTCAGCACGACCTGTCACCTGATCACAGTGCCAAAACCACTGGTAAATGGTTTACCGACCATGGTATTACTGTGCTCAATTGGCCTGCCAACTCTCCTGACCTGAACCCCATAGAGAATCTGTGGGATATTGTGAAGAGAAAGTTGAGAGACGCAAGACCCAACACTCTGGATGAGCTTAAGGCCGCTATCGAAGCATCCTGGGCCTCCATAACACCTCAGCAGTGCCACAGGCTGATTGCCTCCATGCCACTCCACATTGAAGCAGTAATTTCTGCAAAAGGATTCCCGAACAAGTATTGAGTGCATAACTGAACATAATTATTTGAAGGTTGAGTTTTTTTGTATTAAAAACACTTTTCTTTTATTGGTCGGATGAAATATGCTAATTTTTTTAGATTTAGATTTTGGGTTTTCATTAGCTGTATGCCAAAATCATCAGTATTAAAACAATAAAAGACCTGAAATATTTCAGTTGGTGTGCAATGAATCTAAAATATATGAAAGTTACATTTTTATCATTACATTATGGAAAATAATGAACTTTTATCAATATGCTAATTTTTTGAGAAGGACCTGTATATCATTGATCCCATACCTTGTATAAGCTACTGTTTTGTCAATTTGAAACTTTGCTCAAAAAACAAATAAAGCAACATTGCACATTACAATTTCTTAGAAATGCTACTAGGATAGAGTGCTTGAAGTGTCAAATCGTAGTCCAAACTGTATTACCAGAGAACTGAAAGATTTTATACTAAACAGAAGAAAGTAAAAAGTCTAAGAAAATGTGTCACGAGTCACAACTGAATTGATCTGGATAATTTAGTGCAAGTACCGAACACAGAAAAATAATGATGGAAATGACAAACATGTGAGATGTCGTATTCTGAAACAGCTTGTTCAAGTTTCTGTCTGTTGGGTAGGCTGTCAGTCATTTCCTCTCAATTGGTTAAATGCCTGCTATGTTTGACGTACACACACACACACACACACACACACACACTAAATTGAGTTAGTTTACCAACAATGAAACTACATTTAAAACAAAATGGTTTCAAATGCTGTTTGCCCAGGGAGATACTAATCAACACTATCACCCACATCTTAAACTGTTCCACTGAAAGAAGGTGCACTTTTTGCATTTGGAAGTAAGATGCTGTGAAAGCAAGATGTATCTGTAATTCACGGGTAGTGTGTTGTACTAATAAAAGGTTGTGTACTAATAAACATTTACCATGGACATTTTTTTCTTCTGAATGAATTTATTCTGATTGATGAATCCGAACTCCTCACCACTAGTGCCAGCCTCTACAAGAAGTTCAGTACAGCTCCTCTTCGTCCTCCTCATGTTCCGCTGCACGTCTGTTCTCATCCTCGCGCAGGCAATTGAAAAGTCTTAATGTTACTTGCGGCCTGATGGATAGGTTCTCTCCCACGTCAACGCGATTTTTTAAAGTCCTTTTTATCGAATTTTGCATCGCTGCTGTTTCTCTATCACACAACTGCAAATTACAGGCTAAGTGAATAGGTAAACACACTTCATGAAGTCACAGGCGCGAGCCGCGTCACATACATGAGACAGCCTATTGCCTCAACAAAGCTGTCAATCAAACATCATGCAAAAAAAAAAAGACTGTAAAACACTATTTTTATTTATTCCAGTATTTGAGATGTTATAATAATTTTATGTTAAAATAATTTAAACAACTGTTATTTAACAAATATTATTAATATATTAAAATAAACTGAGGGGGCCTGTGCCCGTCAGGCCCCTCCGCTGGCTACGCCCCTGCCAGAAAAACGTTGGTTCTAATAGCCCCCGCCGCTATTAGAGACTGGCCTTTATTTGCCTTCGGTGACAGCGAGACCGGCCAATGTTGGAGACCCGGCCGCTAATGGAATACAGGCCAGTATTAGAGGATTTACGGTAAACATGAAACTAAACCTCCAGTAGGTGGCAGCAGGTGGCCGTCTTAATGAGTCAGCCATTGAGTCGTTCATTCAAACGATTCATTCGAACACTGAATCGATCAGTAACACACTTGTTGCTGTGAGACGCGTTACGGTTCTGCTGTGTGTGAACGATTTTCGCTGCTGACATCAACCAAAGCACTCAATATTGCATCTAAAATGTAAGTGACTTTAAGTGAATGTAAATGTAAGTGAATGTTAATTAATTGTTTATGAAACAGTCATATGAATGCAGTGTCATTTTCAGTCGTGATAGTATTCAGGAAACAGCTTAAACGCTCTAGAGTTGTAATTTCTCCTCGAGAGGCTGCACGAGCGTCAACAGCGCGACCTTGTTATGGTCAGTTCATCATATATATTTTTATCCACCAATATTGATCGCCACTTACACTAAATTAATGCACAATCATTCGTGCATTTTGGTGATTTGCTAGTTATTTTTTGTTTGCAGGCTCTTGTCCGTCGGGCAAGTAAAATTCTTTTTCACTTGTCCCTTCAAAAAATCCACTTGTCCCAGACTAGCGTTAATGTCGAGCCCTGTAGTAGCACACCAGCGCAACTCTGCCGTCATTATGTTTAGTCCCGCCCACCGACTCTATACGCGATGTGAATGGCCTGACCAGAGTTTGGATTTTAAAACTCAAAAGTTTATTGAGAGTGGCTAGAAGTAGAGGTGTTCGATTCCAGGTTTTTTGGAGTCGACTCCGATTCCCGACTCCCACTGCGGAAGTCTATGGCATTAACTCCTCGACTCCATTTACATTACATCAATACAGGGTTAGAAATCAGACAAAATTGCTGTTGTTACACACTTAAATTATTTCCTCCCAACACAAAGTCCTAAAATCCTCTTATTAAAACCACACACTTTTAGCACGGCCATCCAAATTAGTCCAATTTAGCGATGACTTTCGTGGCTATCAACATTTCTGTATCTATTACATAACCTAGGAAGAGTCACGAAAAAAGATGTTGTCGAGTGATGCCGCTAATCGCAAATGATCATTGTCTTAAAAGGTGAGTTAAAGATACTATACATAAAATAATGCAGACTATTGATGCGTTTCTTCTTGATATTTTTATGATTTATGGTTTGTTTAATAAACACATGGATACCATGGGAAACCAAATCTATATTTATTGCAATAATATATAGCCTACCATCAATTAAACTAAAACTAATTTCGGACACAGCAAAAGAGTCGACACCGAGCGTCGATTCCTGTACTGGAGTCGACCCCGACTCTGGGGCTATTCAGAGTCGAGGAATCGACTCTTTTGGAGTCGACTCCCCTTCACTAGCTAGAAGACACTCGCAGCAGATTAGATTTGCTGCCGCTAGGGTGCGTCTAGATTTCTAGGCTAACTTTTAGCATCAATTTCCAGCATTTGTTCATGGGGTGAACAGGGGGTGACATGGGTATCTAAATCAGAAAGGGATTATTACCCTTTAGGTGTGGTGGTACTAAGAACATGAAGATGATTCATTTTCTCA
This sequence comes from Pseudorasbora parva, assembly GCF_024679245.1. Taxonomy (NCBI): domain Eukaryota; kingdom Metazoa; phylum Chordata; class Actinopteri; order Cypriniformes; family Gobionidae; genus Pseudorasbora; species Pseudorasbora parva. Next base: position 23,137,352 of record NC_090193.1, read on the forward strand.
TAACGTTACATTAGCATGACTCAGATAGCAAGTTCGCTTGCCTACTAATATAAGCCTACCTCACATAAGATGTGTAGTAAACTTCAAAGACTCACCAAAAAAAGAAAACCTGTTAAGTAAATTAGTTAACTTGACTCATGCCAAGCTTAAAGCTAGCGTTTGAAGAAAGTAGCACTACACTACAGTAGTTTGTTAAATTTAAACTAACGTTACCTTATTGTATGTGATTGTGAACAAAGCTGTAATTTGTTCAAAATAAACACATCTTCATAAGACAAAAAACCGCTGTTGGCTGTGCATACGTGTTTGTTAAAGATATTGTATGTAGGGTAGGCTCTGCCTCATGCTAAGACAACACCTATCTACAAGGAATACATGACCGATTAAGTTACCATCTCCAAGCTACAAATAGTCCACAAAACCCCTTAAAGTCTTCAAAAATGTATTTTGCAACTATTCATATTATTTAATACAATTATTTCACTACTAGTTAGCAGTAAAGCTGTTGACATCTCACCTGAATGTGTTGACGTATTCGCGCGGTGATCTCTTTATCTTCGGATATGACGTCGAAAGCGATAATCACTCGTTTAAAAACAAAATAGAATATAAATTGATATAATTTAATTAGCCAACATTATAGTGCACTGGATACAGCTCAGCAGTTTTACTACTAATAATAATGAATTAAAAAAAAATAGTAGGCTACATAACCTAACGTATGTGAACCTTAAAAAGAGCTCTTTTTAAGGTTAACATCATAGACTGTAAAATAGCTTATGTTACTATTTTAAAGGGGTACTTCAGCGCTGGGAAGATGAATCTGTATTTAAAATGGGTCATCAATGTAGTAGAAATGTGAAATTATTTTTGAATTTGGTGTCTTCTAGACTGAGAAAAGACAGAAAATGTATTTTTGTCCCATGGGGATGAAAGACTACAATTCCCAGAATGCTTTGCTGCCCCGTGAGGCCATTCCCAACACCACCAACTTGATTACAGTGACTGAGTTAGAAGACACTACAATTAAAAACTGAACGTGTGTGTTCAATTTAATGAGTGAGTCACCGCGCGAGTATCACAGCACTGAGCACTAACTGCACGAGTGATGAGAGCTGAGGTAATCGCGACTACACTCGCGGCATACATTCACAACGCGAGTTCAGTCTGGCGTGTTTCAGTTCATGCCTTTGCAAGCTTAATTTTTATAGAAATTAATTTGAGAAGTTAAAAGACTTACATTGCTCACCATAGCTCCGTTTAAATGAGTGCCTGTAGCTGTGGGCTGAGCTCTCCCTGCCAGCTGAGTATAATCTCCCATCCCCCATGCGCAGATTCAAAACATGCGGAAATGGCTCCCTCTGCTGGCTGTAGTCTTTAGCCTTTGGCCAAACATTCCTCCTATGATGCAAAAATCGTCAATTTGCATCATAGGAGGAATTTTTCCAGAAATAAAATGCATAAATCTCTCGTCTCAGGGGGATATGAGGGGGGAAAGCACAATCATTTGAATATACTCCAGGGTTTCTACTGATACAAAGCCATATGCTAATCGCTGAAGTAACCCTTTAAGCTCTAGACTAGAGGCCTTCGACACTCCGTATCTCCGGGACCGAATGGGATTCTCACTATGCCATTATCATCGCAAAACATTAGATATTAAGCAAACTATATTTGATCTTGTAATTGAAACATCAAACAACACAAAAACAATAAATTAAATAAATTACTTGTTTTCCAGCTGAAATGATCCTCTCGAAAACGAAATGGTCTGCGTTGATCCTTCTCAGGATTTAACCGCCAAAACTTCTTTTTTTCTCACACGGATGAGTTCCTTAACTCGGGCCGAAGGTAAATACACGTCGCTACATGTCAGTCAGCCAACGCGAGTAGGCTACAACTGCGTTCAGCCGATGCTGGCCCATACAGAAAAAATATGTCAGTCAGCCAGATGTGTAATGCACAGTCGACACGGATCTGGCACATTATCATTTCACCGATGCCGACAGTAAGCGTAGTGGCGCATTTCAGCCGGAATCGGCCCAACTGCGCTTGCTATTCTGGGACCAGACTACAACATGAATAGCGTTAGTTTTTTTTTTTTTTTTTGAGAGAGATTAGATAACTGGTAAGGCCGGCGGATGCTGAATTAGGCGGGATTTATCATACAACCAATAAATAAATAAAGAGCATGACTAAATGCATGCAAAAATGTATCCGTTTAAAAAAGCTGTCTAGTAACGTCGCTCGCTCAGAACGGTGCGACTGATTCAAAAAGAGTAGGCCTAATTTATTCCCAAATCAGATATTAAGTGTAAATTGTAAACGTCTTTATAACTGAGATATTGAAAATCAAGTGTCAGAATTATAATCTATAGAGGTTTGCAACATAATACTAGAAATAGCGACTCAGAGAGAGTAATTTTTTCAGAAAAAACGTTTTTTTAACGATAAATAATAAAGACAGAGATTTTTGCTGTGGTCAATAACTCACAAGTGTGGTCTATCAATATCAGATGCAATGTAAAATGAGTATAATTTTTCTTTGAACAGGTGGATCAAAAGCTCAGAAGACAATACAAGCTAGATTATTGTGTTACTCTTGTTTTTATTAAATATAGGTCTACCTGAGTCCTATGAGTTGTAACTGACTACCTTGCCACAATGTAACTGCAAACATATTTTGTCCTTTATCTTTGCCAAAAAATATATATTAAATACAATAATTTAAAATTTTAGTTAGACCGGGGTATAGTTGTAACACAGGGCAGTTGTAACAACTCCAATATGTCCAATCAGAAACTAAAAAACCTCTAATTCACTTTGCACATGCTCAGTTTAGTACTTATCGTGATAAAGTAGAGCTCTGTGGCAGACATATAGCAGATGTTAGAGTAAAACAACTATTTTGATGTAAGAAAGGTACTTTTTTTATAACTTTTTTTTACTTTTGTTTCAGGAATTTCTGTTTTAAATACATAAAACTTAAAATATGTTTATTGTGTCTCTGTGTAGATATTTGTCATTCAAGTAGCGCTAATGTTTTAGCTGTTAGCTGTAAGATGGGCTAGTTCATGGATATGACTCTGGGTTAGTTGTAACAGAGTCACACACACACTAAGGTGACCGAACGTCCTGTTTTCCCAGGACATTTCCTTCGAGTTATGTCCTGGCCATAACAATTTTCTATCGATACAGAGGGGGCATACTTTAAATGTATTGTAATTAATAAGGCAAGTTTGAGTAAACTTCGAGTATCATTTGAGTATCTCATTGCCGGGCCGAGTGTCCTGGTTTTCGGTAATGAAAATATGGTCACCCTACACACACGCACGTGCAACTGTTCAATTTCAATATTTTACTATGGCTAATGCTATGACTGACAGTTTACACATGCTTACACAAACAATGCTTGCTCAAGTTCAATTTATTATGGTCAATTACTATGACTGAGAGTGACACACACACATCGGTTATATTGAAAAGTTATGAATAAAAAGCTGTCAAAATATAGATATAAATATAAAATATAGCTGCAAGCAGCCATTATATTTGATTTTTGGATAAACGGTTCAGAAGTTATAATCAAAAATAGGCATTTTTCTTTTCTGCAGACCAGTAGGTGGCGCTGCGCTGAAACGCTGCATGTTGCCTCAGGTCATGCTTGTGATGACAGGTACCAATTTTGGTTCGAATACGATAAAGCGTTGCGGAGATATTGCCTTAAGTGTGTTTTTGCAAACGTTACGTAAAATGTTTTTGCACGTCTATCGAAAACGATATGACGAATCAACATGATTTGCAAGATTTTTTGTCTGCATGGTCTGAAGATGATCTGTTTTAATTTTGGTGAAAATCGGAGCAACGGCCTAGGAGGAGTTCGAAAAATTAGGTTTTTAAGAAAATTGCATACCGGAAAATGATATCATAGGGTGCTATGATGATAGAATCGGCTTGAGCCAAGGAATCAGAGAAAAAAATAATTTTGTTTCTAGCTATTAGGGTTGAAAAGTTATTAGCATAAATATGTGGTGGCGCTAGAGAGAATGAGTTAGAAACTCCAACTTTGGTGTGATTACTAATGGGACTATCCTCTATCTGTGTGCCAAATTTCATAACTTTCCTGCAAGCGGTTCTATGGGCTAGGTTCTAAGAAGAAGAAGAAGAAAAAGAAGAAGAAGAAGAAGAAGAAGAAGAATAGGAACACTAACGGTTTCAAAAGGTGCCTTCGCACCTTCAGTGCTTGGCCCCTAATTATTTCATTGCGTTATATTTTACACCAGTGGATCTCATAACATCTCACCCCAGGGTATGCTACAACTAACCCAGACTATGGGTTGAATTGTAACATTTCACTCCTTGTGTTTGAAACTAAACCATGCATTTTCTGTTTGTGTTGCAAAGATAATAGTTATCTCATTTAATAGCAGACACCTGTAGCTAACTACAACCATCTCCGGTCTCCCCTACATCAAATGTTTCAAATGTAACTCGACAGTACTAAATTGTTTAGAATATTTTTATAGGCAATGTCAATCCATTTTATAAAACATTTTTTCAACAGCACGAACAATCTGAAAATGTAATTCAATTAGCATAATTTGACAGGTAAAGTGAAATACACTGATTATCTCCTCACCACGGTGCCTGTTAGTTGGTGGGATATATTAGGCAGCAAGTGGAATATTTTGTTCTCAAAGTTGATGGGTTACAAACAGGAAAAATGGGCACACGTAATGATTTGAGCGAGTTTGATAGGGCCAAATTGTGGTGGCTAGACGACTGGGTCAGATTATCTCCAAAACTGCAGCTCTTGTGGTTGTGTTACCGGTCTGCAGTGGTTAGTATCTATCAAAAGTGTCCAAGGAAGGAACAGTGGCGATCTGGCGACAGGGTCGTGTACAGGGCTAATTATTCGTGGGGAGCGAATGCTGACCCGTGTGGTCCAGGCGTGCTACTGTAGGTCAAATTGCTCAAGAAGTTAATGCTGGTGGTTCTAAAAGAAAGGCGTCAGAATACAGTGTATTGCAGCTTGTTGCATTTGTGGCATACAAGTTCCCATGCTGACCTCTGTCCACCACCAAAAGCACCACGGAGCAATAGAAGACGATGGCCTCGTCGAACGAAACACATTTTCGTTTACATCACGTGGATGGCTGCGTGGAGCGTGTTCGGCGCTTACCTGGGGAACACATGGCACCAGGATGCACTATGGGAAGAAGGCAAGCCAGTGGAGGCAGCGTGATGCTTTGAGCAGTTTTCTGCAAGGAAACCTTGGGTCCTGCCATCCATGTGGGTGTTACTTGTGCATTGTTGCAGACCATGTACAGCTTTTCATTGAAACGTTTTTTTCCTGGTGGTTGTGGCCTGCTTCAGCAGGATAATGAGCCTTATACCACAAAGAAAAAATGGTTCAAGAATGGTTTGAGGAGCACAGCAACAAGCTTGAGGTGTTGACTTGACCTCAAAATTCCAGAGATCTCAATCCAATCCAATCTGTGGGACGTGCTGAATAAACAAGGCTGACCCATGCAACCTTGCTGAGCAAAACTTCAAAGAGCTGAGTGAAACTGAAGAGGCCACAGATAGAATCATAATTAAATATGAATAAAGTATTAAGTATTAGAAAAAAAAGTACTGCTAAGAAAAATAATGGAAGTACACTTAAATTGCGATGTGTGATTAGTAGAGTCAACAGCAAGATGTCGGCCTCTCACACAACAACCCAGATTCAGAAGCATAGCATATAAAGAATGAAAGGGAGAACAAGTCGAGTCTTAATGTGGATGTTCCCCTTAGCTTAACAAAAATGCTGGAATTTGCTCACCCTGAAGTTGTTTCAATCCTGTACAAATTATTTTTTTCTGCTGAATAATAAAAAATAATAAAAAGTGTAACACTTTTTAAGTATAAAAAGTGTAAGTTGATGGGCCCCACATAATATGGGGAGAAAGTAAACCAAGTCATGGGGTCCATCAACTGTTTGGTTACACATATTCTTTAAAATATATTGTGTGTTGTAATAAAAATTCATAGTTTTGGAAAAACTTAAGGTGAGTATGATAAGATGACAGAATAACATTTTTGGGTAAACTGTCCCTTTAAGGAAAATACTGCATTTTAAAAAGGGCCACCTTAGGCCATTCTAAATTCCCATCAGGGCAGGCAAGGCTAACAGAGGATGGGAAAATGTGAAATCAGTTATGAATCAAGGATCTTTAAACGTCATAAAATGTCAGGATTTTATTAATTGGTTTGGAAGATGAGAATGATTACACGACTGTGCATAATCAATCTCAAAGTGAATAAGAGGTTTTAAGAGGCAAGTTGGTATGATAAAAACATTTTTTAATTAAAAAAAAGACATAAAATATAGATGAGATACTGTTCATACTAGGAATGATGGTCATAACATAAACCTATGTTTAAATGAGACACAGGCAGTTGGTTTTTTTGGTGTTTTAATCCAAAGTTGAAGCAGACCAAGACATACGTACAGCAGTCAGATACTAAAAACTAGACGTATATCACCATTTTCCGGTTAGTATAAAATGTTGTGGGAATTCTAGTCGGTTTTTCAACTTTTCTCAAATTGTAGTCTTTGCTTTGAGAAATGAATGCATTAGGGACAGGAAAGATCTTAAGTGGCAATATCAAAGAAAATGCCAACATCAAGTTTCCAGACTTGACTAAAAATATGCATTATTTGCAAGAGGGGCACTGAAATCATTTGGGAGATATCTGCTATTTGAGAGTATACTCTACATGTTCGACATTGTGAGCATTAAATCATGTCCTTAAAAAGATGATTAATCACAAGACAAATATGAATTATACAGTTCAGTTAAAAAAAAAAAACGATATAGAAAAAAAAAAAAAAGGACAACCTTTCAGAATACATCAATCAGTGCAGCTCAGTCCATTGGTTGCACAGGATTCCCTTAAACATTTCAATAACACAAGGCCTTAAGTCAAAGGGGCATTTCTTTGTTCCTTTATCAAACACCTGGTAACCTATAAGCTGCTTTCAAACACTTACTGCATGGTAGGCATGGAAAGTACACACAAACAAAAATGCACTGGCATAATGAAGAGTACAGTCGACAGTTATCAAACACAGTATGTTCATTCCAGAGCCAAAAGAACAACCAACTTAATCCCTTTCACAAAGATCCCGTTTCATAATTCATTCATTATACACTTTAAAAAAAATACAAACGGACTTTGCGGTTCAGGGTGGTGACTATGTCTACAGGTTATTTTAGTAGGTACATGTGAAACGAAATGCCAGCATCGGTTAACATTCTTTACAAATCTCTAAGGAAAAACCAGCTGGACACAAATATGCATAGAATCGATTCGAGGCAAATCAAAGAAGTGTGCACCCAAAGCAGTGTGCAATAAGCGTATCGCAGAGCATGAATTAAGAAGAGGGCTGAAAAAAAATGTGCTGAACTGGCTTCCCATGATAAGCTTTATCAAATACCAAGGTGAAAGCAAAGCAGTATGATATTTTTTCCTCTTAATCTGATGACCAACATAAGGCTAATTGGCTCTAAAGCTCAAAAAAGATATACTTGACAGGACCCTGAACAATACTGACAAACAATTTCACAGTAAAGAACAGAGTGTATCTACATTCAAAGAGTCATTTCAGAAATACAGTTCGTCTGGACACCAGTACTGACAGCGTCTCTTGGAACTAGTCTTACTGTAAAAGAGCATTCAAGTGCAGAAATGAATGACAAATGTAATGAAGAACAAAAAGGAAAGCAAGCATTATGCAGAGGCCCCTCAGAACATGAGCAGAACAAAGGAAACTGAATAATCATGCTATTCCAGGGAAACTTTTTTACAAGCCATCCCGTAACTCTGAACATTTTTAAAACAAACAGTGGTAAATGTGTGTATAACTCATGAACTCATGTACCGATGGCTTTTGATTTTGTTTAAAAATGAGAAACAGGAAAAATAAAATGCAAAAGAAAGGTAACTAAATTAGCATTCTGATTACCCCACTAAACACAATGTGAAAAACAGTACTCGTGAACACTTTAAGGAGCAACTTAGTGGATGCCGGCTGCTTCACAACTCCAAAATGAATAGTTTTGTCTCATAATTGTACAGCCCCTCTTTTGGTAGCAAAGTGGTGTATTAGTTACAGATGTTGAGTGATTAAAAAGAAATAAAAAAAACAAACCTCTTGTTTTAACTTTGTTTTTTTTGTTGAGTTATTGCTTCCTTAAATCAAACTTTTCAACTATTATACGAGTGTAAAATGTGTGTGCGCATGTGCAACAGAGTGAACGTGTCCTTAGCAAGCAGGCGTCTCATTTTCAGGAGCCATATTTTTGGCTTTCTTTCTCCTCTTCATCAGCAGCGGATTGGATGAGTCTTCAATCGTCTTGATTTTGATTTGCTCATAGTCAACTCTCATTGTTGCCAAGGCACTAGTCATTTCCTCCTATGAAATAGAGATATTAACATGAATTAAGATATGGATCTCAAGTACAGTAATGTTCTGAAAAGCCTTTTGTGTCGGAGGAGGCCTCACCTTGACATCCTCCCATGTGTCTTTCTCTTCTTTCAGAACACGGCTGGTGTGTAGCGGCGTCTGTGGTACCTCCATTGATTGCTATAGCCACACAAAGAACCACATAACATAGTAAGCCAAATATAATGTACAAAGAAGACCCATTTGTCATGATCACCACAACGTATATTAAATAATGCAAACATTTACTCACATTGATCCAAGGGTGGTTCATGAACTCTGTAATGGTCATCCTCTGTGTTGGCTCAGTTTTCAGTAATGTTCTGATGAGCTGTTTAGCTAATAAAATAGGAAGACTGAGTCACTCAAATCTATAATCATTCTTAGAAATGTGCAAAGCAAATGACTTGAAGATAACAGCATTCTAGGAACGGTTTCTCAAGTCACTTTCACAAAACAGGAACTTGATAGATACCTTCCTCTGACACTTCCGACCACTCAGGATTTGGAAACTCGTATTGTCCCATACGAATTCGTTTCTTCATACCAGGGGATATAGCCAATCCATGGTTGGAATAAAAAGGTGGGTAACCACAGAGCCTGGAAGTTGAGTAAAGTGAGAATTTTACTATATTAGACATACTTTAAAGGTCAGGAGTGACAAAACATTTAAACAGAGAAAAATGGTGTATGCATAACATACGAGACAGATTCACTTACAGAATATACATGATGACACCCAAAGACCACATGTCACAGGACTTGTCATACTTTTCTGGACCAAGAACCTCTGGGGCTATAACATGAAAAAGGATGGAAAGGTTTCACGAGTGGGGGAAAAAAAATCTATTTAATCAACATCTAAGTACTGATTATGATATTCTTACCAACATAATAAGGAGTATAGCAAGGGGTCGCCAGAGAGTTGTGTGTGGTCGTTTCCTTTGCAAACCCAAAGTCTGTCAGTTTGAGAAGGGCAGTGGGCCTTTTAGAGGTATATAAGAGGTTCTCTGGCTGCAAAGTGGATTTACAGACATAATCAGTAAAGAAAATGAGGAAGGCAAACCACTTTCCATCATTTCAGTAGTGGTCATTATAAGACACTTACCTTGACATCTCGGTGTGCGATGTTTATCGCATGTAAATACTGAATGGCCTCTCCTATACTCTTCATGATATCAGAAGCCTCTGAAAAGACAACAGAATAAGAAATCAGACAAAATATTAAACACACAATTGTGGCAAAAATCCTAATTAGTATTTGGGCATTTTTAAACGGATTTATATAAATGTATATGATTTGCAAAGCAAGAGAGTAGACAACTTGCCTCTCTCTGTGAATGCCTGGTCCCCTCTGTCCTGAATCCGACTGAACAGCTCGCCTCCATCCATGCTTCAAAACACATAAAAAACTCAAATTAACTGGCATATCACAAAACACAAGTAACTTTTTATTATTTTTATTATTATTTATAAAACATTATATGACATTAATACATAGTTAAGTGGAAAGACTAAGATATATATTTTATTATTATTAAAAACAACATCTGAAATTTAAGTAGCAGTACATTCAGCCAAACCACAGTGGATTTGAAATAGAAATTGTGAAATAAATTAGCTGTAACAATTAGTGACATATGTAACATATGTTTCTTCTAAAAAGCAAATTCTGATTGTAGACTGCCAGACATACACGTGCTGACCTACCACCGAAACTTGCATACAAATAACTTTGATCAAATACATATAAAAACCACATGAAGGGGGGATCTTTTCACCCATGTCCCCGTGTAATCATTGTGGTTATCATTTCCGACAAGCAAACCACTGCTGGGTGTGCAAGTCGGGTGAGCTCCATTTCTTGAAAATTTGCCAGTTATGAGAAATTGGGTCAGTGGGCATAGAAAGAGTTTCTCTCAACCCAAAAGAGAGGAAGATGAGGGAAGAGAGAAAAGGGATACAAAGGAGAGATCCGCTTAAGACTGCATTGTTATGATTTTGTTCATAGGACAATGATTTAAAACCCAAATTTAATCTACTTGACGTGGTGCTTGCACATCCATTATTGTAATAAAACAAAGCAACTAATTTGAAAGGAGTACACAGTGTGCTGCTGATAATGGCACATCTAAGCAAATACGAAGAATTGTGCTGTTCTCATATCTCCACTATGGGCCACGGCGTGCATGTTTAGTTTCATTTCTACAGCTCACCTAGAACTGCAGTCAGTTTCACGTGAAATCTTCAAACGCCTGACAGAGATAGAAAAACGCAGTATGAGTCTGACTGAGAAAGCTCACTGTGAGAAGGGGCTATGAACAACCACAACACGTTTCACCACTTTCAGTCTCACTAATCCCGACACTGTGTCCCAGACAAGCGATATATACACACTATAGCTAAAAGTGTGTGTGTGTGTGTTATGTATATATATATATATATATATATATATATATATATATATATATATATATATATATATATATATATATATATATATTTGTGTGTGTGTGTGTGTGTGTTAAGCGTTGAATATTGAAAGGCATGTGTTTTATGGTACAAACCACTAAAGCCCCACTGTAAAGTTGTGTTACATCATCATTTTAGTGTATAATTTTTCTTAGAAAAGCCATATTTGAAGCTAAACAACAGTGTTGGCATTTTCCATTTCCATCACCTGCTGCACACTCAGTTCTGATGACCTGTAGATTCTGTTTCCTGTGAGCTGAGTAGCTGGATGCCTCTATAACCTGATTTCTTGTAATCCATTCATGATCTTTTGCAGTCTACGATATATACCTTCAGCCAGCGTATCTTAATATTTGTATTATGACTAACAGCAGTGATATATTGATGATTCTATAAGATGGTAATGATGATACCCCATGAGCCACAAATACCACACCATCACTCATGTCTGGAAGCTACTCACACACTAATTTCTGTCAGACAATCAGGGAAAGAATCAACGTTTCTAAAGAAATACTACACTTCCCTGAGTCTCTTACATCAAAATGATGTATGAAATCTTGCATCATCCATAAACAATATTGCTCTTAATAAAAAATTGATTTATTACTTTATCATTTAAATAAAGAGCATTTGTGACATTTAAAGAGTCAAAGCAAGTCAGTAATGTACATACAATTGAATTGTGTAGAAATGTAAAGCAGTGAGAGGTCAAGTAAAAACAGAGTTGACTCCTTATGTTCACTTCGATGAAAACATCATTAAAGGTCCCATGGCATGGATTTTATTTTTTTTATGTTTTCTGAGGTGTACATATATTGTTAGTATGGTTTTTACATAAAACATTTCATAATTGAGAAATAAAAGTCATTTTTTTCTATACTGATATTAGCCCTGTGTCTTGAATGCTGTTTCAAGGGGCGTGTCTGCTGCGAGACTTCAGTGAAAACATCCACTGTTGTGATTGGCTGACATCTTTGCATTTGAAATGAGATTACAGAGGGGGCGTGGTTTAGTGAGGCGAGCAGCAGCACTCACTGCCAGTCGAGAGAGAGACAGAGCTGGGGAAAGATTGCTGAGAAAGTATTATTGTACAGAGCTCACGTTTATTTTGTTTGTATCTGAGAGCTCTGAATAAACATGAGTGAACTTTGCAACGTTATTTGTCTCACAAAATCCTTTCACCACAGCTAACAACAAACATGGCATTGACATCAATACAGTAAGAGCTTCTGTTGAGCATAACAGCGTCATTATAACGGCAGTTTGGACAAGTGTGCACTGCAGATATATGAGTGATTGACAGATCCGAACATTATAAAGAGTGTTCTTTGATCTCTCTCTGTAGTTTAATCATTTAAATAACAGATTTGTGTTATGCTACTAACAAAAACGACGAAGTTGATCGTTTTAGTCACTGGCTTGATTCACTGATGCATCAAGACGGCCAGCGACGGGACTGACAGTAATAAACGATTTAGAAAGAAAGTCTGTGTGAACTTGAATGATTAGCTACACATCAGAAATCACTGATTCCAGATCAGGCATTAATGAACACTGTTATTCACTGTTTGTGGTGGTGCTGTCGAATCCATATGGTAAAGCCGGTGCAGTGCTGACATCGCAAATGATAAACTGAACCCATTCTCTACTAATTCTCTGTTATCACGTCATGACAGGAGAATTCAAGATCCGCTCATCTGGGCTCTCATTTTCTCAAAGGCAGAGAAAGACAGCCAGAACTCATTTTACACCAATTAACATTTCTAGCCATGTGGGGACAATATTCAGGCTAGGGGAACTTGTACTAATGTTTAAAAAACTCATAAAATGAAAATATCATGCCATGGGACCTTTAACATTTCTGGAGAACACAAGGATGTGAACAACCTCCAGTCCGAAGACTACATGCAAAGGCTAGCTTACACAAAATGGTTCTGCTAAAAATACTCTAAATATCTGTAACGTTTATATTACACAAAATTAGTCCTCACATAATAGATACTCTATCTGTCAGTCACCAGAAGCCATTTGTCAGACTGCAGTGTTCCACATCAAAGACTGTCTCTTCACAAGATAAAATAATCATCTTACTAATAAACTTGTAGAGTGTGTATCATAGAAGGAATATTACTTACAGTATTATGAATTAACAGTAAATTTACATGCAAGCATTGTCTTTTGACAGCTTGGCCAGTAATGGAGTGAAGAAGAAAAAACAAAAGAAAAAAACATTGCTACTGCATAGAAAGCCAAGTTTTGCCCAAAAAAACTTGGAATAGAATAGAAAGCATAGAAAGCCAACTGCCCCTTTAAAAATGAAACTTCAGACACTGATAGACAGTGCTGAAAACACTAAACAAAAACATTCTCTAGAAAGTGGTGTTGACTTTTATTAGAAAATGACCGCTAAGACAAGATAACCATTCATTAAAAGCCTAGTGAAGATTATCCTTGCACATCCCATCCCTAAAAAAAAACGTATATTTCTAACCTCAAAAAAAAAAAAAAACCTTTCCCAAAAAGCCTAACATTTTTCAAACACACTTTGTAATGCACTTTGTGCTGTTGAACAGTGGTGACAAGTGCAGTTTGATTTCCTACAAAACAGGCAGTAAAAACATGCTAGTCAGCACATACATGACACCAAAAGAATAAAAATAAAAAAGAAACTGGGAGGTGTGATTTCTGATACAATAAAGGTGTGCGAGTTCAAGGCCAAGCGCATCCCTTTGATGTATTCAGTAAAAGCATGCAATTCAGCTAGTCAAATCATGGTGAAACTAGGTGAGATGGAGTCATGAAATATCATATGATGAGAAAAATCAGTATAAAAGTAAATTCTCCACCATGCAAATATTATGCATTTAGGGCAAGGTCTGGTTGCATATTTAATTTTGGCTTATATGTTTAAAATCTTATATTACTAAAAGTAATTTAATTTCAAGATTATACATATAAACATTGTGCTAAAAATGTGCATGTTTTGATGTTTAGACTGCTTTTTATGCCAATCACAGTAGCCTTGTAGAAACCGTACAATAAAAACTTTAACCGGTTGAAATTTTTGTACTGGTTTTTCATTTAAACTCTTTATTGACAAAATATACACAATGAGGTAGAAGGCAATATAAAACTAAACTACAAGATGAATATTGAAATGATTTTAAAATACTATATTTTATTTGTATTACATTGTTGGACTAGTTGAGAACATTAAAATATTTTAATAGCACCTTGAGTTTAAATTTAAAAATAAAATATGGTTAGCGTTGGTAAATTGCTATCAAACTGTTTCAGCGGCATTCCATTTAAATCACCAAGACTCTCAAAAGCCTGCCAGTTTCATAATGAAGCGGAAATATTATTTCGTTTTTGCAGTAACATAAAATGTTTTTGATGTTGTGTTTTGTGGCAAAGCATTAAATGTCAAACAAACAAATCAAAAGAGTGATATGGCTTAATGTCCTTTTGAACATCACAAAAGGGAATGAATTATTGAAATAAGTTTCGTTTGTTGCGTCGCGTTTCAAAGCGAAGCGTGCACTTTGCTTACGCAATCAGCTCATGATCCGATGTCATCTGCGTATCAGAGCAGCTCAGTCAATGCAGCAAACTCCATCTCTGCATGTGCTGTGAGTTTTACTTGCTTTTGGAAACGCAACTGGAACAGGTTACAAATTATTGGCACATTCACATAATTTCCAACATCTCTGAGGACAGATAATTGCAGTATCTCACCTGATTTGTAATGAGGTGCATTTGTAAACCTTTTTTCACTGAATCTGCATGTTTCCACCAAAAAACAGCTAAAAAAACAGCTCAATGGTTTAACTCTTGCAAGTGAAGAATTTAAGACGAATGTTTTATAATTTCCTAATCTAAAATAATATAGCCTACTTAAAAAATATTAATGTTTCATTTACATTTATTTTATGTAAAGACTTTTTATTCCCTTGTGTAATTTGAACATTGGAAATGGGTTGGATCTCTTTCATTTTTAACTCTCAAAGAGCACCAGATTGATGCATTGTACAATATTTTCTACCAGTATTGTTTATGCATGCCGAGGTCCATCCCCATTGTCTCACAAAATCCTGCGGGAAAAGCTGTTCAGTTAATTGATTCAAAACTCTGATTGAATGATAGATCTATAAATAAATAGGTCTGTACAAAAAAAATAAAAAATACTTAAAACACTTTCCACTTTAACAACTGTTCCCTTCTTTCTTCCCTGAACTCTAAAATCAGTAGTATGCAATTGAAGTAATCTATTGCAGACTTAACCAAAACATGATTATTTTGTGTCATTATATGAGAACTTGCATCCATTCGACTTGCATTTGTTACAGCAGGGACCGTCCCAATGAAGCAACCTGGGTTCAACTGCCTTGTCGAGGCGAGGACTACACAATGGTGGTAGGCAGAGAAGGTTGGTACCAGCTATCATACATGTCAAAAGTGTGGGAAACAACAGCATCTGGTTATGCAACTTGAAGTCTATAAGGAGAGGTCAACAACTAAGGAGTTACGTCATCAGACAAGGGACTTTTCAATTCACTCAAACATGAAAGAGGCACAAAGGTGTATGAGTGTTTACCGTAAGTAACCTCCAAACACCTGCTGGTAAACTATTTACACATATGAGGCAACGA
This sequence comes from Pseudorasbora parva, assembly GCF_024679245.1. Classification (NCBI taxonomy): domain Eukaryota; kingdom Metazoa; phylum Chordata; class Actinopteri; order Cypriniformes; family Gobionidae; genus Pseudorasbora; species Pseudorasbora parva. The sequence goes on from NC_090193.1 coordinate 23,152,973, forward strand.
AACCTTGACAAAACAATACAAATGAGTTAAGGGGCTGTGTAAAAAGAGTAACTAAATGAATCAAGGTTTTCATGACAATGCAATTCAGGAGAGACAGACACAATGCTCAGTGCATCGCAAATGTCAAGTCATTATATTTATCATGAAATATCTACTCAGACTGCAATTGGCCAAATGTTACCGATAAAACAGGAAGTGATTTGACGTTGTGTTCCCATAATAATGACTATACTTGTATATAAAAACTAGGGATGGGCATTTTCCCAAAATATTGTATTCGAATATTTGGGCTCATAAAAATCGAATATTCGAATATTCGTTTATTTAAATTAGGTATTTTGAGAAAATTAGAGAGACGTTTATTTCTTTTTTTCTCTAAACATGTCGTCACCATTTCTGAACAAGCTTATGATTAGGCAATGTACACAACATGCTTACGTTATATGTTAAGGTTTTTAAAACATTAAACAGTGTGTAAAAACATGTCTAAAGAACAAAAGCATTATAAGCTCAAGGAGAACGAGCGCAGAGCGCGTCAGTTAGCATGACATACACACACACACACACACGCACACGCACACGCACGCACGCACGCGCGTGCTATAGCCTACCGACCTGTGTGTGTGTGTGTGTGTGTTTGATATGGCTGATGTGTTTACTTTGTATTGTTTCACATTTTCATGTAGAGAGAAACTATAATGTTATTGGATTATGATATTTTTCTCGGTTGAGAAAATGCGCCACTGACAGGCGTTGCAGAGACAAAGATAACGGTTAACGTTAAGTGAAGTTTGAGTGAAGAACTTTGTGTTTTCTGTTCATAAACCCTCAAAGAACTTTAAAGGAAGCATTTGTCTCAAGATCATTTTGCTATCATAAGTTATCTCTGTCTCACTCGGGGTAGCCTTCAGATGAGCTTACCTGCACTCCTGAGCAGTGATCGCTCATTCCACTGGTGTTTGGATTTCATGTGATTCTCGTTTGTGGTGGTGATATCATTATAACTCAGTTTCAGTAATTGATTTCATCAAAAGTAACTCCATTTTGTAACAGCATTTTCAATTTTCATTGAAGTAATTCCAAACATTGCGAGGCAGACGACGACATTGTGATCAAATGCACTTAACTTATTAACCTGCTCCACAACGCCACCCAGTGGATTGAGATATAACTGCGAGATTTAGAGGGATTTCTCATGGATTCACTGTGTAGCCAGTTGCTTGTGACTTTTTATTTTATGTCATCCTACTTTTATTATTTTATTTTACCTTAACTTATTTGTGTTGAAAGAAATATTTTTGTAAATGTGTTAACTTCATCAAAACTTAATGTTACCCTTTCATTGTTATTTATGTTTAATTTTCAATGGTTCCAGTCGGGAGTTCCTACCAATTGTTGTAGGTGGGGCCTTAATTAGTGGCGCTCCTAAGGATGCGTTATCGCTTCCCCTTTAAGCGTTCGCGCCAATATATTCAAACTTGTATTTATGGCAAAAACAAATGCCTGATGATTTTATTCATATGTTTTACAGCCGGATGGTTAGGGATAAGGGCCACAACAGCAAAGGATACCAAGGGGGTAATCTAGCACTCGGAAAGCGTTCCACCCATAGGAGCGGCCATTGCTAACCAAGCCATCACCTGCTGTTAGTATCCCATTGACTCCCATTCATTTTTGAGTCACTTTGACAGTGAATAACTTTACATCTTCGGTGTTTAAAGACTCCATTTGTCCATTGTTTATTTATAAAGAAACACGACAATGCATAAAGGCTCCATTACCTTGTATCTTACACTATTGCCCCGTAGAAGCTGTTTTTATAAAAATTGGCTATTGATTGCGTCATAAACAACGCGACTCTGTTGCACAGTTGAGAAATTACCATAGACAGGAGGAGACGCTCAAAGGCAATCTTTTACTGTCTATGAGACAGTCGGGGGGACGTGGAAACAAAGTCTGATAAAGTCAAGGGAGAAGAATGGAGAGAAGCCGATAGTGAGCCAAAAGCAAAGGGAGAAAATATTTAAACAATGTGATTCAGATTTTACTTTCCACAACTACTAGAAGACCTACAACTGTCAGACAGGAGGCTTACGTCACATCTACGTCGTCAAGCTCAGTCTGAGCCTGTGCAGTTCGCTCAGCCATCAGGAAGTGAGTGCCTCTGATTGGCCTCATTTTCTGCTGTTGAAGTCAATGGGATCGCTCTGTCCATTTCTTTTACTGTCCATGTTTAATACCAAGTTGGTATGAACAAGGAAGTAAAGATAGTGCCTTGCCATAATGTTGATCAGCATTTACCATGGAGCAAATATAACCTAAACTAGGGTTGCTCTAGGTGAACCGTTTGTGAATGGAACATTCATATTCACAGAATTGTAAATTGCTTATGAATGGAAAGTTGATCAAAAAGGAAGTGAAAATGGAAATGACCACAAAAAATAGGGCATTTTGATATCTTTACTGAAGACAGCAGAAGATGATGACTCACCACTCCATTACAATAAGAAGGCACTTCCTGTTTTGGTAGAGATTTTCATAGACGTCAACAATTCTGACGATATGGGTACAGGATGAAGCCCGCCAGTGCATCTCCACCTCTCGTCTAGCTTTGGGACAGTCATGAAGCATCTACAAGAGGATGAAAAAGACAATTTACTAAAGTTTGTGAAAAAAGATTTACTATTAATAATAATAATAATAATAATAGAACAAAGCAAAACATAATGACATATTGGGGGGCACAATAATTATTATATTATATTAACATATACACACATATACACACACACACACACACACACACACACACACACACACACACACACAGAGATCAGGCATAACATTATGACCACTGACAGGTGAAGAGAATTACACTGATTATCTCCATCACTGTTAGTGGGTGAGAAATATTAGGCAGTAAGTAAATATTTTGTCCTCAAAGCTGATTTGTTAGAAGCAGGAAAAATGGGCAAGCATAAGGATTTAAGCGAGTTTGATGGCTAGACGAATAGGTAAGAGAATCTCCAAAACTGCAGCTCTTGTTGAGTGTTTCCAGTCTGCAGTGGTCAGTATATATGCATATAGAGAGAGAAAGGCTGGCTCAAGAATTGAATGCTGGTTGTGATAGAAAGGTGTAAGAATACACACAGTGTATCACAGTTTGTTGCGTATGGGGCTGCATAGCTGCAGACCAGTCAGGGTGCCCATGTTGATCCCTGTATGTCAAAAGTGCCAACAGTTAGCACGTGAGCATCAGAACTGGACCACGGAGCAACAGAAGGTGGCCTGGTCTGATGAATCACGTTTTCTTTTAACATAATGTAGATGGCCGGGTCGATATCTGTATTACCTGGGGAACACATGACACCACAATACACTATGGTAAGTCGGCAGAGGCAGTGTGATGCTTTGGGCAGTGTTTTGCTGGGAAACCTTGGGTCCTGCCATCCATGTTAATTTGACACGTACCTCCTACCTAAGCATTGTTGCAAACCATATACAACGTTCACGGAAACGGTAAAAGATCTCCTGCTATAGTCTTGGTTCCACATACCACAACACACCTTCAGGGGTCTAGTGGAGTCCATTTCTTAATGGGTCAGGTCTGTTTTGGCAACAAAATGGGGACTAACATAATATTAGGAAGGTGGTCATAATGTTATGCCTGGTCAGTGTATATACATAATATAAGCTAGATGGACTAAATTTCAAGTGTCCCAGAAAAAGGTATGAAGAGTTTTTACTTAATGTAATTATTATTATTTATTTATTTTAAATAAATTTGTTTTGACATTATGGTATATAGTATGTAGATTAATTAAAAAAATGTTTTTTTACTTTTTTATTATTATTTAAAAGAGTTATATAAGGCATAAGGCAGCAACATGTTAAATGTGAATGGAAAAAAACCCCAAACAAACAGTGGTTTTTAAGTGCAGAACAACCACATTTGAAGGTGCCGTTGAAAAGATCATTTTGGAGTACTGCCTCCCTCTAGAGGTAACAAGCTCTACATACATCCAAATCTATGAATTATGCCTTTGCCAAGAAGAAAAGGTTATTCTAATCTAATATTAAACATTTAAATATTGTAATTTTCAAATTCATACCAATGCAAGTGTGATTAAAAAAATAAAAATAAATTAAAAAAAAATTTAAAAAACTATTTTTTTGATGCAGCTCACTGGTAAGTGGCGCTATGGTGATCTATTATTAGAACAGGCCCACGGGCGACTCATGTGGTACTTGCGTGCAACCTGGGGGCCATGTTGGTGACCCCTGTTTTAGATGATAGAATATTATAATGTTATATAGAGTTATATTCGAACGTGTATTTTTAAACTGATATCATCCATTGGGGATTGGCTAGAATTCAGTCATGGCAAGTCACAATTGTTGTGGTTTGATGATCAACCATGGCTGTCATCAGTGTTTGTATCAATTCTTAGGACAAGATTATATGTAGTGTATATACAGTGACACAAGTGTAAATGTAATAAGTAAGTCAAGAAACTCGATGATCAGAAAGTGGTCAATCCTGACAAAACTGATTCTAGTCCACTATGCATCTTTTGAGATTGTGCCGATTTCTTTAGATGATCATCCTCCAAGGAAATGGGATTTAAATAAATCTTAGCTTAGTACCGTATTGAGTATTGAGTCAGGGTTGCACTAAAATGAAGCGGTGCTACTCTTTTAAATGTGTTTTAAGAGTGACCTCATAAATCCCCAAAATAAAGGAAAGTAATTTACTGCAGTTAACAAGCCTACGGTTTTGCCCAAATGTAAAGACACTAAGCAGAGATAAATGTCCTGCATACATTTTAAAAGGATGGCCTTTTAAAATATGCCACCATAAATGTTAAGAGAACAGCCACTTTCACTCCCAAATAACATTTCAGAGCCATGTAAAATTGAGCAGTGTTTTATGACTGCTAACAATTACATAATTGAAAATGTCAGACTCTAATTCCCAAGACCTGTAAAGTCACTGACAGCCGAATGTGGTATGGTCATAAAGGTAACTGAGGTTAAAAATAGCACTCTTTTAACTCTGAAAGAGAAAAGAAATGGAAAGAGAAATTTGGAATATCTAGGAATATCTAAGCATAGCGATTTAGAGACTCTTGTTTCTGAAATTGATGCTTTTAGGATAATAGTTAGATATATATAGCAAAATTAGCTGTCTCGATTCTAGTTTCCACACAAATGGTTGCATACGGGGTTTTTTATTGCTAAAAAAGTCTGACCTTGAGTCGTTTCCATAAATAATTTTACGCATATAGCAAATTATATTGTATCTTTTCCCATCCCAAATATTTGTAAAATGCAGAGTAGGGAGACAATTGAAATTTGTCAAATGAAAGAAAGAACACAGGATGCTTACTATCATAAAGGAAACAATAGAAAGATATTCTTGTCCATTCAAACAAAAGCACTTGAGTGAATAAGTATAAATAGAAAGCACAAAAAAAACTTATGGGATACAAAAACAAAAAAAAAACACATGAAATAGCTTTGGAATCTCAGGTTTATCCCCTCATTAAAGTAGATGGCCACTATTATGGCATGTTGTACTGCACCACAGTTATGTGTGACAAGCAGTGGAAAGAATCCCTCTGGGCAGGGTGGGGGGGGGGGGGGGGGGGCATTCGCTCTTGTCCAGATCGACAGCTTAGAGGTCTCAGGATTCCTCTTTTTGCACACCACCCACATCAGGCCTGAGAAACCAGCCTAGTTGGCAGAGCTTTTAGGAACTTGTATTTGCTTTATGCCAACCAAGTATACAGGTGTTATTCAGACCTACTTGACAAATGTGAGAAGATGGGCATCACAAATGTAAACAAAGATGGACATATATTAATATGTAGCATGTCAACAATGAAAATGCAGACAAATCTGATGCAACCCACATACTGCACACCAGACAAAGGCAGTCACAAACCCTCTCCCAGACCAAAGCCATCTCTTCTCAAGCACAGACATACATTTTTCATTTCAAAGTGGCATTTCAATAATGCACAACAGAACAAGTTTTTTTGTTCATCTTGGTAGAATATCACCCCTTATTTTTTCCTCAAACTCACATACATCAAGGTCCAGATTCACACTGTAGTTGCTTATCTGATGTGTAAGTGGGCAGACAACATGAAAATCTAAATTTGTTTAAAACTTTTGAAAACATGCCAATTATTTTATAATTATTACCCAAAACATTTTCATGAATTACACTAAAGTTCAATGTATTACACACTCATTCTCTAAAGTGTTCAGGTTAGGGGACTGGGACTGTTATGGCAGAAGCTTTATTTTGTGCTCAGTGACACATTTGTTTGTTGATTTTGATGTTTGTTTTGGATTGTTGTCCTGATGGAAGATCCAACCATGGGCCCTTATAAGATTTCTAGCAGAATCCATCAGGTGTTGATTGTTAATCTTTTGGTATTTGCTAGAATCCATGATACCATATATCTGAACAAGTCCAAGTGCAGGACCTCCAGCAAAGAAAAAAAAAAGTGATCCTTGGAGAGTCTTTGTCCACTCAAACGGTCCCTCTTGCCGTGCATTAGAACAATATACAAAAAATGTAACATCCTTTTGTGGCATATTTGTAACATCTTTAGTTGATTGGAACTTAATTATTGCCCTGATGGTGGAAATGAGGATTTTCAATGCTTTAGCTATTCTTCTGCAGCCACTTTCTATTTTGTGAAGCTCATCAATCTTTTGCTGCACATCAAAATTATATTCTGTGTGAGATGTGCAGATGTGACTCATTGAGATGAATGATTAAGGGTATATGGCCTTAGTGCCTCCTTATTTGTATACTCCTGTGAAAAAAGACATCATAGCTAGACAATTTAATGTCCCTTGTCACCCTGGTGTGCTAAAAAATGTAAATATGAATGTAAATATACTTAAGATTTTTATTCATAAAAAATTCTAGGGGTACCAACAATCGTGGCCAACGTGTTTTGGAGAAAAGTATTTATTTAATAATGTGATTTAGCTCCCATTTTCAATTATTTTACTTCAATGAAAGGTTGGTTTTTTGTGATTTTTTTTAATAAAAGATCAAAAGAACAAACAATGCAGATTTATTTTTTACTGTCATTTTTCATCATATTTACCAGGGCAGGGGTACCAACAATTTTGACCACCACTGTGTGTGTGTGTGTGTGTGTGTGTGTGTGTGTGTGTGTGTGTGTGTGTGTGTGTGTGTGTGTGTGTGTTAAAATCAATGAATATGATTCATTTTCTTTTGGTTTCTCTACCCAATATATTCAAAAATTATAAATGCAGTGAAAATACAGGAATCATTATTGGACTCGTGGAAAAAGGCATTGGTGCATCCCTAACCATTACAATTATCTGTTTTTACAAAGAGGTAATTTTGTTGCAGCTTACACACAAGCGAATTATTTAAATAGTTATATACAGAATTAATTATTTCAACCCTGCTGTTTGCATTCACTTAAGACCTAGGCTAACTGATCATGCTTACAGAATACGCAGGCCAACCTTAAAATTATTCTTCTTTGCCGTAACCCAACCAACCCTGACAATTTAGGACCGACTCAAATCTCATTTTAATTTTTTTTTGTTTTTAGTCCGCCCGATTTGCCGGTTGTAAATTTGCGTCAACACCGACCAATTTCTTTTTTTTTAATTATCAAACAATACAAAAGCAATAAAATCATAATTATATTTTAGTGAGTATTGTAAATATATAAATTGCCTAGGCCTACCTACAAAAGAAGGCTACTAGGGGTGCAACAGATCGAAGTTGGACCCACGGTTTGGTATGCACGTGACCCGCCGCTTTTTTTTTGTTGTGTGGATTAATCCTAATTGTTTAGCGATCGCAGAGTAAAAGACGGTTTCATTTGCCGATATTGCTTTTTAAGTAATGTTGTTCCTTTAAACTCGATGCCGTGTTTCAGTGAAACTACACACAGCAGTCGTTCACATGAACAAGACATAATCAGTCAACAATGGCTAGTGGAGGAGCAGAAAAACTTAAAAAGCCTCCTGCATCATTTACATTGCATGGGAGCATTTTGGCTTCCCCATGAAATATAAAGATGATGAATTACAAAACTGTAACAGTATGTAGGTAACGTTACTGTGGCAGCATGAGAAAGCCGTGTGAAGACCTGCTGATGCCTGTTTCACACACAGCCTACTCTGTTCACAAAGCGTGTTTTTTTTTTCCGTACCCATGTGAACAGATTACAGTTTTCACACTGCACGCAGTTTCAGTCCATCAATACGAAGTACAATGATATTTTCCGCAACGACTATTTTTTGCCGTGCTAGACGCGCTGAATTAAAGTGACCGCGCACTGTCTGCATTAAAACAAACATGTATTGATTCGAAAATCTAGTAATTTCTCCACAGATGCATATAATGTAAAGTGTACTCTGTTTCAAAGTCAACACATGGCTTTTTGCCTCGGGTAAAGCAAGGAAAATGGCATTTAGCTTTAGGTAAACAAATGAAAAAATGGAGAGCACTCTTTCTTGGAGGTGGAAAAACAAAGTTATTTATGACCTGTCGGATTTCTTTTAAAAAGATTTTTTTAAAATTAAAGAAAAAACGAGTTGGCTGTTTTTGTCTATTGTAAGTTCTAATTTAAAATGATAGTTATTCTAACATAGTCTATGGCCTGTTTCTAAGGTACTAGGCTATATAAATATAGAATAATACATTGATTTAAACATTGTTTAAATGTAGTGTGTTAAACATGATATCTATAAAAGAGTGTAGGCCTACAAAGAGAATTGCAATGCTGACAAGCCATGTTCAGTACCAACTTTTGGATTTATAAATAAATAAAAATAATGAATGTGTGTCATACAGGCGAAGGAGGTCTACTCTCTTCCTTGAGAATGTTGACGTCCTAATCTTTTGGATTTTTATTTATGTTTCATTATATGCTCAGGTTGTTTTTTAAATACACTTTAACAACTGAGTAAAATGTGATTTATTCAGCTGATCATTTATTTTATATTTGTTAAAACCATAACCATATAGGTTATGCTAACACCAAAAGTTGTTATACAATAAATGGAAAGCAAATAATAATAGTCTCATCCCCTTTATAGTTTCATCTCCCCTAAATGCCATTTTCCTTGCTTCTGATCCAAAAAATGATCCGATCCGTGACTCTTGATCCGTGATGTGATCCGAACTGTGAGTTTTGTGATCCGTTACACCACTAAAAGGCTGTTCTTTCTTTTAAATAAAAACCTGTGATGTCATCTATGTTTACTCTATTGGTTAACGGATGTCACACTATGGCCTGTGCGTTGGCTTCGTCTCATAACTCTCATTCACTGTCAGAGTCAACAGTTTCGGTTTCAAGAACGGTTCGCGCTTGGTAACGATGGCTGCGGCTACAGTAAACAAAATGTTTGCGGTCACCGTTCAAAGTCATATGGGTTCGGGCACCATAACACATCGAAGGACCAGGTCCTTTTTTTCCTGCAATAATGGCGAGTTTGTGTTCTTGAGTAGCACAGCAGATTTTTTTGTTTTAAAGCTAGAATGCATAACCTACTAGCTTTCCGTTTAATTTTAGAAGCTAACTTCAAAAGTGTATGAGATGGGGAATTATGAGATATGCTTGTGAAATACATCTGTATGAGCCAACATTTAGGCATGCGTTATTCAAAAATATTAATGGTCATTACCATGGAGTAAGCAATGCATTGAGTCACAATGAAGGCTAACGTTACGCAGTGACTGATGTAACCTAACCTGAAATACAAATAGGCAAAAACATCATAGGAAACACCATACTTCAGTTCTCAAAAATATAAATGCATAACTTATATATTTTTTTAAATGAATAGCCTTGTCAAATGACTATCGTTTTAACTTATATGGTGGAAAAGGTGATGTTTGCTAGAAGGATCGAGTGAACGATCTACGCAAAGTATCTACGGTTGTATTTTGTAATACAAAATAATACTACCCTTTGTCATTAGACACACTATTTAGTTTGGTATGGTACTTGGTGTTTCGTATTGTTACTGTACTAGCATCTTGCGTTATCTAGACAATGCTGTTTTTAAGAAACTTTCAATTTAATCAGAAATTGATTAAACGGTCAATAAGTGGATAAAATCGCTACTTACTGATTGTAGGAATATAGTTGCCACTTTCTTTAGTTTAAGACGCTGAGCGAATTTAGCTTGAAATGGGCCGAACAAACAAACGATCTTGAAATAAATTGTTGTGGTATCAGATTATAAACATCAACCATGACTGTTGATATGTTTTATCTGTGGGAAGGGTAGAGAAGCCCTCAGGTCTCCTGCACAGCCTGGAACATGACGTGTGTCCATGCGAGCAGCTTATTTTGTTGATTTGCTCCATTTCAGCCTGACAATGAACATGTTCGGACAGATGCAAATGTTGGGGTCGTGCATATAAATGATCCCCAATGCTTGCGTCACGGTTGGCGTTATTTTGAGAAGCACTTTTTTTTCGTGAAGTTTTGGATTCACGAGATTTAAATAAGAAGTAGGAGGCAATGATGTTTGAGACTCACAGTATGTGATGTCCATGTACTGAACTCTTATTATTTTGCCATGGCAAGGTTAATTCCATTTTTCATTCTAGGGCACCTTTAAGTTTAATTGTGGGTGACAGGTTTAGAAAATAGAAAACAAAAAGCTGTAAGAAACTTTGCTTAGGACTGTTATCAGTGTCCCTGCAACGTCTGTCAGTGGAGCACATTTTCTCTGCACCCGGCCTTATTGTTATCAGACTGAGCCACCAAGTTTGACCAGAGCATGTATATATCCTTTTTTCTCAACATGAACATGTGAAACAATATAAACACGATAACCATATGCTGACTTGAGTGTGAGTATACGTTCTGCGGAAAAAATGGTCCATTCTGCTTTTTATTCCATTCGCTCTGCTTCAGATTAAATGCTTTTGTCCTGTATATTTTTTTGTTTAAGACGACAAGATTTTAATAAAGTATTAGTAAATAACAATTAAAATAACAAATAAAACAAAGATAAAAAAAATGCCTCATAAGTCCAGCTCATTATTAGTTTGTTAACTAATTAATCTTTCTGTAAAGTGTAACCAAAAAAAAAAAAAAACTTGTCCTTTGTTAATGTTAGTTCATATTATTACTTTATGGTTTTATTATTGTTACACACTTTAATAGCCTTTATTTTAATAAAGAAGTTTAAATAAGCCAAATTTTAAAAAAGCTTTAAAAGTATTCATTGTTAGTTAATGATAACTATTGTGTGCGATAGTGTTAATGGCTACACAACCTTACTAAAGTGTTCCAGGCATTAAACATGCAATGCTTCCATGGAGAGGAAATATCAGGCACTTTTCAGCTAATCCAAAAAACACGTTTCCAGATTGATGCATATGCATCGTCAGGATTTGTAATCGATGCAATCGATTGGATTGTATGGAATCGAATGGATTTGTAATCGAGAAAACGAGTAAAACATTACACCCCCAATTATTTACCCATGAGCTGCAATTAACATTATATAAATGTGTCTAATTCCCACTTCAGATAGAGCTTCTGTGCCACTTCCGCAGTGCAAAGACGGATCGTTTGATGCTGATTTTATTAGATTGGTTACTGTCTGATTGTGTCTAATTGTTCTAACTGAATGTATTGTTTAAATTAACATTTTAAAAACAACTTTTTAAAAAGGAATTGACTCTTATAATGGTAAAAATGCCCCTGGGCAGTCATTTCAAAGGGACAAATAGCATCCTGTAATGGGAAAGTTATAATTGGAATGCATTTGATTGATTAGAAAGTGCTCCAAAATTTTTGACTGTGCTCCTTAAAAAAATGTTTTTAGAAGCAAGTGCTCCTCAAGAAAAAAAGTTAGCGTAGAGCCCTGCTATGCAGTGACTGGATTGAACAAGCTCGTTCTCATGAATAAATGCAGAGAAGTGCTCAAAACCGGATGACGTGGAATCATGCCGGCAGCCAATTACACACTCTGCATATGAATATGGAGATGGAAATATTTATATATTTATATATTTAATTGAATCAGTCGTTTTGAATTCTCAATAGCTTCATCTATGCTGTAGTATGGTATTAAAAAAGTTTTTAATAAATCAGGAAGCCTTTAAAAACAGTCTAATACGTTTCTTGGACTCCCATCCAAGGACTCGACATGGGTAACGCATTTATTAAATGGCAGTACTTTTTTCAAATAAACGAAATTTTATCGCAGTCTATTGCAAACCTAAACAAGATGACAAGAAACTGTGCCAGGTCTGTGAAAAACACTATTGTATAGATCTAAAATAAAGCCCAGTCTGGTAAGTTGAGACACCTCATTGTTCAAGAGATGTAATTATATGCTGAGCTGACGAACGGAAAGTGTTGCCAAGCCAACATAGACCAATTACTGCCGTCACTGGTCTAATGCCTTCTTTTTGTTAAGATGAAGAAGAAAAGCTTGAAACACATCCCTCAGAAACAAAGCACAAGGTTTGATCTCTCTCAAACGCCATGCGTTTCAGAGTGGATGGCAATTTACAAAGCATATGCGCTCAAAAAATAATTAGTATTTTTGGACAATTATGCACCAAACTGAAATGTCTTCTCCAAAATCGAGAGCCATTAGAGTTTTAATTTAAGTGGCACCAACTTTTGCATAAAATTACACTTATATAATGTTGACAACTTAAACGGTTTATAAAAATATTTTAAATGACAAGACTTTAATTTGCTGTCTGAATGCTAAATCATTTGTTACACCATAACTTTGGATTGCACAGTCATTCTGAGTAAGGTTTAAGAGTACACATGCTGTGACTGTGTAAATAAGGGAACACTGAAAGAAACTGCGTCATAAAGGGTCTGAAGGTGCACTAGGTGGATGTAGCTTGCGTCAACGGATCAGAGATTTGAAAGGCAGCCACCTGTTTACCTGAATGCAACTGAAACAACTATATTAGACTGTAGTGCCTCTAAGATATTAGATGGTTTTAACAAATCTGGCATGGATCATTTTGATTGACAGGGAGGAAAGGACATATGGCAGGTGGTAGAAGCTTTGTTTTGCATGTGAAGGGGGATATGAAAGAAGGGGTGGTGTCATGTGTGGTGTCTTGTTAGGGGGAGGGTGTTGGTTTTCTCCAATGAAACATGTGGTGGGACTGACAGTGCTCCAATTTCACTGCCAAGCCCCAAAGCAGCCTTGATATCCTGCTAATATCCTGACGACAAACAACTAACAGCTAAGACTTCAACATACAAACAAATAAGACTAACAGTGGCATATGGGTTCAATGTTTAGGAAAAACAAAAAGTAGTCATCGTAGTATTTTACAATACCATCAATCAATAGTTAATTTAAAGCTACACTGTGTGATATTTCCCCCCATCTAGCGGTGTAAAGGTATATGGCAATACAGTGAATAATAGTTTCTGTTCCTTTCAATTCTGATTTCGTTTCAACTCCTACGGTGGCCTATTTAGTCCAAGATTAACAGGGCAATCCCCCTCTTTACATTTGACACGGTGCCATTGAGTGTTAAAACGTGAAAGGCGAAAGTTGAATTTACGGGTATGTCCCTCTTTGGCTACTGTACTTTCAAGATGGAGGGGCAACATGGTGACCTGCATTCGAACCCCTCACCCGTATGTATTTTCAACGGCATATTATAAACTTACGAGAATACTTTATTACTTAAAAGAAATATACATTATACAAATATACATTAATGAGCGCATCTGTTTTTGAAAGAACTAAGTGTTTTAGCTAAGAATAAACTAAAAAAAGTTACGCAGTGTAGCTTTAAAATATATTCAAGTTCAGAACACCAATATGGAGGACCAAATTACTCAAAATGAAATAATTAAATAAACAAAGAATTCAATAAAACAACAATTAAATGTACCAGTTTATTCTGAAATAATTAAATAATTTATAAAAAAAATTTTTTTTATTAATTTAAAGGGATACTTCACCCAAAAAAGAAAATTCTGTTATCATTTAACCCACCAAACGGTACAAAAACTATGGAAGTTAATGAGTGCAGTCAACTGTTTGGTTACTAACATTCTTTAAAATATCTTTTTTTGTTCAATAGAAGACAGAAACTCATACAGGTTTGGAACAACTTGAGAGCTAGCAAACTTTGGGTGAAATATCCCTTTAAAGAATTAAATAATTTAATTAAATATTTAAATAAATAAATGTATCTATTTATTTTGTAAAATTACATGAACACAACATTTCTTGTTTAATATATTTCACAATTACCACTTCCACACACACACTATTGTTGTTTAAAAATCTATTTTTTTTCCTTATTAAATGTGCTTTTTCAAAAAGCTGCTTTTCATAATAATATGCTGCATTTACGAATGACGCCTATTTGACGAATCATGCATTTCCAAAGCACAATTTTCCCAAAGATTTTTTTCATAATAATAGAGGAAATATTACAAATGCTAATCAACAGGCAGTGGGCGGGGCTTGGTGCTGATTGGTTTGAAGTTGAGTCAACAGACACGACAGATTGATCTGTGTGTGGTGTTGTGACATCACGGAACACCAAGGGTGTTTTTCATTTCTTATTTGTGAGTGAAAATGTATTTTGACTCTATTGAATTTTCTAAAAACCTGAAAACTATGAGAACTGTGGCTGTGTTTATGTTTAAGGCAGTGCGTTTTTCTCTTGATCAATTCCTACCGTCATATTAATTTCCAAACAATTCCGCAATTTCCTCTCGCCACTTGCCAGACCCAGACAGAAAAAGTAATCAATCTGAAAAGATTTTCCAAATATTGCCAAGCTCTGTCCACTGCCTGTTGATTGGCATTTGTGAAAAGTCCTCTATTATTATGAAAAAAATCGTATTATTATATTCTATTATTATGATAATATTCTATCATTATGAAAAAATAATAATGATGATATTGCAATAATTTTTCAATGTTTTCAAATAATGTGATCATTTTGACATTTCAACCGATCAGTTAAGACACAAATCATAAACTGACATGATTGCGACTGCGAGTGCGTCTCAAAATCCATATCGAGTTTAAAAAATATTGATATATTTTAAACATCGAGATATCGCCCCACCCCTAGAATTAAGATACAAATGAAATAGAGAAATGTTATTGGTCTAACACCATTCATTTTCTGTATTATTTCGGTCCTTAAATACTAATCAAATGTTAAATAAGACTGGTTAGTCCTGTATAAATTAAATACTTTTAATCCAGACTCCTTACAATTAAAGCTATCTTTTGTTATTTTGTCAACATTAATTACAGACACATATTAGACGGCTGTCACTTTAAGCTGGTGCACAGATCCATTATACTGTCACAAGACATGCTGTTTCTTTCTCAGCTGTATATATAATTAAGATATAATAGACTGCGTTTACAGGGATACTGTATACTGATTGTTAAGACCAGAATTTTTAAATAATTTTGTAGGTTTTTTACTGTTAAAGTGCTCAAATCCATGAAAAATAACTTGCTCGCAAGCTGTTTGTGATGCGGCTCTATGTATGTTCTGAATAGTTAAAAAGATTAAAATGGTAAGACTTTAAATATATATATATATATTATGCAAAATATAAACTGTAGTGAAGATGCAACACTGGCCCGATTGTGTAAAACAAGGCTTCAACATATTCCACAAGAACAGAGAAAAAAGTTCTCGCTCCCAAGGTTGCGAGAACAAAATTACGTCATTTTGTTCTCGCAGTGCTGGTTTGGAAATTCTCTCAGCTTGTTCTCGACACATCGTCTGAGCAGAACATTTTTCTTGCGGCTGTCTGAGAACTATTGTGTGATTGGTCATACATTTAAAGTGGCCGTGGTTAATGCGGAGAAACGCAGATGATCGGCACCTGCTTTTCTCGTGAAGTATGGAATGTACTGGCCAGAACAAACTTTTATTCTTGTTCTTGCCACCTCAAGAAAAGAGTATAGAAATACTTGCAGAGTATGTTCTAAGCTTAAGTGAAAACTCTGTCAACTGTCCCGACTCAAAACAGAGAGAGACAGAAAAGACTCAGCAACACTGAATCACTCAAGTGGTTTGCAAAGTTGCGTCTCACAGAGTTTTAAAATGACAACATCAAAATACAAAATACTCCAACTATACTATCAAACAACTATGCAACCATCAAAGTCCTATCTTTAATACCAACATGTGTGCTTGAAAATCAGGTCCATCTGTTATCAGTGATTTGCCTTTTACTCGCTCGGTGGGAGCATAGCAGATGTGGCCCATTCACCTTCCTGAGGCCTAGTACAAAAGGTCCCCGCCGCAAGCACACAAAAGAACGGGGTGAGGGGTTTCTAGAAGATGGGAAGGAGGGGTTCGAGGTGGAGGGCCAGCATCTTCCACCTGCTTCTCTTTAGGAACTGAGGAGACAACCAGTAAGCTACTTACCATCTTACTTTGTCCCTGAGGATATGTTTGGGGAATGTGCATGGGTGTTTGTTTGTGATGAAAGACTATTGCTCATTGTGATGACTGGCCATCCACATGTCAGAGTAAACATGTTTGTGTCTTGATCTGATTAAAGACATCTGCCAGCTACCCCTCCGACTTAGCTCAAAAGAAGCTTTGTCTATGAAACATAATAACAAAGACACATCACAAATTACATCCTCTTATTCGTTCAGAACAGATATACGTTTTTTCATATAGTACTTTACATCCCCTTCCAGAACATCTCCACCAGCTTGTAACACTTACGGTCACCGCAGCTCTCTAATGTGGTACACCATGCTTGTCTTCCTGTGACAGAGTTTAGGGCCAGACACATTTCGGCTTACGCTCACATGAAGAGCTGTGGAAAGGGAATGTGTCTAGAGTTCACTCCGTTGCTCCCAAAACAACATGTCATCTGAACAAAATTGTCACAAGGTTTTGAGTGTGGAATCTGTATCTGAATGTGCTAATCCTTTAATATAAGGTCTGCCAAGTTTTTTTGTAATTGAACACTGAAGGACAAGTGCCAGATTGAACCAAGCATCATTATACATGGACCAATAGGGTGACCACCTGTCCTGCTTTACGTTGTAGTGCACGGCATTTTCACCCATCATCCTGCATGATGTCGCATATTGAGAAAATGTCCCTCATTTTCCTCACTCTGGGTTTTCAATCATCATTAAAACAAGCATGCATTATTTTGCCTTTTTAAGAAAGCATTTTTTGTGGCATAGTTTTTCACCTTTATTTAACAGCGCTTTGTCAGAAGCAATGTCCTGCCTTACACAAATACAACAGCCATTTTTAAATCATATTCAATGATTGAAAAGAAAGAAATAAACATGGTCACTAGTAGTTTGTGACAGCTGTCAATCAAAATATGGAGCTGTGATTTGTCAGCATGTGTCCTGTCAGAAAATAAACGGATAATTTTACAAGGTGGCATAATGAAAGAAAAAAAATGTTATTAGTAAAGACTGGGCTAGGACATATAGCTGAGTGAGGCTGATAGAAGGGGATATGAAAGTGTTTTGCAGCATTTATGTAAAAGCAGCATTTTCTATTTCACATAGAGTAGAATATGACGTCAGGTGTCAGTGCGAATCACACAAGAAAGGGAGCAACAGAAATAAGGAATTTAATGTTTTATATTTCATTTGTTAATTTTTGGGGGGATTTTAGTTGGATAGAAAATAAAGACATGTTAGGCTACATTGTGAGGTAATTGTGTTTTATGGAAGGGACTAAAGAAAGTATTTTGGGGTGATGGGGGTCACCCTATGGACCAATAATTTCATTAGTTAATAAAAAAAGCGTATGTGTAACATGCTCTTCTGATGCACGTTAAAGGGATACTTCCCCGCATTTTCATATTAAACTATGTTATTCCTTTAACTAAAATGAGTTGAAGCATACCTCTCTAGTCTCCGTGCGTGCACTTAATCGCTCTGACGCGCGGTGACATTGATAGCATTAAGATTAGCCCACTAAGCCCAGTTCATTCAATATGGTACCAAACAGAGATCAAGTTAGAAGCAAACAAACACCTCCACGTTTTCCCTATTTTAATACATTTACACGAATAGTTGAACGATCAAGTATGGTAAGGTAAGGTTTACACTTTAGTAATGCTACTGCTTAATGTTAAATAAAATGAGGCATGGTATGATAACTGTAACTTACATAGCTTGCATTCAACCAAGGGGGTAATCTAGCACTCGGAAAGCGTTCCACCCATAGGGGCGGCCATTGCTAACCAAGCCATCACCTGCTGTTAGTATCCCATTGACTCCCATTCATTTTTGAGACACTTTGACAGTGAATAACTTTACATCTGAGGCGTTTAAAGACTCTATTTGTCCATTGTTTATTTATAAAGAAACACGACAATGCATAAAGGCTCCATTACCTTGTATCTTACACTATTGCCCCGTAGAAACTGTTTTTGTAAAAATAGGCTAACGATTGCGTCATAACCAACGCGACTCTGTCGCACAGTTGAGAAATTACCGTATAGACAGGAGGAGACGCTCAGAGGCAATCTTTTACTGTCTATGAGACAGTCGGGGGGACGTGGAAACAAAGTCCTATAAAGTCAAGGGAGAAGAATGGGGAGAAGCCGATAGTGAGCCAAAAGCAAAGGAAAAAAAATATTTAAACAACGTGATTCAGATTTTACTTTCCAACTACTAGAAGACCTACAACTGTCCGACAGGAGGCTTACGTCACATCTACGTCGTCAAGCTCAGTCTGAGCCTGCGCAGTTCGCTCAGCCATCAGGAAGTGAGGGCCTCTTGGTTGACCTCATTTTCCGCCGTTGAAGTCAATGGGAACGCTCTGTCCATTTCTTTTACTGTCTATGCATTAAACTCTATCTCGCGGCTCAACTATTTTACCTCCTACCGACCAAAATCCAAAGTACTTCCAGACATGGCTTTTTATATTTTGGAGGGTTAAAATCCCTTTCTCTGCCGCCGTTGAGTTGGGCTCTGCACTTTCTGCCATCTTCCATGCAAGACTGCCATCTTACTTCCAAGCTTCCATGCAAAGCAGACAGCTTTCAACAGTGACTTTTGTGACCTGTCCCTAAATACGCCCATGCGCAAAGCAGACAGCCACGCCTCTACTACCGCGGGCCTTTTTTCCCCACTTTTTTAAAAAAATTTGAATATTAATTTTCACCTTTGAAATACTTTTTTTTTTTAACTATTCAAATAGATATCGAATTTAGAATATTCGTTGACAGCCCTACTTTTTAAATAAATAAATAAATTGTTAGAGAATATTAAAATCAGATAACAGTGGAATAAACCAACAACACCATAACATCATAATCCATTTAAAAGTTGTACATTAAGACAATGTTAAAGAGCAGTCACACTAAAGCACTCCATTGACTTCCATTTTCACATACAAACAACAGAGACCGGAAACAAAAGCACATGAGAGGAAGTTTCATCTTCCACTTTGTATTTAATTCGGTGAACTTTGTCTTTAAAAGTTCAAAAAAGTGAGAATTTAAAACAGACCTTTCAGTTGAATCAAAATTACAATAAGATCAATGCATTTAGAAAAAAGATAATTTTTAATTTAATGCCAAATATATAAAATAACAAAATACATCAGGAAATTACTCATTTTAATAGGGTGCTATGAAAGGAACATGGAGCAATTTTAGACAAATTTGCACAAAAAGGAAGACAAATATTGCTTTGAAGAGCCATTGTCTTCACACTACAAAATTTCTCCACCAGGTGTCCTTAAATGTAAAAGAATACATGCAACGGTTAGAAGTTTCACTTCTACAAGTCCTCCGAACATCCTTTCACCACTTCCTCCAGTTGGCTGTGCAGTTGACACATTAAAGCTCACTACACTAACCCATTTGATTCCCACTTCTCATAAATGCAATAAAATAAATAAGTTAAAAAAAACTGCCAACAAATCTGACATTCTGCCTGATGTAATTTCCCTGTTATCAGATGACATTTCAATGTAAATCACCATCACTGAGCTAATGATAATGATCCTTTCAGCAGTAATGACTCTCTGTTTGGTTAAGTCATCTGTTTTCCCTTAGGGGGTTTCCACCTGTCTTACTGTTTGAGAAATGGGAAACTCCTTAGTTGATGTGGTCAATTAACATTCATGGAAATGGAGGGAGAGCCACAAAGAGATTTCTCCTGTCAAAGTCTAAAAAGCTGATTTCATATTCATTAAGCTGGGTTGACAGCTTCCAGAGACAGCCTCCATCTTTGCTAAAATAAAAAGAGAATGCTTTTGCAGGGCTCTAGAGTGCGACGAATTTGGTCACATGCGGCCAAAATTTATAAGGGTGCACCTACATTTTTTTACTAGGTTGCACCAGTGCACCTAACGTCCTTGCATCTGCTCAGCAGCCTCCACGAACCAAGCGCTTTTTATCTCCTGTGATGGAAACTCACACACACTCATGGTTGGATGGAGTGCCTCTGATTGGCTGTGGTCCGCGCGTGCGTGCGTGTGCGTGCGAGAGAGAGTGCATAAACTACTTCATTGTCATGACAACCGCCTGTCAGCACCAGCTAAGGCAGCGCGAGAATCAAAACATCTATTCCGTTAACAAAATCATTGTATATATGCTTTTGATGTTCGCCGTTTGTAATCTTCCTTTGAAGATTGGATCAGAGATGGCAGATCATGCTCCAACATTTCCCTCAGTACGGTAATGCTTAACGTTAACCCAGTCAGTTGGCGTCACTGTGATTGTGCATTGCTATTTTATATTACAAATATAATCTCTTTGAGAACAATATTTGATGATATACTGTCCTAACTGAAACGCTTTGAATCAACATTAATTTGTTGTGCCTGCTGCAATGTTACTTTCTGGCTCTTTGAGAAAAACTTTCCTGCGTTGATCTACCCATAATAATTCATAATTTCATAACATTTGTTCCAGCTGGCCCAATTTTATTAAGAAATATAAAAAATATAGTCTACCGCAGCAGCCTACAATAGCCTATTAGAAACGTTCCCACATAACTTTGACAATCAAAGTGTAATATAATATAGCAGGCAGAGGAAATAAAAAGAAATGTATTTCATTGTTTATAATTTGTTTTTTTAATTATTAATTTATAACGCTCTGTTAAATATGTCTTTTTAAAATAGTAGGCTAATGTTCATTGTTTTCCTTGATTTTAATTCCTGTGTAACTGCATATATCACGTTGTCCTTTACAAAATATATATGAATTTATATAGAGCATGCTAAAAAAGGTGACCTTGAAATTGGTATTAAAGGTGATGCAAGCCGGGGAATTTTTTTGGTGCACCTAAATAAAAAAGTAAGGTGCATCAGTGCAACCAAGGCAAAAAATTATTCTGAAGCCCTTGTTTTGTGTAGCCAAGCTGGTCTGATGTCTGAAGGAGATGTGAGATCTTGTGGGTTGAGAGATGTTTTGTACAAAACACAATGGCCCTCATTTATCAATCTTGCGTAGAAACTGGTGTATATGTTGGCGTAAGATTATGCTTACACTCCTCTCACCGCCTGATTTATGAAACTGTGCGCACCTCTGCAATCCAGGTGTACGCAATACTTGCCCTTGATAAATGTGGTGGCTGAAAACGATCGTCATTAGAATAACACGCCCTATATATTCAAGTCTCCGCCTCTCCCACACCCTCATTTTACGCCATGGACAAACATTAGACGGCAAAGAAGCGAAACTTCTCCGACGTGGAGATCGGGTGCGCTCAATCATCTCACTAGTCCACTAGTCAGGGCACTGATTAGGACATAAGTCAATGGGCTCACTCCCTGATCAGTGCCCTGACTACTGAACTAGTGAGATGATTGAGACGCGCCCATCGAGACCATCACCAGGGAAGTGGAAAAAAAAAAAAAAACGAAATTGTTTTATTTGGGAGTTTAAAGAGTGGGATTAAAGGCACCTACAAAAACAAAATATGGACCCAAATAACGAGTACTCTTAGGAGGTTGAGAAGCGCACTACAGCAGTTTAAAGCTGTTTGGATGATAAATTACCATCACAATGCATTATTTTAAAGCACGTTTTGAAACAATTAGCATTTAATTTCGTATCACGGCACATGTATTTGGGTGTACAATAGTGATGATGATGTGATGTGGAGTACTACCATTCATTCACATTAATAACTACATGACAATTTGTAAGATTCTTCTTCTTATTATTATTATTATGATTATTATTCTTAATGACGCTTGTTATTCAGAAGAAGAATGTCGTTTTTATTGATTTTATTATTATTTAAAAGAAGAAGGTCATTTTTATTATTTTGTCAGTCTGAATTATTTTAGTCCCAGTCCGTGCGCAGCTGCCGGGCCAGGCGGGCCTGAAACGTCAGGCTTGCGACTGGAGGAATACATATGCTGACAAATCAAACGCTTTGGTAAAGTCACACAAATTAAACATTGACGTTCATGTTGCACAAAAATAAACACTGAATGTTGTTGTTGTGGTTTTTAACAGTGGGTTATAATATAGCATATCTTGTCAGTGCGTTTTGTGTTGTTATGACTTGTTTTTCTGCGCATTTTCACACTAACTCAAATGTGCGTACACCACCTCCTGAGCTGGCGTAGGATTTGAGCGTGCCGTACGCCAACGTCCATATTGATAAATCTCAAAGTCACAGTGGGTTTGGGTGTACGCAAGGTGTACGCTGGAAATTTGGTGTACGCACTTTTGATAAATGAGGGCCAATGTCACTTTAAATCAGGGTGACTACTGAATTATGGAAGAAAAAGTGTGATTAACGTTTCCATTACCACACAAAGGTTAAAATGTTAAATGACCTTGGTCATGACATTTGGTCAAACCACAAGAGTTTCTAATTCATGCCATGATCCAACCTAAAATTATTACATAATCTTAGTAGGGCTGGCCATTATGACGACATACAGGTCCTTCTCAAAAAATGAGCATATTGTGATAAAGTTCATTATTTTCCATAATGCAATTATAAAAATTTAACTTTCATATATTTTAGATTCATTGCACACCAACTGAAATATTTCAGGTCTTTTATTGTTTTAATACAGATGATTTTGGCATACAGCTCATGAAAACCCAAAATTCCTGTTACCAACCTTCAAATAATTATGTTCAGTTATGCACTCAATACTTGGTCGACGAATTCTAAACAGCATAAGAGAAAGAAATCCATGTATGTTACAATATAGGGTAAAAAACAAAAACAAATTTAGTTTGCAACTTTAGTTTAGTCACACATGCAAGTACATTCTTAATATTGATAAAATGTTTAAAGAGCATCATTTGATTTTTTTACATTAATTTTTCCCTTGCTTTCTCCAACAAGGGTGTGACCAAGATATCCATTGATGCTGTCATCATTGTAAAGTTTCTCATCCAAGCCATTCAGTTCTTCTTAAAGGGATAGTTCACCCAAAAATGAAAATTACCTTTACCAGCTGAAACACTGACAAGCAAGAATGCTCCACTGTATCTACTTTGACTGTGTGTGTAGTTTCCAAACTAAAGGTGCATTAAAGACATTAAAGATAAGTTACAAGGGCTTTGGTCATTTTATTTAAAAGAAATTTGAAATTAATTATGAAAATGTATTGTTTGTATGACAAATGTTATAAATGCAGATGATACAATGTGTTTTCATTTGTTTTTATCCTCACTATAACAGTTTATGCATTTTATTGCATAACTATTGCATTTTAGTTCCACTGCAATTTCTAGTAATGATTAAAACCATTGAGTGAACGTTAAAAAAAAATCAGTGGAACTAGTTACTAAATAATAATTAGTTGAAAGCACTTGATTTTTTTTACAGTGTATTAATGAGTCGATAACGAAGCTAATAAATCAATATTGAATCGAAGCCTCATGAATCTAAATGGAATCGAATTGTGAAATTTCTAACAATACCCAGCCCTAATTACAAATGTCAAAGTTAATATTATTTCCTGACAGTGTTGCCATACAAATCTACAAAATACAACCGTAGATGCATATGGCAATCCCTTTTGTCGGACAGAATTATAATTAAGCCTATAGGCTATTTTCATCAACAACACACAACTCAGGAGCTAACTATGTTAGTTTAGTTGCTTACAGATCGCTCACTCGATCCAGCTAACTTCATCTCCACCACTTAAGTTGAAACGGTAGTAATTTGACAAAGCATCGTCAATTTGTAAAAAAAAAAAAAAAAAAAAACCTGTAGGCTACTGTACTGCACAAACAACATATTTGTGCGCTAACATTACCTAGTTCACTGTTTAGAGTTTGATTCAAAGTAAAGAAGCTATCAATGTAAAATCAAACGGTGACGCATTTCAGTGATTAAAATGTTCTTAAAATGATAAAAACAAAGTTGTGACTGCTGACGATATGAGTTAACGTGTAAAGTTAATGCCATATGCTAGTTCATATGTAGGCTGAAGTTATACTACTGACTTTACATTTTGCAGGTCTTACTGAAAATAAAGACTAAACTTACCACTCAAAAGCTTCCATTTCCAATCTCAAAACAATTGGTTGTTCCTCAAAATGTTTATCTCCGTCAGAAACAGGATCAAACATAAGGTTGATTGCATAATCGCTCCATGATTGACATACTGTAGATGTGTTTGTCACTGAGCTGCGCAGTCAAACAGCCAATCAGAGCCAAACTCCACATTAATATTCATGACCCTTCCAAATAAGGCAAACAAAAGACCATTACACCCTAGGGACAATTTCTGAGGTTGTAAATGGACCTGTATCAAAACCATAAAAAAAAATAAAAAATTGTATCTGGACAATTTTAACCCTTAAATAAGTTACATATGGGCCAGGGTGTTGCTTTTTCAAACGCACGTTATAAGCGACTCAAACTCGCAGTCTTTCAGACGGAGCAGCGTTTATCACAGAGCTGCTCTTCGCTAACACACTGGGCATTTATTTATTTAATTAAAGTCGCAGCCTTTGAGCTTTCATAATCGCACAAGCCAAATCGCGATTGCGGTTTGATATTCGATTAATCATGCAGCCCTAGTTAGCACGCTGTAACAGTGTTGTCAGAATCCTTTATTTGAGGTGCTGTTCTATGATTCATGATCACTGATCAGACTCGGACATGTAGCCCATGGGCCAGGGCTCGCAAAGCCCAATATCCCTGGGCTGTGTGTTTTCCAGACGGGCTACCATGTGTGTGGTTCACTCTCTCGACTTGATATTTGAAGGAAAAATGCAATCATGGAAGTTGATCATGCTTTGATTGGTCTGACTCTGCAGTGAGGCTTGTGCATGTGTGGTGCATACAGTATGTATTAGTGATGAACGGTTCACGTTTATATCCACCGATCGGGTGGGCCAAGAAATTTAACAAAATTAACATTCCAATTAAATGGGGGTGGATGAGAGATAAATCATTCTGTTGGTTTGATAAAGACATTTTGCGAGCTGGGTGAATCTTTCCGATTGCCGTTTCCTCACATGCTTTCAAAACAATCCCTCACGTGTTAGGGATGGGCATTTTTGTCCATTTTTTATTTTGATCATCGATAGGTCTCAAAAACAAGTAATTATTAACCGTGGGCGGGGCAAGGCATCTCCGTCATGGAGATATGAAACTATTTTAAGACTGTTACGAAAATTCATGCTGACAAAAACATGAGATGTCTATGCAAATATGAACATATGACTATAAAAATATAACTGCTAAATTATGCTGCAAAAATGTCTTTAAAAAAGAAACGAAATAACCGTCTCAAATCACCCAGTCAATGATTTCGGGCATTGTATTTGAACTGAAACTGTGAATACACCACCACAGAGCTTTGCTAGAGAATTAATAAACTCAGTCAAACGCATCCTATATGAGATTAATCAGACATCTGCCCAAAAGGATGCAAATGCGCACGTGAACTTGGCCACGATCGTGTTTTACAGGCTTGAAAACAACACTAATACACAGGCAACGAAAACCAAAGATAATTTACAACACTAAAATCATGTTCTTCTTATTATAATTCTATGTAGCCTACATGACAGATTGGCGCTGCACATAATTTTCTTTTTCATGATCAAAGTGAGTATAGCATTACTGCACGTTTTCGAATCCATGAGAAACAACTTTAAAACAGATCTAATGTTAAAAAATGAGTAACACTGCTGCATTATTAATATCATCAATGATTTTGAAAAAGAAATAGCCCTTCGTAAAAATAACATGACCGTCACAAATATCCCAGAGTTGATAATGTCCGGCTGTTCTGAATTTGAGCTGAAGCTGAAGAGAATGAACACCAGCTGAAATAACGGCAGCGTTTTGCTAGCTGGTTATTAAACTCAACCAAACGACGTCCTATATGAGATTAATCAGATATAGACAACATATAATCAAGTATTTAACAAGTAATCTTACAAATTGCATCTGTGGAAAAGGACGCGGATACACAGATGAACTTGACAGCGCTCTGATCTCGTTGTGGATTTCCTTTAACAGCGTGCTGATACACGGGAAACTAAAGAACAGATAATACAACATTCTATTATAATCATGTTCTCATTATAATGCTGTGTCGCACATCTTGCACTGTATTTCATGATCATTCACAGTGCTTCCGGGCATCACTGCGCCCTTCAATTTCACTTTATTTCGCAGTCTGGAAGACGTGCTGTCTAATGCTAACCAATCAGACCTCAGTTACCGTCAAAAAATGCCACAATAACCAATCCGAGAAATATATACAAACATGTTTTTTAAAGTCAGGGCGATCATTGTTTTTGTGATCGCTCGTCGCTGTCACGTTCGAGTACTCGACCACTGTTGGCCATCCCCATCACGTGTACTCACGGGGGAGCTGAAGCTCATTAAATATGCAAAGTTTTTCCAATCATAGCAGTGGCATTTACTTCCAAGTCTTCAGTGCAGCATGCCCATAAAAATCGAGTGTTCCAGGAGAGAGGCTGAAAACAGACAACAGTGTATAAAAAGCCAGTTTATGACCCCTTTAATTTAGAAGCGCAATATATCCAGAAAAGGTATTCGGTGCAGTGCTTGTGCAGACTGGCACGCTGGCAAAGTGAGAGCACAGAAAGCTGCCCATCTCAGAAGGTGATTGCAATTTTTTAAAATTGTAAAGTGCAATAAGCAGTGAAAATATACACAGTGAGGTGCACATGCTGAGTGACACTACGCCGGCATCAATGTGACTCAAACAAAGAGAGAAAATAATTTATCGCTCTTGACAGAATAACTTTCTTTTAGCTTTAATAAGAATACATTTATTTAATTCATACAGACTTCATACAGATACAGAGTCCAAGACTGTGGAAAAGCTTATTTTTACATTTGATTATTACATTTCTTTATTAATTCTAAGTAACTACATGATAAATAAACCTAGGGTACCTGAAAACTTAATTTTTTTAATTCATATTTTTGTTGTATTGTATTTGTCCTATTGTTTGTAATTTGTTTGTTTTCCTTACTTTTAATAACAGAAACAAGAATAAAATAACAAAATAACTAATAAAATAAAATTTCAATATAGCAATATCTTTTATAATAATTACAGTCATTACGTTCACAATTTAAACAATTTATTTTCCAGTTTACCCATAGGTGTGGTTCTGAGGTTGGTTTACTAGTACTACTAGAAAAATACCTCTAACAGTCACAATTTCATAGAGACAGAGAGGAATTACAGCCATTTGTAACAATGCCAGCCATTTTCATACATAGAGACCAAAAGGCAAAAATATCAGGTGTCTCTTCCACAGCCTACTTTAAGCTAAAGAACACCATAGCAACCTTAACCAAAGCCACAATACGGATGTGTGAATGCTCTGCCTGGGCAGACTGGTGTGACACCTTTTTTTATATGCCCAGAACAGCCAATGTATAATCTTAGCTTCTCGGATATTAAAATAATTTGGGCTGTCCAGCATCAACATTTTGATTGACGATTAATTACGATAAAAATATTTGAGATTTACAACTTAACTGTTGTAAACATGCACATGCTTTACAGTTGCACAATTATACATAAGACGGGGGGGAAAAATCACAACTATGAAGAAAAGTCTATTTCAGTGATTTACAAAACCTGTACATTATGATACAAAACAAAACTAGATTCTGACCAAATGTTTATTGATTCAGTCTCCTTCAGTCCACATATACAAACTTCACCAACTGCATAAGCACCCCTTAGATTATTAGCAGGGATCCTCTAATAAATATAATTACCCATTATCAATCAAAGCTGCAACTTTAAATACTCTGTCTGATAGATTACAGATTTTATTTATCATAAGCAACACAGACGTGCTTATTTCCTCTTCCTTCCAACATGCAAAAAAGACTGCCTGTTTATAACCACAAATCATGAATGAGAAGAAAGCTCTTTAATGGCACACACAGGGGTTAACAGAAGAGCTGGAACAATATTGATCTTTTACTAATAGCTGCTCAACAGTCAATGGGCTCAACTATAATATACAATAATGGACAGACGTTTTTTTGTTTGAAGATGAACATCAGTTCAATTCATGCAGATAATAAATCGTACAAGAGGCAAGGGGAATTCATTTCCGAAACAGCCTTCAATGAGGGTGAACCACATGACTTCCTTGTTTAAGAGGTTGTAAAGGGCACCAAGTCATTGCTTTTGTGACACAGATGAATTCAGTTTTAGAATCTGATCAGTGCTTTGAACAGCTTAAGTAAACAAGCTAACATGTCTCTTGACATGTACATTCCCTTTAGTAACATTGTTGAAGTGCAAGCTAAAGCAGATTTCACTGGCCTAAATAATAATAACTATTTTATATAGCGCCTTTAAAAGCAGCTTCTCAAAGCGCTGTACATAAGAACATAAAAACCACAACAAAATATAACTATTATACGTGTGGTTGCATGTGTCGACTATGCACCGACACCATTTTTTCAGAACCGATCCGATATTACAAATTCTGAGTATCGGTCGATATCCATACTAAACCGATCCGATACCAAAGCAGTTTTTTTTGTAGAATTTCTAAACCTTAGTGTGTTGAATTAAAAATCACTCTTTTGTGAGTTAAACACAATCAACTAAATACAGACTTCATTATAAGGAAAACAACAAATAAAAAAATTATTATAAAAATCTAAATCGATGACAAAAATAAGATGGTGAATAAATTAGATTATTGAATAATTCAGCAGCAAAAGCTACAAAATCATGAGTGCACAATAATTGTATAAAATCTAAACACTGAGTGGGGAAAAAATAAAGGAAACCACAAAAGTTAATAAGTGTAGCTGTAAATCTGGTAAAATGCTACACAAAATATATTCATGAAAAACAAGTAAATATATTTATAGAAATAGGGCCTATATAATAAGAAATTAAATAGTGCATATTTTTAATGAGGCAGCAACATATTATAGATAGGGCAGAACAAGAAAGGCTATTAATAAGGCTTTCATAGAGTAAAAGTAATATAGAGAAGCTCAAAGCGCGCACGGTATGCGCATCCCGTGTAGGGCTGGGACGGTATGGATTTTTTTTTACCGCGGTTGAAAAGCAAGAAATTCCCGTGGTTAAACGGTAAACCGCTTTTAAACCCATGATATACAAAAAAGGGGGGGGGAAGACGTGCAACAGGCGTGGCGCCGCGCCCCCTCTTGCACGTTTTGTTGCGAGTGCCACACACACATTAATCTTTTTGTATAGTTTGCTCTGTAAATTAAATTGAGAGTATAACTAATGCATATATGCTATTTTAAATACTGTACTGTATTCCAGATATATATAGCCTACATTTTACAATAATAAATGCAAACATCCATTTCATAAGCATGTGAAATCCATGAATACGTCAGTAAAACAACACATAGGCTACAGCCAGTAAAACATTTAAATTATTATAAGTAAATAATGGTAATCTTAAGAATATAAGAAAATTAAATATTTGTTAAAAAAAATATTTGTTTTATATATTGCCCCGCAGAGATGCGTCATGCCGGTCTGCATAAATGTGTCTGAATGTGGGACACGAGCTGGATGGACACCGTCTCGACTATCTTCGTCTTCATGTTTTCTCCTGATGTTGCAAAGCAAAACTTGTTGTAAAACGTCTGAAGAGTGAATTTTATCTTCCACAGAGTCAAGACATCTAGGCTATGTTTGATTATGCACTGCTAGAGAAAACGAAAGTAAAACCGCTGGGTGCACGTGAACGGCACTATTCAAATAAACTTGACGCGTCTCAAGTCTAATAACAAGCACAAACTGTGTTAAATAATATTTCGTCCTACAGTGTTTTCTACTTTACCACAGTAAAAGATGTGAACGGGTGCAATAGACAAAAACGAAAGCAAACGAAAGGAAGAAACGTTTATAATTCCCTGCAAAAATGAGTGCGCCGGGAGTGAAGATTTAGGAAAAGAAACAAGATGTCCCGTGGGGATAAAATGGACTAACGTTAGGCCTATTGTTAAAATTCACGGAAATCGAAATATCGGATGACCAGATTGCAAAACAGAATTAAAAAACTGCCAAATCTTAAATTAGGCTCAGCCTCCCTCTCATTCGGCATGAATCCATGGTTGCGATGTAACATCTGCAAATCTATTTCCCTTAAAAGCTTTGTGCTTCACCTCTGTGGTAAAAATCACGTAAAACCGCGTTTGCATAAAAAACACTGGGTCAATATTATAGTTCGAAATTATAGTTAAGCAGAAAATATTATAAAAGGAGATATTAAAATGAAAAGTGCACAGCTCCTCCTGAATGAAAGCAAGCACATTTTCCCCTCACGTGCAAACTAGCGCGGATGAGTCCTTATTCGGTGTTAGTAAAATAACAAAATGTAGTTTTTAAGTAGAAAATATATTTATGTAAAGAGATAAAATACAGCCTATAGTAACTTATATCTTTTTATACAAAAAAGATTTTAAAAAAAAAGATTTGAAGAGACTGGAGACGTTTTTGACAAGCCCAGGTCAGGCAGACCCCGCAAGACAACTGCTCGAGAGGACCGTTTGTTGGCTCGAAAATCCAAGGCCAGCCCATTTTCCACTGCAGCAGAGCTCCACGAGACCTGGTCACCTGAAGTCCCTGTGTCAACCAGAACAGTTTGTAGGATTCAGCCTCGAAATGGCCTCCATTGTCGAATCAGTGCCCAGAAGCCAGCACTAAACAAAAGACAATTGAAAAACCGTGTGGCATTTGCCAAGGCCCACAGCCTGCTAAAAGGATGGACGCTGGAAAAGTGGCAGAAGGTTAATTTTTCAGATAAATCTTCTTTTGAATTACACCACAGTCGCCGCAAATATAGCAGGAGACCTACTGGAGCCAGAATGGATCCGATATTCACCCAGAAAACAGTGAAGTTTGGTGGCGGAAAAATCATGGTCTGGGGTTACATCCAGTATGGGGGTGTGCGAGAGATCTGCAGGGTGGAAGGCAACATCAATAGTCTAAAATACCAAGAAATCTTAGCTACCTCTTATTCCCAACCATAAAAGAGGCTAAATTCTGCAGCAGGACGGTGCTCCATCGCATACTTCCATCTCCACATCAAAGTTCCTCAAGGCGAAGAAGATCAAGATGCTCCAGGATTGGCCAGCCCAGTCACCAGACATGAACATCATTGAGCATATGTGGGGTAGGATGAAAGAGGACGCATGGAAGACGAAACCAAAGAATATTGATGAACTCTGGGACGCATGCAAGACTGCTTTCTTAGCTATTCCTGATGACTTCATCAATAAATTGTATGAATCCTTGCCAAACCGCATGGATGCAGTCCTTCAAGCTCATGGAAGTCATACAAGATATTACATTTGGATCTAACAGCACCACAACTTAATTTGCTGATATATTTTTGTATTTGCAGTAAATTTGTTCAATTTCTGTATAGGCGACAAAACTTTTGTCTTGCCAAAAATTGACCTTTCTGTCTTGATTAAATGATAAATATTTTTTCTATGAAAATTATTTATTTCAGTGCATTAAACATCATTTGGGAGGGTTTTAGCTTTTCATATGAGCTATTTCTAACACCAATTAATTAATTAAAAGTCAGGTTAATATCAGGTATTTCTAGAAAATAGATAAGCGACAAGACTTTTGTCAGGGACTGTATGCCATTTATTTTAACAGTTTAACATTTCAGTTACTGTGTGTGAAGAACAATACAATAACTACACTGTAAAAAATTATTTAGAAAAAAAGTTACCTGGTTGCCTTAAAATTTTGAGTTCACTGAAATTAAAATTGAGTTAATACAATGAACATTTTTTGAGATTCGACAACTTTATTAAAATATTATTCAAAGATTTTGTAAGCATATTGGGTAATTGTGTGTGCTTTATTTCTGATAGCGCAGTGAAACATGCCAAATAGTGCTATTTTCATGATTTATCAATTTTTTTATGTGGTTCAGATACAATAATATTTTGAGCTTCTATTTATTCAACAAATTTCCTTCATTGTATCAACTCAAATTTGTAATTTCTATAAACTCAAAACAGTAAGTAACCTGGTTGCCTTAATTTTAAGTTAAATCAACAAAAACCAACAATTTTTTTTTACAGTGTTGTAATCTAACAGACACCCGGTAGAAAGTAACACGATTTTACTGCAATAAACGCCAGCAGATAATCTTTTTTTTTTTAAACCACATAGAGCGTTATCTACAAATCAAGCATAATAACAGCCATAGTCCTAATGGGTTGTTATCATGGCTATCAAAATCCAGTGTACGGCATTTTGCGTACGTGAGTTTTTGTTGTAGATGTCTCAAAAAAAAAAAAATTGTTGTGTATTGTGCTAATTAATAGAGATTTCTTACAGCTCTTACAGGTTGTTGGCCTTGTCTGTTTCGTTGCTTCTATTACTCTCCCCTTTTTTGTAAGTCGCTTTGGATAAAGGCGTCTGCTAAATCATTAAATGTAAATGTAAATGTAAATAACAGAAACAATAAATAATCTTGGAGAGAGAATCTTGAAGAGATCATTGATCATGATGGCTGTCATAATCGAGCACGACATACAGTTTAAACCTGAATGGAGAGTGACTGACAGCTGCAGCAGAGGGAAGCATGCATTGACGTGAACTTGAGTTTAGTGACTTAAATATTCATCTGTACTCGCATTAAACTATGGAATGGCTTCAGAACACTTATAATATAGTGCACAAATCGTTGATGATGTTTATAATGTTTTTGTGCCTTTTGTGGGGCACTGGGGGTTAAGAATAACACAGAATATTATACGCACAGTATCGAATTTGGATTGGCCCTGTCTGTTCGATACCAGATCCGGCAAATAATGACAGATCAGAGCCGATACCGATGCGGAGTATAAAAAAATTTATATATATAAAAAAAACCTTTAAACCGTTTAACTGATAGTGTTAATCTGTAAAAATTCTTATCGGTTAACTGTTAAACAATCAATATGAGCATCCCTAGCACCGCTACATTGTGTGGAGAGAGGACAGCACTCATTTGAATTTAAAGGCTTATGCACAAAAACAGCCTGTTATTGACAGTAGTCAGAAATGGGTAACTTCACACACACACATTTATTTTTTGTTTTTTATGACCGATCGCTTCATTAGATAAGACCCTATTCCTCGGCTGGGATCGTGTAGAGCCCTCTGAAGCCCGTTGAAACTGCATTGATTTGGACCTTTAACCCATTGGTTGCATCAAAGTCCATTATGTGTAGAAAAATCCTGGAATGTTTTCCTTAAATCAAACATCATTGTTACAAAATTGCAACAAATGAAAACTTAAGGTCACTAGGATTTATATTTGAACCATTTACAATAAACTGATCCTTCTTGTTCAATTTTAGAAGTAAGATTCAGGGCATGCTGATGCAAATATCTCAGAGGGCATGGCCTACACAAAAAGATAGTACCAAGTTAGGTTAAACACATAAATGGCCTTATCACAAGACCATGCTAAACATAAACTTGAATCATAACATTAGAACAGAAGGAAATTGGAAACAAACAGGCAGACATATAAAAAAAATGTAGGGATGCCCCCGGTTACATTTTTTTCCTTTTCCTTATACGTAGAAAATGCATTTAAGAGTGTAACGGTATGCATTAAACAATCCACATATGTCCTCTGTTTCTTTAATTATAAAACACTCCATTTATCATTTTTGTAGTTTTAAACACAATGGCCAAGCATTGTCAAACCCTATAAAAGACAGCTGTGACAAATGTTGGATGCGATTATTTTCTTTGGCCCCAAACT
Source organism: Pseudorasbora parva (assembly GCF_024679245.1). Classification (NCBI taxonomy): domain Eukaryota; kingdom Metazoa; phylum Chordata; class Actinopteri; order Cypriniformes; family Gobionidae; genus Pseudorasbora; species Pseudorasbora parva. The sequence continues at coordinate 23,187,223 of NC_090193.1, forward strand.
ACATCCAGTTCCTTTACCGAAATCCTCAACAAGCCGGAATGAAATGGGCTTTCATGCTATCACCAGATTCATAATTAGAACATAATTGGAGCCATAGACTGCACCCGCATTGCAATAAAAGCACCATCAACCAATGAATTTAATGATGTAAAAAGAAAAGGTTTTCATTCTGTTAACATGAAATTCATTTGTGATGCAAATTTGTTGTTGTTGAACGTTGTTGTTATTATTGCAGTGAGGAAAAAACACAAACATGTGATTTTGAAAGGGAAGAGTTATCATAAATGGTACATTGGAGGTGTTTCTGAATGCAAATGACTGTCAACAAGCCTTGCCGCAAGAACTGTGTGTGCACAGTTAATAAACACAAATTTTCTTGTCCTTAGGCACATTGTAAATTTATTTTGTAGGACAAAACTGACCCTTTTCTATGTAATGTTGATAAATGATGGCACTGGTCCCCAGTGCACAGTTAATGCTGACACCAGAATACAAAAAATATTCATGATTCTAAAGCTGAATATACAAAATTATGTTAGACACAGATACATCGACATATAATGTAGGCCCTTTTTAACTAATTTTGGCTGATTTGATATTACTAACAATTCTGTGTCCCACTACAGACCTTTAAATAGAAATCTGCATATAGAACAGAATTGCAACTGGCTTTGATCGCAGACTTTATAGATATTTCATAAGTTTATACCTGCGCATTCATGAATTAAACATCACAGTAAAGTTTAAAAGGCATGAGTCCTCAAAGCTAATTCATTTTGGCTTGAAATCAAGAGAGTTCTTTTCTTCCTCATGCATCAAATTACACAGAAAGATACCTGCGGATAAAACTGAACTTTCACAATCATGTAATCAGGAAATGCATTATTGGTAAAATGGGTCATAACCATGTCAAAAGCAAAAGTTTTTCCTGGTTCAAAATGAGACGGAGTAGCTAAAATCTTGCTTGGCCTGGCTGTCAGTTGTAGGGCCTTGTCATAAATTTTGTGACATTTCTTACAATTCTGTTTAAAAACATAGTTGCACTGTATACTATCCCTGAAATAATTTGTACCTCATCAAGACCACAAGCAAACTGCAATTCATAATGATTTTATTTAACTGTGTGGCGAGGTTGATGAGCAAGCGAGATGGGTGCGTGATTGAGAATCAGCTTCACCTGCGAGGCACACCGGTTGACTCCTCTCATTAGGGAGCTCAGAGGCATATAAGGACAAGCGATACCAGTGAAGGACAAGAGAGGACCAGACCTGGACTTTTTATGTTGTGTTTTGTTTCTGTTTTATTATGTGTACGTGGCAGCCGTCCATTAGGGGCTGCCTGCATTACTTTCGTTTAGTTTATTTATTTATTTATTAAGGTGGGGGGGGGGGCACTCAGTTTCAGTCAATCTCATGTCCATCTTGAGTACCTATAGAGTAGTATTGGATCCTTCATATCTCCGTCTTTAGTTTTATTATATTTATTAAAAGTAAATATACACACAGAAGTGTTTGAAAGTGTTTTGAAAGCGGGAGCAGGAGCCTTTGAAATCACAAGCAGGGGTTAACCAGCAGACCAGCTGATAGACACCTGCATTCAAACGCTCTGTGTGCATCTGTGTAAGCGCTCTGTGAAAAGCGTCATTTAAGAATCAGTGTATAGTTAAATTATAGAGTGAAGACTAAGCAGTTTTATATTTTATTATTTAAAAAATTTCTTGACTTGCTACTGTTAAATAGACCTAATGTAGCTGAAAAATAAAGCACTGTTTTTGTCATATTGTTTGTAATTTTAATTTTTTGCTTATTTTTAAAAACAAAGACACAATAAAAAAAGAAGTATTTTAAAAAATATATTTAATTACTCGTATCATGAAATAAGATTTTGGTCATCCCAACCAGAATTGAAAGGCTAGCATGATTGATAATGTGATCTCTGTAAGGACGTTCACACTGGCCGTTATTATAGCGAGGGAATGGTCAAAAACCAGGGCAGGAACATGCTGGCCAAGTTAATTTTTAGTAAAAAAAATTAAGCAATTAATAATAAGTTCTGTTGTCATGTTATTCTTTTTTTGTTTTTGTTTGTAGGTTTTTTGTTTTCGTTACTGTGGTATCGATTTAGTATCGGCATCAAGGTATTTTAGTCTGGCTAAAATACAAGCATGTCACAGTTTGAAGGCTTTTGTGGTTTCTTGCAAACATGTCCCCCGACAGACCCTTAAATAGAAATCTGCACATAGAACAGAATTGCAACTGGCTTTGATCGCAGACTTCATAGATATTTCTTAAAGGCCCACTGAACAGCTCTGATCGCAGCTTTGGAACGCGCTGCATTATTCAATGTGTTGACGTAATTTCCCCTGAAACAGCTGAAACAGCTTTAGCTGTCAGCAGCTCCTCCCCTTTTTTGAAACAGCCAATAGCGTTTTGTTAATATACAGTTTGACTGGAGCGCAAGAGCGGACCCTTCTCTGTTTGGTAAAGCCAGTTTCCTCTAAAGCCTAGTTCAGACTGCACGATTTTCAAACTCGTCGGGTCACTGCTCTATTCACACTGCATGACTATCTGGGGTATCATTCAGTCACTGCTGTGTTCACATTGCGCGATGGTTTGACGACAGAGGGGTTCACACTACATGACTATCTGGGGTATCATTCAGTCACTGCTGTGTTCACATTGCACGATGGTTTGACGACAGAGGGGTTCACACTACATGACTATCTGGGGTATCATTCAGTCACTGCTGTGTTCACACTGCACGATGGTTTGACGACAGAGGAGTTCACACTGCATGACTGAACAAGAAGAAGAATCACCGACAACTCTCTCTCTCTCCCGTGCGCAAACTACGTTTCCCAAACACACGTGCGATGTGACAAGTAAACAACGCGAGATCACACGTTTGTCAGACCGGAGTTCTCGCGCGTGGCTTGGAATTGTTATTAAAAATGATAAACTGCACAAAGTTTGCTTCAAATTGTATGTGCGCTGATTTGTGGAGAAAAAGATTATGGCGGAAGAAATTGTTGGAGAGACAGAGGGAGCCAGGATTTTGTTCTGCAAAAACAGTTTGAGGTAAATAAATAATTTTGTAATGTGCTGCTGCTGTGGCTGGATGTGCAAATGTTTGCCCTTTGTTTCTGTTTGATAGAATTGTAAATATATCTATTAAAATACTGAAATTATGCTCTATAACTCCTCCCTGAACCTCCTGCTGCCCTGTATCTCACTCTCTCATTGGCTGTCGGTGTAATTTTCAGTCAGAACGCAGTTCACACAGCAGGAGTTTGAGTCGCCGACAGCTCCAGATATTTAGCATGCCAAATATCTCATCGGCGACTCGTCGGCGATTCTCTCTGATCGCATCTTTGATTATTCACACTGCGTGATTGTCACTTGCGTGCACGAGCACCGATTTGCCTGTGATCTGGGGCATTTGTCGGCGATTTCACAAAACCTGTCGGCGACTCAAAATCGGGGCAAAAATCGGGCAGTGTGAACTAGGCTTAACTGTTTATCATCATAATCTCCTCCATATCGCTTTTGAAATGCAGCATTCTGTGCAGAATTCAAATGGGTCAATGTGTTTGTTGTCAGCACGGACTCGTGCATATGATCCGCTCTGCGCTCTCGTGTCTGTTGTCTAAATTTACACCAGAGCCGTTGGGGTGTGTGCTGAGGCGGTGCGTGAAACTAACGTGAAAACAGACTTTATTCGCCTCAAATGAAAGCATATTTACACTAAATCATTTCCTATCACATATATAGTGAGCTATGTGCCTTTCACCATGTAGAAATTAGTAAATGTGTGTAAACAACTGACCGATTTCAGCTTCAGCAGTGTAAGGGGGCGGGCTTTAGATTCTAGAGAGCATTTGATTGGACAGAAGATTTGACGAGAAAGTGAAGTCTGCGATGATGTCACCAAAATCTGAGATTCGTTTTAAAGGAAGTGGGAGACTGTAAATGTTGAATGCTTATATCTCCGAAATGCAAATGTTGTCATAGTTTTGGAACATACCAGCTTATTCATAACTTTAAGGCTAACACAGTCATACTAAAAGCTAAAAAACTTAAATTTTGATTTCAGTGGACCTTTAAGTTTATACCTGCGCATTCATGAATTAAACTTCACAGTAAAGTTTAAAAGACATGAGTCCTCAAAGCTAATTAATCTTTGGCTTGAAATCAAGATGGTTCTTTTCTTCCTCATGCATCAAATTACACAAAAAGATGTTACCTGTGGAACTTTTACGTTCATGCAATAAGGAAATGCATTCATTTGCACGTAAAATGGGTCATAAGCCTGAGTTCAAAAGCATGTGTATGTGTTTTTCCTGATTCAAAATGAGACGGAGGTGCTAAAATCTTGCTTGGTCTAGCCGGCCTGCGATTATGTTGTTTAATGGTCAGTTTAAGGGCTTTGCCATACATTTTTTGTGTGTTTCGATCATTAAATCATTGTGAATTTATTCCTTTTTTTAAGTATCATTTTATAGTGTAAGTTTAAAGTGATCACAAAAAGGATCCCGTTAAAAAAATTCATATCAGTCGATGTAAATGTATTACATCAGTAGATGTAAATGTATGTTCATTAACAAAAACTTGTACATCTGTAAAAATTGTAACAACCTCATTTCTATATGGTAACATTTTTATATTTTGAATTCATATATCAGATCTTCCATAGTATCATACAATTAGATCATGATAACCACAGTTAAAACCATCTCTTCATACCACGGTAAAATGTGTCTATGGTTTATATGGTATTTGTATGAAAAACAGTAGCCTAAAAACATTTAGTATAAATGCACAAATTCTACAGCTAAATTAAAAAATACTGTAATAATATGCCATTACTCCTTTAATACATTTAAATACATGTCTACATTAATAATATAATACAATTCTATATGAATATCCCACATTTCTGCCACAGTACCATAGTGCAGTTAGTGTGGACAAAATTTCATATCTCGATATCAATACAATACGATATGACTACGTGTTCGGTGAAAACCAAGTATTTCTTTGAAAAATAAAAAGATTTAATCCTACATTTCAAAAATTTGTGTCAGAAAATGTATTGTTTTTAAGTAGGGCTGGGCGATATGGCCAAAAAAAAAAAATCCCTGATTTTTTGCCAAAAAATTCGATTTACGATTTTAATCGATTTCTTTCCCCCTTTTGCAATATACAGTTATACATATCAAAGGTTTATTAATTGATATGCAGATCAAATTAAGTTTTATTAACAACAGTAATGTGCAAAAAAGTATAGGGAAAATTTAAATGGTATGCTATTTAATAATACTAATGATATTATTAAATATAGATTACCATTGTTCTTCAATACTCTCACACTGAACTGACCAAAAGCTTCAGTTATTATAAAATGAGCTCTTTACTAGCTTTCTGTGTAATTTAGTTTTTCATGAGACTTGGTGACTTCATACTTTTCTCCATATATTAAGGAGTGGAAATGGCTAATAAATCAATAAGTGCTCTTCTGCTAGTTATAGTGGTGGGCACTGCATATCTTTTTTAAATAAAAAATGCTTTATTGGCACAAAATGGATTAAACACACACAAAAAAAAAAGCTAAAATACTATTTCTTTCACAAGAACCCTTTAAACTTTTAGTTTTACAAACCATCACATTAAAAATAGTATATTTTGGATATTTAGAGCTTTGAAGTGCTGGAAATAAGTGCAGTACGTGTACAAATAAGTAAGTGTACGAAACCATTGTGAAGTGCTTGAATTTCAATCTCAAAAGGTTGTACGAATCCTGAGATAAATAATGACAACAACATTAAACCCATGTGGTTTTACTACAGTAAATCATAGTGAATGTTGGTGATTTGTGACTGAAACCTCTGACCTTCGCTCATGTTGTCTCTCAGCTCTGTTTGATCTGATATCTGTGGTTCATCTGAGATCGGCCCGTGTATGAGCTCGCGCTGCATTCATTGTCCGCGCAGCTCAAATGAGCGCAGTTCCGTTCAGACTTCAAACACACTTTGCAGCGGGGTATTTGTTAATAGTTCTGTGAAAAACTGAACCAATGACACTGGATGTTGTTGTTAGACGCTATCTTTGTTGTTTGTGTTGTTTGGGAGCGTTGGCGGATTTAAAAAAAAACGATTTTCATTCCCAAAAATCGACATGAAACTACAAACTCATGTAAGTTTTACAAACATAATTCAACATATAAATAATACCTGTTAATAACTTTTTTATTTGTTTAATTCATTTAAAAATAAAAGTGTACATATCTGGTAAAAATCAATTCCCTGTTTTCGAAACTTGTGTTGGTTGGTCCGATCGATTGTGCAACCGATTTTTGAATGTAAAGTGACAGCCCTAGTTACTATATAGTGATTGTTATCGTAAAATAAAACGTCTCATATCGCCCAAGGTCAGCTATAACTAAGTTTTCCCCAAACATTCAAATCAAAAGCACCCTGACGCAAAAAATAAAAAAATAAAATCACAGTGAAGGGTGAATATCGGTGTTCATAACTCAGATCATAAATGGACTCTCCAAAGTGCCATCAGTCGTTATCTATCTCATGCTTCACAGTCCCCCACAGGTTTTCCTGCCTCCTACAAGTATGCAATGGTCTTTTGCAGCTAAAAATAGTCAGGCCGTGTGTGGTGATGAATGTGGGGCTGAGCCAGATCAGTCACCGGAGAGCACAGAGATCATCCAGCACGATGACAGAAAGCCAGCCAGGGTGCTGACATCATCAGTGTCCCTGGAAGATCAACAGGGCTTTCCTTCATCCCATCCCACCAAGCTGAAGCAAAAAAGTAAATGCAGGATCTTACAGAAGTGCCCTTGATTAAGAAGACGTCTTGTTTCCATCTTTCTCTGTGATTGTGATCACAGCAACATTTTGGAGATTCACTGAGATTCAAAAAAGATTCACTGTAATAATCAATGTCTCTAAAAAGGCGAAATCAAATGAATGTTACAGAGGTGAATGAACACCTCCGCAATTCTACTCTACTGCTATAGCAGCACAGACAGCGAGTGGGAAGATGATAACCACAGAAGTGGATTGTTTTGACCTTTGAGACATATTTTTGCCCCAAGTCTTGCCAACTGCCTTTTAACTGATGGGTCCAAGTAGGGCTGTGTGATTAATCGTAATTGATTTTCTATTTAAATTTTGTCTTCCAACAATTATTATGAAAACAAGATAATTCGAGGTAAATTATAGTGCCACTGCCGCATTCAGTCTAGTGCACCTTCCTGTCATTTCATTTTCTTTCGCTCATCCCTTGAAGTCATCCAAATCAACCAGATGCAGCCTAATGTTGCTAAACTGCAGGATGTGTTTGATATTAGACAGTGTTATTAAAAGTCGGAGCTGATGGCGGATAAGCAAAAGGGCTTCGGATATGCTTCTGAATTATTACACATAAAAATGTCAAAATGCCTTTTTGAAGAGTATTCGGGTGAACACAGTGGGTTAAGTCTTAAGCAAACGTAAACATGTGCATTACAGTATATTGGATCCAAATCACTGAATATAGCCCCATTAGCACGGGACTAGAATTATCTAGGGACCGCTGGTGATTTGTAATAATTGCAGAGAATGTGTGTGATCTTAATCCTGTGCGAATCGGCCATGTCTGTAATTTGTAAGGTAAAAATTCCCCCGCAAATTACCTACCATATTTCGCCAAACACCGAGGTCCTGTGATAATAGTAGTCCCGTGCGAATCAACATCTCTGTGATTTGGCCAGGATAAGGCGGATCGTATATAATTTTTGCAAGCTTTTTTTCTTCCTGTGAGCATTTCTATCTTTATCTTGCACGAAGAATAAAGTCTGTATTCATAATGCGCACCGTTATGAATTCCCGCGCAGCCGCACGGATTATACTTTCACTTCAGAATGATTATCAATTTGGGAGTAATCTCATTGAATGGTGTGTTTAATATTAACATCAATACTGTTCTTAAAGAAAAACAGAACAGTATAGTACAATGACAAGCTTGTTTAAATAGGGGCTTTTAGTTTTGAAACGGAATCCTCCGCTATATATTGTCAGCTTCTCACTCGTGATAAATGAAATCTGATTCCTGCCGCTGGTCTGAGCTCAGTTCATGGCGTCTGTTCGCTAACTGAACAAAATTATGTTTATTTATTAGGCTACTGTAAAATAACCGAAACGATATCGATGCCTGTTTATGATTTCATACAGCTATCAAAACTCAGATGTAGGAGAGTCATTTCTAAATCACAGAGGTCCCTAGATAATACTAATTCTGTGCGAATAGTGCTTAAGCCGTGTAGTTTTACAGATTATTTAGTTTTTGTATTTACTTATTACTTATCTGAAAACCACTGTTACTGCATATTCCATCTTCCTCAAATAACATTTAGTTAATTTGTATTTTAGTTGTGTTGTATTTATTAGTCTATTATATGCATAGTTAGTTTCTTTGTTCTTATTTTATTGCTGACTGTTTACTTGCCTTATGTAATTATACTGAGGAAATTTTTCTTACATTCGTTATCCCATCCGTTTTGGCTAAAGTATCGACAATTGTGAAAGTTCACTGATATTTAAAATACCTAATATTGTGAAATAAGACTTCGATCATATCACCCACCAATAATCATGTTAAATAATCATGATTTCAATATTGCAAAAATATAATCGTGATTATGGTTTTTGCCATAATCAAGCAGCCTTACGTCTAAGTGCAAATAAAATATAAAATGCAATCACTTTGATAGTAGAAGAGGTCATAATAATATTACAACTCTACTGACAAGCCTTCACATAAGACTACTATTATAAATATAATTTGATGTTAATAAAAGTAAATTTTATCATGAAGTGAGGTTGTGGTGGGCAGAAAGTAATTGTAAGTTACGTAATTACCCTTTTTTTCTCCAGAATGAAGCCGTGTGATCTGTATCAACCACAGGTCAGATAATAGAGATAATACAACTGACAGAAGAAAGCTATACAATTAGATACTGATATAATAACGAAGAATACTTTGTTATGAAGGGGGAAATACCCTTAATAAAAAATGTCTGACAAATAAAAAACTTTTTTTTATTTATTGTATACTAAATTTATGGAATTTTGCCTATTTTTTTAGTACAGTATAGAAGAAAATTGGAGGTAGCAGCAATAGGAGAAAAAAAGTGGAAAGGGCCTAAAACTCAGGTTGCTCAAAGCACTACTGCATCATATTTCAGTGCACTGATCACAAGGCCATGGCTCGACCTGATGACAATTTTAACCACATGCCCAAACATATGTACCCTAATGATACCTGATGAGTTTTAGTATGCAAGCAGTTAGTTACTAAGGCGTTTGTTTAAAACGTAGGAGACTAAACAACTGAATCAGAGTAAAACCAAATACAACCCAGCACTACAAACAATTTATTTTCTTTTTTTGAAGAAAATAAAAAACACCTGCCAACTCCATCAACATACTACTGAGTGAACTGACACACCCATTCCAAACACCTGACCAAAACAAGATTTGCCTTCCTGTTTTACGCAACTAGGAGTGGATTTGCGTCAGTCTAAATGAAATAAATACTCCTCCTGATGGAGGTGGAACATCTCGTCATTCTCTGCCCTCTCCTCCAAGCCATTCTGCCCAATACAGTCGTTAATATCAAAGGCCAGCTGGAACAGGAACCTGCCACCTGGTTCTTAATAAAACAGATGGCTTCCCAATTTACCTTGTGCTCCTAAAATGAATGATTAACTCACTCCCAAATCACTGTGTACCCTGAAAGAACACCTGTAGAAAGCTGACCTGATTACTTTTAAATCGATCAAACATAACTCAAAGACAAACACAAAATAAAGCAATGGTTGTATGATTATGAGTGGATAGTTGTTCTTTTAAATACCGGTAGCTAAAGAATAATACTGAGGAGTGTTTTACTTGTTAAATTTAGCCACAAAAATAGCCTCGTCTTAAACATGTTCATAAGGTTGAACAGCAGATTTATAAATGTCTGTCTTACCTTTAAAGCATACTTTTCCCCAGTCCTCTTGTGAAAGATCTCCAGAACCCTGCCATTGATGCCCAATCCTAGAACCTGACTTGTGACCTTGTAGTCGTCGATTATGGCATTTTTCTTGATCTGAAGTGAGGCTTTACCCAGCATAAATTGGGCTGGATTCTGTTGTTGCTGGTTTGGAAACTTCGGCGGACTGTTGGCGTTAGTCAACATCTCCCACCTCTTTTCTTCCTTTACTTAAACAACTAAGCTACTTCTCCCGAACTTCAGTCCTTCTTTGGCAACACCCAAGGCGAAGACTTGCCCCAGAGAGCTCGACTCCAGGAACATAAACTATGTTTAAAAGCGATAAAATTGTGACACAAACCCTCTACAGCGCCGTTATTTCGGTTTCTTGGTGACTAGCTAAGCTAGCTAATATCCATGTCGAGGGTCAACCCACCAATTCAGGGCTCAGGGAGCTAAAAAGGCGACTTACATAAACTCACTTCAAGGTTAAACGGCTTCGAAATGTCACAGGCTATTTGAAAAAGCCGCCGACCGAATTAAAAACACAAACGTTGAGTTAAAAAGTCGGGAATAACATGCGTTCTAACACTAGTCCTCTGCGAGAAGCGCACTGGCCTTTCGCGACTTTCGGCCAGCGTCTTACTGCTCTGACGTCATGGCGGAGTTTGGAATGCCTAAGCTCTTAAAGGAGCCACCACCTTCTGAAAATGCAAGTATATATATATATATATATATATATATATATATATATATATATATATATATATATATATATATATATATATATATATATATATATATATATATATATATATATATATATATATATATATATATATATATATATATATATATATATATCCCATCCCACAGCCCTTGCCATTCACTGATGGGTTCTATTTGTATTTAATAGTTGTATGTTGTTGTTATTATTATTATTATTATTATTATTATTATTATTATTATTATTATTATTATTATTATTATTATTATTATTATTAGGCTATTGGTTATATTTGTATTAATTGTTATGTTCAGCTTCATGTATCTCTAGCTAATCTTCTGTATATTATTTTAGCCTATATGTTTTGTAAATAGGCTCCTGTAAATGCCCGATCATGTCAGTAAAGTTGTGACTTTATGAGTGTATTTCTGTAGGCCTAGCCTAGGCTATGTGACAATAAATGAGCGGCTGTTTTTATTTACAAATGTAGCTTATAAATAGACAGCATGAATAATTTGTCATTAGCCTATTAATAGTCTATATGTTAAAAGAAGATTTAAGCTACAAAAGGGTCAACCGTTTGGTTATTGAGATTCCAAAATGATCTTCTTTTGTGTTCAGCAGAACAAAGAAATTCATAAAGGTTTGAAACAACTTGAGGGAGAGTAGCCTAAACAATTTTTATTTTTGGGTGAACTATCTGTTTTACATTCTGTTATAGGCCTACTTACAGTAGCTATCATATAAGCTAGCAAAGTTTTGTAAATACTGCTCCTGGCAGTCATCCCAATTAAGCTTTTATTAGGCTATATATGACTATAATCAAATAAGCATACAATGCTTTCAGATAGTAATTAATAGGCCAGGGCCTTGTAATAATAATAATAATAATAATAATAATAATAATAATAATAATAATAATAATAATAATAATAATAATAATAATAATAATAATAATAATAATAACAATAGCCAATAGCCACAATATCATAATATTAAATAAAAAATAAATAATCAATAAATTAATTTGAAAGGCTCTGGGATGAGATAGATATAAATGTTTTCTTGTAGGCCTTTATTAATTTATGTCCTTACATAATCTTTTAACATTTATTGATTATAACAAACTTCATTTGAATGCTGTCGAGGCAACATCGTGCCCAATACAGTATAGGCTAATAGATAATATAGGTTAATATTGTTAATCATTTCTTAATTTCGCAAATTCTTGTCATTCTTACTTCAAAATAAAATATAAATTCATTAATATAGGCCTAATATCCGTTTCTTATGATCCAGTTGCTACGGTCACGCAGGTTTTTTGTTTTTTTTTAAACAAATCAAACACAGCAAAAAATTGTATCACGTTACCAAGGGTTAATATTATGTCGTTGCCACGACAAAACCGTGTGAACCAAACTTGTCCCCTCCCGAACACCGTAGGTTTTAGAGGCGTTTTCTGCACTTATTTCGGTTGGCCAGGCTGACAAACTAGCTGAAGAGTAGGCTAATCCTGCCTGCCAGGATGGGAAACTTAACCAGCAAAGATTAAAAAGTTTAGGTTGGTTTAAGATTAAAGCCGGATTCTTTAATTGTAGGCTTTGTGAGCTTGTATTTTTGTTGAGTTGGTTTTATTTTTAATTTAGTTAAATATCAATAGGTGTCGCTGTTGTGTAAAAATGGCAGGAAAATGTGAGGTAAAGAAGAATAACCGCAAGAGGGCGGAACCTGCTAGCGTTTCAAAGTTACACTTGTTGTTTTTTTTAAAGAAAAAAATAATTAGGCATAGGCTACATAAACATAATTAATTTAAGTAAAAACAAAAATGATAACACACTTCTAATAATAGTAATAATCTTTACATTACTTTGCAAGAAAGATTATTCTATTGAAACCAGATGATCAGAAAAGACGCAAGAGGGCGCTTTCGATTAGTTTACCCTTTGAATACAGATTTGAAATTATTTCAACAGTCTTTTTTTTTGTATTATGAAATAGGCACAAAACAGATTTATAGATTGTATTTTGCAAAAGGATCTGAATCATTAACAAATAGCTTTATGATCAGCTGGTATTATTGAGAAATGACTGAAATCCTCCTTATGTCATTTCTGGCAGTGGTATGCTTATTTAGCAAGCAAAACAACTCAAGTCATGTAAATTATTACAAATATTCAGTTTTTATGTGAATACTTTTGTGGCATGTTTTATTTATATATAAAAAAGTGTTATTTTAAGTCATGTGTCTCTTGTTAACATGTGAATTACTATGATTAAGTCAAACTGCAATAAAGAGATTATTAAAATATGCATGATCCGCATAAGCAACCTTTGGTGGTTGGCAAACAGACATGTTGTAAAACACACTTTCTGTTTCTGAGGAAGGCGTGTGTGTTATTTTGGCAAATATTTAATCAAACTTTGGATGGTTCACTGAGCATACAGCTTTAATTTTCACACCCTCACGCCTTAACACTTTTAAAGGGTGGTATGGCTGTTATCAGTCTGTCAATCAGCAAAATTTCACACTTGCAGCCTCTTTTTCTGATAGAGGTGGAGACCTTAAAAGAGCAGTTTTCAAAGAATGAAAAGAGATGTTAAATCCCTTTTATCAAACTCTTATTCTGACTTACATGGCCGTGTGCATTTTTGTTAATGTTATGAAAACAGTTGGAGACAGTGTTACTATATTGATTATAGTTAGTTGTGAAAGTGACAAATGTTGAGGCACATTTTTTATTTTATAATTTTTAATTGTATTTAATGTGTCCTTGTTACATACGTCACATGTACGTTATTGTAGTAATAACAGTAAATTATATATAATTACATGCAACTAACCCTAAACCAAACCCTAATCCTTACTCACTACTTAAATGTATATGTATTACACTGTTACAAGGAGAACATAAAATTGTGTAACCATTTTATTTGATATATTTTACACATTTTATTTTTGTAAGGCCCACATTTAAATTTTTCCTCGCAGTCTAGCCTATTACACCCATTTCACAGCTTTATAAAATCTATAGAAGATTCCCCTCAATATTACATTTATTGAATTAGCAAATGCTTTTATCCAAAGCAACTCTCAAATGAAAGAAATAAAAACAGTTTTGTATTCTCATGTCTGGTCCTTTCACATGTGCAGGGAATGTTGTAGTCTGGAGCATACGAGCCAAGGCGCATTGACAGAGTCTATTTACGGCAACCTGCTTCCAGTCGCGCTTGCTTCCCAAAAGCTAAAAACAACCGAGCCAAGTGGAGAACTTTATATTGAGAGAAGGATTTGATTTCACACATAGTCTGTTGAAAACGGACTTGGCTTGTTTCCGTGGACAGATGTGTGTGTGAACCCACTGCACCCAACCAATTCAACCAGTGTTTACCATATGTCATCCACCTTCTGCTAATGACCCTAGGCATGATATGACTGGCTGACACCCACAGATAAAGCTGACATGGTACTGTTTTTTTCACCCCAGATATTTTAGCTTTGTTTGTGCATGGAAACAAGACATTGCATTGAAAGTGTATGCTCACAAGCTACACCAATCAGAGCCCAGGTATAGTTAGCATGTCTTCCCCCCTCCCACCAGCCACAGAAGTCAGCTCGACATGTTCCAATTTATCCAGAGACTGTGGAATTTAGGTGCTGTAGCTTAAGAAACGGTGCTATATTAACATTAAGGTCAAACATATTAAGTAGGAATGCTAGAAATGCTACTGTCATAAAACTTTACACCATTAGCCAGCAGTAAATGGATTTAAAAAAAACATTAAGACGATGTAAAATGGTCATGATGTATCATTTGATCTCTTTCTTGGTCACTTTCCAGTCTGCATGTGACATTGTCATTGCTAAAGTGGAATGTTTCTATGGTGATGCACCATCTCACGGAAAATACAAGAGTGGAATTTGCCTCCCCTCATAGTTTAATCATAGTTTATTAATTTTATTCATTGATTTTTCAAGAATATTCAAAGGGATAGTTCACCTAAAAATGAAAATCACCCCATGATTTACTCATCCTCAAGCCATTCTAGGTGTATATGACTTTCTTCTTTCAGGCGAATACAATCGGAGTTATATTTAAAAATGTCCTAGCCAATCTAAACTTTATAATGGTATTGAATGGGAGCCGAAATTTGATGCCCAAAAAAGTGCATCCATCTATTATAAAAGTAATCCACTCAGCTCCAGGGAGTTAATAAAGACCTTCAGAAGCAAGTTTGTGTTTTAGTTTTTTTGTTGTTGTTGTATTTTTTAAGTTCAGAACCATTATGGTAGATACTTATTTATAATGTGACAACGTAAGCCATTAAAAGCAATGGTTCATTCAGATATAGTTATCATTCTGCATTTAATATACAGTAAGTGAGGCAAAAATCATAAAAGCATCAAGAATTGAGAAATCCAACATGCAGAGTAAACACTAATAAGGAACTTCTACAGAGTTCCCTGCCCATACAATTGCTGGGCAGTAAGGTCACATGATTCTGTGTGGAATTTCCCCTGTTCTGCAGAAAGCAACTCTAAAGGAACACAGAATAAAAGCATTGTTGAGATAGGAAGCACATTGCACTCATGTTCACCAGTCATTTCGTCATGACCTCATGCCAGAGCAAGAGATGATGGACGAGTAAGAGATAAGGAGGAAGGGCTAGGTGAGAGGATGTCATCACCAAAATCAATATATCTGATAGCAAAAAAGCATATAAGTTCAGTCATTGTGCAACTGTTTCTGAACAGCAGGGCTTGTTTGTTTGTTTGTTTGTTTGTTTGAATGTCATTGCATTCTAATCATTTGAAACAATTTAGATAGCATCCTTAGTTTAATTTAGATATAAAGCAGTTTTCAGCTTAAATAAAAGCATAATGGCAATATTTTGGACTAATGACATCACATTTTTTTACTTAAAGGGATAGTTCACTTTGAAATTAAATTTTGATATGTTTTAGCTTACCTCATGGGCATCCGAGATGTAGGAGTATTTGTTTCCCCAGTAGTTTCAATTTTGATCATTTTAGGTCAAACCGTTCTTGTCTGTGCCTCACATAATGCAGGTCTATGGTCACCACCTCAAAGAGCATACACAGAGAAGTCCAAATTAAACAATCCCCCATCGTAAGTACACATTGATGGCCTAAGACACGAAATGAGCGGTTTGTGTGAGAAAACGAACAGTATTTATATCGTTTTTAACTCTTGTGCACCACTACGTCCGACTGATCTGAGGGCACGCGTGCGTGTTTACTCTGTGTATGTTCTTAGAGCTGGTGACCATAGACCTGCATTATGTGAGGCACAGACAAGAACGGTTTGACCTAAAATGATCAAAATTGAAACTACTGGGGAAACAAATACTCCTACATCTCATTACCATGAGGTAAGCTAAAACATATCAAAATTTAATTTCAAAGTGAACTACCCCTTTAAGGGCTAAACTTATACATAAAGTGTTCTACTGTTGTTATTTTATTTTCTTCTTTGTGAAAAAAGTTTATAATGTTTTGCTATTCAATTACAAGATTAAAAGTCACATAGTGATATGAGTTGCAATTGTGAGATATAAACGTAATAACATTTTACTCAGAAACATACTTCCATAGTTTTTCACATAGACAACAAGCAAAGACAGTTTATTGATCTCATAAGTTGTTCATCCACCCATCCATCCATCCATTCTCCAAACCACATATCCTCTGTGCGTTATGGACACAAGTTGCTCATTGAACCCTATTCCTATCTGAAGACTAGCTGAATGCAAAACAATCATATCCTTTGTGTTTTAGTGTTTGAAACTGTCCCACATCGCTTTTATTGGTGTACAATTAAAGGGGCTAACAAAATGCCATGACGAGCAGGTTAGTAGGGCACCACAGGGTCTGTGTGGACAGTCGCAGCGCTTGCACGTTTGTGTCACATGAAAATGCCTGTCGTCTCCTCCTTATGTCATTTCCATAAACAACAAAGGGCCTGTTGGTGGAAATTTGTTAGCCTACTTCTGGGTGCCAGGTTTCCTTGTTTCTCACTCAGCTAGAAAAACTGCCCCACTTTACACTTCACTTCTCAGTCACAGGAGCAAACTGATGACACGGCTAAAATGCTCCAGTTGTCATGTACAACTGATTTGGGATAGTTTTTTTCCAAACGGGCCTCAGATAAACTTTCAAGCAAGTCTACATTGCTGTAGCTCCGGACCCTGTAACCCACTATTTTATGGGAACCAGCCAGGTTGGCACAGGCTACAAAATAGCGAACAGAATTAAACTTGACATCTCTTCGGTGGAGCAATCAACAATGACCTACATTAAATCACCAAAAAATTGTGCTTTAAAGTAGTTCTAAATAAATAAAAAAATTCAAACCTTAACAAAAAAACTATATACTCAAAACTCAAACACAACTATTAAAAAAGGTTCAAACATTCATTGAAGCTCCAGGAGGAAACATACAGTCATTGCTGGGGAGGGTTCAAATATGCAAAAGATGTTGAAGAACTAATGAATTTGCATTAGTAGACCTGAAGGATTTTTCTCAAGAGCATTGGGCAGTTTAACTGCTCAGGACAAACAAGGGACTCAAGAACAACCATCACAAAATAAAAAACCGCTGTGGATCATCTAGGTAACAACATACAATATTAAGAATCAATGGTTCATGAACTTTAGTAAATCATTTGATTAAATTCAGCTAAGTTTTGTCTTGTGTATGTAAAAATAAGTAAAACATTTTAATGTATTTTTGTAATAATTCAGGACAGTACTAAATAATACAATTAAAATAACTCTCTCTTATTTTGTTTAAATTATTAGCATTTTCACAGATTCTGCAAGCAGGCAAAAAAAAAGTATGTGACAAAAGAAGTATATCTGAATTCACAGTACTCATAAAAGAGTAGGCTACCCAGATGACCTACTACTTTCGACAAGATTCTGAAGTGTGCATACGGTGGAAACTTTACTATCATCCCATGTGGCCACTGCATATAGAAGAGAATTTGTGAGTGGCAGTGATGCGACTTACGCGGGTAGGTCACATGATAATGACAGCATGGCGAATGTCAGATTACATCCATACTACACATTCATACTATATGGAATATACTTTTTTAGTAGTTGTGAAGTAATTACTTCAAAATAACTACCTACTAAAGAAAGTATATGATTTTGGATGCAGCCACTGGCTTTATGAATGAGTCATTGAATTTGTTAAAGGTCCCGTTCTTCGCGATTCCATCTTTCAAAGTTAGTGTGTAATGTTGCTGTTAGAGCATAAATAATACCTGTAAAATTATAAAGCTCTAAGTTCAATGCCAAGCGAGATATTTTATTTAACAGAAGTTCCCTTTCAAAGCCTACAGCAAACGGCCGGTTTGGACTACAGCAGGAAGTGCAGGGATGTAATGACGTCACTAGAACCATTTGTTGACTAACCCTCCGCCCACAAGAACACGCAAAATAGGGGCATGGTGTTGTTGCTCTCCCACGTGAAGAAGAGCGCGGGATATAAATACTTGCATCTCCCTGTTATGGTAAGAGGCGTTCCGGGCAAAGTGCGCTAAGCTGTTGTCCAATCACAACACGGGAAGCGCTGGCCCAATCAGAACTCGTTACGTGTTTCTGAAGGAGGGACTTCATAGAACAAGGAAATCATCAGGCCGTTTTTAGGACAGAGGAAACAGCGGTGTACAGATAAGTCAATTGTGTGAAAAATACTGTTTTTTTACACGCGAAACATGAACTCATGTTATATTGCACACTGTAAACATAATCAAAGCTTCGAAAACACACGAAGAACGGGACCTTTAATGCAAATCATGCAGAAACAAAACCACTGCTGTTACAAAGGTTCTGCTGTGGTTATTCTGCTGTAGAGCAAAACTGACAAACTATATTCATATAAATAATATAGCTTCATATATCATTGTCAAATCAGGCAACATATTATCTATTACAGTATCATCTGCCATGCTGCAGACTAGCTTATTTTGGCTTTCTGGCCTATTGGCAGTCTATCCAATCTATGAAGCACACGCTGGCATACAAAAGATCCACACACCTGCTGTCGACTCTCTCTTCCCATACCCAGCTGATCTCTGATCAGTTCTGGCCAGTAGGAATCATGAAATGTGAGCCACTTGCTTCATCTTACAGATCTATCGGTTCATGCATTAGGCCTTTGTGCTTCTGGGCACAGACGCCAAATCCCCCTAAACCTTCTGATCCTGCATTTAGATTACAAGAGCCACTTGTGTGCAAGATTACCTTGAAACATAAGTCATCCCTATGCTACAATCTTTGTGGATAATCAATGTAACTTCAGGCAAGTGTTAGTATAATAATAAAGTATTTCACCCAAATTGATTTTTTTCCTACCGACCATTCTTCTCCAGTAGAGGCCTTAAAGTCTAAGCACTTATTTCTGTTTTTCTTTACATTGACTGTGCCGACGTCAGTCCAGTGGCTTACTAATGCTTGACCTGTCTTGATCTCAGTCACGTTTCAACACTTGACACTTCCGACCTGCAAAAACAAAGCCTACTGCCCTGGATAAAACATATGGCATGGCTTTTTCCATGCAATCGACTCTGGAATGAATGAATGAATGAATGAATGAATGAATGAATGAATGAATGAATGAATGAATGAATGAATGAATGAATGAATGAATACATAAATAAAAAGAAAAGAACAGTAGTAATAAAAACTAAAATTAATCCATATTAAAGTAAATAAAACAATTTACATTAATTCAATGAAATTAATTCTTGAAATGATAATGACATTCGAGTTTTGAGGGTGATAGCCACTGACTGGTAAAACGTATTGGCAAATGTACTGTTACTTCATTGAATGGATTTAAAATAGATTATCATTTTCAGTGGATGCATTTTGAATTCTGTCCACCTGGGTTACATTTAGTCCTCCAATCTGGCATGATGTTCGCACCCTCAGACATACTGCACAGACCTGGTATGGGCGCTCATGGAGACTCTACTCATGCATACACAATATGGCCATCTTGGATTATTTGAAGCAAAGGCCATCTGAGGTGTTTCCTTATCATTCTTGCATGAATGGTAACCTGTCTCTAAGCCAATGCCACTCTGTGTCGTGTAGAGGAGAGAGTTATAAATAAACTGCCATGCCTCAGACATCTGCATGCGTATCACATTCTAATATTGCTGCAAATACGAGCCTCACGTTTCAGTGTAGATTTCACTGCTAATAAGATTAACTGAATTACCCCTTGTAAGGCCTCTTGGCCAATTAGACATCAACTCAAATAGTATGCACAGATGTCTCCTACACAAAGTTTTCCAACCTTGATAGTTCTAACCTTGAACTATATAATGCACTGGATTACACCTCAATTCAAATATTTGGTCAGCAATGTAAAATGCTAATGAACACTGAGCTAAACTGTAGCCTGTTTCAGTAAAAGTCATAAGGGAAAGTCACAAATGAACTTCCTCTATTTCACAAGAGAATAAACGCAACCCTTTATTTTATATCAATTGAATGGCTTTATTTGAATTAGATTGACAATAATGTAGCTTGACAAGATGCATACATTTCAAATATTCTGAACTCTTTATTAAGGATAACTTATAAATCAGTGTATCAGGATGGCACAGATAAAGATGTAAGTGCAAGCTGCATTATTCACAAGATGGCTAAAAGCATACTTATATGATTTGTGCTACAACATTATCAGCAGTTCAGCACTTACATAAAACTAGTTTCAGCATTCTTAATAGCACAACAAAATGGCATTTATTTGAGATAACTAAAGAGCTGAATTATTCAGAGATCTCTCATACTGATGGCTCAGTGGTGTTTTACTCTATTCTCTATTGCAGAGGCCTAGTTGTTTTCTGCATTCTTTTATTGCAGAAAAAAGCTTAAAAGAAATATGGAACCATGTATTAAATGTGATTTCCCTCTCATGTCTGATCACATTTTGTCCAGCACAAGATAAAGCAGACTACTTAGATAGAAGCAGAGTAATAAGAGTAGTTATATTTCCATGGCTGTGAATTTTCTAGACTTTGAACATTTAAATGTCTCTGACATTTCCAAGTTGTTCTCATTATTCTGCTCATACTGTATACATAAAAAACTGAATTTGATGAAAACTTAATAATACATACATATTAATTTAGGTATATATTTAGATATATTAAATTTCATTTTACAGCTCAACTAAATATTTCATAGTTGTTATAGGCAACCATTTTTCTTTTTTTTAAGTTTATTGTGTAATGTTTTTGTCTGAACTTGTAAGTAGGAGAAATGTAACTAATATGACTTCATAATTGCCATTTTAAGCATTTAGGATCGGTCTAGACTGGAATACATATTTTCAACTCACACTTATAATTGTGTTTAACCTAAGCTAAATATTAGTTTAAATACTTTGTCTCACCAAAAAACTAAAATGTTTTACCTAAAACCTTTTTTTTCCAGTTTTATTTGATCTTAAAACAGACGTCACAGAGCATACTTTGGCAGTTTGGTGTTAGTTTGGCCTTCAGTCTGCATGTGACGGGTGTTTAATCCCTGATCAAGTGTCTGTAATTGCTGAGGCTCTGCGGATGAGCCGAACTCCCACACTTACCTTGATCTGACAACTGCCTTGTTTCTTTTTAAACTGATCCATGATCAGCTGTGCTGACCCAATTCATTATTATAATCAGTCTAATATATGGTGCAAAACTGACCTTGGACCAGTGGAAAAGGAAACTTGTGAACAGCATCCTGTCATGAGCAGACGGATATAGGGTCCTTCAAGGCCTTGCTTTGAGCCCAGTCCTGCTGACACGGGAAAGCACTCAGCGGTCAGTGTGGAAGGAGAGCAAAGCTGAGCTGCTCCTTCAGCATGCCAACAGCTGCTCGGCAGGAGGCCTGGCCATAGACAGCCTGGGCTTTTTCACCATTTGCTCATATGCAACAAACAAAGAAAACAAACACACACACACACACACACACACACACACACACACACACACACACACACACACACACACACACACACACACACACACACACACACACGCACGCACGCACGCACACACACACACACACACACACACACACACACACACACACACAGGCGCACATACACACACACACACACACACACACACACACACACACACACACACACACACACGCGCACACAAACACACACACAAATACAGTTTTATGAAAGAGCTTACATAAAAAGCCTTGTTTTCTCCAACCTGGCAGGTTTTTTAATATGCAAATATATGCCTGATTAGTAAAGATGCATTCCTTGGAGTCAAATTTGCTGGTCAGTAAACACAACAATGGCCCTATCATACACCCGGCGTTGCGTAAGTGTTTTTTTTTTTTTTTTTGTGGGTAGTTTCAGGCCGTCGCAGTTATCATTTTTACATCCACTGGCACGTTGTTTACAGGGGTAAGATGATATCTACAGGGGACGATGAATCTGTATTTAAACTGGGTCATTAATGTAGTAGAAATGTAAAATTATTTTTGAATTTGGTGCCTTCTAGACTGAGAAAAGACAGAAATGTATTTTTGTCTCATGGGGTGAAAGACTACAATTCCCAGAATGCTTCGCTGCCCTGTGAGGCCACTCCTAAAGCCACCGCTACTGGATTACTGTGACTGAGATGGAGAACAGACACTACAATTAAATACTAAACGTGTCTGTTCAATATAACGATCGAGTTGCCATGTGAGTCTCACAGCACTAACTCAGATTAGGAGTCGGATGAGGACTGAGCTAATGAGCTCTCGTTATGAGAGTTCACAATGCAATACATTCACAACACGTGTGTCTGACGCTTTTTCAGTTCATGACTTTGGAAGCTTAACTTTCATAGAAATTAATTTGAGAAGTTAAAACACTTACATTGCTTAGCATCCGTTTAAATGAATGCCTGCAGCTCTGTCTGCGAGCTGTGCTGTGAGTGTGATCTCCATCCCCCGTGTTCGGGTTGAATACATGAGGAAATGGCTCCCTCTGCTAGCTGTAGTCTTTAGCCTTTGGGCAAACATTCCAAAGATGATGCAAATATCGTCAGTTTGCGTCATGGGAGGAATTTTTCCAGAAATAAAATGCATAAATCTCTTGTCTCATGGGGATATGAGGGGTGGAAGCACGATCAAATCCGACTCCTAATCTGAGTTAGTGCTGTGAGACTCACGTGGCAACTCGATCGTTATATTGAACAGTCACGTTTAGTATTTAATTGTGGTGTCTGTTCTCTAACTCAGTCACAGTAATCCAGTAACGGTGGCTTTGGGAATGGCCTCACAGGGCAGTGAAGCATTCTGGGAATTGTAGTCTTTTATCCCCATGAGACAAAAATACATTTTCTGTATTTTCTCAGTCTAGAAGGCACCAAATTCAAAAATAATTTCACATTTCTACTACATTAATAACCCAGTTTAAATACAGATCCATCTTTCCAGCGCTGAAGTACCCCTTTAAAGGGTGTGTTAATATGTGCAAATAGGCGGTGCACACTCTGCTTATTAAACAGACAGGGATGCAGACAGGGATGCAGTAGCACAAAAACATTTTTAAATATTGTTAATACCAAATCCGCCACGTTGCAGGTGCACATGGCTTTTAAAGGGAGAGTAGACTCTGATTGGTTTATTGCACGTTATGGCCAATTATGTGAAACTTAGCAAACTGGCAGCACTAGTAACAATGTATTTTAACAATCGTAACTAGTAACAATCGATCCCTCGTTTCCACAATTTGGCCTTGATTGATTTGATTGATTGATTGACCTTTTATTATCCCGAAGGAAATTTGTCTTGGACACATACAAAAACACTGTCGGCCTACAAAGCGATGTCATACCTGCACCACTCTATTACACTAGCCACACTGAACCAGCGGTTTGGAAAATGGATGGATTCGGAACAATTCACTTGCAGGTGCCATCTTCTGGTCAGATGCAGGAATTAAGTTGGCACGTGACTCTTACAATGCATTATGGGTATTATCTAGTCGTTGAGCGTGCATCGGTTGTACACTGTTATTGCAGTGCATTGTGGTACTGAATAAACACATTATGAGTGCACTCTATATGGTTTCGGAAACCACTACAAAAGACCCTTTAAATAATGATTTTGGACACTTTCAACTTACAATGACAGCGAACATAGACAAACCGGAAAAGGGGAAACACAATGAAAGCAAACAGAGCAGAACGTACCATAAATTGTACCATCAATTTTTTGTACCAAAATTATGTTCCATAAATCTTTTCAATGAATAATTTTAACTGGTTCACAAATCTGGTCTGACATCTGAGTATTTATTCGTGAACAAAACTTGCTGATATGAACATGTCTGTCAGTTTTGAACTTATATAAAATATGTAATGCTTATGTGACTCATTTTTGTTTTTCCATAAATCACAGTAATATTAAAAGAGTCAGTAAGGTTTTATTTCTTTGAGGGAAATTATTCAGCAATTATGCATTAAATTCATCAAAAGTGACTGTATGGACATTTACTGTAAGATTTCTATTTTAAAAAGCAAATAAATGCTGTTCTTAACTTTATATTCATTGAATGCTGAAAAAAGTCATGGTTTATACAGAAATATTAAGCAGCACAACTGTTTTCAACATTGATAACAATAAGAAATGTTTCTTGAGCATCAAATCAGGATATTAGAATGAATTCTGAAGGATCATGTGACAATGAAGACTGAAGGTAAGGCTGCTTTGATATCACAGGAATACATTTATTTTTAAAAATATATTCAAATAGTTATTTTAAAGGGTTATAATATTTCACAATATTAAACTTCTTATTGTATTTTAATCACTTAACTGCAGCCTTGGTGATAACCCCCCCCCCCACACACACACACACACACACACACACCACCACCTTTTTTTCTTACCATCTATAAACTTTTGAACTGTAGTGTACAAACAAGACTATAAATAGTTGGAGTTGATGACTTGAGTCATTAAATGCTTTTTATAACCACAAAGGTCATGTTATAGAAGGCTGAAGATGCAGACAAGTTACGTGTTGGTCCCTTTTGTAAAACACCTGACCCGATACACTGATCTGAATGAAGGTGAAGCCGCTCAGCATTGCAAAGACCTACAAAGAATCATTATTACATATCAGCAATTATCAATTGTAACAACTTTTTGAGGGGCCCCCTTATCACAGGGCCCAGGCTAACATTTCAGTTTTTTCCCCACCTGTCACCATGCCCTGACCTCTTTAAAAGCATCCATCCGGTTGCACTTTATTTGACAGTATGTGCACTTATGTGTACTTACACTGTAAAACCAATGAAAGTATTGGAAAATATAAGGTAACTACATGGATTAAGGTTAGGTTCAGGGCTAGTACAATTACACAGTTTTATTACTAAGTACATAGTCATTACATTGGGAACAGGACTGTAAAATAAAGGGCTACCAAGAATCCTTTTTTTCAAAGATTAAACCTGCTGAACCCTGTACAGACAATGGTAATGTAGCTAAGATCTGAATTATTATTCATATTACTCAAAATAACAAATTTGTGAACCATATAGGGAGGATAACTCTTCCCACAAGGGAAGGTCGGGATAGAAAGTCACCTGTAATCTTGTCCTGGAAGTTTTTTTATGCATTGCAACCTCCCAACTGAAACCTGACACTGGCTACAAATAACTTGTTTACTTAGCAACAGTGATGCTAAGCAACAAGCTTCCTGTGAAATGAGACAATGTCCATGCACAATATAGTGTAGAGTCGGATAGATCCTTTCTGCATATAAAGATGCACTATACTATAAAATAGAATACAAAATAAAATGAAATAAAACCAAACATTTTGGGGGGAGAAAGAGAAGAGATCTTCGTTTTATTTACAACTACAAAGTTTTAAATGTTATTGTTGAGATTTTTACCACATTTTTTGTTTGTTTTGTGACATCTGGAATTCATTTTCTACTGGTAACACTTTATTTTACAGTGTCCTTGTTATAAATGTTACATAAAAAAAAAGTGTGACTGATCACATCTACATTTTACAGTTGGCTAAATTGAATTTCTGTGAATTGATGCAATTTAATTCACAAAAATTAAATTTGGCCAACTGAACAATTTAGATGTTATCAGTCACTAGAACATTTTCACTTGGAGACCGGATTTTTTTTTTTTACAGTGTAATAATAACAGTAAATTATGCATAATTAAATGCAACTAACCCTAAAACAAACCCTACTCCTACCATAACCCTATAGCAAGTACATAGTAGTTAATTATTATTACATAGCACTTAAATTACACTGCATGTAACAATGACACCTTAAAATAAAGTGTAACCCCACCGTGTAATTTAAGTAATGAGAAACATTACTATGGGGTTAAGGTTATGATTAGGCTTTGGTTAAGGGTTAATTGCATGTAATTGTGCATCATTTATAGTTATTACTTTAGTAAATACATGTAACACACAATGTAACAAGGACATGGTAAAAACAGTGTTCCCATGTTTTTTATGTTGAGTTCAGATATGGCACAGTTGAATCTTAAACCTACGTAGACTCTGTTATTTTCTGAGGTATAAAATTAGTTTTTCAGTTGACTGTTTTCAAGAAAACACCATAATTCGCAAGCAAACAGACAACTTTAGACTCATGAATATCACTGACAATACCCAACACTGTTCACTCCATTAAGTGTACTTAGCTACATAAGGAGTTATATTGAATCAGGCCTGCGTGAAGGCCGCATAAATCACATAAGACTCAAACCCCAATTACATCTTTATGGAGCACACTCTGAACAAGAAGTTTGCCCTGGGGGAAAGTAGGCCACTCACATGATGCTAACAGCAATTGCTTTAGAGCAAAACCTTTCCTGAGAGAACAGGGGGCTGCGATCCAAAAGCTCCTTTGCTTTTGTAAACAGCAGCATATATGGCAGTCACTAAGTCTATTTAATGCATTAAAAGTCAGACTTAATTCATTCCCAGTGCTGGTGTCTATAATCCCTTTGGTATAGGTCTGGTGTCCATCACCATGTTTCTTTTCTTATTTGGTTTGATGTTGCCCTAAGCATAGACATAATGTTATCATTATTAAATACACTTTGCATAAACATATCGGGGGTCAGACTTTTGTCATGATGATAAAGATTGCCCTGTGAGTATGGAGTCTGTCAGTGTTGATGTGTTTTGCCTGGTTATTTTAAGATCAACGTTATGATGGCCGGGTAAAGAGGCTACTTGAGAGAGTTGCATCATATAGAGAGGTCTGTTTCGTGACCTCTTTAAGGACTGTGCCAGGCAACATCATCAGAGGACAAAAAAACTGAAAAGAGGGAGGAAATTACTTCTGGGAGCCAGGAAGAGAGAAAAGTAACAGCAGATGCTTTGAATTTTTTTTATTTTTGTTTTTTTATGAGGGTCTCCATAGCCTGCTGGAAAAATCCAGCATGAATTCAATGTTGGTCCAAGCTGGTTAGAGCTGGTATAGTGCTGGTGATCCAGCAGATTTATAGTTTGGTCCTACCAGACTCTCGTACTGTCACAGGATGTTTTGGTGTTGGTTTCATGTTTTTAGGTTTACATGTTCACTGTCAGGTTTTGTCATGCACTTCCTGATTTTGTCATGTGTTCCCTGGTCATGTGACTCTATGCCCTCGTGTGTTCCAGGGTCATGTTGTCATTGGTTTATGGGTTGATCATTGTTCACAGGTGTCCCTTGTCTTGTCATTAGCCCTTGTGTATTTTAGCCCTCGTTTGCCATAGTCTTTGTCTGTTATTGTCAATGTAACCCACTATCGGTGAGTGTTTGGTCATGTCTAGTCTAGTAGAGTTAAGTTTATTCAAGTTAAGCCTAGTCAAGTTTCGTCAAGTCTTTTGGTTGGTTTTGCAAAGTCTTTGGTTTATGTTTATGATTTTGATTTATGTTAAGTTTTAAGTTTCAATAAACTGCACTTGGGTTCTCAACCTCGTCGTCCAGTGGATTATTGTTACAAGTACATTTAATTTGCACAAAGAGTCTGGCCTAGCCTGGATGGCAGCTGAATTTAGCCCCGCCCACAACATTTGAGGTCAGGCAATTGGGTCTGGACTCGATCCATTGAGGAGTAATTATGCCTGAACAGAAACTGTTTAGACCAATCAAATTGTCACGGTGGGCTTTATATGATGATTGACATCCAACCCCAATCAAACACACCTGAAACAGCTAAACACACCTGAAACATTGTCAACAATACAGTCTATGGTAATAATCATCCATGTCAACAAATTGCTTTTTTGTTGAATTTGTTCTAATCCTAGTACACAGAGAACTTGTACGTATATGCATTCACCTATTTCTCTCTAAAATGATGATTGTGTTAGTAAATACTCAGCATATCCTTAAATAATTTTTTACAACATCGGCAAAGATCGTTACACTCATCTTCTTTCTTCTTCCAGCATGTGTGCAGTTGAGATCTGTTGTGCGTTAGTGATGTGCGTTGTTCATGAACGATTCATTTTTTTTTAAACTAATCTTAAATATGATTCGGGAACAACGAGTTGTCTCAGAGAGCAGTTTGTTTATTTTGTGTTGACGGTGCATGCGCTACAGGCCATCGGTTCTTTACAGGATTTTCTGCACTCAGTCTATGGAGCTGTGAAAACGAATGACTGGAACCCAAAGACACGAAGGCGAATCAGTTCTGTTTTCGGGACTGCATGCATTGCATATTGGGCTGTCACGGGCCACGGGCCACGGCCCAGATCAGACACTGATGACGGAACTAACGACTCAAATCCGAAGACAGGAGAGACAGGAGAGCTGTAACATTACTAATCTTTCCAGGGAAAAGACGTGATTAAATGTCAGATTCGGATTCTAACAGTTGGCAAAGCCTGAAGACCCAGCTGAGCAATTATGAATAATTTCTTAAAATTGGCATTTGCTGCATTAGTTTATCATTTATTTTTTATTCCAAATGTGATCAATGTTTGCATAGGCAGGAAGACAGGAAGGCATAAAGCAATGCCCAAATTTAATGTTAGCTTCATTTCCTGTCTCCTGAAATACCTTCATCTGAAGGATTTTTTTGAAGGCAGCATACATGTATCCTTCGCTGCCTTTGATATCCCACAATCCTGTGCTTTCCATTCAGTGACAGTTGAGCTGGGGGATAAAGACGGCATCTGAAAGTTGTGTTTGCTGGTCAGTTTGTGTGTAAATGTGTTTTTTACAAATGTTTTTCACTTCCTCTGTTCACTGATTGGACCGGTTAAAATTTGATCAGAGAAATCCAGAGAATATACTGCAATCCCAGATGGAGTACTGAAGGAAAATGAAAATTGAGTTGAAGTACGTTAGAGGGCGAATTTCAGGCAAAACTGAGCTGGTGTAGCTGGTTCACCAGCACTCCCGCTTCCTATGCTGGTCCCAGTATGCTAAACACATCGTATGCTGGTGACCAGCATTGGTAGATTTGTCAGCTAAGAAAGAATAAAAAAACAGTTTTTCTTCTCTCAGAAATAAATGAGGCATGAAAGGCAGATGCTCCTCAGACGGACGATCCCAAAGAGGAACATGCTCTCATTTTCCAGCTCTCCAGGCAGACTGTGGGGTCATGCGCTATTTCAGTGCTGTCTGAGGCCTGCTGAGTTCAGCCATAAACAAATCAGCAAAAAACATATGAAAGACACACTGAGACAGAGCATACCAGATATAGAGAAAGAGATAAGACAAACAAAGGTATAGACACAGATGAATGAGGAACTTCATCGTGAAAAAAAAAACATTGATAAGATTAAAGAATGCCTGTACAAAGGTTTGTGCACAACAATGTTGTTATTGTTGACTAAAACTTCACAATAAGGTATCATTTGTTAACATTAGTTAATTATTATTAAATAATTATTAACTAACAGTTATTAACTAACATGAACTATGAAGGTGAGCATGGGCAATACAAAACTGTGTTTGTTAATCTTTGTTAACATTGAATAATATATCAGTAAATGTTGGAATTGAAAATAAAACAACTAATCTAAAACAAAAGCAAAAATGAACGCTGAATAGTATAAAAGTAATAGAAGCAAATAAAATTAAAATGACAGCATTAAACAAATATTTTGTTGTCTACTTTGTGGCCTTTATGGAAGGCTGTTTGTCTTGAAATAAGGCTGCACAACAGGTCTGGGAAGTCGTGGCTTAACGAAACCCTTCTAGTGAAAATTATTCAGGATTGACAAGAATGACTAACCTTTTTTGGTACATAACGTTCTTTTATGGAGACTAACAATTAAAAGATTATCCCATGATTTACTCAGCCTCAAGTATATGTCTTTCTTCTTTCTGGTGATCAGAGTTATAAATATCCTGAAGCTTCCAAGCTTTATAATGGCAGTGAATGGGGCTCATGAGTTTGAAGCTTAAAAAAAGTGCATCTATTCATTATAAAAGTACAGCTCCAGGGGGGTAATAAAGTCCTTCTGAAGCAAAGCTGTATTTTTTTTGTAAGAAAAATATCTATATTTAAAACTTACTAAAGTAAAATATCTATTCAACTTACGAAGTGTTACACCTCTTGCAGTTCAAAACGCTTACAACGCCACACGTTAAGCCATTTACGCTTTTTTAAAGTTGAATATGGAAGTCGATTTGGCGGAAGCTACATATTTTACTTTATAAAGGTTTACACATGGATGTTTTTCATGCAAAACTAGATCGATTTGCTTCAGAAGGCCTTTCTTAAAGGGGGGAGGGGGGTGTCACACATCTCATATCAATCCTGAGTGCCTATAGGATGGCTTAAGGGTGAGTATATCATGGGAACTAATCATTCAAGTCGAGGATAATTGTAATTCACCAATTGTTCATTGATTTTTGTTAGTATCGTTTGCCTTTCAGACAAAAAAGTTATTTTAAAATGAGATGGTGATGCTAAAAAGGGATATAAAATAATATATTTTTCTAAATTCTTTTCTTTTTTTTGTGGATTGTTTGGGTAAATCATCTGACTTGTTGCTGGGGTAAAATAAGTAGGCCACACTTATCATAAGTTTAGCTACGTCTTCCATGTCTGTGTGGCAGTCATTGGCCCGTCCTGAACCAAGAGCTGCACTGCTGTTACTGAGGCTCTGTCTGCTGCGCTGGAATGTGGAATGTTCGGGTTGTGGGACAAATGTTCCTAAAATGCAGCCCCACCTTTTGAACCGCTTGCCACCACAGTTGTGGGGACCTGTGTTTGGCTTGTGCGGACATGTGCAATTGCACGAGTGCTTTTGTG
Organism: Pseudorasbora parva; assembly: GCF_024679245.1. NCBI lineage: Eukaryota > Metazoa > Chordata > Actinopteri > Cypriniformes > Gobionidae > Pseudorasbora > Pseudorasbora parva. Next base: position 23,218,267 of record NC_090193.1, read on the forward strand.
AGGGGGGATTTCTGCAAGATTTTCTGAGCCCCAACCCAATAGCGAAACTCAAAGCATTATCAGAATGGAAATAGACATGCAATGAGGGCATACTCAGATTCACTTCTTTTTTTTTTGTCCGGTAGCATACCTCACATGAATGATTCATGTTTAGCAAGTTTGTCAATTATTTCTACGATGAGTAAGCCAGAACTTCCCAGGCCTGCTGTGCAGCCTGAATTCTAGATGAACAACCTTCCATAAAGGCCATAGTTTTACCAGCTAAAGTAGACCTGTGTGGTCAACTCTTACAACAACTGTCACAATAATGACTGGGTCCTGTTTTATAGGAGGTTTTTTTTATGGGAAAGCAGTCTGCAGCAAGTCTGTGAAAACTTTATGATGCATCAGTGACTCAATTCTCATTGACGCATTTCATTCAGCTAACATGAAATACGTCAATGCGACTGCTCCTCATATCCAGGTGGGGATAGAGTTGTGGGAAGCTAGAAGTAGAGATTTAATTTCAGCCCCTTTCAGTTGATCATCTAACAAGCGTATAAATCCTCTTAACTAAATGTAGTGACGGGGGGCTTCAAAATGGGCTTTATAAATCTAGCTAGCATAAGCAAAATCAACCTGATCACACATAAATGCGTATAAATAGTACGAGTGTGCAATGTCGTGGAATGTATACACCAAAACTCATTTTGGCGTGCATATGATACGCTGTTTTTTGCGTGCATATGATACGCACTTTATGGCGTATATATGACACGCTCTTGGGTAGGTTTAGGGTAGTGGGGCGTATATATGACACGCTCTTGGGTAGGTTTAGGGTAGTGGGGTGGGGGGTTCGTATGTATAATACGCCATAAAATGCGTATCATATGCACGCGAAAAACAGTGTGCCATAGACACGCCAAAATGAGTTTTGGCGTATACATTCCATGACATTGCACACTCTTACTATTTATACGCATTTTTGTGAGAATCCCCTGGCAAAATAAATATTCCTCTTTTAATGCCTTTACAAGAATAAAAGGAAGAATGGTAGTGATATTGAAAGACTCCGTAGGAAAGCCAGTAACATTCTCTAAAAACACTGCATTCACTAAAAACTAATGAGCGTGCAAAAGCACAAAGCGCGTGACGACAATATGAATAAACAAAAAGGATGTTTTTCCTAAGGTCATGGTTTGTTGAACTGCCCTTAAGTCTCACAATCATAACGGCTGTGTTGTTCTTTCATTTTGTGTTGGATGGTTTCATTATATCTTTTTAATATATATATATTTTTTTACTCTGAATAACATGGAGTATGCTACTCTTTTTCCTGAGAAAACTCACACAAATGTATCTCCATGAGCATACAAATTACATACAAGTGTTTTCCCATGAGTAATCAGAAATATTTTGTAATACATGCAAAATGACCACTTTTCCACATTGTGAGCTTGCTACTCAGGCAGAATTAGAAGAAATCATAAGACTCAGCTGTGCCAGAACATTCGGCAGTTTGATTTTCATGCTGTTTAACGTTGATGATTTAGTTATTTCACATGTGCATATTACATATGATATCGCTTGTTTCTGCTTCTTCGTCTGTGTTTTGATCCGGAGATTCTATACTCTTTCAGAAGATATTTAATAACGCCCCTTACTGTATAACAGTGGAAACACAGACATTTCCGTGAAAGCGCCTTCTCAAAAATGTCCATCAATGGCAAGGAAAGAGTTGAAAAAGACCTCAGAGCATGTGGTCATATCACGACCATTATAGTGCCTGGAGATTTTTTTTTTCTCAAACTCTAATGTGAGTGTTCATGTTGCTTGTAAATAAATTAGTTCAAAGTGATTTAAAATGCTTATGTCGAGCATTCCAAATCACTCACTTGCAGCTACAATTGAAGTCCAAATTAGTTTTTTGCTCAAAATGTTCTTGAAAACGTATACACTTGTTTTCCTCACAACAATCACAGAAGTCAGTTTGTGTCTTTTGAAAGTTTGAATGCATTTCCTCGTCACACACCTTTGTAACATTAATGATCGGTCGGTCACACACTCATCACAGCGGCTGGCCTACAATCCCCTGTGAAGGCTCCATATGGCCGCAGGACTAAGTCTTCGTAAAACCCTCAGCTTGGAAGACTGTCCCTGACACAAAGGGTGAAGGGAGGGATGATGCGACTACTTGGACCATCCACACTGTGCCTGGCCACTGATGAGTCCATATGGGTCATACGTTCAGTGTGTTGGATCCTTAATGAGATTGACTTAATCTGCTCTCCTCTAGCTGGACAGTTTTGTAAGGCTAAATCAACCATGTCATCCCAAATTCTCGATGAGATTAATGAGATACGAGTGGCTAACTTGATGCACTGTTGTTCTGAGCCTGTTTGGACATGTTAAAGACATGGTCATGACTTGCCCCAGACAGTCACACACCTGCTCTGATTAATCCCATAAGCACGTTGCATGTCACAATTCACTGATGTCGTATAAACTATATACTTGGATATATAACTACACCATTTTAATTGTAAGTTGCATCTCAAATATAACATACAAGTGTTTTTGTTTTTTTAAGCATTCACCGTTTTTCAGCAGAGAAATCATTCATAGAGATCATGCGATGTTGTTGTTAGCTTTAGAAATTTGTTGTTAGCTTTAGCTGTTGAGCTCATGCTTAAGGAAAACTATGACTATAGCCTAAATTGGAAAAAAATCACACAGGCAATATCCTGTTGAATTGTTTTAGTGTGAACATTTCTCGCTCTCATTTTCCTACATAATGGCAGACATTATGTAAAATGGGACACATTTCTGTACACTATGTATACCCTGAAAACAAAAAAATGTGTTAAGCATTTGCATTGGTTAGCTGAAGACAAATAAACCAACGAATGGTTCATAAATATAAGAAAAATGTTCACTGTGAATGCAGGCTAGCTTAAGCCTCTTAACTGAACATAGCATAAGCTGAAATTAAAAGTTCTCTGGTTTCAATTCAATGGATAAACATTGAAACATATTTATGCTTTTGGGGGATAAAAGCTAACTCATTCAGAATTGAGTGTAAGGTAAAGGAGTAGGGTAAATTAAATGAAGCACTTGTTTTTGTCATCTAAAATTCCTAATATCACTTGTTTTGAAAAAAATGTCTGTATATTTTTGGTCTTGAGTCTTGACACACATCAGGAGAGCAGTGATCGAATTAATTTGGATATTTTTACCAAATGTACCAAGATCATTGGAATCACCAACTTCCTATTTTATATCATGACTGGATGTTGAGACATAAAAAGGGATTAAATAAGTTTTCATGTTGTTCATTCAGAGGACACATCAGCTTCTGACATGTAAATATTGAGGTAAGTTTATGACCTCATCATATGCAAATACACCAACCAACCGGTTTGCCTTCTCTGCTGCTGCCTTCAGAGGAGTTTTGACAAGTTTCAGGAAGGCTAACAACCAGTCTAACAAAGACCCATTCATATTTTTTCTTGTGGAGAAACAGTATACAATTTTGAATATCTACAGACCTCCTGTGACTGTTCTCAAGTCCTGTTTCTCCACATTTTTTGCCCTAATGAGGTACTTTTGTGTCTGGGACTTTCAAGTGTCAACATTTAACCAAGCCAACAATGCAATTTGGATCTATAACTGTAGATCTATAAGAATGAAAAACTGCATGAGAGGACAAGATAAAACATTAACAGTCTTGAAAACAGCTAAACCAATTCCACATGAACTAGATTGCTGCTCGAGAGCTACTACTTTTTGCTGATTGATTTCACGTCCTGTGCATGTACATACTGTTCAGACATGCAGTCAGACACCTATGAGATGCATTGACTTGGTTTATAAAGTGATCTGTTGTTTATGAACATCTTAAATTTGGACCAGACTCGAGTCTGACTTGAGGTGTAATAAAATTACAGACCTGTAGAGCCACAAACCACCGCTTGAATATTTCCTACAAGACAGTTAATACATCCACAGAAAAAGTAATTATGATTTCTAGAAGCTTTGCCGACTTGTGTAATGAATAATAATTTAAGTACGCAATAGTGTGCATACAAATTCCAGTAATGTTTTAGAGCACATTCCTGCTTAAAACATTGTATTTCATGGGTGTGGTCTGATGGTTTGCTGAGTAAAGCTTTCCATGGAATAACACTCCAACATTATTGTTCTGAACTCCCTACAACTGTGTACCGACTCAGTCAATTTACTCATCCTACAGTCATTTTAAATTAGAGGTTAAAAGCGATTAAAGGCGTGTTGAAACAAGTGACATTTTCCCGTATTATGACATCCACCTGAGTGCAACAGATTACTGTCTATACAAAATAAAAACATGGATGAATTATTCACAATAAGATCAATAAAGTGGAATAACAAAGTAGATAGGATGAATTCTCTCTTCACACCAAATTCAGGGGATAGAACATTTACCAAATGGTCAATAAATGACAATTCTCAAGCAAAACAATGGTAAAATTTTTATTTATCTTTTTTAGAAAAAGAAACTAATACAAGCTCATTTGGTTACTTACACACTGTCATTATTTAAAACGTTTCATTTACTCCAGTTTCACTTTATCACTTATTTTCATGCGTTCTGTGATTATCATGCTTTGAACCACATGGCCAACAGTCAACAGACAAAGGTTATTGAAGGACAATTACATCATTACCCCTTTCACTTCTCTTTAAAACAAGTAAAAACTCTATAAAAGGGTAAAATAAAAGCTATACAAAAACCTGACTGGTAAAGCTGGAAGAGAAACATTAGTCATCCCGTGCTGAGCCTCCATTATTTAGTCAAGTGTGTTCAGTTAAAGGCACAAGACTATAGTCTCCCAGAACCAAGGGTACACGCACTGAGACGAACCTCAGAGAGACAGCCATGTGAACGGGTGCTTTGGTGAAAAATGTATGATGACAAACAGGAACACCGAAGTGAAGTAGAAAAATGTGGGGTTAGATGCTGTTATTGGTGTGGTAGAAATCTCTTTAGAGCATAAAAGATGGATTTCATAAGTAAGAAAGAGGTAGAGAAACACTAAATCATTAATCAGGGATATTTTCCCTGATGTATTTCCAAACGAAACAGAACTGAAAACTTGCTGGAGACCACATATTAACCCAAAAATGATTATGATTGGACATAGACAATATAGAGGTCTGGGGTTTGTAGTCTTAATTTGAGCACCAAACATCTCTAATGCCATCTTTTTTTTTTCTTGAAACCTAGCTTTATTAAATGCTAAATCACCTTTAAACCCTCTAAATGTGTGGAATCATAAATAAATGTCCATGAACCCCTAAAAAAGTGTGTTAAAACCTGAGAAAGGTGTGTGAAAATACATTTTTCCAATTAAGGGGACTTCAGCGACTACTTGCCTGGTTTTCGCATTCTTACCTTGGTCCAGGTAGCAAACTGATGCTTTACAAACTTAAAGGGCCAATGGGTTAAGCATCGTTCATTTTCACAGTCCTTTAGCAGATTAGCATCTTACCTTAAAACAATTAGCTTCTTAGCATTCAGTGCTCAATTCACAGCTAGATAGAGTGAAGCAGTGTCAATAAACATGCTTACATTATCATTCAACAACCTTCAGAACAACCAAATGCATATATCGTTTGTCCTAAGAGTGGACAAATACTCAAAGTGCAGACACCGAGCAGTGCCATTCTGGGGGGTGAACGTGCTTTGCGCTCTACTGTATGATGAACATGATTCTCCTGTAAACCTAAGAGTGAAATGGGAACAAAATAGGTCACTATAAAGAGATATTCCAGAATACACAACCATCCAGAGTCACTGAAAATGAACCGCACACGTCCTAATGCTGAGCTGTGGGGGATGGGAACTACACTTCACTGTCTCTTTAGTCATGTTATATATTCTTCTCACACACATATATGAATAAGAATAGTTGCTGCAAACAAAACAAAAAATAAACACTAAACTGCTGGACAAGAGTGAGGCTACACAGAAAAAAGAATGCTAATGGATGCATGTCATCAACCTTTTGTTATCTCGTAATTTGAACATGTTTATGAAGTCAACACACAGGCAGTTTGGCATCTATCATCACAGAGTGCAAACAGCACACTGTTATTGAAAATACTGCCAACATGCAATTCCCTTCCCCCTCAATCAGCTTCAGGGAAATACATACTGCTGTTTACAGGCATACACGTGATACTGCCTTTTGCCTTCGATTGAAACCTGACCAATATCTTTCAAAATAGCACTGATAAAAACATCCTCCTACAACACCTGTGAAATAGTCTTTCCCAATACCTCCCAGGAATGGGCATGGCCATCTGACATCATTGTGACCGGCATTACTCCACCACTTACAAACAAATACAAACTCTTACATCTAAGGTAACATATCCAAAGCAACAGCTTCTTTTAAAAATTAACAATAAAATAAAAAGTTGGAAAGAAATGGCTGAGAGTTTGACCTCTCACTGGGATGCAAGTGACTACGGAGTATACTGTTAAAATAGAATGAAATGAGAAATGTGCTGATCTAAATTAGATCAAGATAACATGGGCTTTAGAACACTACAGACATTAAGTTTTAACTGAAGATTAGAGCCAGATGCTTGACCTAAAACTGCGAATTCACTCTAAGCCCTTAAAGTATACTAAGACTCACACATATACACAAAACAGCCCTTAGAGATGCAAAAGTTGTACATTTGTCTGAGCAGAAGTAGTGTAAACTTCAGAAAAGTTAGGATAAGGAGCAAGCAACAGCATTTAAATTTCACCCACCTCAATCAACAGCACTGGTTTCAAGACCAAGGTGTAAAAAACAGCCCTGATGTCAACTTTGAATTTCACACTCTGAAGGCCATTTGATAAAAACACAATATTGTTGTATAAAATTGTTTTTGCTTGCTACACTTCATTAAAAATCGAAACGGTGAGCTTTAACACTCATTTAGAAAATAAACCAACCAAACAAAGGAAAAAAATCACTTCTAAAACTGCTAAAAATGTCTTTATCCCTGAAAATCTAAGGAATCTCTATGAAACAAGCTTCGGCAGCACTGTGCGAAAGGGTATACTTCCAGTGGAGTCACCCATCATGGTGGTCCGCAGTTTGTTGTTGGTTGAGCCTATGACTGGGGGTACCTTGGAGATGATAGTAGGGAAAGAGGTGCTGTGCTCTGTGATTCGTTTGGGCACCATGGATTTCTCGCCACCAGGTGCAGGCTTGGGTAGTCTCTTGTAGAGCCAGGGGTGCCTTAAAGCCTGAACTGGTGTCATTCGAGTACTAGTGTCCCAATCCAAACACTTCTTCAGAAAGTCAATGAATGTGGGGTCATCACAGCCTTTGAGGGCCGACCCCCACTCTTTGCTTCCTGGGGGACCTCGCAATTTTCCTCTGCGAGACCGATTCCCGTTAAGGACTACTGTGCCGTTGCCAAGTGTGCTAACTGTGCAGTAGCGTGGGTGGCCTTTGGAGCTGATGAAGTTCTTGGCACGCTTGGCTTGTTCCAACAGTTTCTGAGGTGGCATACCCAGAAGCTCCATCATGCAGGCCAGCTGGTCACTTTCATCTTCACCAGGAAACAGAGGGTATCCTGTAAGCAGCTCAGCCAGAATGCAACCAAAGCTCCACATGTCTATAGGCATACCATATCGGGATCCCAAGATGACTTCAGGAGCACGGTAGAAGCGGGATTGGATGTAAGTGTAGACACGCTGGTGATCAAAACAGCTGGAGCCAAAGTCAATGACCTTGATCCCACTCCTGCCCTGCTGCTTCAACAATATATTCTCTGGTTTCAGGTCACAGTGGATGATCTTATGGCGATGGAGAGCCTCCAAGCATTGGAGAATAGAGTGTGCAAACTTGCGTACGAGCGGGAGACTGAAACCCTGGAACTTGTTGCGTTTGATGAGCTCATACAGGTTCATGTTGAGCAGCTCAAATGTCATGCATATGTGGTTGCGGAAGGTGAAATTCTCCAACATGTGAACTACGTTCATGCTGCCTGTCTTGTCTTGCTTCTTCAGGTGCTCCAGAATTCGGATCTCCTCAGCAGCTTGCCGATGGAAGCGCTTCTCATTACGCACCATCTTCAAGGCAAGGTGCTGCTGTAACTTGTGGTCGTAAACCTTCGCCACTTGTCCAAAACTACCTTTGCCGATCACCTTGAGGAACTCGTAGCGATAGGCGAGGTGATCATGAGGTACGTGGATGTATCCTCCCTGGTCGTCATCATAACCACAATTGTTAGTGCCCCCTGCTACTGCTGGCCTCTTCTTGGCATTTGGTCCCAAAAAGTAGATCTCAGGATAGCTGTGGATCTCCTGTTGCTCCAAGGTAGTCAGTTGCTGTCGATGTTGCTTGATAGCTTGTTCTGGGGTCATTGGGCTACCCAGCTTTGTGACTTTTGTTGAGCTCTCAGAGGATTTCACAGAGCTGTTGCTGTCCACGCTTCTCTCTTTGGAGACTGCAGGTTGGGTCTTAACTGGTACTTGGCTTGTACCATTGTGCTGGCTCACACCATTGAGTTTGCGGTTGTAGGTGTCCTCGTAAATATATTTCACCTTCATCTGTCCTCCACGGATTGCTTGATGATCCTTCATTGTAGGCTTGTTGACACCCTTCAAAAGGAAAGAGATATTACAACAATTTGTCAAAAGTTTTATAAGACAAAAAGCCAACACTATTTTTTCAGTTGAGGGGATGTTTACAATAAAAGGGAGGCTTCCTCTTATAGCTTCTGGCTTATGCGTACAACTAAAAAAATCAATGTACTGTAAATCTGAGGTTTTATCAGGCCAGTGTTAAGCAATCAATAGCACAAACGTGCAGAATTGATCATCTAACTAGTAACCCTGGGGAAAATATGGGACCAGTGGGGAGGTTTGATGCATGAGTGATAATTGCAGCGACAGAGAATGCCAGACACAGTCTCTGCAGTCTGACTGGAACGTGAACAGAAAACTGGTGAAACAGGATGTTACTTTCATACTCACAGGGGACCTTAAATCATGCTGATTGCAAACCACAGTAACACAATATATATAAAGAATCAACTACATTTCAGTAGACTGGGAAAACCAAACAATGTCGAAATTTTATTTTAGAAAGGGTGTATGACTTCACCATAAAAGTTCCCTCACATACTTTCTGGACAACGGAAAGAATTCTCGCCATGGTTGAGGAATTGCCACTAGACCTAACTATATAATTAAATATGCATTGAACGTTTGCCTTACAAAATAAGCATGTCATAAATAGCAGTAGTTTATGCCAGTCACAATGGGCTTTCCTGAGCGAAAGGGGAATAGAGAAATGTGTCTTTCACATTCAGGATGTTTAATGCACCATGACTGCTCTAAGTCCCATTCCCATTTAAGATTCCACTATCAAAGATTTATAGTTATGCCCAAACTATAGCCTATTTGGCTCTGCATAGAGAAAAAGAAGCAAAACAAATAAAGCAAAGGAACAAAAATTGTTACTTAGATAAAATTATAAAGTGCCAAATAAACTGTGCCAATCGTTTTGGAGGGGGAAGGGAGTTCCAAGAAGGGGAAAGGCGGTTCCAAAGGATTGAGACAAAAATAGAAACCAGTGTGTTGGGAACTGAAGGATATTGTAGAGACTAGCCAAATGCATCAGCTGTTCAATTACAACAAAAAGCTTGGTTGACTCAACAAGGAGTATGTGACCTACATTAACTATGGGAAGCTAGCTAAAAGAACGAGTTGAACAATGGGGAAGTACTACTATTGCTTGCACTCCTAATGCCGGAAAATCAAAGATATGTACTGAACGTTTACAGTAGACAGATTACTAGTTAATTATTTGCAAAGGGTAATACCAATTACCTTAGAAGTGCAGTATAGTAGCATGCACGAGAGTGATATAGTCTTATAATAAAATGATTTCACCAGGTATAACACGTACACAGCATTATTTATTGCATAATAGTACAGTGGAGAATTATCGGATTATCATATCCTTTACCATCACCGGTCCCATGATGACGTATCATACTGTAAGCTACATGCACCTCATTGAAAGGCTTAATCTGTCCAGTGTGAACACATGATATTGTTTTAGTGCATTCACTAACTATAAAAATGTGACTGTTATATTTTATTTATTGAAAGATTAAAAGCACTGGCTTTTTGTGCAATACACATGCTGTGAGGGACAATAAACATACTTGATGTGCTGCAGATGGAACTTGCACCACTATCAGAATGCGGGAGTAAGGCTTGTCTAAATAAGCACGTTCCAAGATGCACAAGTGGCAGCAGAACATGTGCTCAACTAAGAATGAACCACAGGGGTGAAAAACCACCCAAACATACAGGAGGAGCAGAGATTGAAAAACTGGCTTACTTATACAAGCCTTCATAGTGGTTCGGCTTTTCAAGCTCACAGCACTTTAGAACTCAATAATGTTCTTTAGAACTGCAGGCACTAGGGAAACTTTCACCTAGGGCGCACTGAAAGAATGCTGTGAAAGATGAGCCCAAGAAGGTCCTGGCACTTGGTCTGGGGAACAGGAAGTCAGGACTTACAGTGTGTTTGGGGAGAGGAGGCAGTCCAGAGGGACTCTGTCCATTCACATCAGCGTCCTGGTTGACAATGTGATCGGTGCGCATGTAGGAATCATACAGACCGTCCCCGTGGCGAGCTGTGGAGAAACACAAACATGAAAATGCCTGGGATTAGGAAATTATTAATACGCTTGTCTCTTCATCATTTCTGTTACAAAAACAAAGTCTCATTCACTAATAATTGCATACACTATTTGTATTTGTACGCACATTTAAACTTTTTACGAAAACGTTCTACCTAATTCCCATTTCCCAACATGTCAAGCGCACATGAATTTGTTCGCAACCTTGTTATAATGTTATGTTGATGAATTTGGAGTATTCTAAATGAGCAACCCAATGCCCGAGGTAGATAATTTACATAAAACACACCCAAACTATGTCCATATGAGGGCATTCTATACACCCTTTTATTTCGTCACTCTTCGCAAACATGACGCTCTCTACAGACGCCGTCTTGACAAAGATCTTCGATCTTCGAAGTTCAAACACAATAAACAATTTATACAAACATTACATAACTCTGATACCACATTATTATTACTATTATTATTATTATTATATTAAATTGACATATTTAAATAGAATTTTTTTTAAAATTATTATTAAATATATATAAAAATTAAATTGACATATTTATAAGGACACCAACTGCACGCAATAGTTGTGTACCAGTGGTAAACAACAAAAATAATTTAGAATACATTTTAGAACGAAAGTTATTGATGAATCATGATTTGTTTGTGAAAACATTCGTGCACAACTTTCATGCAAATTCATGCGTACACACGCTTAGAGAATGAGACCCACTGGTCTCATCTGAGAAAAACAAATCCCCTTAGGGAGGTATGTAACCAAGTTGCAGGTGCGTCAGACAGTTTCTTCAGCACATTACACAGCAGGTGGCTTCATATTAAACCAGACTTCATGACTCATTTCAGTTTCAGCAGTTTCCACAACCCTGACCGATTATGTTATTAAAGCTTCTTAATGACCTAGACCACTTTTGCCTCAAAGGATAATTTCATCCAAAACTGAGGGTGGGTAAATTATGACAATTTTATTTCAATGCCACTCCAAAAGTGGAGTGACCTTAGTTATATTGTGGAACATACAAAAGAAAGTGCAATGTTGTTTTAGACACAAATGACTTTCATTCTACAATCAAAAAACACTGGAACATCATGAGGGATGATCTCATGATGATCATTTATCATGAGAGATAAATGACAGAATTTAAATTTCAGTTTGAAACACCCATGACTCAATTCGGCTGTGTTACAACATACTTGATCAAATGAGCACTAAGGAGTTTAAACGTTGCTCAAAACAATCTTTTTTGCATTTAGCTATACAAGCACTCACATGCTATGAACCTATTTAGCATTTAGACCTCATTTACTAGCACTTACTTAAATGTCAATTCAATGTACTGATCCTATTGTTCCTACTGTTCATTTCCACAGCTGATTTACATGTGACAACTTCATCAGCCTGAATAAAAAGGACGTGTTGCAAGCGTTTGACATTTGCTTACTGAATCACATTAATACGGAACTGTTAACAGTACATTCACAAAACAACTAATTGGCTGTCTTCAAAATAGTCTTCACTTGCCAAGCGAACCAAGACTTACAGAGCTGGATATTACATTTCATTTGGATATACTTACCTGCAGTTATGGGGCCATCTGGTTTTCTGCTCAATATCATCATAGTTGCAGGTTATCAACATCAAATATTTATTTTTCTTCTGAAAAATATCTTCAGTAAAGCAAGATCCATCCAAAACAACAATGCAATGTCTTTCTAGTGAGACGACCAAAATATCAAGAGAGTCTCATATCCGAAGAGGAAGCTTGTTAGATGTCCAGAGAGGCTAGAGAGGCGACTTCACAGTGCTGCAGGCTTCTGGCATGATCCCCTTTAAGCTGTTTTTGAGGCTTATCAGTTTGACCACCTGTATTTTAAGCATGGAGAAGAAGTAATCGAGGTATCTATATTTTTCAGCTCGATGAAGAGAGACACAAAGGTTCGAATCTGTAGCTGGACGTGCATAAATTTACAAATGCATTAGAAGAAACCAAATAATGGTTGGTGAGAAGCGGTCATCCTCGATGTTGATGAAGATTCAAAGTTGCAGTGGAAACAAATGCGTTCCCGTGACCACAAACGGTCTCCCAAAACCAGTCCAAAAATTCAACTGATGTCGGCCACCTCTTTCCCACTCCTGAATATCGTGTTGTTGATTTGAACAGAAGAATCATCCCAGCCCGAGCACACGGTCCAGCGGGCAGCTAACGTTAAGCGTTAAAGCTCAGGCTAGTGTTTCCTTTTTTCCTGATAGTACACGTCTAACTTGTTATCATTATAAAAACAAGACGACAAAATTAACTTATAATCTCAAACAAATCGTCCCATTAATCGTCGGAGTGTTTTGGATGCGCCTTCCGTCCCGTAATCGTGCACGTATAGATGTGTGGTTTAGCTTGTTGCTAAGAGCGTCTTCAGCTTCGCCCAGCTCGACGTCATCAAACAGAGCTCGTGAGCAGACTGTCTGGGGCGCGGCCAAAACAACGCCATTTTGGCTCAAACTTCCTGAGATTCAAGGTTCTTTTACTGTCTATGGTTGAACCTGAGAAACAAGGAAGTGCTTATTGAGCCAAAATGGGTCTGTTTTACTGAGGGGTTTAAATCAAAACATGAACTAACAAAAAATGAAACTGGAACTTTTCAAATTGAAAATAGATTATACTGATCAGTGATCATGTGTTTTCTGTAGATGACAGGGAAATTATTCTTCATTTATGTTTTATACATGAGCATATGTTTTAGACTTACAAAGAAAACCACAGGATGAAATTAAATGTTACGTTAGAATTAAGTAGTGCTGTCAAATCGATTAATCACATCCAAAATAAAACTTTTGTGTAGCCTATGTGTGTGTATGGAAGCTTACACACACACACACATAGTGCTCTGTAGAGTAGTTTGTCCGTTTAGATATAGCCTACTGTAGAAGCATTTTTGCATCTAATTTACAAAAAACAAATTATCGCTGCTGTGAGGGTGTTTCTTATTCAGCGTCTATTGGAGTGGCAGTAAAATAACATCTTTCTCTCTTTTGACTCCTGTTATCTCAATCTATTTTTCCCTCTTTTTGTTTTTCTTTTGCTATCTGTTTTTCTTTTGCTATCTGAGTAAATGGGCACACAAAAAATATATTTAATGTATTCTCTCATTCACCGCTATAAAAGTTAACCCAACTATGACGACTAATGCATAAAAGAAACCCGGAAATGTGAAAAGTGTCTATAGATCATAGATCAAATATACTACACACTGCACCTTTAAACAGGAGCATGTTTTGTATAGATGTAAAAGAAAAAAAATATATATATGTATTGGTGTGATATTATTAAATACATTTTTTTTGCTGTTATATCTTTTAAATAATTCTGTAATTATTTGCATAATTTAACCGGATTTATTTTGTAAAATGTTGTTTATTAAATATTGTGGATACACATTTCTATTGGTTTTGCATATACAATCACACAATTCATTAAATGTAAGAAAGAAGACCAGCTGTGATTCAGTATGCAAAAATTAAGATGTCATCATTGAATAGTGACCATTCAAGCTGTTAAATGTCTTAAAAAGTTAAATGTTACGTCCACATGCCAAGAATAGAAAGCACGCTGTTAACTAAAATGGCAATCTACAAAACAAAGGTACAAGATTTATTGCAAGATAAATATGGAAAATATCAAATCACAAGTATCCTATTGTGTTTTCCTAAGCTGTTTTGCATATCTTACATTGCCCTGGCAAGTCTGGTGTTGTTGTCAAACTCATTATAGCCGAGATATATATCAACACAGGCAGAAGAGCACATGCAGGGGTGACAGGGGTGAAACGGTGAGACATGTCAAGCTAAATTGGGTGTGCTTACAACAGGACCCTGGCCATAGTATGCTATTCTTAGCCTTCAGTCTTAGGGGAAGCTGAGACCTGTCTATATTTGAGTCTTCAGATGACATATTGACATTGTTTTCAGGTTGACCTCTCATTTGCAGACTGGACGGGTGTGCCCACCTTAACATCATGATGGACACTCACAACTGCTGACTTAAAAGGTTTCTGGGTGTCCTTAAAATATTGCCAGACTTTTCCAAGTATGGGCATGCTGTTGAACCTGTAGGCGGATTTTACTGTGTGTTTATTTAAAGTGTGGAGCCAGTTCAAACTGAGTTTACAATTAAAATAACTTGTTTTTCTTGTAATATGCCATGTGTACACATACATGCACAATACACTAAACGTATGCTATCTGACCCGTAGCGCTGGTATTTAATATTGGCTGTTCTTATTTGTTCTAGACACAATGCAGAAGTTGTGACAACACACTGCATGTCCTTGCTGTATGTGTACTGTTACACAGTACCATATAAATGCATATGTTAGTATGCAACGTTTATAACAAATCACAACTACTGTTGCATATTTGGACATGTTTTGCAAATGAAGCAAAAAGTGTTTGCATTTGAACAACATGATTAGGGTTCCCTCTGCTGGTTGTGTATGACTTGTGCAACCAATACTATACTATTATTGATGTAAATCTAGTGTATGTTCTGTAGACACAAAATTATGAAATCAGTCACATAATACGGGACACCAGCAGTAGTATTTTGTAATGCAAAATGGAATATAGGCATTCAAATATTGTCATTTTCCACTATTGTAGTACTGCATGTAAAACATGTATAGTAAAACCAGTTTAAAACGGGTAACACTTACAATGTTTCATTTGTTAACATTAGTTAATATATAAACTAACATGAACTATGTTGAGTGAGCAATGAGTTAATTGCCTAATGCTGACAAATGCAACTTTTGATTTGAATAATGTATTAGTAAATGTTGGAATTAACATGAACTAAGATTAATAAATGCTATATAGGTCAATCAAACAAACTTTATTTGTATAGCCCTTTACAGCAGCCACAAGGTGTCCAAAGTGCTTCACATCAGATACAAATAACACATCATTTGAACACAATATTCGAATAGAAGTAGAGAAAATACAATGTTACAATAAGTACTGTTCAAGTAGTTAACTACTGAAAGCTTACGGCAAAGTGTTATAAAAAAAAAAAAACGATCAAAACATGCATCTAACCTGCTTTTCAGATTTTTAATATTCATTAAATTACATTTTGTATACATAATTAAAACTATAGAGTTGTTTGTAACTCAAGTTGCCTCATTTGAATTAAATCATTATTATTTGTAAACTTAAAAAAAAAAAAAAAATATATATATATATATATATATATATATATAGAGGTGTATGCGTTGAGGTTGTTAATTGCAACCGTCCACCACTCACCCCTCCCTTTCGAAGCACATAGAGAAGCTACGGCGGCTGACACAGGACAAAAATGATGTCTAAGAGAGCAGAGGGTGTAGAAACATGATGGTGGAAAATGGCGACTTCACTGTAAGAAATGGCTCATTCTAAGGTAATAAAAACATAACGGTTCTTTATACTCCACTGAAAACTTAGTTATGTATATTATATTGGATTTCTGTAAATAGAGCATAAATGCATAAATACTACACACTGCACCTTTAAACTGTTAGTACCTCATATATTTAATTGTAAATAAAACACAATTTCATTGCCATGAAAGGGTGACCTTTTATTTCATTCTTGAGTATATGTACAGCTTTATAGACATTTTAAACATTTCAAACAACAAAAAAGATTGCCCGATAGTACTGATTTGTCCACATATTCAAGTTTACACACACTAAAACTGAGGCAAAAAATAAATTAAATAAATGCACACAAGCACGCACACACACTCTCTCTCTCTCTCTCTCTCTCTCTCTCTCTCTCTCTCTGACATTGAAAGCACCTGGCTACTGCCACTGAACGTGTGTGAAATCTCTCCACGTGGAGTTATAGGGCCAGACATAGAGCAAATGTACAGTACACAGTCAAGATAAGCTACACGGAGACTAAAGGCACTGCCAGCAGGAATATGGGTGTCAGGGAGAAGCAGCCTGAGCAGACATACGAGGGCCTGCCGCTTGCTTAAGGGTGGAAGTGACGCTTCCAGTCCACCAGGACTTGTACCCATAGATCAGAATATACAGGCCGAGGCCGAGCACATGGACACAGTGATCCAACTGGAAACGTATGAGTCTAAAGTACCATCTCCACTAACATATAGGTCAATAATGATAACCCCGTGGTTCTTTGAGAGATTGTGACTTAAATGTGCTTTTAAGGGAGATGAGAAATGACATATCAGTGCCTGGAACATCAAATTGAAAGGTTTACGGTTATTCCAGACCAATATGGAATACCGCTTCAGTGCTTTAGAATGCTGTTCACAAATAATAAAACTCCCCCAGAGTCACAAACACATTCACTTCACATGCATCTCCATAATTTTGCAGACCAAAGTATGCACATAAAAAAGCAGATTATCAAAGCACAAAAAAAGAGGAAATTTGCTAAATCCATTTCATGTCCCCTATATAAAATAATATTGACTACTTTACATACTGATAGACCACTCTGTGGACTGGTGTGCAAATCACAGACATTCCTGCACTTTACATTAGCAGGAGCTCTCTCTATATTGCCTCGCAAAAGCTTTGTAATTACAACATGGGGAAGTTGTTCTGTTTTCCTTTGGTGTAATACAGATTGAGATTCTTGTGGTTTGGATCCACATAGCTTTTTAGAGTGCTGATCTAAGAGATGCCCTTTAATCTAACATGACCTTGTGTATTATGTGCTTAAAGCTGAAGTGATTCAGAAAAGCTTACCGGATAACCACAACCCACAATCCTCACATCCACCGATGCTCCCGGCACATGAAGAACCGGCGGCACACTTGAGAGACTGAGGCGATTTGTCAGTGCTGAAGGTTTCTGAAAGATATCACGGGACACCTGAACGGAAGAGGGGCCATTCAGCCATTTCACATTTCTCGAGGAGCTCAAAATATCTGCGTCTGGGCAGGTCCAACACTTTTTTTTATATATGCAGTTGTCATAGAGATGTGCAGCCATTTTGATTATTTAAATAGAAAGAGATATTTTGACTCTGTGAGGTGAAATGTTATCATTAATACAGTGCAACTGTAGTTATATTAAGAACATTTTCAGTATAAATGTTTTTTTTTTACAGTAGCATGTTATAATTGTTTATGAATTGTGTAATTTGATATATGGACAAGGTAACTATTTGCCCTCTGAAATCTTGCAGGCATCGGATTTACTATAGCTTAAGTCTCCCACTTCCTTTTGGACAGGAAGTGCTTTTTTACTTCCCTCTTTCATATAGATTTTCCCTGATAGAGGACATGCGGTAGACACAAGCAGAGAGAGACCAAAGGGAAAGTCATGCTTTAAGTAACACTTGCAGTAGCAGCAATAGCAGCAGCATATAAAAAGACACAGACGGACAGGGTCAATGTAAAATCAACGAGAGGAACCGAAACGAAAACCATTCAAATATCAAAAAGCATGACTGCCAGAAACAGACTCCTGGGCTTTCAACAGTGTGCCATTTCCAGAGAGAAGGATTACTCTTGAAGTATTAATCTTTAGGTCCAACCTCCTCTTCGTCTGAGTCATGTCTCGATCCTTTTGCCCATCTTTAAGGGTTAAAGGTCACAGAGCCATGCTGAGAGCTTGTACAAAGTCCTGAGTGGAGGTTTTGTGAGTTCGTCTGTTGGGCTACTGGTCCTCCAGGCTGGCCCGGCGTTGGCTCAGTGGGGTGAAGGAGATTCTGTGTCCTACATTACCCCGGCTTGCCCTCGACATGACATAGAGCCTGTAGCAACTTCTCCCTGTAGGCAGCATAACGCTGCTCCACCAGCCGCATGCGATCCTTCTCCTCCTTCTCCAGGATGATCAGGAAGTTCTGCAGCTCAGGGACTGAGAATGCATGCCACTGAAAAAGAGACAGAAGACTTTGTCTTAGTAAGGCCAGACACAGGAAATAATAACTAGAAAATCTGAAACAGAACTGTCCATTGAACCTATAAGTAATTTTTTTTGCATGGGTTATATACATATATATTGTTTTTTTATTTCTTTGTTTTTTATTTCTTTGTTTCAGTGACAACAAAGGATGAAAAAGGTTTTATATACACACAGAATACACTGATCAGGCTTAACATTATGATTTATGTTGGTCCCCCTGAAGCCTAAACAGCCCTGACCCATCGAGGCATAGAATCCTCTAGACCCCTGAAGGTGTGCTGTGTTATCTGACACCAAGATGTTAGTAGCAGTTATTTTAAGTCCTAAGTTGCAAGACTGGGCCTCCATGGATCGGACTTGTTTGTTCATAACATCCCACAGATGCTAGATTGGATTGAGATCTGGCCAAGTCAACACCTCAAACTCGGTGCTGTGTTCCTCAAATCATTCCTGAACCATTTTTGCTTTGCGGCAGGCCGCATTATCCTGCTGAAAAAGGCCACAGCCACCAGGGAATACTGTTTCCATGAAAGTGTGTCAAAATAAAATCCACATGGATGGGAGGACCCAAGGTTTCCCAGCAGAACATTGCCCAAAGCATCACACTGGCTCTGTCGGCTTGCCTCTTTCCCATAGTGCATCCTGGTGCCATGTGTTCCCCAGGTAAGCGATGCACACACATTTTGTCAGACCAGGCCACCTTCTTCCATTGCTCCGTGGTCCAGATCTGATGCTCCATGGTCCAGATCTGATGTTCACGTGCCCACTGTTGCCGCTTTTGATGGACAGGGGTCAGCATAGGCACCCTGCGGCTATGCAGCCCTATACGCAACAAACTGCAATGCACTGTATATTCTGACACCTTTATATAAGAACCAGCATTAACTTATTAAGCAATTTGATCTACAGTAGCTCATCTGTTTGATCAGACCACACTGGCCAGCCTTTGCTCCCCACGTGCATCAATGAGCCTTGGCCACCTATGACCCTATCGCTGGTTTACCACTGTACCTTCCCAGGTTTCCCAGCAGAACATTGCCCAAAGCATCACACTGCCCCCGCCGACTTGCCTTCTTTACTTATTGCATCCTGGTGCCATGTGTTCCCCAGGTAAGCAACACCCATTCATCCACATGATGTAAAAAGAAAACATGATTCCTCAGATCAGGCCACCTTCTTCCATTGCTCCGTGGTCCAGTTCTGATGCTCACGTGCCTTTCAGCAGAACCAGCATTAATTTCTTAAGCAATTAGAGCTAAAGTAGCTTGTCTGTTTGATCAGACCACACAGGCCAGCCTTTGCTCCCCACGTGCATTAATGAGCCTTGGCCGCCCATGACCCTGTTTCTTCCTTGGACCACTTTTGATAGACACTGACCACTGCAGACTGGGAACACCCATCAAGAGCTGCAGTTTTGGAGATGCTCTCACTCAGTTGTCTAGCAATAACAATTTGGCCCTTTTGGCACTGTCAAACTCGCTCAAATCCTTACACTTGCCCATTTTGCCAATACAGAAGTAATTTGAACTGCAATTCCTCGACTGGCCACTAGGGACAAGCTCCAGAAGGTAGCAGAATCTCATTGAGCCCCATGTTAAAATGCCCAA
Source organism: Pseudorasbora parva (assembly GCF_024679245.1). NCBI lineage: Eukaryota > Metazoa > Chordata > Actinopteri > Cypriniformes > Gobionidae > Pseudorasbora > Pseudorasbora parva. The sequence continues at coordinate 23,238,489 of NC_090193.1, forward strand.
CTTTACAGCAGAAAAGTGACAGGTGGATAGCCATTTATCCGCTGTGTGTTAGTCATTGCATCACCCCAGCTCTGCCCACATCCCACCTCTTTGCCCATTTTCTGTTATCCAGGTGAGACGCGCGTAATGATGTGCTGGCAAGATGGCAACAGCCAGCTCGAACCTACTTTACGCTTCAAAATTGCTCTTCAGGATCCTAAAGGTGACATCACAGACACTACGTCCATATTTTTTTACAGTCTATGGTTCTAACACATCAACTATGAGGACAAAATGTTCGCTTGCTGCTTAAAATATCCCACCCACTAACAGGTGCCATGATGAAGAGATAATCAGTGTTATTCACTGTCAGTGGTCATAATTATAATTATATATATATATATATATATATATATATATATATATATATATATATATATATATATATATATTATTTGAACAAAACAATTATTTCATTTTAATAATGACAGAGCAGGCAAACTATATAAAGATACAAATATTTACGAATATCATGTTATTAATAGTAAAATGTTTCATTTAATAATTGTATTATTTGATGATAATGTTTATTGTGTTGGGCAAAATAAGAGTGATTAGAAAAGCTCACCTCCACTTCACCAGTCTCATTTTCCTTGAGTACAAAAGTCAAGTTCTCGAGATCAGGCCCTGCTAACAGCCTCAAGTAGAGTGGGCAGTCGGATAATGGCAACTTCTGGAAAAGATCTGACAAACCAAACAAAAAACACTTTAGTATTCTATCCGATAGCAGTATTATACATAAAGTATATGTCATCTTCATTTGAACGCTCACCCTGGCTGTCACGACGGGTCTGGCTGTAAAGAGCAAACTTGCGTGGGTTATCCTGCACCATGAACTTCTTCAGCAGGCCCTGGATGACCTCCCTGACCGTGGTGGTACTGCTGATGTGTAGCTGCTTTACAGCATCACTGGGCAGGTAGAAGGATGTGCGGTTATCTGAACTATCAGAAGAGGAACACGTTCCTGGTAACTTCCCGTCCACAGAAAGTACAGTCACGGGCCTGCGCAACTTCAAGTGAACCTTTATGAAACCAGTGTATGTGCCATCTGAGCTCTAAAGGATGACAAAACAACTTCAGTCAGGTCATTTCTCACACTAAAATTCTCACATTACAAAACTGTGAGCGCAAAACGCTTTGTTGACTAATCAATACTCACTAATTTCATTCCATTCTCCGTCACTTTAGAGTTGTAGTCATCTATTTTTGCTTTAATTTCTTCTTCTGTGAGGGATGTTGGCTTGTCTTCCTCTTCCTCTTTTGTGACATTCTAAAGCCAAGATAAAAATAGTGAGAGCAAGTTTAATGGGGAATTTCTATATCAAACACAGTAGAGGCCTTGTAAGGTATGCTCTGTGGTAGTAGAAAAGGTCATCAATGTCAACTACATAAGAGCTGACGTTGTCTTGAGTAGATCGAGACATTATGAGCATGTGCCATGACGTACAGATGGATTGACGTAGAGGTACCGCATTCATTGCAATCTCAACTAGTTCATTTTTTTTGTTAACTTTGTTTGGCTAAAAAAAAGAGTACTTCTGAAGAAGTATTTTTTTCTTCTTTTTTTGTATTGACAGCTGGTATTGAATGTAGAGAAAGCAAAACATATCTAAGGAAGGAATAGAAGATTACAGCTGAGATTAGTGACACGATCAAGATAACCAGTTAACTGCCCTTCACAAAAAGCTATTATGTGATATATGGCGCTTACATGACAAAGAAACTGCCTTCTGCTGATTCTGTATTGAGCGAAACATTGGAGGATGCGGGATTCTCTACACAATGTTGAAATAAATATAATGGATCTAATGAATCTAATATCCTTAACTTGTAATATTAAATGAGGTTTGTGGCTTTTAGGACCCCTAAATGTTGACAAAATTAACATTTAGTGCTTGTACCGTATATTAAAAATGAACAGTATTTCCAGAAAACATTTACAAAAAATATTGACTTGCGTAACATTATACAGGTTTTTTTGCCCATTCAGATATTCTTTCAAGCTGTATCAGTAAAACTAAAACACACATCAGCTGCTAATTCTTATTTAACATTCTCGCTGAATAAAATTATTATTTTCGCAAACAATTGAACAGTGTATAATGTAGTTTACAATGTACAAAAACAATAGTTTACAGAGGCATTATAACTGTGTTGACATTTATAAGACTGAACATTACAAATAATTTTATTGATCAAACTCCAGAGGGCAATGTCACTCACTGTGTGTTCCTACAAGACACCAGTCTCTCTCTCTCTCTCTCTCTCTCTCTCTCTCTCTCTCTCTCTCTCTCTCTCTCTCTCTCTCTCTCTCTCTCTCTCTCTCTCTCTCTCTCTCTCTCTCTCTCTCTCTCTCTCTCTCTCTCTCTCTCTCTCTCTCTCTCTCTCTCTCTCTCTCTCTCTCTCTCTCTCTCTCTCTCTCTCTCTCTCTCTCTCTCTCTCTCTCGTGTGTGTGTGTGTACAGGATGACAGTTACTGTTTAAATGTCTCTTGAGACTTCTTTAAAAAAATCCAGGTTGATTGAGACAGGACTAAAGTCTATACAAAGACAATTTTGGCCTCTGAGGAGCATTTTACCAATCCATAACAATCTATCAATGAATAACAAGGAAAAACAACTTTCATATAAAGTTCTTGTGCGGTCAAATTCCAAAGAATGTGCTATTTCTTCCTCTTTTTTAATTATTTAATAAAAACGGTTTACTTTGATAATAATTTAAAAAAAATATTAATACTTAATCAGCATATTAGAATGATTTCTGAAGGATCATGTGACACTGAAGACTGGAGTAATGATGCTTTGCCATCACAGGAATAAATTCATTGTAAAATGGTTTCAAATAGAAAAGTTGTTTTAAATTTTAAGCCCTTGGTCACTGCACTGATATGACAAACCCTTGGAAATAATGCAAAAGGAATGATGACAAAGCATGTGACCTGGCTAAATACTCCATCTTTTCCAGTGACAGAAAGAAATGGTCCTCATCAAGGGGCTTTCTAGGGGGAGTTACATCCAGTGCAGTTGCTGAGCAAGCCTTAGCAACAAAGATTCTGACCGAGGTATTTTTAGCTACTGGCATGTATCCCCGTAATACACGCAAAGTGAGTTTCTCTCCGCTTTTTCTGGGACGAAAGAATAAGAATGAAAAAAGCAAGATCATTTATTCATGGAGATCCCTGGGGCATCAGCAAGGGAGCTCTCTGTCTCATTGAGCAGAAAGAGACTCACTCATACACACATGAGCACACAAATATTAAGCCTGAGCATAGAGGAAGAAGAATTTAGCAAACAAATTAACTTCTGCCCGGCCCACACACTGCCAGGCATGGACCATTTTAATTGGCGGAAAAGTTCAGAAATCTTCTCAAATGAGACGGAAGCAAGACATCTTGTTATGAAAGACGAAATCTACAGACAGGAAATGTGCAATACAGCTGCACTTGTGTTGTTGCGTCTTGTGGTATGTGGTGGTACGAAAGAAACACGTTGACAAACCAAGCGACACAATATCTTTGGTGAGGGGAACATTGCATTTACATTTACAAAGTAGCTAATATAGCTATTTTGGTCATATTTATTTTATTAATTTATTTGTTATTATATACTGTAAATCACAATGTTTATGTATTCCATCACATGTTCTTTTCTCAATATTTCAGCCATTGTTGCCAATTAGTATCAAAATGATAAATACAAAAATTAAAATACAGTGAAATTTACTTAAAAATAGCATGTTTGTTCACCTAGTTTGTATTGCTAAAGGAATAATTATTACTTTAATGTATATGCAAAAAAAAAAAAATAAAAAAAAAAAAATCAAGGATTGCAGTGACCATTTTGTGACATATACAGTTTGTTTGGAATTGATTCATTGAAATTCAGTCTTTACTGGTTCATGGAAATGAAACTAATTTGTTAAGTCTAAATTACTTTACTACTTTTACTTTTAAATCAGAGACGCAATTAAAACATCTGTTTTAACACTCACATATACTTGCGATTTATGAGACGAGGAAGGATCATAAATCTCAAAACATAAAAGAAAAAACCCTCTATCTCTGTCTAGCTATTAGAGCCACTGTGACATCCTAGTCAGAGATTTGTGAGGAGAAGCTTTCAGAATGAACCTTTGCTATTGCTTATGCTATTTACATCACACCCACTTTACCTATAGGTCAATCAACCAGAAAGTCCAGTCCCAAATTTACATAGAAAAATACTTCCGCTTTAAGCATATTTTATATATGAAATATTTTATACACAAGATATTTTACCTTCATATATAAAGTATTTTCTGTGTGCTAAATATTATCATTGTGGGGTGAAATATGATCACATCAGCTAAATCAGCCAAATCTATCAATGTCAACAACCAAAAACACAATTTAGATTTTTGTGGCATCCTTATTCTTCTCCCACTGACTTGAATCCCTTGGTGCACAGAACCAAAATCTCTCAGGAATTCCTGTATTTGTGACCAGAGGACTGTAAGCTGCTAAATATATCTTCCTCCCTCCCTTCCTCACATCCAAAGCAGAGAAAGTGGCCTTTTTGAACAATGGGGCAACACAATGGAGACCAGTTTGAATGTTCGTTCTGCTCCTGATGGTTTTATTCAGACATATTGGTGTGTTTGACCGCACATGCATCTGCACAACATCCAAGAGAAATCCGAGCCTGGCCACCATCATTCTGAGTGAAGGTATATGAATGAGCTTTGATCTTCTCTTGAAACAATGGGGAGGGAAGAATCCTTAAAAATTAGAGAGTGAAAAAGTGTGCCTGTGGGTGTATTCATTTGTCTGGCTATCACCAGACCAAGCTCAGTCTCTTAAGATTGAACATTGGTCTGGGGAGTCTGCTCTGTATTTTCTGCTGCACAAGAGGCGTGATCAATGGGCATAATTCAAATGACTCTGTATACAATTGGATAGTTCGTCAACCAAACAGACCACGAGAGGCGTGATCAATGGCATCGATCCACTGCTTCTCTATCCCTAATTGTGTTAAACCCGCCAATAGCGTGCCAGGTGGATAAGCCAGTCTGTGATTGGTTCCTGCAAATGTGTAACAGAAGCAGGATAAATGAATGTACAGGTTTCCAGACTGAGCTGCAGGGCAAAATCTAATTGCTGACAGATCAGGCTGGGTTTACCTAGTCTATGTATTCATGGTTTCTGCTGGAGAAAGTGTGTACGAGTGTATGTGACCGTGAGCACTCATAAGTGTGGGAGTTGTAATTGGAATAAAGGGCATCATAAGCGTGGGTGGGTAATGTGTGGGATTTCTCCTGTCGATTCACTCAGCTAACAGTATCTGCTGTCATTTCAAGAGCTGACCCATATCTGAGCTACACCTGCACAAGTAAACCACTTCCCTGACCTCATCACTAAAGTTAAAAGATAAACCCTGATCAGTTAGCTTGTACAATTCATCAATTTGCTTGTTTTTAAAAAGGATCTATGTTATAAACGCCTTCAGTTACAGACAAATCAATTCCCTCTAGGTTTTCGACAGCACCAAAAGAATCACACCAAGTCAGATTTTAGCAGTGAGTGAGCAGGTGACATCAAATGCGACCCGGATATCCTGTTAATGCATGAAAAGCGTTGTGCCGCAGACTACATATCTTTCTAAAATGGTCCTCGTGGTGAACCAAAAATGTCTGGAAAAAATATTATTTTGTGAAACAAACCAAAATGTCAGTAAGTGAAAATATATGTGTCAGAAGTTTTTAAAGAAGTCTCTTATGCTCCCTAATGTTGCATTTATTTAATCAAAAATACAGTCAACTTATTACATTCTACAATATCTGTTTTACATTTTAATATATTTAATTATAATATTATTCAGCATAATATAAATATATAATGCATATAAAATATAAAAGTCCATTAATATTTAGTTAGTTTTTACTTTGTGAAACAGGGTTAGGAAACAACAGTTACGCTTACTTATAGCAATTAAGCCGATAAAACCAACCTAACCTGTATAAAGACATGTGAAGCACGTATGGACAATACGCTTTCCACTACTGAAGAATGACTTTCATTGTGAAATGCTCCAGGCCTTTCATTAAATCAAAAATGCGAGTTAAACAAACTCATGACGGCCCAAGTGGAGGGTGTTACCATGTACATCAAAGGTGCCTTGGGGCACGACCTGAGCAAATATCAACTTACAGAGCCTACATGTCACGAGAGAAAAGGGTACGGCTGTAAATGCTATCAGAGTGTCATCTCAAAGTCATCACTGCATGTAAAGCAGGTGTCCTTAAGAGCAGCACACGGCTACTCAGACTGATTAGGGAACACAATGCCCTTAGTGTCAGTTTCAGGCAACATGCAAGTCATCTACGTCTGCACCAGGTGAATGGCCTCAAAACGAATAATCTAATTCTGTTGGATGCTCCACGTTCTGGTTATCAGCGTGAGAATTGTACTAACACAAAATACAGGAAGTGAGAGTTGCAAGTGGTAGCCGACATCAGTTCAAGGGAAGCCTGATGCTCAACTGAAGTCTCTTTACACAATGTTAGTGGCTGCTAATGCATTGCTAATGTACTTTAATGCACTGGTTTCAGCTGCAGTAAAATCAGTCATAGTCAGACATGTAAGCAATCAGGAGACTATATATAGAAAGATAAAGGCTCCTCCTGCACATGGTCGCATGCATTTATATGGGTTTTTAACAGCTACAGCTGGTTATTTTGGCTTTTTCTATATAGTATATGTGTGTTGTCTTAGCATGCTTTGCCAAAGGACAGCAATTGTGAGTACATTATATATATATAATATATATATATATATATATATATATATATATATATATATATATATATATATATATATATATATATATATATATATATATATATAAATAATATACACACACGCATATATTGCAAATTGAATAAGAAAAACATACATGAATATTTTATGTTTTAAATAAAATATTACAAATTTAATAAATAAAATACATTTATATTCTATAATATTCCTTTCACGTTTGTTAAGCTTGAGTAATCCATTTACGTTGTATTACTAGAACAGTAATCTGAATGCCTATCCCAAGTCCTTCGGTTAATAGGTGCGAGAATGCATTTGTAAGCATGCTTTCAAAGATTTATATGCTTCGAATTGATCTTTCTTGTCTCTCTATTTCTCCCGTTTCTGCCGCAGTGTAGGAATGATGCCTTGCGATCTGCTCCCTCCCACACGTTGCATATGTGTACTCATTCCCCCTCTCTCTCTCTCTCATTACTGGGTCAAGTGTGCAGTAGATCTCCCCTCCGTCTCTGCAGCCTTGCACAAATGCAAAGCCCATCCTCTACATGCCTGAATAAACCGCCTAGATCATCAGAGCCTACAACACCAGTAAACATGTGCTATGGTATCAATCCACACATGCACATACAAATTCCCTTGCTAATGATGGTCTTAATTATCTATGCATTGTGCTTGGGTTTGATTGGATGCATCATTTCCACATTGCATCACTATAGGAGTTTGATTTATTTGATTTTAAACAGCCATTAATTTAAGCAGCTATTATAATGTTAAGAGGTTTATAAAGGAGGAAGCTAGACTCATACTGTTGTAGATATAGTAGAAGTAGAGAGACATTTGGCAAAATGGAACCACAGCTGCAACATCCACCAGATTTGAGCCACAGCAAAACCCTGAGAAAACGGATTGATATTTGCATGACTTTCCCTTTTCAAATGTTAACGTCTCCCTGGCTGCCCTTGAAGAGCAAGCTGTATAATTTTTGCTCCCTTCACTCATAGCTCTAAAGCTTCTCACTCATAGCTTCTCTCATAGGTCTAAAAATAACAGAAAAATAAGTTTTCCTCATGCAGAGATGTTTTTTCTTAAGTTCCAATAGTTATATATAGAATAGTTATCGAACACAGAATAGGCAGCATCATGGCAATATTACTCAGTGCACTTGGTTTAAAAGCCTTCAGTCTACTTTAACACAGCAAAGTAAATAGGAAATGTGTTATTGATCCATAAAGCCATATTAATCCCATAACTCACAAGAAGAATGTGCAGACTAAAGTAAGAACGTAAGCTAATCTCCCATTTATCCATCCCTGGTGTTCTTCTAAGAGATGCTAAGAAGAATTAGGACAGGTTAACTTCACCTTCTGTGTGCTTATAACTGCCTATTCAAACTGCACTTATTTTTGTTCGGTAAAAGGAAAACAATGTACAAATTGTTTTATGATCAAAAATAATAGCCAATTGAGATCTTATCTCAGTCTGGGATATAAATCCCAACGTCTGTCACCCAATAGCTGAGATTACAAGTAACGCCCTGCACCTAGCAACACAATACACAAACAATCTACCATATCAACCCTGCTGGAAACATTAGGTTACACTAGCATGAACTTTAATGTTGTGGCTAGATTGGTTTACACTGGTGGTCTAGAGAACAAAAAATCTTCCAGGAAGACGCTGACCAAAAAAATCTGGCAGTTTAAGCAGCTTGGTATAAGGACACCAGTACACCTGCATTCTACACTGTGTAGCATTCTCAGCACAACTAACAATAGAATTCAAAAGTATGGCATCAGTAAAAAAAAGTAAAAAAGACATTAATAATGACAAATTTTCATATTTCTATTTCAAATAAATACTGTTCTTTTGAACCTTCTATTCATCAAAGAATCCTGGGGGGGAAAGTACATTTTTTAAAAATGTCCTGAGCACCAAATCAGTCAGCGTAAACCCTCTTCTGGCATTAAAAAACTACTGTCAGACATGCAGTAAAAAAAATGCACTGAAAAGGCATGGGCGGTTAATTTTTCAGCTGACTATATTGCATATGCATTTGTAGGAGTTTCCCTATCATACACAAAAGTTATGGGAGGTGAGTATATTTAAAAGGTGATTTACTAAGGTTTGTTCTAGTCCGGCTGTGTCTGCGTTCATTCATTTGCACTGAAATGTCCACTCCCACTTGGACATTTATTGCTTTGCACTCTCATGCTAATTTGCCCTGTTTAGTAAATCTGGCCCTTAAAGGGATCGTTCACCCAAAAATGAAAATTTGATGTTTATCTGCTTACCCCATGGGCATCCAATATGTAGGTATGTTTGTTTCTTCAGTAGAACACAAATTAAGGTTTTTAAATCCAACCGTTGCTCGTATAATGCATGTCAATGGGGTCTAATTCTAAGCAGATAAACATCACATTTTCATTTTTGGGTGAACCATCTCTTTAATTCGAAAAACATTACAAAATCTTACTAACCCTAAACTTTTGAACAGACTAACAAACCTAATAAAATAATAAAAAACAAACAATGTAAACTGTGCCCATTGAATGCCCTCAACTAGTAGCTCACATTGTGTCCAGACAGTGAAGAGAACTGGATGAATAATTCACATCCTGAGGAGCTCTTTCCAAACCTAATGCTGCAGAGAGTGATGTAAGACTAGTTAGCCCAGGTATGGGAGTTAAGTTTGAAGTGTTTTAGGCCATGAAATATTATTTCCACTTCTGTGCCGTACACAATACAGCTGCACTCTCAAAAAAAAGGTACAAATGCTGTCAATGGGGTGGTACACTCTTATTCCTTTTAGGTACTAATATACACCTTTAAGGTACCAATATGCACCCTTTAGGTACAAAAGTGTACCTTTTGAAAAGGTACCACCCCAGTGACTGCTTTCGTACCTTTTTTCCTGTTAGTGTGCATTTGCAAGCTAAAGTCGCAGACACACTAGACTTTTGAGCATGCGTAATCTCTTGGAACAGTGCAACGGTCATGTCACGATGTCAAGCTCTGCAGCGTCTTTTTTTAAAAACAAATTCAACATATAACAAATAATAATACATTTGAAATGTAAAATGATACAAGCAACAACACTTTCCTGCAATGTTGCAATTTTAAATGTATGTTGTTTAATTCAGCTCCGAGGTCACGCTGTGACATATCGATCTTCTATAGGTTACATGGCTTTATGCGATACGAATTTGCAGGTTAGAGTTCCCCAAACCTGAAGTTTGGGACACAGCGAAATGTGAAACGTCTGCGCATGAGCTTGCGTTTCCGCTCTCCCGCGTTCGCATGCGTATGAATGGAAGTCAGTAGAATTAAAAGAATAGTGTGACCACCCCTTAACTCATGAGACCCAATTTACAACCTGATTGACTTATCACTAAACGACTGCACCTCAAGTCTAAGATAGGGAGGTATATTGTAACAGGAAGTCAGCGTAAAAGCTGTGGGGTCTTGTAAAATAACAAATTCTCTGATTCAGGGAAGGATAGGCCTTTCTGGCACAATCAGCAGTCATTTCCTTCCCCTCACAGCATTAGAGAGCTTTGAGGGTGTGAGAGTGCACTCTATGTACACTGCCATGTTTTAAAGAGTCTATAATGAAGGTCAAGATATGCAGCTAATGAGATAAAGTAAAGGCAATTTGCATTCATGTTTTCGGTGGATGGTATTAATGCAAATACAAGAACATTACAGTAAACGAAACTTAAATAACCTAAACACATTCAGAACTTCAGCTTTATTGTGAAATACTTATTAAATTAGTGTGAAACAGACCCTTAAAATGGTTGTTTTTAATCGTCTATAACATCATCTTTAAGCTCTTTTTATCACTGTAAGTTTGATTAACCTAACACAGTTCAATCTCTACCTACTAACCCCCTTTGACAGTCACCCTAACAGACGCTTTAATCCAAAGCAATTTACTGTACAGGGCATTCAAGGTATAACATTTTTTTTTATCTATCCATGCATTCCCTGGGAATCAAACTCATGGCCTTGACGTTGCTAGTGCAATGCTCTCCCAGAAATTGTAGCCTTCATTTTATCTGCTCATTTCAAGATTGGTAAACACAGTGTCTAAATTATGACTTTAGTTAGAGAGTCAAAATGGCTGCTATAAATATCATATTAATTGAAAGGAATAGCAATGGATACGAGACTCCTTAAGAGACTCTTAATTTGAATACTGTGGCGATTTTTATATATATATATATATATATATATGTGTGTGTGTGTGTGTGTGTGTGTGTGTGTGTGTGTGACGACTGTATTAATCTACAGCCCGTCTTATTTAACTTTAAGAACCTCAACAGTGTTGAGCAAAATGCAAGAAAACCCAAAACAGTAACAAGTTATGACAGGGTATGTTGTCACTCAAAACATATCAGGTCATAAACCTGTTTTTGGATGCATCCGAAACACCTTCCTTACAATTCAACATGCAAGAAAAATGCATTCACTTCCGTGTACACACTTACATGCAAAACTTCTCATTTTCTGTATTAGGTTCAAATACGCTCGGCCAATCTTCACAATCCCATTAGCCTCGCGTCCATACACTACCTTGACTACGTGCTTAGTCTGTGGCTGCCTGAAGAAGGAGGTCTTGGCGGTGAAGAAGGTGAAGTCCTCGCTCTCCTCGTCCAGGCTGCAGTACCCACTGCTCATGCTATTGCTGCCGGTCATTTGCAGGGATGGATCCAGTTTGGGGGACTCCCTACGCGGGTCTTCGGGGGACCAAACGCACCATTCCAGGCTCCAGGGGTGGGAAGGGTAGGATAGGCTGGGAGCGGGGGACCACAGGTTCAGGTGAAGGGCCAGATCTCCACGTGCCACTGGAAACGAGCACTGAAACTTGCAGGCTGACGATCAGCAAACGTTGTGGCCGGTATCTGATGTCCAGTTCCTGTTTCCACAGGTCACAAACAAGCAGTTGTAGAGAAGTAGCTTCTCCTGCTCTTTTCAGCTGACAGCTTGGTGCTTTAAACCCACGACACGCGTTTGAGATGAGAAAATTAGCCCAGGGTGGAAGAAAGCATGTCACTGCACACAGATTGCTTGCATTGGCATCCACTAACTCACATACAGTCACACAGTCTTGAGGTAAACAGGCTCTTGAGCATTAAAGATGTGAAAACCTTGCACGGACATTGTGTTGAATATCCCTTCAGCCGGCTGAGGTGAATGCAGAAGTCTCCGGTCCACAGTGAGGCTGCGACAGCTGCTAGAAAGACGGCAGAAAATCAACCTGCCTCACAGTGACTGAGTGAGCTGAGAACTGACGTACTGCACCTCCCTCCCTTCCTCCTTCTCTCACACCAACGCGCACGCTCTCTCTCGCTCTCTCTCTCTCTCTCTCTCTCTCTCTCTCTTTCACTCGCTCTACCATCTGTGGCTGGAGTCTGTTATCTGCCTACAAGCTTACGCAAACACCCTCCTTTTTTCCCCTCCCTCCTCCACTATCGCTCTTCCTGCATGCAACTGCTTTTTGCTCAACTCAAGACATTTCCCACTGAAGAGAAAGAGAGAAAAAGCATAAAAGAAAGAGAAAAATATACCGGAAGAGCGACAGCCTCTAAAAGACCACATGCAGAGAGCTATTTTACATAGTACCTGATATGCAAAATAATGGCAGGCAGTATGAATCCAGAGTATTGTTAAAAGGCACTGTGAAATTAATACAGGGAGGACTGAAAATAACCTTCATATTTTCTTCTATTTGGAAAAAGAAGTGGCCAATTTATTATAAGCTGGACATTGTTGCAAAATAAAGGTGATTGGGTGGTATATTTTTCAATAACTGGCGACTGACTGTATATTAGCTCACTGTATTTCCATCTATTTACTTATTTGAGTTTAAATTAATTGACAATGTGAGGAAAAATGAGACCAGTAAGCAATTGGCTGTCAATTAAACGGTCAATTATACATTTTAATCCTCATTAAAAAAATATCTCAATGCAGGAGGACCAATCAAAATCTCGTATTCCAAATAAATTATAAATATTTGGTAGGCTATAAATACATACACTATTCTTTTTTATATGTAAAAAATATCTGAATGAATTAATGTCTCTTTCTCTTTATGCCGTATTTAATTTCTGCTTTAGCTTCTGTCTTTTATTTCTGAACTAGTTTAGCATACAGTACCAGTCAAAAGTTTGGAAACATTAAGATTTTGTATGTTCTTTTTATCTGTCTATTCATCAATGAATCCAGACAAAATGTATCATGGTTTCCACACAAAAATTAAGCATGCAAAAACGCTTTTCAACATAAAATAAGAACCGTTTTTAATAATTGAGCACAAATAATATTTGAACACAAAATCGCATTTAACTATGATTTCAGAAGCATCATGTGACATTGAAGACTGGAGTAGTGATGCTGAAAATTCAGCTTTACGTCACAGAAATAAATTACATTTTCAATCACATTAAAACAGAAAACAGCTAAAGTGTAATAATATTTCACAATATTACGTTGTTTTTTAATTTAAATCAAATAAATACAGCCTTAGTGAACAGAAGAGACATTTAAAAACCAAATGTTTCCAAATTTATGACCGGTTTTGCATATAAAATGTGCTTTTGTATACTGTAAACTGTTGATTATAAATGATAAATAACTTGTGATGTTCCTCATTAGTCGCTTTGGATAAAAGGGACTTTTACATGAATAAATGTAAATGTAAGTGTTCGAGAAACCCTTTAAAAGCCACAGGTAGAATTCAAAGGCCATAACATCATTACTGTTGCACATTCTATTAATAATTCATTACACGTAATGTCCCACTGCCTTTCCACTGCATGAACCATCTACCATTAACAGAAGTACAATGAGAGAAATCTCTTGTAGTGCTTTTTACAGGAAACCTTTAACTCTTCCCCCGCCAGAGTAGTATTTTTATGTTGCCAGCCGTGGCAGCTTTCCCCCCTCCCTACCCCATTACAAACAATAATAAATATATTCACAAATCTTTCATGGCCCCCAGAATATTTTGTTGTATGAATATGAACAGAGTCTCTTCTTTTAAACAAATATTAATAGATAGTTTTCCTAATGGACAGGAGAAGTATCTAATAGACACAAATTAAAGCTAAAAACACCAACACTGCAGGCTCCAAATCAACATGAATCCTTAGAAGAGTGTCACAACATTAAATGTACACATGTTCCACTGGAACTCAAAATTACAGTTACATCTGATCCCTTCTTGCACCCATCAGGGCTGTTGGGCTTAACCTTTGACCCTGACCTTGAGGGCATTAGACACAAAGTCCAGCTGGAGCACCAGAATATGTTACATTCGTGATAAGGAGGAGGACATAAAATCACTGAATACATCAGCTCAACTAGGGATGGGCCACAACTAATCAATGGAATGGTAAACTAGTTGTTACACCACTAACCAGGTTGACTACTTTAACAGTATATTTTAGCAGCAGTCATTCTCAATTGTAAAACCCTCCTAGAAAAGTTGGGTCTTTAAAATAATTTCCTTTAAAACATGGCCACTATATTTATGTTGTAATTTTCTTCTTTGGTGTCTGATGGGAGTGAACCCAAAATCAGGCTATGGTAATTATACAGGTCTTCCTTAACTAAATAGTTCACTCAAAACCAAAATTCTTTGTCTGGCCATCACCAGACCAAGCTCAATTTAAAATTGAACACTGGTCTGGGCTGGGGAATCTGCTCTGTATTTTCTACTGCACAAGAGGTGGGATCAATGAGCATTATTTAAATGACTCTCTATTGGATAGTCCTTCAACCAAATCAGACCACAAGAGGCGTGATCAACAGGCAACGACACATCATTTCTCTATCCGTCAACGTGTTAAACCCGCCAATAGCGCCAGGTGGATAAGCCAGTCTGTGATTGGTTCCCACAAAAGTGTAACAGAAGCGTTAGAAATGAATGTACAGGTTTCCAGACTGAGTTGCCGGGCGAAATCAAATCGCCGGCAGATTAGGTTGGGTGTCATTCCAAACTTTAAGACCTTCTTTCTTACGTGGAACACAAAAGTAGGTATTTTGAAAAATGTTTCAATGTCCATAAAATTAATGTCAGTGGAGTCAAATATTGTTTGTACCCCAACGCTACTCAAAATATCGTCTCTTGTGAAATATTATTAAAATTTTATGTTTTTCATATCCCTATACCATCAATGTTACTACGCCAAAAAAACCTAGCAATATGTCAGCACAAAATGAGATCATGCATCACTTTTTTTTCACTGGTGCTTTCCTCAGCCTGGTTTCTCCAGCAGGGACACGATTCCTCATAAAGTAAGATAAAAGACAAGAAGAAAGCGTTTGCCACTATGAATGAGGGGAGGTTGAAAGCTCCTTTGGTTTTCCCTTGTCAGCTTTATTAGATTCTCATTGAACAGTATAGTGGGCCACATTTCTGTCATCTTCTTTCACTGCAGCAGATGCTTCTCATGTCCTGCACTATATATTGAGTCCATATCCATAAACTCTATGGACATAAAAACATCATCACTAGGAGCTTATGACAAATTACCCCAAGAGATGGCCTTGGGTCACATTTTCATAATCAATGAGCTGGATCTCAAGGAAGGACAGAGGGGCTGAACACATTCGATATCTAACCCCCCTGGGAAGAAGAAAGGCCCTCTTTTGGCTACTGTCAATACACCCCAATTAATTCTTACTAGAACTCAATCGTTTCTCTCAAAAAGATTGCAAGGGGGTTTATGCAATTGCCCAGAAAAACATAATCAATACCATGGATGGATGGATGGATGGATGGATGGATGGGGTGTGCACGAAAACAGACTAAAAGCGGCACACTGAAACTGTGAGGGGTCCGAAATAGAGCGTGGTACCTCCTGCTAGAAATGAGAGTGGAAAGCATCATTTGTCACTGTTAAATACAGGCTGTAAAGTTGTCTCACTGCTGTATGAAGTATGGAGTGAAGAGGGCCTTTCAAGTGTGTATAGAGAGCTGGACACATTGTGGATAATCAATGTGCCTGACAATAATAATCTATCTCAAACAATCCGCAACACAGGCATTTTTCTCTACAGGGAAGCAGAAGGCTTTGTATTCTCCCTACATTTTTGTCCTAAACTCTCTTTCCTGTAATCGCTCTGGTATTGTGCTGGTAACACTTTCTGTGAGGAGTAACTGGAGGCTTGGGCAGATCATGACACTGGACTCATCTCTAGTTTCACAGTGGTGTTAAGTGCCGTTAGGACGCTCCATGTGATATGTTTCTGATCCTGCTATAACACCTCTCTCCCTCCCTATCGTACTTAGTTAATAATGTAGATGGTTTCTAATTTCCAAACTTGGTGATGAGCAAACTGTAGAAGAGTAACGGCCTTGGCTCTACTTGGAGGGCTTTCTATGCAACAATGGAATATTTTTAACCTGTCATCCTTCTTTATTGTTGTCAGGACTTGCTGAATCTATCGCTCCTACATTTTCAGACCCACAGATTTCTGAACAGAGCCTGACAGAACCAAAGTTGGAGGAACTGCTATGGAGATTAGTAAATGTAGTGGCTTTATCTAGCACAGCACTTCCTGTGTTTATCATAAACATCACCAATGTGGTAACATCAGACTTGTGATGTTTAAAAAAAAACCCTTGACATTTGCAGGTTTATAGGCCTACACACACACACACACACACACACACACACACACACGCACATGCGCACGCGCACGCACACAAGATAGATAGATAATCACGTGTTTGACAGGCATTTAGTGCGCTCGCTCGGAAAAGCGCATGCTAAAACCGGCAAGGCTTTAAAACGCATACAAATAATGAACTTTCGTGAGTGTGAATAACTATAGTTTTCCGTGAGTATAACTCTACCTGTAGCATGTGATGTGAATGTATGTCACGTTGTTCAGTATATTGTGATGAAGGCAAATGATAGAATATGTAAAAAAATTATTCAATAATTCACATGCGCGTATTGAACCGTGAATGCCGTAGCGAGCGGTTCAATATTATATTGATATTGATTTTAATTTGTTAAAGGTCCCATGGCATGAAATTTTCATTTTATGAGGTTTTTCATTAATTAGGGTTTATGAGGTTTTTCATTCATTACATTAATATGAGTTCCCCTAGCCTGATTATTGTCCCCAAGTGACTAGAGATCGGTGTAAACCCAGTTCTGGCTGTCTTTCTCTGCCTTTGAGAAAATGAGCCCAGATGAGCGGATCTTGAATTCTCCTGTCATGATGTCATAACAGGACAGGTTTCCTCCCCTTCTTCTGCGTTGCCCGCCCAGAGAATTAGTAGAGAATGGGTTCAGTTTATCAGTTACGATGTCAGCACAGGCTTTACCATATGGATTCGACAGCACCGCTACAAACAGTGAATAACACTGTTCATTAATGCCTGATCTGGAATCAGTGATTTCTGATGTGTAGCTAATCATTCAAGTTCACACAGACTTTCTTTCTAAATCGTTTATTACTGTCAGTCCTGCCGCTGGCCGTCTTGATGCATCAGTGAATCAAGCCAGTGACTAAAACAATCAACTTCACGTCGTTTTTGTTAGTAGCATAACACAAATCTGTTATTTAAATGATTAAACTACAGAGAGAGATCAAAGAACACTCTTTATAATGTTCGGATCTGATCTGTCAATCACTCATATATCTGCAGTGCACACTTGTCCAAACTGCCGTTATAATGACGCTGTTATGCTCAACAGAAGCTCTTACTGTATTCATGTCAATGCCATGTTTGTTGTCAGCTGTGGTGAAAGGATTTTCTGAGAGAAATAACGTTGCAAAGTTCACTCATGTTTATTCAGAGCTCTCAGATACAAACAAAATAAACTTGAGCTCTCAACAACTCTGTACAATAATACTTTCTCAGCAATATTTCCCCAGCTCTGTCTCTCTCTCGACTGGCAGTGAGTGCTGCTGCTCGCCTCACTAAACCACGCCCCTTCCGCATGTTATCACATTTCAAATGCAAAGATGTCAGCCAATCACAACAGTGGATGTTTTCACTGAAGTCTCGCAGCAGACACGCCCCTTGAAACAGAGCATTCAAGACAGAGGGCTAATACCAGTATAGAAAAAATGCTTTTTATTTCTAAATTATATTTTTTTTGATGTAAAAACCATACTAACAATATAAGTACACACCAGGAAACATTATAAAAAATAAAAAAAAATCCATGCCATGGGACCTTTAACTCACATCACATTCAAGTGAACTCAACCCAGATGCTGTTTTACGTGGACTTAAAACAGCTCATCCCTAGGAACAGCCTCTCACTTCCTGTGTTCTTCAGGTTGTCTTATAGCACCACAGAGCTGGCAGATATTAGATAGATTCTGTTTTTGGAATCCTTAGTACAAAAATGCACTGAAAAATCCCACGCAGATCAAAAATGCGCTTTACTACAGCTCTCTACACAAATTATGAAATCAGCCCACGCACATACACATCCCAGAATCTCTGGGCTTCAGGAATCAAAATCAAGATGCTAAAATTAAACAGCTTAAAATCAAGCTGAAAGAGAGAAATATAATGAAAGAGACAGAAAAACACATCATGACATTTAGTTAAGAACACTGAAACTGCACAAACATGCACATGGCAGCAAACTGTCACGCTAGTTACTCCACAGGAAATGCTACGGTGAGATGACAAACCTGATTAAAAAAAATATATATATGAAAATTGGCACATGCAAATAGAAAGACCTATACTTTTTCTACTGAACTGCACTCGATATCTCCAGCTGCTGTGGTGTTTGAGGAGGCCACAGTGCATCTGACACATAAAGAGTGTGTTTGCTGTGTGTGTCTGTGTATCTGTACACACCCGAGGACAGGAAAAGGAAGTGTATGAGAGATGACAACAGCCTATCTGCACTACTATACAAGAGTCAAAGCCAATGAAATACCTCTAGCAGCTGGGGACACAAACCCTCAGCACACAGTCTACAGCACTTTCACAGCCAATAAATGCCAAGAAAATAAAAAACAGACTCTAAACTTGCAAATGTATTCTTGTTTGTGCCTGATGTTGCAAAGAGGCTCACCAAATAGAGACCTTTGGGGGCTTTCGGATCAAATCAGCTATATGTTATGCGAAGACTGAAGGGATAAACAAGACCTCAGGATGGAACACTTAATGTTACTGAGGGGCAGTGAGGCTACAAAAACCGAAAGATATTCCAGGGCTAACTGTGAGTTAGTGCTAATGTTTTGAGTCCACAGGGGACATGAGGGCTAGCGCAATGTGCCTGCATGATAACAGTATGAGGGATATTAGGGTAATGTGCATGAAGAACATTTTGTATTCTCATCTCATGAAACAAAGAAAACAAGACAGACAGAGACAGAGAGACAGCAGTTAACGGTTTGTGTAATAAGGATAACAGAGGAAGTGTGAAATATGTCAAAGTGTGTATAGAATATTCTAGAGTGGAAATGATTCACCCCACTGAATAATAATATCTCCTTTCATAACTAATAGTGTAAATAAGAATCTATACCCAGAAGAAAATTACACTTAAATATGTCTCCTTTATAGAGAGGAGGAAAACAAACGGCCACAACAAATTTAAATAACAATAAAATAAATCCTCTCTATTAAACTTTCACCAAACCCTGAAAACCACTGCTCTATTGTGAGATAAGTACTTTTATTCAGCAAATAATTATTAGCTCTAATCAGCAAGGATGCATAAAAAATAACCGTATCAAAAGTGACAGAAAAGATATTTATGTAATTTATTATAATTTATTTCATATAAATGCTGTTCTTTTGAACTTTCTATTGATTAAAGAATCCCGAATGTATAATGGATTACACAAAAATATTAAGCAGAACAACCGTTTCCAGTATTAATAACTATTAAATGCTTCTTGTGCATCAAATCTGCATATTAGAATGATTTCTGAAGGGTCATGTGACACAAAATAATGGCTGCTAAAAAGTCCGCTTTGCCATCACAGGAAAAAAGTACATTTTTAAAATATACTAAAATAGTTATGTTATATTGCAATAATATTTCACAATATCACTGTTTTTACAGTACTTTGTATCAAGTAAATGCAGACTTTGGTGAGAATAATAGATTTCTTTCAAAAACATTTTTTTAAAAATCGGTTGTCAGTGTCATTGTTACAATGTAATTATATATTTAAAAATTGTGTAATATTAATTAACTACATGTACTTACTAGAGGGTTAGGGTAGGATTAGGGTTTGGTTGAAGGTTAGATGCATGTGATTATACATAATTTACTATTATTACTGAAGTAAGTAAAGTAAATGTAACATAAGGACACTGTAAAATAAAGTGTTGCCAAAGAATCTTACCTTCCCCAGACTTTTGAACGCTATTGTACTTTATTTTATAAATGTGTAGAAAACAGCAATGTAACAACAAAAGTGCTTGCCAAGCCTAAGAGTTTTCCTAGCAAATGCCCTTGAGATCCACACACAGACTCCCTCATATCTCTGTAATTTATCTACATAAGGTCAATGGTCCTCCCCCTGGTCCCCTGGTGCTGGTGTGGCTGTGAAAGAGCCCTGTTCAAATAAATGCTTCTGGCTGATAAATCCCAGAAGTCTGTGAGGGGGTGTCTAGATGCTGTTTTGACTGTAATTAAGTTGTGAGACTGTCTTTATGGGCTATCTACGTTTCCTGTGCATGTCTAATGCCTGCTGAACGGTACGTCCATCTGGGGTGTTTGAATGGCAGTAAAGACAACTACACAATGGATGCCAGTGTGACAGACACATGGACCAACAAAGGCTTTTATATGTACAAATTAATTAACTACCTTGTTTAAGCTATGTCTCATGTGTTTTGTTGCACAAGATACTCATTTAGGCTTTGTAATGGAGGCATTTACATGCAAATCACACTGCATAAGATCCTCAAATCATCATTCTACATAATATTTATGCCCCGTGTGGTGAAGTTTGGAATGGCATACTATTATTTTCCTGTACCCAACCTTATCTCTTATTCTATGAAGCTGCATCAAATCAGTGATACAATCTGTAGTTCATAAGACCAAAGCCCTGCCCTCTGTGAGGAGACAACTAATGTAAAATTCATTTCCGTTGAGAAATAACCATAATGCTATCTGCTGACAGCTCACCATTCAACAGCTCTCAATCTCTCTGACAGCACAGGCCAGCTGGGTTTGCTCTTTTCCTGATTTAGAGGAGATGGGAACAGACAGGAGGGGTCTCGTAAATATGATGGATACACTAACACTACAAGGGGTGGAAAAGCTTTTTTTTCAGTAATGACTATTCTGACAAAATAAACACTCTGGGGAGAAATAGGTTTTTGGATATCGTCTTCAAAATTTGATATGCCTGATTGGGCTCTAGGTCATAACATTTAGGTCAGGCTAACATAACAACTTTGGCAAAAGTAAGTGTAAGCCTTTGCGTGTGTGTTGCCGAGGACAGTGTGTCCCAGGAAGGCCCCTGCTGTTCTTCCTCAGTCCCAACTGTGCTGTCACTTACCTGGGACTAAACTCACTGCCAGTGTAAAACCCAACCAAGCATCAGAGAGGCAGTTAAGCATGTGCTAATGTGTCCCAGGAAGGATCAGATTCAGTTTCCTTTTCATCCCTCACATCTTGCTGCATAATTTTGTTATCTTTCTGATTTTGGTATCCTTTACAAAGGTGCCACAAAATATCAATATATTACTATATTCCAATATATTTTGTCTTCATTACAATAGTGCTACCACTTTTTTGTACATGTAGCAAAGGTATCATGTTGCAATTGTATCATTGTGCACCATGGTATATGTCAAAGTACCATAACTTCTGTTATAGGAAACGATTACTATGGAACTCTGTTTATTATGCTACAGTGTAAAAGACAAAATAAGAAATAAAGAAATAAAGAATTTGTAAGATATAAATTCAAAATAATGGGAAGCAAAGTCGCAATTATGATTTAAAGTCACATTGTATGTGAGATATAAAGTCGCAATTACAGAAAATATATTTATGTGACAATTAAAGTCACAATTATGAGCTATAAAGTCATATGTGAGATTTCATGTGTAAGATGTGCAGATGCCATAAGTCACATTTGCGAGAAACAAATGAGATATAAAGTATCATTGTGATATAAAAAGATGCAATTATTAGAAATAAAGGCATTATGAAATGAAGTCACAATTACTGTTGCGCTTAAATGTGTATTTTAATACACAGCCCATAAAACGTATTTGGTAGCTGTCTTTGGTAGCTATTTATTTTGCTTTCCTAACTATACGTTACAATATTCTATCCGTGACCCCATTAAAACAGGCCTGAGACCCATTTTTGTTCTACCAGAAGAATTACCTTATGGGATGCGTATTCTCTATGTTTTGTCCCCTTGTGTTTCTCTGTAGTGAGGAGCTCCCTCTTTTAGTCTGTATAAAGCAACAAAGGCTGAGTGAGTGGACTTACCGTCTCCTGAGGGTCTTTGGCACTGGGCCTCTGTGAAGTGGGAGCAGACCCGTCCTCAGTCCGCTGGTCTAGTTGGTTGCAGTCCAGCTGAACAAGCCCCTGACACTCCAAATGACATGTGTAGCTGCAGTCTGGAGGCCAGAGACAAACAGAACACACACAGTCACTAACAGCCATGAAGCACACAGACAAACAGCACAGCTCAGAGAGCCAGTGAAAGCTGCCAACACTCTTGCAGCTGCTTTAAGAGAAAAAGTTTTGAAAAGGCTGGAGGACTGGGTCATGTGTTTTATTCACTGTAAATGTCTGTGTCAGCCTGAGCGCAGAAGTCTAGGCTAGAGCTGGTGATGATAACTGACAATCTGCATGTCTCGGACACATAACACAAACTAGAGAAGTGTATGCAGACAGTGTGTCTTTTACATTAGACAGAATGTCTGGTGTATCCTACACATAAACATTAATTATGTGGAGTGTTTCATTCATGTGAAGTAATAACGGCTCTGTTAAACAGTGCCCTATTCATTCAATCTCAAATGATCTGACCCCAAGATAGATGTTTATAGAAATCAGAAGAACGTATTTTATTCAATGATATCTGTAGCAACTGTGACCTTTATCACAGTGATATCCATTGTGCTTTTTGCAATAGACGATGCATGGCGCCATCTAGTGAAAGTCTGATATGAAATACTGCATTGTTCGCAAAGGAGAAGCATTTCAAAACGGTGTAGTGAATCTGTCTCTTAAACTTTAATACTTCTTAAGAGAATAGATAGATAGATAGATAGATAGATAGATAGATAGATAGATAGATAGATAGATAGATAGATAGATAGATAGATAGATAGATAGATAGATAGATAGATAGATAGATAGATAGATAGATAGATAGAACCAAATGTATTAAAATTATTATCATAAATTAAAAATAGTATAATATTAACATGTCAATCATTAGTAGTAATATTAAAAATATATAATTAAAATTACCATGCAAATGCTACCATTGGACTTTACATGGTAACAGAGAGAAAAGGCTCAATCGCTAGATGGCGCCAAAGTGTAACGTCATCAAAGGTTAACGGAGGCCAGAAAAAAAGCTTATTAACGGGAAAATATAATTCCTGCCAAGAAACATAGATTTAATTAACACATAGTTCTTTTTTCCCCCCGTCAATTTTAAATTGCCCATCCAGGGCCCTTTTCCCACATCTTAGCTTTGGAAAGTGGACAAGACATCTTGGAAACCACAAGCTGCCCTCCTCATCCTAAAATTCACATTAGCATCATAACAGAAAGAATAAAACGACCTCAGAGCAGCAAGCAAACTCAGCAGCTAAAAAGCTCTCTGTGCATTTATATTCACTGCTCACAGTCACACGGTAACCAAGGAAACGACACTGCACCACTGGATATTCTTGAGCATAGGCTGACCATGATTTTACATGACATGGTGTCCTGCAGTGAGGCTGCAGCTTCATTTATATTTTATAAATGTTCTGTGACCAACAACATGTTGTGTTTTAGTGATAATGACAAAGAAATGTTTTGTTTTAACTATACAGTCAAATGATAACAATGACTAAGGTGTTTGTCTCTGCACACAGTGGGGGTGACAGATATCAACAGCGAATGCTGATTGATTATCAGGGGATTGATTATCAGTGCCAAACACATTGCTACTGTCATTGAGGAAGAGGCGGGAGGTGCGGATCACTGTGAAAGGAGTTTGGGAATTCTAAGAGCCACTACACAACACTGATAACACACATGGAAAATGGACGTCACTTTCGATGGTTTGTTGCCGCAACGCTGGCAAAATATAAATCTTCAGGGAGTGTTAAACAGGACTATGAGAAAGAGTGTCCAAACCAAACAGAATGACTGACTCAGGGTCAGGAAATGCATTATGGGAGGAGGTGAGGCTTCCGTCCGGTACCGACTCTCACCTTCAACCTCAGGCTGATATCTACAGAGCGGTTTAATGCAACACCCTGATAACTTTCTGCAGAAACAAATGAAAACCCTGGCACGTGCAGCAGCAGTCAGGTGATAATGGGTCATCCTACAAAATGGGTGCCATCTGTCTCGCTCTATACATTAGCAAAAAATTACTTCAAGAAAGGATGAAAACTTTTACTATGTATCTACTGTAGACATTTTTCAAAGCACATCTGAAAATATATATACATTTTTTTAAATTCCCCTTACATTTTTTTAACTTACAAAAAAATTATATATATCATTTTATTTTTTAGATTTCAGTTTTCAGTTTTAGATTTCTTCTTAATAGCTTTTAACAAGACACATTATTAAAAGAAATGATGAAAACTTTTATGTGTTACTGTGTTACTGTAGACATTTCACAAATTACATTAACATCAGCTTTGTTTTTCTTAGACTTCTTTCATTTTTACTTTAAAATAGGACTGATTAAACATTTTAACATTTAACAAAAACTACAATTTTGTCATTATTTTAAAACATTTAATTAACTTTAATTAATGTATAATTGAAAATAAGGACTGCGTCAACATTGTTAGCATCCCTTTTTCCACTTTTAATAAACTATTACATAAAAAAGCATCATTCTTTCAAGAAGACAACCATTTAAAACCAGTTAAAAGTCTCCTCTTTTATCACATTAATGTTCATATCTTACCGTCTGAATAGAAAACATTAAAGAACTGATAACTAATCAACTTTAACTCTCTTTAAAAAAACATCTTGTAGTTTTATGGCTTGTAATGCTAAATTTATCAGTACAATTTTCAACTACCATAATCACTGTTATGTTACCTTTCTGAAGATGCAATGATGTCCTAACATATACAAACCTTTACTAATTTAGCTTGAGATGGCACAATGCAATGTATTCGTAATAAAAAGTATTTTAAGGCATATTTAATGCCTACGCAATTTTACTTTTTAAAATCACTTGCATCAAACTGGAAAGGCACCCGTTTCACAGAATGACCCAAATAGAAATATGAGTCAAAGAGTTTAAAATAAAGGTGTTATTTAGCAAGTACTAACAAAATAGAAGCCAAAGAACTGATGGGTTCCAATAGTATCAGTTTATATATTTTATTCCATCCAAATCTATGGGACTTAGTTAAATGTCCAAAACAAGATTGGAGGTTCACAACAGGCAAATCTTCTTTGAAACTCTTTAGATTACACGTTGAAGTAATTAGTGCAACTAGAACCAATGTCTTTATCCTTTAAACTGTGCATACCCCCCCATGATCACATGTCCTTACTGCAGTGGGTCTGAACCCCCTAACCCTGATTAATCTGAGCAATGTGCCGCCAAGGGCTAATTACTGACCGTCAGCTTCTGGGGTTACAGACAGTAACGCAGAAGATCAACGGAGAATTAATTCGTATTTAGACGTGTCCTCACTCGGTCTGAAGGATAATACAATATGCATTATTAACCCACGATGGACCAGACAGAATATGGCTGGCAGGTAGTACCATCTGCCTGTGATGGTAAATCAGTGCTACAAAAAACAGGTAATGCCTACATTTACAGATTTAGTTGTATTTACCAAAATAAGAAAAAATGAGAAAGGAAGGTATCAAGCCTAAATGGAACAGCATATCTCCATGTTTCATAGATTCACATTCCAAGCAGTGGCAGTGTTGTCCTGCATTCTGTCTTATAATAATAATAATAATACTGATTTCATTAAATCATTTATAATAGCTATAACTAATTTATTGTACTTCAATATAATGCTCTATCTATCTATCTATCTATCTATCTATCTATCTATCTATCTATCTATCTATCTATCTATCTATCTATCTATCTATCTATCTATCTATCTATCTATCTATCTATCTATCTATCTATCTATCTATCTATCTATCTATCTATCTATCTATTAGTGTCTCTACATTTTTTTATATATTTTGTAATCTTCTGTAGTTGTTATAACCTCTAAATGTTTGTTAAAGTGTTTTATTTTTATTTTTTCTCAACAATAGCAGACACAGGAAGAGAAATGTGTATCATGATGATAAAAAAGTTTAATAAATGATAATTAAAAATCACAATACAGTATATGAGGGGGGGGGGATCTAATGCTATATCATGCATTCTGACTTACTGAGTTGGATTATCATCATGCTAACTTTTTTTCCAAGTATGGCCCTGTATGATGTCATAAAGGGCAAAAGTCCTTGTATGGGCCCTTCACCTGCACACCTCATTTTGTTCAATCAATCAACAATGTCACTAAAGAAGTGTGTTTTTGGTTTTAAGGGAAAGATAACTGTGTTCAACTTTCCAAATAGCCAAGTGTTGTTTTTTCTGGAGCAGCAACGAGTTCTGCACATGTATTTGTTTGTTCCTGGTTATGAGTCGAAACTGCATCAAATGTCTCTGTTTTATTGGCAATCGGTGCATAAGTACATATAATGTAAACAACATGAACGTATAGTAATATAGTATAGTATAGTAATATAAATATAATAAGACTCTTCAGAGACTTACACACTGTGTAACTTTTTTACTTTATTCTTAGCTAAAAACACTTAGTTCTTTCAAAAATATATGTGCTCATTAATGTATATTTACTTCTTTCAAGTTATAAAGTATTCTCGTAAGTTTATAATATGCCATTGAAAATACATACGGGTGAGGGTTCGAATGCCGGTCGTCATGTTGCCCCTCCATCTTGAAAGTACATTAGCCAAAGAGGGACATACCGGTAAATTCAAGCTTCGCCTTTCACGTTTTAACACTCGATGGCACCGTTTCGAATGTGAAGAGGGGGATTGCCATGTTAATCTTGGACTAAATCGGCCACCGTAGGAGTTAAAACGAAATCAGAATTGAGAGGAACAGAAAATATTATTCCCTGGATGGTCATATACCTGTACGCCGCTAGATGGGGGAAAATATCACACAGTGTAGCTTTAAAATGAGACGCAGAAACTGTGTGTAGCTGCATCCTCCTGAGGTCGCATTTGAAGGGTGCATATGTCATCGAGGTGGACCCATTAAGAAAAGTAACCATTAGCTTGCAAAGTAAAATTGAATGTTTATTTTGCCCAAAACATTTCCATCTAAAATCCTAATGTTGATGGGAAAGTTATTGGCCAACTTCACTCATGTGGAGAAAAGTCTAATAAACACTCAACAAATTGTCCCAGAAACACATGAAACCGTGACCTCAGACTTGTTTAGCCGTAGACCCTTCGGTCACACTCATGTTCTTGAGTAAGTTTGCGGTCATTGCTAGAGAAACCCCATCATCAGAGCATTACCAGCGTCGTTTACATAACCTGGAATGCTGCAGAGCTGCTATAAAACAGCAGTGCTTTTGACAGAAGGGGTCAAACCCTTTTGCTTGTCACTTTAAACACAATGTTTATTCGACAATGTGTGGAATTTCCTCAGTACGAGAGGTCAAATACACATTTCTGGGCCTGTCCCTTTAAAACATCACTTCCCACTTGAACATGGTCACTTCCTCTTGGAGGTAAGCACATCTGATGATCAGTAGAAACCATTTGGTTCTTAAGCTAGAAAAGTGTGCCGAACTCCCCTCCGATAGCTGGAATGTAAGGGGAGTTTACAGAGGGAACAAGAACACTGATGCCTTTTTGTCCCTCACGAGCCTTCTCGCCTCCCACTTCCCTCTGACATTTCTTCTCACCCCCTCCTCTTCCATACATCAGCATTTTTCCACCCCAGGAGTCACAGTTCCTTCTCAGAGCCACGGCTCACATGCACCCCAGCTGCACGCACCCACCTACCATCCCTTTCACTCAACGTTGCTGTCTTTCTCTCTCCATTTCTCTGACTCTGCATCAGTCAGCAGCATTTTCTGCCATTTCTTTCTCTCAGCCAAGTCAGGGAACCTGACCCCATAACCTTGCTGTGCATTTTTCCCCATAATTCAAGGTTGCCCTTCAAAACAAACTGACGTTTCATCGGTCCATTTCATTCACACAACATGGCATCATCCTGGATCATATTCCAACAACCTGGTCCCAGTGGAACCTATCTGACTAAACCCTGTAATTTAAGCCCGAATTAATGTTTCTAAATTAAAAACAGACACAAAACGCAGATAAATAGACACAGACGCACAGCAGTTCAACACACAAACTGGTGCATTCAAACAGTAAAAAATGTGCTAAAGTAAAGAATCTTCCTTAGACTCACATACAATGATTTTCTTTATTAGAGGTGAAAATAAATGAGTGTGTAGTGTTATTATAAGAAAGCAAGCATAGCTTAGACATTCATAGGCGACCCCTGCCTGGGATAATAGTCATGGATAGTTAGTGAGTGTTTTAGTCAATAATTTAACTGAATAGATTTCATCTGTCTTAAGGGGGACCACACAACAAAATCTGACCTTTCTTTCTCAGGTATTATTCTGTAGTAATTTCCTAATAGAAATACACTGATATTAAAATTATGGCCAATGCTTCCAAATGCAACATTCCTTCAGATCATTCATATCATTTTCACCTATGTGGATATAGAGGCTGATATTCATGTAACCATATGAATGCTTAATTCTCATTCGACACTAAGAAACCTCACACCCTGAGAGCCTTCATTTTTCTTTATTCTTATAACATTCCTCTCTTTCTTTCTTTCTTTCTTTCTTTCTCTCTCATTCCTTGTTTTATTCCCTTCCTCCTCAGCTTCATTGTTTCTTTATTTGCCATGTAGACACCCCCACATTTAGTTCAGTAGAAACTGGAAAAACAGGATCAACCCAAAACAGAGAAAATACTGAACACTGTGAAAGCTCTTTTTTTTAACTGGATGAAAGCTTCTCTCTCTAAAGTACATGTTTGTGATGATATATTGATGTCCACAAATTCACATTGAAAATTTGGAATTGAAAGTTGAAATTAATCCTTGGAACTGTTATGATTTTAAAGAATTTCAATCTGAATCAAAATGCTCTTATTAGAATTACTACAATATTAAAGGATCTTTTGTTACACAGGGAAGAATTAACCTGCAGTAAAACAATGCCTGGCACTCTGTGTTTATGCCCTAGTAAAACATAATGAATAGAAATAGCCCAGACCCCATTTATGCTTAGCTTAGGAAAACCAAGGCCTACTGAGGTGTAAAGTATTGACAGTGCAAATCAAGATGTTTTGTCTTGTGCGGCATGGATAAACCTTTGGGGTCTAAAGATGCTGAAAGAGCACTAAAATTCAATCTAATGGATTTAATAAGCTGCACTGGTCAAGTCACTGCGGTCCTGAACACATGCCACATACACAGACTTACCTCATGTACAGCTAATTTCTGCACAGAGAATATCAAGTTGAGTCTGATTGCATTGCACTGTGGGTGGGAAATCGCCAATTGAATATGAAAGTAATTGTGAAGGTAGAGTCGTTAGTGACAAATAACATAAAGAAGTGTGTGTCTAGTGTTTACTTTGAACACAGATGCTGACAAAGTTTGAATATAGACAGGTTTGTTTAGGGTCTTATCAGCATTTCACAGCCAAGCTTTCACAATCAAGCTCACACAAATATATTCAGTGTCAAGTTGAGCTGACAGAATACTTTTATACCTCACATCTATAGTTATTGTTAAGGGTAGACCTAATGGCTCAATAGATTTTAGGTACTTTGTTCTTGTGCAAATTGCATCTTATTCTGAACAAGAACAATCTTGCAAAGAAAAGAAAGAAAGAAAGAAAGAAACCAACTTATTCTGGCAATAACAGGTTTATATAAAATAGCTTATGGGTTATGTCACAATAATAGATCAAATATTAGGTAAAAAAATAAAAAACAAATATTATATATATATATATATATATATATATATATATATATATATATATATATATATATATATATATATATATATAAATGTAGGTAAAATGATACAAGGTTATTTTAATATTATAAAATATACACTGCCGTTCAAAGGTTTTTGATCGGTAAGACGATGTTTTTAGAAGAAGTCTCTTATGCTCACCAAGGCTGCATTTATTTTATTTAAATAAATAAAAAAAGAAATATTGTGAAATATTATTAAAATGTAAAATAACATTTTCTATTTGAATACATTTGAAATTGGATTTTTTTTTACTGTGATGCAAAGCCGAATTTTCAGCAACGCTACTCCAGTCTTTTCATCTGATCCTTCAGATATCATATAAAATAATTGTAGATAATATAATTCTTCTAAAACATTAAAAACCAGCAGTGTATAAAAAAATAACTATTTAATATTATAAAATAAATGTTACACATATAAAAATCCAAGCAGATTTTTAAAGCTAAAAAGTCATTTTTAAAGCTAAAAAGTCATTTTAACATGATTACAGTTGACTGATTGTTTTAGTCATTAGTATACTCTGGACTATTAGTATTTGTGTTAACCTTATTCAAACATTCAAAACTTCTAAACGAGATTTTAAATCCTCCTTGAAAAGTTGGGTATTTACATCATAACATGAAAAATTCACACCGCCTGCTGCTGATCTCTGTCTCACTCAGCATGTGTCATCCACAGCAGTGAGTCGGTGTGTGCGGGAGTTGATGTCTAACGTCATCATGAAGCAGAAAGGGTGAGAAAAGTGCTGCCATCATCTTATGCGCTCTTTAACTCATAAGCATTTCCAGCAGAGACTAAAAATATTTGCCAAACAGCTTTAGTGCTAATTGGATTGGCCATGACTTAAAAAAGTGAAGTATATACTGTGACTTAAGAGCCAGATGTGACTCCATTAGCAGAGCTGTCAGTCTTTCCAATATGTTACTATAAGATACTTATCCATGTATCTTATCACACTGCTAACCAAACTCAAGTACCCCATCCATCACCTTCACATGTGAAGCCATCAATCTACACTGAAGACTTTCTTTGAAGCAAAAACTTTTCATTCAAGTATGATACTAAGTGAATAGAAGGGAAGTTTACTTGCACTAAAGCAGATCACTTTTTATTCATTAGGCTGGTGTACTGTATACCAGTCTCTGTCTACTCAAAGTGGGATTCCGGTCCAGATCAATGGGAAATTCAATTTCAACTCCCTTGGCTTCTTATCAAAATGTAATTTTGCCAAAAACAGCACTGAGATCAAATTCATCCACTGATGCCTGGTTATCTAACTCCACTTCATAAACAGCAAACGATCCATGAGAAGTACAGACATGAATCCGTATTAGATACAAACACAATATATATATATATATATATATATATATATATATATATATATATATATATATATATATATATATATATATATATATATATATATATATATATATATATACACACTTTGTATTAAACTTCATTGCACAAGTCGTTTAGCTACAGACATTAATGACGCCTCAAACTGGGTGATTTTTTTAGGGAGAGCTATCCTATTACTTAATAAGCAATCATAGGACTTATGAGCCTGACAGATGATAAAATTAACAAAAATAAATAAATAAATAAAATAAGTGAAGAGAGACCTAAGCTTCAAGGAACAATAATATCATTAATTGGTTGCAGTATGCAATATCACAAGAAACCTATAGCATGCCAAAGATCACCAAGAACATCCCAGCAACTACTTAGAACACCCTATAGCGATCACTGAGAACACTTTAGAAACCACTTACAACACCCTACAGATCACCCTGAATTCTGTAAAAAACTCTTAACACCCTAAAAAACAACTGAATGACACAGGGATCACCAATAATTCCACTATATATCACCAAGAACCCTCTAAAAAGCTCTCACAACACACTTAAAATCCAGCTGACACTCAGAACATCACAGAGATCACATAGAACAAAATTCCACTAAAATGACAGAGATCGCAGACAATCCCATCAGAAACCAATTCGAATATTATAGAGATCACACGGAACCCCTTAGAAACCACCTGGATTCTAGAACATCCTAGAGATTGTTTAACACCCAGCAACTGCATAGCAACGGCCTACAGACCAATCAAAACACCATAGAATGGTGTCAACTAGGATTGCCATAGAAATCACTCAGACCAGGATCATTTCTGACCAGGATCAGGTAAATCTGTGCTACTGGCATTGGAACAGCTAAAGTACATCACATCAGTGTGATAACTAAGCATTATTCTGACTCCATGTATGCATGATTGCATGACACTCTGTCTGCCTGGTTTACTGGCACATTCTAGAGCCACAGAAGCTTTTAAAGGCTAAGTTACAGATCAATGTCTGTCTATTCAACACGTGAATAGACAACAATAGATACAACATGAGAGAGAAAAAGACACAAAGAGGGGAAGAAACGGACCAAGAGAGCAGAAAAGGAGAGCAAGAACGTGATGCGCTAACAAGAACAAAACAGGGCTATTTAAGGAAGGTGAAAGTCACTGCAGAGCTCAATGACAGAAGCCTAATTGGACAGGTCTAGTCACAGAGGATAAAAGTACGTTAAGTTTGGATCACATTCACTTACTGAACCAAATCCCATTTGATCTCCTTACACATATTTTTCATCTCTCTGTGTCTTAAGTTACCTGATAACACGAGGGTCCCACTACTGCTGGAGCGTCGCAGCATGCGGAGGCCCTCGGACCAGGAGCGGGACTTGGGCAGGCGGCGGAAGAACCGTCCCAGGCGCTTGGAGACCTGTCCAAAGCAGGCGCTGGCCACCGCCTCCTCCGCCCCCATCTCCGGCAGCATGACCGCCGCTATCTGCGGCCTGTTGCGGCCATGACCCCAGTGCCACCACTGCGTCCCGCTCCAGGTGCCGGTCCGTGAGCGGACGCCGTCCCGGCTGGGGCTGGGCGCCTGCGGCTCCGTTGCGTCGTGGTGTGGGCTCCCTGCGCCAGTCGCTCCTGTGTGTCCACCATCGCAGGGCTGCGCTCGGTTTTGTGTTGTGCACTGAATGCCCCCCTCCCTGCCTTTCTGCCACCCTGCGCCCCTACCCTCTGACACAATCCCCCCCTCCGCTGACTGGTACTCTCTCTCCTGTTCTTCTCTCTCTGCGTCCGTGCTCCTGTTTTTCTCACGCAGTGCAGAACTCGTACCAGCTCAGACTGCACCCACTCATCCTGCTCTCTGCAGCATGTTTTTCATTGAATCCTTAAAGGCACAGCCGCACTGCACTCTTACCTCCTACTCTCCTTTCCTCTCCCTCCCAGTCCTTCTCTTTCCATCTCGATCGATCCGTCGAGCCCTCTCCCTTCCTCCCCCTACGCCTCTCTCCTGTCACTCTGTGCCATCATGCCACTTCCTGTGTGAGAACACAGTCCCACGTTTAGAGAAACCTGTTGTCCTGAAGGACATCTCAAGTTCTGAACTGCATCTGACATTTTCTCTCGCGCATATCTATAAATAAAAATAAATGAGAGCAGCGTCTTGCTCCATTTCTCTCAACAACAACTATTACAGCATCAGTGAAGGTTTTGATTGTCGGCATAAAACTTGATAACTTCCATAAATCACCCCACCTGCTCCTCATGTGTGGCTCCTTGCACATATTCCAGATTGTCTGTCCTGAAATGAATGGATATTAATGATCAAATACCTAAAAACCTCACCTTATATTCCAATTCAGAGATTCAAATGGTTTGATTATCCCAAATAAAAGCGTATTAGTCCTAAAACCAGAACAAATACAGCATAATGCATATTTTGCTGTTGATTATAAAATAGATGGGGTGGCACATTTCCTGCTGTCCTCACCCCAGGTCTCCCAGAAGACAGAACCAGTCTGAGAGAGATAGAGGTAGAGAGAAGTGGCCAAGGGCAGCCTAATTATAGCCTGAGATATAACTCCCAACAGCCCTGTCACACTTTTGTGTACTCACTCCTCCTTTTCAGCAAGAACTGCTCCATACATCCCATCACAGACCTCATTACATCTTCACACAAACACATGAAACA
The DNA here is from genome assembly GCF_024679245.1 of Pseudorasbora parva. Lineage (NCBI taxonomy): Eukaryota > Metazoa > Chordata > Actinopteri > Cypriniformes > Gobionidae > Pseudorasbora > Pseudorasbora parva. Next base: position 23,272,673 of record NC_090193.1, read on the forward strand.
GCCCACTCTACACCTCCAACTCAAACTGACTGTCCGATATTAAACTGATCAGACCATTAAAGCCTTCATGCAACAGCTGCCTATTCAGCCTCTGAATACTGTGAAGCCACAGCACTGAAACAGGAAGTGATTTAACAGGCCCAGTCCATCTGTAGCTTGAGGTGAATGTCCTATTAAGAAAGAAGACAAAGGTTTTGCTGTATAACTGTTTCAACAAGGTGAATTCTGTGCACACCAAACCACTAAAACATCTACAACATGAATAACACGTTCAAGTTTCAATGGATTTTTGTGGAGCAAACAGTCAGGCTTGTGTTAGAGGTTTGGTTTACTTTAGAAAATGAAGAATTAGGGAAGGGTGCAAATTGTTTTAGAGGTTTTTAATCTTGCTTAAAGGGTACATAACACACAGTTTCCCTCATGTTGATCTTGAATAGGCCTATCTCAGAAGAGTCTTTATAGTTTCATCATATTTCTAAAACACAGATTCTTTAAAAAAACAGTCGAACTCGTAGCCTGACAAGCCTGACCCACATCAAGATGTTTGGTCTGGAAACTCACCGTTGACAGGGCTCAATCCGAGGAGCGGTATAAACGGTTGTCTTTCAAACTCCTCCTGCACGCAATTGGCAATTGGATATCGCTACAACCAACCAGAGCAACGAAGGTGAAGTGGCGCTCGTTGATAGATTAAACATTCGCTGTATCCGGTCGCCAAAACTCTGAACACATCTTCCCTTTTTAAGAATGACTTCATGGCCGTTCTTTGTTCTTTTCTCAGAGAAAAGCTTAACTCCAAGTCTTCCAGAGTCGCGGTCAAAGCTGATTCGAAAGACCGCCGTTCGCCAGCTTCTGTGTTTACTAGTAGCACGCAAGCGCAACTCTGCCGTCACTATGCTAAGTCCCGCCCACCGACTCTATACACGATGTGATTGGCCCGACCAGAGTTTGGTTTTTACAGCTCAGAACTGTATTGAAAGTTGCTAGACGATACTCGTGGCAGATTAGATTTGCTGTCGCTAGGGTGCGTCTAGATTTCTAGGCTATCGAACTCGTGGAGCAGAGGTAAACAGTCACGCACGCATGTATGATGGATTGATGTGAGCACTCGCTTATCCGGGAGAAGTGCCCATAAAAGGATTTCTGCCCTTTATGACATCATACAGGGCCATACTTGGGAAAAAAAACCCTGAAGCGTATTTCGAATCCTGAAGAAGTGCATATGGAACAGAAATACTCGGTCATCCATTCAACTCGTTTTTTAAAAATATATTTTGGCCATGAGAATCCAAATCTTTTAAAAGTGTAAATACGTCAGAATGCATGAAAGAGCACCACCCTCTCCTTTACCAAATGAAGAATTGAAATGGGATTTAAACGCTATACTGTACGTTTCCTTAATTATCATTTGAAATTTAAAGACGGACAGTTATATTGCAGATGCAAGACATCTCATATCGCTCTCCTAATAAGCTGAAGCAATTTAAAGAATATTTTATTACATGTGGATGCAGAGCTTCCGAAGGTATAAAAAAATTAAATAACACATAACATCTTCCCAGTAGCATACTTTTACCTTAACAAAAGGAAGACATTCCTCTTTCTAGCATTAAAGTCTGTCTGAAACTTTTAATTAAAAATCAATCCAATGTCTGACTGGCATCCATAAGCTTTAATCCACCTGCAATATGGCTAAACACAGTTTTACTAAAGCATGGATTAAACACAAAAGGCAGACAGGCAGCATCCCTCAGTCGGATAGGTGCAGAATTGTGTGGGGGAGGTCGCCAAAAACCGAGCCAGATTAGACACAAAGTCTGATGCAAAGTGATGCTTTGAGACAGGCCCATGCAGTGAGGAACCCTTTTTAATACACCAACTCACTCACTGAGTCACACTAGCAGGGAGGTGGAGCGTCACATGAACAGGCTACCTGAGGAGAACTCGCTCATTCTCCTTGACTAAACCTTGAGACCTTGTCTTGTGACTCAGCATTCAGCTTATACGTCATTTAAAGGAAATATAATTCAGAAACAGAACTCTATAATGGTAGCACTAAGCACAATAGAGCATGCAGTATATCTCTCACAATCCGTTTAGCTGCATTTGTGCAATGGAAGACTAATGAGAGGTTTCAGGTTTTGACAGTGTGTGTGTTGAGCAAGAAAGAGCCCAGAGGAGCATTTTATTGCCCGAAGGTTACTCTTCAAAGCACAAGATATTTAAGATGTTTTCTCATTAAATTCCTTACATTTTGAAAGAGATTATTGAGAGATATTGTTTCAAAAGATGATACACTGGGAAAAATGTTTACAACAAGTTTTTTTTTAATCCTGATTTTATCCAAAATGGTCTCAAAATTGGTTCAAAAAATGCCAACAAACCTATCTATCGTAAGGTCTATCTATCTATCTATCTATCTATCTATCTATCTATCTATCTATCTATCTATCTATCTATCTATCTATCTATCTATCTATCTATCTATCTATCTATCTATCTATCTATCTATCTATCTATCTATCTATCTATCTATCTATCTATCTATCTATCTATCTATATATATATATATATATATATATATATATATATATATATATATATAATTTAAATGATTATGGGCATGATTAGGATTATGGATTATGTATGATAGCTCAATTTTAAAATAACAGGTTGCAGGTTACCAGCGTAGAGCTATAACAATAATGTGTAATAAAAAAACACAGCTCAAATAATATTGGAAGAATTGAATGAGAAATGTTTGAAGACATTTAAATGTATTTATTGATTTATTATTGTAGATTTTGGGTTCTTGGTGAATCAGTGAAGAGCATCCTTCTCTGAAACTCTATTAAAAGGATATTTCATACAAAAATAACAAATACAACATGTCGTTTCAAACCTGTATGACTTTTTTTTTCTGGAGAACATAAAAAAGATATTTTGAAAGCCAATGGAGTATAAACAGAAAAATCAAAGAAAATCATTCAGGTTTGGAACAACATGAGGAGGAGTAAATGATGACAGAACTCCTGGTTGAACTCTTCCTTTAAGGTTTATTTATCTATTCTCAGGAGAAACAACTGAGAATCAGGGGGCAAAAAATCTCTATTTGTTCTCATTTGAATCATATTGTTGTCTATAGGAGAAACAATTGAGATATTAAAGAGATCTCGTTTGTGATTTTTCTTTCCTTTGGGAGAGAGTATGAGCACAAAGTGCCGTTTATAGACGAATGTAACCACTGATGTTCTCTGACTGCCTCTTTCATTCAGTGTGTATAATTACGGGCTGTGTGCACTAAAATGGTGATCTGTAGTAGTCAAGATGCTCCATCTTTAGCCCGCCTGCACCACCACAACCTCTTAAACACACAAATTCTCAGCATGCTCTAAGATACTTAAAAACAAAAAAGCAACGATTACAAACTACAATGTTGTGCATGCTTTACCCATGACTGACATTTGGTCACGTACAATAACTCTGCTAGGGGTTCTCAGCATACTGTACTACAGAAAAAAAACGAAACAAAAAAAACAATGCTGGAGGCATATCAGGACATGCTCATGGAATGCTACACAAAACCCCAATGAACTGAAAACGGTAAAATTTAGCAATTGGAAAACCCCAAGACATCCCATAATGAATATCAAAAACCAAACTTCCAGGAAAAAAGACACCCAACCCTGGCATTTACTATGAAAGGTTGAGGAGAAAGAGGAACAAGCACTTTCAATGAAAATAGTCGAACTCTGAATGAAATGTGATAAGGAGCTTCTGCAAACACTTTTGACATTTTCATGGTTCCGTATGGGAAAGATACAATATTCTGCTTAAATGTCTGTGCATTTTAAATTTGGGGGTAAATTTACAAAACAGGCGTAAATGCACAAATCACCCAAATATGGAAATTCTGTCATCACTTCTGTCAGCAATCTTGTCATTCCAAACCTGTATGACTTTCTTCTGCAAAAAACAAAAAAAGATTCTGAAGAAAGCCAATAGGTCTAACACCATTGGACCCCACTGACTATGCTTGACTATCTCTTACTTTGAGTTTGACAGATAAAAGGGATAATTTTCATTTTTGAGTTAACCCATAATTATCTATAAAGACAAATGAGAAGGAACGGGCTGAAGGAGGGTTAAAGAGATGCACATGTTTGACTTTTCACTGCACTGGAAAGGCAGAAGAGTCATTGGGTTTAATGTGCCATCCCAGAATCATCCTCAACTTCTAAATAACACACTCTATAAACCCCTGCAATTTCACCGTCTGCCTTTTATCAAGCCATTCACTGCAGTCCCTTTCCCAAGTGAAAACTGCTGATACGCTGCTAACTCAGCAACGCTTTACACTAACACACACACGCACACACACACGCACACGTGCACACACGCGCGCGCACACACACACACACACACACACACACACACACACACACACACACACACACGTCTGGTTCACTATCTTTGTGGGGACTCTCCATAGACGTAATGGTTTTTATACTGTACAAACTGTACATCCTATCCCCCTACACTGCCCCTGCCCCTAAACCTACCCATCACAGGAAACATTCTGCATTTTTACTTTCTCAAAAAAAAAAAAAAAACCCTCATCCTGTATGATTTATAAGCCTTTTGAAAAGTGGGGACCGCTGGCTGGTTCCCACAATGTAGGTTATCTCAGGTTTTACTATCTTTCTTGTGGGGACATTTGGTCCCCACAATGTAATATAAACAATGGCACACACACACACACACACACACACACACACACACACACACACACACACACACACACACACACACACACACACACACACACACACACACACACACACACACACACACACACACACACACACACACACACACACACACACACACACACACACAACACCAAATTTAACACAAACACTCTCTTCTCAGTGTGCATCAGGGGAAATGCATTCATTTCAGATCACGGTAGGACATTACAGAACCGCATGATTTAATCTCTCAAATAAACGGCATTGGCTGAGCTTTTATTAAAGCTAATGTCATTCTATTCCACATCATTCACATATTTATTTCTGTATTTCAAGCAAACTTGATTTCAGCTCTTTTACAAATCTGTCTAGTTTTAAACACATAGGTTGTCATTAATAAACCTTGCTTAAGAGAAATAGCTGCCCTTTAAAAGCAAAAAGAAGATTTAATGATTAAATTAGCCTAGCTGAAGCGCATGGTGGGACAGTGGATTGCAGCAACAATGGTACAACAGCAATACCAGAGCACAGGCAAATCATGCAAAGAGAGACAGAAGTACCTCTAAGATTAAGAAAATTAGAATAATTGCAAGACGTGCCACCTCAGATTCTTTATTTGTTTATTAGGCAAGTGAACCTCACACACACATGCTATAAACATTACTCATTTCTATCTCTACTAGCAAGAAAATCAAACCTCTGGGGGTCACACTATTCATCTGAGAATCCCCAAAGTTAGAGGGGGTCATCAGAATCCCACCTTCCCCATCATACTAATAAAATATGACAAATAACGAAACAGAAAAACAAACAATGACCTCTGCTGGGAACTCCCCCTAATCCTCCCTAAAGCCTGCACATGTATCAGCACACTTCATCTTAATTAAACATACTGGAAGTTCCTATTACACTGGAGCCATACAAACAACCCCTACAGCAAAACCAACACTTGTGTACTACATAAACATATAAACTTCTGTCAATGTCTCTCTCCTCTGTAATTTTTCTTTCTTGTTTCACAACTAACTATCTCATGCTGAGAAGTCTGGCTCATTAAAGTAGGGATGTTTTTCCCTATTTTTTCATTTAAAATATTTGTCAAGATTTTAGGATTAGGATTGTCAAGATTAGTTTATCTTATATTGAAAACACATAATGAACATATCTCATACATTTATCAAACTATTTGCTCATATCTGTCTGTTCATCAGTTAATTCATCTACAGAATCAATCCCCCATCAGCCCAAACATTCATCTGTCTATCCATCCATCTATTCCTTTAACCATCCATCTTTTCATCCATCTGTCAATCAATCCATCCATGTAGACATCTATCTCTTGATCCATCCATTCCTTTAACTAACCATCTGTTCATCGTCTATCTATCTGATAATTCTTCTATGCATCAATCCATATTTAATTTATCTATTCATTCATCCACCTCTCTTCAGTCCATCTATCTATATCTATAATAACCATCCGTCTGTTCATCCATCCTTAATGTCAGTCTATATATGCATCAATCCATCTTTCATTTACCTATCCACTCATGCACCCATCCATCCCTACATCTTTATATCCGTCTGTTCATCCACCCGTTACATCTATCTATCTATCTATCTATCTATCTATCTATCTATCTATCTATCTATCTATCTATCTATCTATCTATCTATCTATCTATCGTCAGGTGATGAGACACTTACTTTGACACTTGAGTGCAGCGCTGCTGATCTGACGGCTGCAGGCGTCGCACCAGTCCTGGCTCAGCTGCCTGGAGGTGAAGATGTGGCCCTCTCCCTTCTCCGCCTTCACCCTCGGGTCTCTCTGGGTAAAGATGGACCATGCCTCCATCCTCAGAGGCTCGTTTCGCATCTTCACGACTCCTGACCTTGCCTGTGTCAGCCTTTCGAACTGCAGTCCCTCCATTTCGTCTGGGGAGCAACTGAAGTTTGACCGCGGCGAAGAATTCCGAACTTCTTGCGGTGATGAAGACGCGTGGACCTTTGCCGTGTCCTTCACGGAGCTTCTCCGGCTCCCGGCGCTGTGTCTGCGAAACATTCTGTTATTATTGTTAGCGTTCTCTCGGTCCATGTCCACAACGGATCCGTCCATACTACTACGTGGCGAACCGGCTCTACTGCCGCCTCGGTTGTGTGATGCTGAAGGCGGCTCGTGATTGAATAACAAGAGCGATGCTGAGACTGCGGCTCTCGCGCTATCCACATCACTCGCTCTGTTTCGCATGATCTTCTCCAGCGACCATTTACGCGAGAATTTCTTTCTGTTGCCCGACTTCAGTTTGTGGAGAAGTTGCTGATCCGTGTCGAGGTGGTGTTGAGCAGGGTGCTGTCCTAAAGTGACGGACGCCATGCCTTTCGGCTGGAGTTGTATGCGCGCTGAATACAAACTAAATTGAAGCGCCAGCGGCGAGCGTATGACGTACACACTGAACCAGCCGCGCGCTTTAAATGGCACTAGCATAGCGGACGTGCGCGAGCCTGCCCCTCACAGACTCATGATTTTGACGATTACTTCTCTTATTCCACTCTTCTAGTCGAGCCACCTGTATTTATATAGCGGCTTATACAATACAGATAGTTTCAAAGCAGCTTTACACGGATAAACGGGAAGATAAAAGTTTAATTATTCAAACAAAATTCCATTTTGCTGTAAAGCAGCTCTAAAAATAAATGTGTCATTGCTGAGGTCAGAACTTCATTAATTTCAGTTAACTGACTGTAAAGTTAATTAAATATGGAATGAGTTAAATTCAGCTATAAAGCAGCTCTGTAGAAAAGAGTTGTCATCGTCCAGCTTATAGCCTAGTTATATTAAGAAAGACTGGACTGCAAAATGTAATGCAATAAATAAATAAAACTGGAAGAATCTCAGTACTCGTATGATTGTTGTGCTTAGATTAATATTACATATACATATAGGCCTACATTATCTCTAATCCCACCCCATACCTATATTACCAAATACATTACTATTAATACGTAATAATTAGGTGAGTTATTGAGGCAAAAGTAATAGTTAATAGTGAAAATTGGATCATAATCTAAAGTAATTTATTCTATTTTCTTTAAAGTGTCACTTTGGTATTTAGTGTCACTGCAAAGGTTATTTTTCTACCTTAAAAGAGCAAAGGTTCTGACATGATTTATCTTTCTTTTATTTTTTACACGACAAAACAGTTCCACTATATTATACATACATGCATTTCAGTTTATTTAATACATAGCATCCATTTTGTGTCACAGATTGTATAAACTTAAAATAGTTTTAAATAAAAAAATATGTTTCATTAATTGTGTTAAACATTTTATTAGCGCCATACAGTATGCAATTTACCAAGTAAATATTTAAAAATACAAGACATTTAACAAATACATTTATAAACCGGCAAAAAGGAAAGTTAATGAAATTCCATGATAAAACAAACAAACATACACACACTTTTGACACTGAACCACAATGTGGTCTCTGTAAGTTCACCATAGTTCCCCCTGAGCAAAAGGAATTCCCCATGATGTGACATCAGAACCCACCCAACACATCTTTTACTTTCACTTCAAGTAGTAACATGTAGTCTGTTGATGCCTGTCAGTATTTTTAGGATGATAAACTTTGCACTGTTCGTATTTTTCAGCTCAGCTGAATGCTCTCAAACAAACACAACTTTCTTTAGAGCTCCATGTTCTGTGATTGCACTGCTGTGGTCAATAGACTAATTCCATTATTGCAGCTATCTTATTGCAGCTATCTCTCAAAACCAGAATCAATTACACAGGGTAGATTGAACAGCTACTCTTTATTCCATGGCTGTGCAATAATTATACAATATTATTGTTAGCTGAATGCACAGTGCCATCAATATTTGTCTCAAGATTACAACTGATCTACATACATTTCTTTCTTCTTGGCAGTTTAAGTCAATACTACTAGACATTGTGAAGGTAAAATGCAGTAAATACATTAACACTGAATCTGAGAAAAATGTTTTTGACAAAATATGCAGTTACCTTTTTGAGCATCAGTACACATCATGTACAGTGGGGCAAAAAAGTATTTAGTCAGCCACTAATTGTGCAAGTTCTCCCACTTAAAAAGATGAGAGAGGCGTGTAATTTTCACTAAGGGGCACTTCAACTATGAGAGACAGAATGAGAAAATAAATCCAAAAAAAAATCACTGTTTGGTTTTTAAAGAATTTAAAATTTTGCAAATTATGGTGGAAAATAAGTATCCTCTGTCCTCCACTCATTACCTGTATGAATGACACCTGTTGGAACTCGTTATCAGTACAAAAGACACCTGTCCACAACCTCAAACAGTCAGACTCCAAACTCCACTATGGCCAAGACCAAAGAGCTGTCAAAGGACACCAGAAGCAAAATTGTAGATCTGCACCAGGCTGGGAAGACTGACTATACAATAAGTAAGCAGCTTGGTGTAAAGAAATAAACTGTGGGACCAACTATTAGAAATGGAAGACATAAGAGACCACCGATAATCTCTCTCGATCTGGGGCTCCACGCAAGATCTCACCCCGTGCGGTCAAAATGATCACAAGAACGGTGAGCAAAAATCCCAGAATCACATGGGGGGACCTAATGAATGACCTGCAGAGAGCTGGGACCAAAGTACCAGACACATGTCCAGTACATGTCCGGGCCCATCCAAAGTTTGCTAGAGAGCATTTGGATGATCCAGAATAGGATTGTCATATGGTCAGATGTAACCAAAATAGAACTTTTTGGTAAAAACACAAATTACCATGTTTGGAGGAAAAAGAATACTGAGTTGCATCCAAAGAACGTCATACCCATGGCTCAACAAAAAAAATAAATCCCACTGGCCCCTGGGGCCACTAGATCAGAGTTTTGCTGCCCCCTTCTATATTTTTATTGGCCCTGAAAGAGTTAAACCGTTCCATTAAGCTGTATGTATTGTATAGATTAGAATGAATCAATACAGCAAATCGAGTACATGAATTAAGAGCTAGAGAGACATGCAAAAAACACTATGAAATAACTATCTAAAAGTAACTATGAATTTGTACTGCAATATATATATATATAATATATTAGACAATACCTGGCCAGTAATGTTAGCACTGTATTTGCCTATATAATGTATCTTTGTTAATTGTTTATATATATATATATATATATATATATATATATATATATATATATATATATATATATATATATATATATATATATATATATATATATATATATATATATTAACAGTTAAAAGAAGACAGTTAATAAACAATTAACAAAGATAGACATTATATAAGATATTTTTGGCAACTCGCGCTTTGAGCTATCATTTATGAGCAAGGTTACGGTGATGTACTGAGAGTTAACATCTTTGCCATTCTTCTTGAGAAGAATGACCGTTGTCTCGTAGGCAGTAAAGGAGAGCTCACAATTCACGATATGGTATCAGCCTCGTAGTTCTTTGCCATTTTAACACACGTAAAATTCCGAATACACGTAAAAAAAATTAAGTAACATTAACACTCTTCACGCCACTGGGTATGACATTTATTTTGTCTTTGCGGATGGCCAATCACTGGCTAGCCTGGCATACTCTTTTACTGGCCCCGGGCCATCCTTATGTCGAGCCCTAGTCATACCTACTGTGAAGCATGGGAGACAAAAATTATGCTTTGTAGCTATTTTTCTGTAAAGGGACCAGGACGACTGATCCGTGTAAAAGAAAGAATGAATGGGGCCATGTATCGTGAGATTTTGAGTAAAAACCTCCTTCCATCAGCAAGGGGCATTGAAGATTAAACATGGCAAGGTCTTTCAGCATGACAATGATACCAAACACACCGCCTGGGCAACTAAGGAGAGGCTTTGTAAGAAGCATTTCAAGGTCCTGGAGTGGCCTAGCCAGTCTCCAGATCTCAACCCCATAGAAAATCTTTTAAAATCTGTTTTGCCCAGCGACAGCCCCAAAACATCACTGCTCTAGAGAAAATCTGCATTGAGGAATGGGCCAAACTACCAGTAACAGTGTGTAAAAAATTGCCACAAATTACAAAAAACATTAGTCCGCTGTCATTGCCAACAAAGGGTATATAACAAAGTATTGAAAATAACTTTTGTTATTGACCAAATACGTATTTTCCACCATAATTTGCAAATAAAATCTTTTAAAATCAAACAATGTGATTTTCTGGATTTTTTTTCTTCTGATTCTGTCTCATAGTTGAAGTGTACCTAATACCTATGATGACAATTACAAGCCTCTCTCAACTTTTTAAGTAGGAGAACTTGCAGAATTGGTGGCTGACTTAAATACTTTTTTTGCCCCACTGTAATTTCATCTGCTTGTCTTGGTAACAGCCATGAATCCATTGTTTAGGGTTTGAGAGGTTTAATTAAGGACAGATTTGATGTGCCCTTTTGCCTTTTCTTTGATTTGTTTTGCTTTCTCTTTCCTTTTAGCTCAGAGATATGGGCTCTATGATATTGTGTTGCATTCTGTTTTCTTTGAGGTCATCATGGTGTGTTGGTTTGAGGTATTTTTTTCTCCACTGGCAGTGTATCATTAATTACTGCCAGGCTTTTAAAAAAAAAAGAAAAAAAAGATGTCTTGGTAAATTAAATATTTATTTAATTTACAAAAAAACATTAGTACTTACAGCTAATTAACCATACCTTTCTATCATGTTGTTGTTATTCTGTAGCTCCTGTGCCACAGCCTCCATCTCAATCTTTAATCTGTTCATTCTGGAAACAATTTGTTTTATTTGTTTTTTGTTGGAACTGAAAAATGCTGTGTCATCTTTATTACAATGACGTACTTGAAAATCATGTGCTCATCTTTGTTTGGTCCATACATCCTCTCTGCTCCTATTGGCTGATGGAAAGCTCTGTCTAGAACCTGCAAAGGTGGAGAAGAACATTGTCAGGTTACTCTCAATCCAAGCTTTCCCAGGTTGGAACGTCTAACTTTAGAATAGTTCAAACTGATTGGTTTAGACAGAAAAACATGTGAATTAAGGGAAGGAGTAAAATGGATATTTAATTGACTCATTTACTCTCCCTCAAGTTCTTAAAGCAGATCCCGGCTCCTATTGACTACCATAGTAGGGGAAAATACTCTGGTAGTCAATGGGGGCCGAGATCTGCTTGGTTACAAACATTCTTCCCAATATCTTCCTTTGTGTGCAACAAAACAGAGAAATTCATACAGGTTTGGAACAACTTGAGGGAGAGTGGCATTCGTTAAAAAAACTATGTTCTATATAGTATGAATGTGTGTAGGTTGAATACAATTTGGACGTACTACATCTGCCATGTTGTCATTGTCACATGACATACGGCATTAGTTGCCTCAATTCACTTCCATTCACAAATCATCGCCCGTGGCCTCACGGGACAGTAAAATGTCCATCGAATGCACACTATAAAATCTCGCTGGAAGTAGTAGGTCCCCCGGGTATTTTTCTGCCTATACCATTTTATGAATACTATGAATTTGGATACTACTCGGCTCGCATAAGCCCACCGAAATTATCCGGAACAATTTGTGCCAGGAACTTTTTTTTCTCCCGGACCTGTTGCTGTCTGCGTTTTCATCACGGTCTAAAGTACCACGAAGATTAGTCCAGTGACGTAGGACTGAGCAACACTTTGCAGTACCCCGCTGGATTTCGTTCTCAGCATATAAGCTGAACCTCATCATCGGTCCATCGGTCAGAGTTTTTAAACTCCATTGTTGATTCAAATAGCAAACAACTCTTACGCTGGCTTCACACTGTAAGCAGTGCATTGGCAGGGCAGAAGGAGTGCCGATGGAGAGCGGGAGCTGTTGTGCATTCACACTGGCAGCGTTTTTCTCGCGCAGCTGAACTGCGTCTCGTGTACTTCAAATACAGACAAATATTGTCCATTCCTAGCGTAGTGAGTTAGGAATGCTATGAGTATACAGATTGATGTTACAGCTAATGCCAAAAAAAAAAAAGTTCTGTTAATGTCGGTTTGTCAGTGATGCGTAACGTTATCTATGCAGTGCAACACGATTTTTTTGACAGTAACAGACACCGTTATAAACCATCTACAAAAGTAAACTGTGTAGTGTTACCACATCCACGTTAACTGTATCACCAGCAGTTTGTAATAACACAATAACCATTACGCGTTGTTCATTATAAACATGGGATTATGAATTATATTGAGAACGTCATACATGTCATAATGTAACTTACCCTGTAAACTTTAGCCGCATTCATCATGAAGCGTGCACGCGTTTCAAACTACACTCACTTCTTCTGGAGATGCAGCAGGAACACAAATAGTTGGTACTGATAATTTTTTCAGGAGTAGCTTCTTAGCAAAACCTGCTTTATACTGACCCTAGTTTATAAAGCAGTTTGGTGAGAAATTTTGCGGTTCGCACAAACATAAAAGCATTGATGTTGTTCGGGGGGAATAGTAAACAAAACTTAGCCACTGTGTCTTTAGCGGTTCGGATTTAGGAATATCAAAATGACTGCTGTGTTCGTTATTACACCCAAGAACAGAACGACACAATCGCTTAGCCGCCATTCTGCTCCAGCGTATCAACAATGACGGATATGACGATGACAGATCGCTCAGGGAGGATCTGAGGTGAAACGCTGCTGTCAGTCAACAGTCGTGGGAGGGGGCGTCCGACCGTGTTACACGGTTGAACGGCTTGAATTGAGACATATAGGGGAAAACATATAAGGAGATTTAAACAAAACAAAAAAAAACACTGGATGGATTTTTATCATTATAGGATGGTTGTGTACAGGTACTGCCAACACACATTTCCATACAATCAGCTTGTAATAGTGCATGTACCATTATATTCACCTAATATATAGCATGGACGTAGGCATGTGTCTATACCGGTGTCTATGGACGTAGACACTGGTAGTGCCTATGCTCAAGGCATTATTTAGCTGTAGTTCTGGGACAAAATAAATGAGGAGAATGCTGTGAAAAATTTAAATTCTGCCCTCATATTCTTTTCCAGATGGGATTAAGCCACCAAATTTGTTACAAAAAAATTATATGACCAAAAGACAGCCATGTTCATTTTGGAGTCTGTGAAACAAAATTGACCTAACCTCCTTAGGGACAACTAGTCACGCCTGAATAGGGCTAATGACCGACTGTGTGTGTCTTTTGTGGGAAGCAGAAGGCTGACCTTGTCCTGCTGGGCCTCATACACTTGCAGATCCCCCATACTCTGCCGCAGGACACCACCAAAATTTTCTAGACTTGTCTGTATCTCAAAGAGAACTCTGCAGAAATAATACTCACATTGTCATTGAAATATATATGGCATTGACAAACTTTAAAACTGTCAGTAATGAATATTGTATGAAATATGTTGATCTATGCTGCTAACAAAGAATCCTAACCAGTAATCTCTGGAGGCTGTAAGATTTACTTAAGAGTTGTAATCTGTTATTGTACACTTGAGCAAGTCTGTACGGGCACTGTACAATTACATGTACAAATGCAAAGAATTTGACATGTTGCTATCAATCATCTTTAGTGATTAGATGGTGTACTCTTACTCATCTGACCTCTGTCTTACCTTTTCCAGTTCTCAGCAGCCGACAGAATATTCTGGTACTTCTGAAAACAGTCATCCTTGTATAAAGTCTTGACTTTTTTTATGTATGAAGACAGATTGAGCCTGGGCAGAATATAGCAGTTTCTCAGTTTAATTACTGTAAGAGACAGACACTCGGTCGAGATGCTCCAGGTGTTTAATACTTACTTCTCAAACTTGTGAATCTGTTCCTCATTATAGCCGAGCTCTGGGACAGAAAGTGAACGAATTAGCAGCAGTCAGATAACATTTTCAAAACATCAACTCTACACTGTAGTTCTTATATGTACAACTGCTCAAGATAAGCTCTATTTTAGCTGACTGGCTTCTCTGTAGAGCCATATCTAACATAATCAGTGCAGCCAGGCAGAAAGGGGGTATATTCTACTGTCTCCATGCTAGGCTGTCTGGAATGGTCCTTGCTGTCAGATAAGACAGCACAACAGTGCCTCCTCTCCCTGCAGCGGGTACAAGCAACTGAACTAATCTCACTAATCTCAGCAACTGGCTCCACTCATCAAACTCCACGTCCAGTTTCCAGAAGTGCGAGTGACAGAAATGGGTCACTGCCTAATATACAGTACATTCACACAGAGTTTAGTGAATTTTTGCTAAGTGTCCTATAACCACATATATAACCTGCAGAAATTCAGACCTTTAACAGGTGTCATAGATTTGTTTGAAATTTGGTTTGTCATATTGTTACAGTATATGACAAGAAACACATGCATTCACTTACTTCCTGCCACTTTGTCGCGGTAATAATGCCGATGAACCGCAACAATCTTCCCCAACAAAACCTCCATCTTTTGAATGCTGCATTAAAAAGAACGTAAATTACTTTCATTATCACTGTATTACTTATTAAAAATAATCAATATATTAATAATAAATGTTATTTTTTTCATATGATTATGATTCATATGATTTTCCCAATATTTTATATGATTATTTATAATTGTGTCATAACCTTATAACCTAATAATTTGCAAAATGAATAGAACTTGATCAACCATTTCCAGTAGAATATTACATGTCCGTTCAAAAGTTTTTTAAAGGTAAGATTTTTTAATGTTTTTAGAAATTTCTTATGCTCACCAAAGCTGCACTTTTTTTTCAAGGGGGGGGGGGGGGGGGGGGGGGTAAAATGCTGTTTCATGCATACTGAGCTTTTTACACTGTTAAAGACTTGGATTCCCATCCTAAACATAGACAAAGTTTCAAAAACTAATGTTGGACGTTTGATGGAGTATTTCTGTGTTGAAAACGGACTCCATTGTTTGTATAACTAGTCTGACGAGCAAAACCGTTTTGCTTGCTACTGCTAAGGTTTAGTCGCATACAATAGTCCATAAACTGAATCATGTCCTCATAAACTGCGAGTAAACACACACAAATGTTGACAGGCCACTAAATACAGTACATACCACAGAGACGGACGTCCTGATGCTGCTGTTTCCCCTGTTCAATTTATTTCAGCCTCCGAATGATTCTGGATCATATCTGTATTAGCTGAATCCGATGGATAGCATACATGGGTTTCTCTACGCTTGAGGACGTCATCGCTTTGTGCACTCGTCATTCTTTAGCTCCGTCCACGCGATACGCCTCCAGGCGCTCCTTTTTTTTCCCGGAAAGACTCGGTACAGCCCATATTTCTTTTATAAATATAATAAAACTAAAGACTTTTCAGAGATATGAAGGATGCAATACTACTCTATAGGTACTCAAAATTGACATGAGATTGACTGAAACTGAGTGTTTCACCCCCCCTTTAAAAAAACAAAAAAGTAATATTGTGAAATATTTGAATATATTTTAAAATCTAATATATTTCTGTGATGCGAAACAGAATTTTCAGCATAATAACTCCAGTTTTCAGTGATTCTTCAGAAATCATTCTAATATGCTGATTTGATTCTCAAGAGAATGTATGATTATTATCAATGTTGATTTTTTTTTTCCAGGATTATTTGATGAATAGAAAGTTTAATGCAAGAACAGCATTTATTTTAAATCATCTTTTGTAACATTATTAATGATTTTGATCATTTTAATGCATCGTTGCTGAATAAATGTATTCATTTATTGAAGTTCTTTTCCAAGACAAACAAAAGACTCTTACTGACCCAAAACCTTTGAATGATAGTACAATGTTGCAAAAGTTCTTTTGAGGAAAGAACCAAAGAAACTCTAAAGCATCATGTGACACTGAAGACTGGAGTAATGCTGAAAATTCAGCTTTGCATCACAGACATAAATGTAAAAATATATTCAAATAGAAAATTATTTTATTTTATTTTTTATAAAATAAATGCACCCTTGGTGAGCATAAGAGATTTTTCTAAAAACATTTAAAATCTTACCAATCAAAAACTTTTGAAAATTGTGTTTATGTTTTTAATTGTGTTTGTTATGTACGGTACTTGATATTATTATATTACAGAATAACAGAATATTATATTACAGAATAAGTTAGTTTTTAATCATAAATTTGGACAAATGTTGTGCATAAATATTATGGTACTGCATGCAAAAAAGTAGCAAAATAATAGTTTGAATACATATGTATGAAATACACGATATGTTAAATAATGTATAATAATTGTGAAATAACATGTTAGAAAACATTTTTTTTAAATGTTAACACCACCAATAAATATGTACAGATTTCATTTAAAAATATATTTTATTTTTAAGTTTAGTTTTAAGCTTTTACAAATAAAAAAAATTATAGATAAAAAAATCCCTTGTCACCAGCATTCAGATTTAATATTGAAAGAGTATGAAAATTATAAACTGCACGCACGCACGCACGCACGCACGCACACACACACACACACTATTTACCTCTTATCCTGGGCCAGTGTCTCAGAGTGTTTCGACAGCATCACATGCAGGTGCTGTAGTTGATTCTGGAACTGTTTGATTCCAGTGTTGTACATTTGCTGCAAACGCTCTTCTATCTACACACAATGATAAACCTCAAGGATAAAAACTAAGGCCTGTTCTAATTCATTTACTCAAATATACATTTTACAGTGAACAACTCTTACCAGTGGGAGTTTCTTCTTATTTTCAATAAAGTCTGGAAACTCATACGCAAACTTCTGAATGCTGGTTGGGAAGAATTAAGAGACGGCCATCACTAAATACCGCACAACATAATGCTTATTAAACAATTATTTCAGTATGCATTAGTTTCATGATATCACTATATATAGTAAACTAAAACAGATAAAGTATGCTGATCCTTACATCCGATGGAGATTCTCCTCTGTTCTCTTTGAAGAAAGCAGCTTCATATTCACCATTGCAATCCTGTGTGCCACATTACTGCATTCAAAGCCAGTATTTTCACTGAAAAGTCAAAAAATATTGTTATTGGCCACACTAAAATGACTAAGTAACTGGAGGTGGTGTTTTCTTGTGGCATTTATTAGCAGGATAGTGACACATGCAGAACACTGATGATATTAGTACTCACATGTAGCTATAGAACCCCTGCAGAATCAGTTCCCTGCACTTCTGGAATGAGCGAGCTATACGCAGGTACTGATGGATGACACCAACAATGGTCTTTAGGAGGAACAAAAACAGCAGGACAAATGGTTTATGGATAATAGCGTTATAATGTTAACCAAAAATAAGCACCAAAGAGAAAAACAAGTGGCTCTCTTACCTTGGAGAAAGTGTAATCTGCTATGATGTCAAATTTTGTAGGTATAGCGGGGGCCTCAGCTACAGAACAGATGAAAATATAAGGGATGGAGGAAGAATTAAGGAGGTAAAGAAAGCATGTGGCCTTTCCTTATTTATTTGTGAAAATGCATTAAATTAAACTGAGAAATATAAACTTAATACAAACATACAATAGGTAATGAAATAAAAAAAGAAAGAAAACATTTATTGCATCCCTACGTTCTCTGTATGGAGGTTCTATTATTTTCTCTTGTCGTCGGCTGATCAGAATAATAGGGCGGTCTGGACTGGTGGGAGGAAGGTTTAATACTTTCATCATCGGGTCCAGTATGAGAGGATGACCCTGAAACAGGTACTGCTGACCCGCAGTTTCAATTCCAGTTTGGGCCTGAACATCCTCAAAAAAGACTGAGACCCTTGAGGAAAAAAAAAAAAAAAAGGCATTTAGAAAAAAAAAATGGTGATTCATATTTCCATTTTAGGAAATCATTTTTAAATAGATTTGAAATGACCTAAGACCAAATGCCATTTATATTTTACAATATATTTAGAAACTGAATATTCAACTTCAGTTGTAGTGACTGTAGTAAAGAGAGGAATCTCTTCTCCAAGACTACACATACGTGTCGTGGAAGTGGATGTAGATGCTGTGTGTTGAGGCCTGCTGAAGAGAGAAGATGTGGACAGTGATGCGCTGCAGGATATCAGTGGTAGCAGCAAAGAACTGGACAAACCCCCAACACTTCTCCTGCTTGGCCTCCAGTATGTTGGCCAACACTGGGTTCAGTTGGGTCTTCAAACCCCTACGAAAAGATACAGAGAGATTGGTGATCTGCTCCAAAACTCTAAAGGGTTTTTCCCACTAGAAGAAACAGTTAAACCCGGGTCAACCGAATCCTATGTATTCTTGCTATGTATTTCACACTGCCCATAATTTACCCAATGTTAACAATTAATCCTGGGTATTCATATGTTGACGTTTCACTCTGTACATTCCTAAACCCTGAGATAACACTCTTATTAGCATATTTGCAGTGTCAGTGACTGGACAAACACAGCATGTGACTGGTTAACATAAAGGCTCTAGAATTGCAACTTCATATTATATATTGCCAACGACTATTCCATTTTTACCTGAATTGACATTTTGGACTTTAAAGTGAAAACTAAACAGTCTCTTCAATTAACGCATTTTCCATCACCATTCCGTCCTCTCCAACGTGCAGTGTTTCTGTGACCGTCCAAAGTATGTGAATATCATGTGATTGGGTGTCAGTTGCTAAGCATCTAGCCGTAAAGCCGCTTCTAAATTACAAGTGTGAAACGTTTCTCTACCTGGGGTTAAAAGTAGAGTTTAGAACAACTATAACCCAGGGTTAACCGCAGTGTGAAAAACCCTTAAAGCGATAGTTCACCCAAAAATGAAAATTACCCCATGATTTACTCACTCTTAAACCATCCCAGGTATATATCACATTCTTCACTTAGAAAAACAAAATCAGAGTTATATTTTTAAAAAAGCCACTCCTGATTTTGAAGCTCAAAAAAGTGCATCCATTCATCATCGAAGTAATCCATACGGCTCTAGAGGGTTAATAAAGGCCTTTTGAAGCGAAGCGATGGGTTTTTGTTAGAAAAAACAAAAGAGTAACCTCTGAAATGGCACATGACTTAGTGACAAACGCAGAATCACAGAGGATAGAGCAAAAAGAAACACCGGTCACAAATTAAGATTCAAAAATGAGAATTTTTAAAGAGAAATATCAGAGGATTTCAATATAAGGGAAGAAGAGCTTGAGTATGTTGCTCAGCCCTATTTGTGTGACCTGTGAGAGGCCTCATCCTACGTCATATATCGCATCAGAAGTTACTCTTTTTTTGGGGTAAGTTGACTTGCGTATGCCAACCGCCGAAAGCTAGTTATTTTAGATTCTAAAGTTTATATGGATATTTAAAACCCATTCCTTCACATCAGAAGGCCTTTATTAACCCCCTGGAGTCTTATTAATTACTTTTATGATGGATGGATGGATGGATGGATGGATGGATGCACTTTTTTGCACTTTAAAAAGGGCCATTTACTACCATTATAAAGCTTGGAAGAGCCAGGATATTTTTTAATATAACTCATATTGTATATGTCTGAAAGAAGAATGTCATACACACCTAGGATGGCTTGAGGGTGAGTAAATCATGGGGTAATTTTCTTTTTTGGGTGAACTATCCCTTTAAAAAAAACATCAGCATGTTAACCATGATGAATAAATTCATGCGAAAAGCAAACACTTAAAGTTTGAACAGATTTTCAAACATTTACAGACTTTGTAAATGGTTACAGAGACTAACTGGGCATCACAGACTAAATGACTTAGGCCCCGTCCACACGGAGACACGTTTAGCCGTATACGTATACATTTTGTACCGTATCAGCGTTTCATCCACACGGATCCGGCGTTTTAGAAGCATGAATCCGATATTTTTCGAAACCGGGTCCCAAAGTGGGTAAATCTGAAAACGATCATCTTCCGTTTTCGTGTGTACAGCGAATCCGTATATTTTCTGAAACTACGTCCAGCATGGTGAAAAAGATAAGGGATACAACTACGGGCACTGGGCATGCGCACATAAATATTGCGTCATTTAATTAACGTATCTGCATTATTGTAAGGGTATGTTTTGGGTTGGGATAGGTGTAGGCATTAATAAAACACATCTGTTAAGTACCAAATGTGTTTATTGTTATTTTATTGTGATATTTTGCCTCACCTCCGACCACTGCTATACCCCTGCTAGCCACAACTCTTCGTCTCCGTTTTGAGTGTATTTTTGTGGCAGAATTACAGCGCCACACACTGGCCTGGCATGCAAACTACATAGTTTTTAGTCAGTTTTCGCAATCTCGTGTGGACCCAGATATTTCTTGAAACGAGGAAAAAAATGGGGTGAAACACTCAGTTTCAGTCAATCTCATGTCAATCTTGAGTACCTATAGAGTAGTATTGCATCCTTCATATCTCCGAAAAGTATTTAGTTTTATTATATTTATAAAAGAAATATAGGCTGTACCGAATCTTTCCGGAAAAAAACGAGCGGCTGGAGGCGTATCGTGTGGGCGGAGCTAAAGAATGACGAATGCGCAGCTACAGCACGAGAGCTCCTGAAAGCTGACATCCTCAAGCGTGGAGAAGAAAACGTTACCCTAATAAATGGCTATCAATGAGATTCAACTAATACAGATATGATCCAGAATCAGATCCGGAGGCTGAAATAAATTTAACAGGAGAAACAGCAACAATATCAGGACGTCCGTCTCTGTGGTATGCACTGTATTTAGTGGCCTGTCAACATTTGTGTGTGTTTACTCGCAGTTTATGAGGACATGATTTGGTTTATGGACTATTGTATGCGACTAAACCTTAGCAGTAGTAAGCAAAACGGTTTTGCACGTCAGACTAGTGTAACGTTATACATAGAACAGCAATGGAGTAACCGTTAGCGCATTTGAATGACGAAGCACGCTTTGTGAGAACGCTAGGTTTATGTTTGGGTAGTTTAAAAATAAACAAACTGACACCTATAGTGGTCAGCTAAACAAATGTATTTAAACACATACCATAGATCGCATGGTCCATTAATAAATTAACTATGCACGATTGTGTCGTTTACTGATGTTTACTCACGCGACGATAGCCAACATAGACATTTGAAGCAGTTTAACTCACCGCCGGCTTCCAAAGCACGACCGTGAACCTTTATCGCTAGGACCACTCCGTCAAAAACACACTTCTTTGGTATGATTTGGTGAAGTCCTGTGACAGCAGTGACCGTGGAGATCCACGATGTTGTGAAGCTTCCCGTCATTTCTGCGTTCAAATGCAGCGCTGCCTTCCCGGAATGCTGTGCTGAAGCGTTGAAGTCGCTTGATGTCACCCATAGGAATAAAGTGGAGCGCGGCGCGGACTATAACAACATACGTGTTCACGGACGAGTCGATCTGCAGCCGAGTGAGTGTTTATGGGGCGTGCATTTGCTCTCTCGCCGCAAGTCACGCGCGTGTGCACCCTTCTGGGAGAAGAGCCCATATGGCCCATACAAGGACCTTCCGCTCTGTTGATGTCAAGCCGACCCATGCTCGAAAAAAACTGTCCGAAACTTGTGAGAAACCGGAAGGAGTATTTTTGACAAAGAAATACTCCATCAAACGTCCAACATTAGTTTTTGAAACTTTGTCTATGTTTAGGATGGGAATCCAAGTCTTTGACAGTGTGAAAGCTCAGTATGCATGAAACAGCATTTCACCCCCCCTTCATTGTGTTTACTCACTCTGAGAGCTGACAGCAGTGAGGCAGTTCATAGCCCCATTCAACGGGTCCGTCTTCCACCTTCTGCACACCTGCTATGGCACCCTCTGGCTTCTCTGTTGTAATCATGTACCTGGGAACATCACCAAAAGCAACTGAAAATAGCACAAAGATAAGTCTGATACAAATAATAAATATCACAACACATTAAACTGGGTTAGAGTTCATGCCATTTTTAAAAGGAGAGCTATTAGTAGCTCTTTGTTTATTATATTCATTCATCTATAATTTACAGTTATGATAAATATATAAGATATAACAATAGATGAGATAGACGAGATTTCATACATGAGATTCTTGTTTCTGCGTGGGCCTCCAAATGGTCTGAAGGGAAGACTTCCAGTGGCAGCATGGTAGAAGGTGACACCAATGCTCCACAGATCCACGGTCACTCCATACATTTTCTGATGGGGTTTCTTCAATACTGCACGCTCATACATGTCCGGATGCTGAACCACACAAGTTCACAAGAGTTATTATATCAGAGACAAAGCTTATTCACAGACAGATCACAGGAACCACAACAAACACTTTCTGACCAGATGTAATCTATTTTCTGTGAATGACTAAAACATAAAGGAAGAGGAAGCTTTTGAGTTTATTTCTCAGCATGAACAGTTGTAAGAACCGTGTCCTCACCAGATATTCCTCTGTGCCATATATGGACTCAAACTTCTCATCGTCATGCAACTCACGGGCAGCACCAAAGTCTGTCAGCTTGAACACGGAGCGCCCGTCCTCACCCACTTGCCTCATGATATTGCCAGGTTTGATGTCCCTATGCACTACTCCATTCTCCCGCAGGTGGTTCATTCCTTGGACTGTATATTTGCAAATAGGAGAACGGCAAAATGTATCCACAGTAGTGCTTCCAAACAAAAGCGGAAACTACTGATCTGACTATTTGCTTACCCACACACTGCAATACAATAAGGAACTCAGACTCAGGAAGTCCAAATGCATTCTCAGGCTCCTCCAGCAGGTTCAGCAGGCTGCCACCTGAACAGAACTCCATCACCAGAACCTTCTGCTTCGGATTCATATGCATCTAACATGCACAGGAATAACAATGGTCATGCTTTTAAAATTACATTTTGAGATCTATTTAAGATCAAATTATATTGCCTATTTTATATTCAATAAGCATTATTTTAAGTGGCTAATTACCAACACAAAGGAGAGATTTTATTTTATTTTTGAAAGAAGTCTTATACTCATCAAGACTGCATTTATTTGATAAAAAAAAAAAAAAATACAGTAAAACAGTAATATTATGATTTATTCCTGTGATGGCATTTCCAGCTACTCCATTGTGCTAAAAAAAGATGAATTAATATTATTAATGAAAACAGTTGTGCTGCTTAATAATTTATGGTATTAGTTTTTTTGTGTAAACCTTAATAATATTTTTTTATTATTATTTAATGAATAGAAAGCTCGGCATTTACTTGGATTTGATTTTTTTTTTTGTAACAATGTAAGTGTCTTTACCATCACTTTTGATTAATTGAATGCATCCTTGCTGAACTTGTACTTGTACCATAGTAATAACAGTAAATTATGCATAATGCATGCAACTAACCCTCAACCAAACCCTAATCCTACTATAACCCTATAGTAACTACATGTAGTTAATTAATACTCAGTACTTAAATATATAATTACATTGTAAAGATGACAACTTAAAATAAACCAAAAAATCTCATTGCATGGTAGCAAACGTATATAAATACTTTGCAAATACTTGTTTACGGCTCTGTCTGGCATTTTGGTGTATTAAATGCCGTTGGTGTGCATTTTTCTTTAGTATCCTTACAAACTTGCACAAAGTTGGCCATATTTGACCCAGACATAATGCATCAAAGGAAACCGAAACATCAAAGCATTGCATCATGGCTGTAAAATCTTGAACAGCATCATGAACCACATCAGATACGTACCTCCTCCACAGCAAAGAGTTTGACAATGTTGATGTGATTGAGTTTCTGCAGCACCTCAAACTCCCTCATCTGCACCTCATAAGGCCTGTTGTAGCTCAACAAGTTAAAGACTTTCACGGCCACCAGCTCACCTGATTTCTACAGGAATATAGTCATTTAGCGTAAAATGTCAAGTCTATGCACTGTTTTTTTAAGGGGGAAATGGTGTTAATGATAAAGTACTTTGTTTCGTGCTCTGTAGACGCTGGCTGTTGCCCCCTGACCAAGAACATCATGCAGGGACCAAATGTGGTTTGCTGTACTCGCCGTCATTGTGTTGGCACACGCGGATGACATGATCGGATCTGAGAATGACAGGGGAAAAAATCCTCTAAAGCAGTAAATATTTAATGCTAAGTTTTATATTTAATATTTAATGATCTCATTGAATTGCTCTCACAATTTAATTGCTCTCATTGCACTTCATTAAATGCGGTCATAATTTTACCTTTCCCCCAAATGTACTACAATTTGATTCATGGGATTAATAAAGTATCCACAGTGGCAACAAAAACTATTTAAGAGACATTTATATTTCCAGATATTATTATTATTATGTGTGTGTGTGTGTGTGTGTGTGTTCATGTTTTATAGGGAATTTCCATAGAAATAATTCCATAGAAGATGTTTGTACTGTACAAACTGTATTTTATCCCATAACCCTAAAACCTACCCATCACAGAAAACCTTCTGCATTTTTTTTTACATTTTTAAATAACATTATTTAAGTTAGCTGTTTTGCTCATGGGGACCAAAAATGTCCAGTTCATACCTGAGCTCAGGTACTGTTAATTATTTTGCCAATTAAATATTGGTTTGTTAAGTGTAATAATACTAAATAAAGTTTGTTATATTACTACAGAAATTGGTAATTTAGGTGTTTTAAACATGAGGTAAACAGAAGCAAACTACATCGAACAACTTGTGTATTAAAGTGACTCACCGATGTAACTTACACGCGTCTCAACAGTCACATCACATAAATGTCAAATGAAGTCCATTTCCTTCCTATATGACCTGCAAACAGAGATTAAGTACAAACATCATAATATATTTCGCCCATATAAGTTATTATTTAGAAAGAGGTTAAGTGAATAAACTGGCGACACTGAATACACAGGATTTCCCCTTAACAACATCATCATCGTCATCGCTCTGATTTGACAACACCCGAAAACTACAAAACCAACCAACCATTTGTGTGTTAGAAGCCGACGCATTTTCCACTTTAATCAGAATTTGTCGATCCGCTTGAGTTTATCTACAGACTAATTACTCTTGCAGTCCTCCACTAGAAGTTAGAAGAGCAGCTCGACGGAAACTCACCATCAACTTTCCTTTCATTTCTGTCAGGAACTTCCTTGTTCGGTGCATCGCGTTTGTAAAGTGTATCTGTCTCCGTAGATGATTTTACACTGAGGTTAGAAAGGACAACATAACACAAGTTAACATATTTTGTTGTCTGTCATATTATTTCGTTTAGTGTGCAAGCGACTAAACATTTTAGTCCACGATATAAAATGTGAAAATAAACCCCCCAAAAATGATGTCGCCCTCTGTGGGACGACTTTAAAACCACGCTATGAGTGGGGCGAGCTCATACTTCAACAGAATACCTCACGTCTGTTCACTTCAATAATGTACATAACGTAGAAGACGCGAGGTAATTACCTAAATTTGCATCTTGTTGGAATTTCTTTACATGTCTGTTCTTTTGTTTTGAAGAATATTTCCTGCTAAGGCTAAACCATTTATCAGTTTTCTGGCACTTGAAACCTCCCCAAGAACACAACAGGCACCTTCAGGCTAGTATTCATAACATTCTGACATTTTGTACAATACTGTATATATTTGTAACCCTTAACCTTGTTAAATGTGGACACATTTCTGTAGTTTCCTAATGAAATTAAGATTATATATATATATATATATATATATATATATATATATATATATATATATATATATATATATATATATATATATATATATATATATATCCTTCTAGTTCTAGACTTTTTTTGTATTAAAAACACTTTTCTTTTATTGGTCGGATGAAATATGCTTTTTTTTTTGAGACAGGAACTTTGGGTTTTCATGAGCCAAAATCATCAGTATTAAAACAATAAAAGACCTGAAATATTTCAGTTGGTGTGCAATGAATCTAAAATATATGAAAGTTAAATTTTTATCATTACATTATAGAAAATAATGAACTTTATCACAATATGCTAATTTTTTGAGAAGGACCTGTATTATGTGCATCACTTTTACAAACATTATCACGAAAAAAAAAAAAAAAAAAAAACTTTTTGTGAAATGTAAAATAGTTTAATGCCAACCACTGTAACAAGACATCTCAGATTGACACTAAAGAGATCCATGCCCAATTATATATGAGAATTTTAAAAAGAGAAAGTTATTGACCAAATAAATAAATCACAATGTACACTTTTTATTAAAGCATTTAATCAATGACTTTTTAAATGAAATTTTAAATGAAAAACTAAAAAGTGGCTGGTAAAATTGAGGAGAAAGGTTAATTTTCAGATTATTTTATTGAAACAATGAATTAAAGACATGTTTAGCGAGCGTTATTTAAAAGCAGGAAAAAGTGGCTGTTAAAATTGGGAAAAATATACATTTAGCAATATGACACAATCAAATACACGTTTAGCAAGCAATTTTTTATTTAAAAATGTTTACTACAAGAACTACACATGGAATTATATAATGTATATTTGAGTGGCAACTATTGCTGTAACTGTACAATATTGTACCAAAAAGAAAGAAAAAAACCCCACAAACAAAATAAGAGGGAAAAAAAGAATGTACCTCTGTAATGTACACAATTGTATATACAAAGTACATCTGAACACAGGTTTCTCTGTTAACAGATATCTGAATGGACAACTATAAATATATCTGACAAGACAATTCATTTTATAGTCTTGCTTCAACTGGACAGAAATTACATTTTAACAATAGTTATGATTACAAAAAAAGAAAGAAAAAGAAAATCACCCTCACTTAATTTGTTCACAAACATACAATGCAAATTCAAGTGAATAATGATTGATTTCAATTTACTCAATGAAAGACAACATTTTGTGTGTAAACGGAGGCCTCGGCCAACAGCATACTATTAACATTACACATTAAACACACACCATGAGTTACCTGCTGTCATTTGCATGTAAAAGTCCCGCCTGCAAAAGAACTCCAATAAGACAGTTTCCAGTTGCCTTTATGAGGTATCAGGAACAACACACACAGAATACTTCCAATCATTAACACATGAACATATGTATCCACCCGTGAAGACGTTTTCAGAACACGACAGCACATTCAGAAAATTACGTGTTAGGAAAAGGCTCGTCCTCTGTAAAAACCTTACTTGGGGGGAAAAATGCCTCTGTCATAAAAATCTTGGTCTGTCAGTACATATTTTCCAGGAGTCACAGTCAGTCACGCATGTAAGACTGTACAAGGCCAACTACCACAACTCATTTTTTTGGATAATAAAGCCTTGCTTAGGAAAATACGGACCATGAGGGACATTTAGCTATCTGGACAGGCAGATTGTCAGACATTAAAGAGGCTTTTTCCACACTTTATCCTTTCTGAGTCTAAAAAAAATGAGGAAAGCGAGCTACGTTTTTGCATTAGTCTGTTTGAAGTCTTTCCCTTTTTGCATTGTAGAGCCATAAATCTCTCTCTCTCTCTCTCTCTCTCTCTCTCTCTCTCAAAAAAAAAACTGCTGCTAGGCTGCTAAGATTCAGAATATACATACTGTACGTAAACACACATACTAATACATAGATACCATGATACAGACCCAGAAGCGAGTAATAACCTAGGGAAAATTAAATAAAAATATTTTTCTTTTATGTGTTTTTTTTTTTTTTTTCATACACGGGTGATGAAGAAATAATGTGCTTGCATGACATTCCTCATTTTTTTTTTCCAGTTATTATCATAATTATTAAATTTATACAAAACAACACCCTCTTTTAATGTGCCCACTGATAGATATAGTAATACAATAAAATGCCACGTTAGACTGTTAATCATTTCGGAAGTGCTTTTGACCGGTATGGAAATGAATCCGTTTGTTAGGGAAGTCATGTTCGCCATGCTGACATCTTGTGAATCCTCATGCAAAGATGTTCCTTCACCTTTATTTGACGTTTAGGTGCACGGCGATGGCTGGATTCGCTAAAAGAGAAGCAGAAACTCTGCCGATGTGGATTATATAGTGCTAAATGCACTGTAACTATAGTGATTATTGTATAACAGATTTGTAGAATCTGTAGAAAAAGATACGTTATGTTGGAGGTGTCATGTGACAAAGACATTTTTTTTTGTTCTATTCGTTGCGATGCTGTGCGTCTGGTTCAAGTTGCACCCGCACCAGAGTTTGAGGGGAAGAAGTGTTGTGGAAAAGCATTTCCACTGCTTTGTCCTCAAAGTCTGACCCCTTTCCCATAAAATCAGTCTACACAGGCGGAAAAAAGAGGGATTGCTGATGTCCATTTCTCAATCCAAACTAAAACAGTGCTGTAAAATCACTCCAATATATCCACGTGTTTATTAATTCCACACACACACTCATGCTCACTCACGCAAGCATCTAATATCAGTTTTAGTTTGTTAAGTTGTCCGCAGTTTTCTGTTAAGATCCAAAGAAGTCAGTATCAGAAGGTGCTCTTGGAATTATTAAGAAACTGATTGGGATCGAGGCTGTAAACCCTTAGACCGGGCAGGATTTGTCGGTGGGTGGTGGAGGGGGTGGTGGTGTCGGTGGTATGGTGGTGGTTGGGGAACCCATCGCTGGACTGCCCCCAGCCGAACTGCTTTTTGGGAACACAACAGGCTTGGGTTTGGTGGCTGGGGGTTTGTTATCTCTGAAGCTGGAGCCAGAAGCAGACAGACCTGTGGTAGACATTGACGAAAGAGGGCTCTTGGGACTGGTGCTCTTGCCAGGTCGGAAGGTGGAGGGCATGTCGCTGGCCGAGCTGGCGCTGCGCTGCAGGGGATGCTGGGAGGAG
Source organism: Pseudorasbora parva (assembly GCF_024679245.1). Classification (NCBI taxonomy): domain Eukaryota; kingdom Metazoa; phylum Chordata; class Actinopteri; order Cypriniformes; family Gobionidae; genus Pseudorasbora; species Pseudorasbora parva. The sequence goes on from NC_090193.1 coordinate 23,302,142, forward strand.
TCGGCCTCACGGAGCAGGCGGGAATGAAGCGGGCTGGAGGGTTCAGACGCCCCACCGCTTTTTAGCTGCTCTAGAGTGTCGAGCACAACGTCAGGAGTGTGTTTGACGCTGCTCTGCCTCTCCAGCTCCCGCAGCTCACTTAGAGCGGTGTTCATAGTGGCCTCAATGTCCTGGAAAAAAAAGAGAAATAGAAGAAGAAAGAGAAAAAGAGAAAATGATTACATATGTGATTTAGGGCTGTCAATCGATTAAAATATTTAATCACAAAATTATCATGAGTTAACATGTGATTATTCACAACTTAATCGCAGATTTTTTTTTATCTTAAATTAAGTTTAAATTAAGTCTTTAATACTCTAATCAACATGGGTATGGACAAATATTATTAGTTTATTATTAGTGAAACCATACTTATTCAATAATAATCAATAATACAGCATGAAGACTAGACATGTATCAAAGATCATAGATGTTTATCAAAGAACTTGTTCATGTCTCTTAAACCTAAGCTTAAAAATCATCAGAATAAGCAGTGATTTCTATCATTTTAAAAATATAAATAAAGGCAGTTTTTACACTGGCAGTTTAGTTCAGAACAGGGCACAGTTCGTATGAACAATTGGTAATGTGAAAGCTGTCATGTGGACCTAAAAGCGCACCAGTACCACACCATACCTGGAGGAATATAGTGTGGGCCATTTAAGAGATGAGCGCTATCTATTGACAGTATTTTGTGTGTGCCTAACTCACAGTGCCGCGATTCACTCAAACAGTGTGAGAGAAACGGACTCGGGAGCACACTTTTTCAGAAAAGTAACCTTTGTATTTGTTTTAGCCGATTGTAATGTATTTAGTTCAATAAAACACATGTACTGTAAGGGTTTTAATAATTTACCTCAGATATGAGCGAGAGTGAGCTTGCAGTGCATCCCGCTCATACTGCAGAGAATGTGCTCATGTAAAAACATGTTTTTCTTTCTACATGGAGTCTAATAAAAATTAAACAGAAAATATGGTTGCTTGTAGGCAATAACTGCATTTTTTGTTTAGAATAGTAATATTAATGTTTACCCTTTTGTTTCCCTATTAATGTTTGCTGCTGCATCCTTTACATCCTATGGCTGATCTCAAAATCTCCAACTATGGGCTATGCCACGGATCAAACAGAAAATGTGCGCTGCGTTAATCGTGCGTTATTAGGGCCCAAGCCCTGAAAGGGCGCAGAGCCCTATTGTTCTTCTAAGGATTCTTCTTATTATTATTATTATATATTATTATTTTTTTTACCGACTATTTGGGCATTTTTGGGGCCCTTCCCATGCTCGAAAACTCTTGAAACTTTGCACACGCATCAGAATGCGCGGCCATCAGGGCCGGGCTGAGGCTGGGACCCGGGCGTGGCAGGGGGGCTCGACAGCGCCCCCTAAAGTGGGGTCTGAAAACAGGGTCTATAAATCAAACACACTTCCACGTACATATATGAAACTCGGTACACATATAGAGCTCATCGGGCCGAACAACTTTCGTGCTCTAAGTTATGCGTCAGCCCAACAGGAAGTGAGCTATTATGGGTTGTTCGGAAAACGCATGCTCTGGAATTTGCGATACTCCTCCTAGACGATTCACCCGATCAGCACCAAACTCGGTCAGCCTGAAGTCAAGACACTGAGGATGCTAAATTGCGAGCAACTTTCTGATTTCTCAAACGGTTTGGCCGTGGCGAAGAGACGAATTTAGGGCGAGAAAAAGGAAACAGGAAGTGTGTTATAACTTTTGCATACATTAATTCATTTTGATGAAACTTCAGCTGTGTGTTCGTTGTAAGAGGCCGATCACATGGATATGACTTTTGTGAGGCAAAGTTATAGCGCCACCAACTGGCAGCAGGAAGTGTGTCACTTTCAAAAATGCTTTAAATCCCCATCTTATTTTCACCCGATTTACTTCAAACTTCATCAGTATTATGTCAAAACATGGCAGATATAGACATATGAATGGATTCCTGATTCTAGAAAAACTGTTGTCATGGCAACGTGTCAAAGTCTAATAATCTATTTTGGTGTTTTTGAGACTCTTCACATGCTTGAAATTGCATGAAACTCAACACACACATCAGACATGCTGTCCAGAAGATGCAAGCGAAGATTCAGAAACGGGCGTGGTAGAGGGGCTCAGTAGCGCCATCTTTTGTCCAAAGCGGGGGGTTAGTTTTATCTACATTCACCAAACTCGGTATATATATTGTACATTTCGAGCCGGACAACTTTCTAATTTACAGTTATTAGCTCTGACCAACAGGAAGTCAGATAATTTGGTTGGAAGATAACAAGAAGTGGAAAGCGAGCTCTGAGTTTTTACCTTCTCCTCAAAAGCGATTCATTCAATCTCCTCCAAACTCTGACAACATGAAGTAAATATACAGAAGATGCTAAAATGCGAACGGTTATTGGATATCTCAAACGGTGTTCCCGTAGCAAAAGCCTAAAAAACACAAAATAGGGACACAAGTACCTGGTTCATAAATAAGGCTATACTCCCACCTGCTGGTTATTCTATATATCACACGGGCTGTTTTTCTGTTTTTTTCCCCTGTTTTTTCAACACTTGTGCTCTCCCTTAAATGACCAGTAGAGGGCAATATTGTATAAGTTTTCAAGCAAAAAACCTTGCCTCTGTGTGTGTGTGTGAATGATTTTCTAGCCTGGTGGGGACTTCAACCTGAATGCACACAGACTCATGGGGAATTCCCAATGGGTACAAAAGCTTATAAATCAGACAGAATGAGTTCTTTTCAAGAAAGTTTTTTTTTGTGATGGGTAGGTTTAGGGGCAGGAGCAGTGTAGGATGACAGAATATATGGTTTGTACAGCATAAAAACCATTACGTCTATGAGTCCCCAGAAAGATAGTGAACCAGACGTGTGTGTGTGTGTGTGTGTGTGTGTGTGTGTGTGTGTGTGTGTGTGTGTGTGTGTGTGTGTGTGTGTTGTGGATGGGGGTGGGCTGAGCTGATTTGAGTTGCCTGCAGCATACTTCAGCATTACTACTGTGTGTGTGTGTGTGTGTGTGTGTGTGTGTGTGTGTGTGTGTGTGTGTGTGTGTTGTTCTAGCCTGGTGGGGACTTTAACCTGAATGCACACAGACTCATGGGGACACGTGTCACTGTAGGGACCTAAACTGAGGTCCCAATGGGTACAAAAGCTTATAAATCAAACATAATGAGTTCTTTTGAAAATGTAAAAATGCAGAAAGTTTTGTGTGATGGGTAGGTTTAGGGCTAGGGGCAGTGTAGGGGTACAGAATATATGGTTTGTACAGTATAAAAACCATTACATCTATGAGTCTCCAAAAAGATAGTGAACCAGACACGAGTGTAAGTGTGTGTGTGTGTGTGTGTGTGTGAGTGTGTGTGTGTGTGTGTGTGTGTGTGTGTGTGTGTGTGTGTGTGTGTGTGTGTGTGTGTGTGTGTGTGTGTGTGTGTCTGTCTGTGTGTGTGTGTGTGTGTGTGTGTGTGTGTGTCTGTCTGTGTGTGTGTGTGTGCCACTCTTCTGTCTAAAAAGATTACCTGTCAATGCTGTGCTTTGGCCTGCATTAAAGGATAAAACATATTATTCTGGGTTTGAATAAAAAAAGAAATGTATAAAACCAGTTTATTTGTAGGGCATTGACAATATTGTTTTATATAATTAGCTAAATATTTGTGTAAATACAAATAATTATTAATAAAAAATATATAAATATAAAAAAACATTACTAACAAAGGAAAAAACACATTTGAGTGTCTTTAAAAAAAAAAAAAGTAGTGTAACTTAAAAATTAGAAGATTAAAATGCCTTTTGTTTAAGGACAAAAATGAGAACCAATAAGCTATTGGTTTGATTTTGTGTCTCTGTCACAAACCCCCCCCCCCCCCCCCCCCCTCAGGATCACTCTATGTGTGTGTGTGTGTGTGTGTGTGTGTGGAGGGGGTCTCTCTCACTCTGTGTGTGTGTGTGTGTGTGTGTGTGTGTGTGTATGGGGTCTCTCTCACTCTCTCTCTCTGTGTGTTTGTGTGTGTGTGTGTGTGTGTGTGTGTGTGTGTGTGTATGGGGTCTCCCTCACTCTCTCTCTCTGTGTGTTTGTGTGTGTGTGTGTGTGTGTGTGTGTGTGTGTGTGTGTGTGTGTGTGTGTGTGTGTGTGTGTGTGTGTGTGTGTGTGTGTGTGTGTGTATGGGGTCTCTCTCACTCTCTCTCTCTCTGTGTGTGTGTGTGTGTGTGTGTGTGTGTGTGTGTGTGTGTGTGTGTGTAGGGGGTCTCTCTTACTCTGTGTGTGTGTCACCTTGTCTCTTGTTTTTTCATAATTTAACCCTTTCATATCATAGGCTATCACAAATATCTATCACTTTATTGTGAAAAATAAGTAAAACAAAAACACATATTATATCTTTAATTAAATACTGGTCTTGTGAACTTACAAAATTTTGAGCTGCAAAAAATACATTTGCACATAATAGAAAGTGATATCCTAATTCTTTTAATTGTTTTCTATAACATGGGCTTTAAAGAAGGTCATGTGCTGTGTTTGCAAAGATCACGTATGACACCTCTTTAAACTAATTATTTATTGATAGAATTCAAATGGATAAAAAAAAAAAATTCACATGATCTTATAAAAGTGACTCTTTATAATAAACTTCCATAAATTATATGCACGCATATTACTCTTACCTGACACTGATATTAAAATCATTGTTGCGGTCTCTGTGATTTGGCTTAATTTATTTTTAAGAGAAGTGTAAGGATAATACAACTTCAGCATTTGGACAGTATTCTGCACTCATTTTGAAATTGACATTTGACATCATCTGACATAAAATTAATGAATAAAATGTAATTGATCTCAGAGATGTGACTGTTGTGGTTCCTGGTCATAGCAGCACCAGTTGCTGCAGTTAATGAGGTGAATTCAAATGACTTTGACAAAGTCCCTTTATTTATTTTTTCCCATATTAAATGCCTATTGGCCTGCTGTGCACAGATAAGCTGATGCCACCGGGGTGGCGGTGCCCCCGGCTTGGGCCCGTCATCGCTGCTCGCAGCTTTAATTCAATTTAGTGCCGTTAAAGTGAACTTGCGTTAACGTTTTATTAACGTGTTAATTTTGACAGCCCTAATATGATTATTTTATATTTTATTTTGCATTGTTTTTTGTTTGTTTGTTTGTTTTTTTTCTTTTTTTTTCTTTTCTTTTCTTTTCTTTTCTCTTCTTATAAAGGCCTAGTTAACTGGTTAATATATGATATTTTGTTTGCAAAAATCTTACAATTAAACAAAGTTACTGACCAACTTTAAGTCTGTTTTATGAAATGTTTTTATTTTGTACCCTGTAAGCTAGCCACCGTTTGATGGAGTTTAGTGCCATTTTTTTTAGTAATTCACACCTTTCCAGAAAGACAACAGTCGTAGCTTTAGTTTTAGCTACGGTCAGTCCCTTCTTTTATCTGTTATAAAGCCAGTACAATGACCTCAGAAACTCCAACTCAATTACAACCACAGCCGGAATCGATTCTGACCTCTATTCAGCCGTGAAATTACAGCTCAAAAGAAGATAAATACGACTCTTTAATACACTGACACTCAGCACTTTTTCCGGAGAGGAAAATGCACTTTCAGTTTACCAGTGTGTCATTTTTATTCAGTGGTAAGTCGGCATGAAACCTGACAGGGTTTGTATGTTACTTAATTTAAATAATACTTTTAAATGAGTCAAGTGGAGCAGTGAAGAACTGAATGATTCTGGGCTTGTAGTACCTGTGAGCTGTGCTCCACCTGAGCGATGACCTCTGGGTCCAGTGGTCTGTGGTTGCTGAAACTCTTGGATCGTCCTGCAGGCGTAGACTTACGGAGCTGAGGACCTTCCACCTTAGTCTTCAGAGATGAGTGGCGAGTGATGGAGTTCAGGACACTGTGAGCGCTGACAGGTCGCTTATCTGTTCCCTCCTTGGCCAGTCCACCTGCAGGCATGGAGGAGGTCTTTAAACTGCCTGCTGCTCCAGATGAGCCCTCACCAAGCCCCTCCACAGTCCGGATTGTTCTCCGGATGCTGGTTGATTCTGGACGTTTCCTCAACCTGAGATGGATGTAGTGTAGGCAAAATGTCAATATTATGAAAATAACATATTAGTATTACGGAAAGAAATGTAATTAAGAAATTTTAAGAGAATAAGGGTAGGTTGCAGCACACAAGTATTAATCTTAAATCTAGATAAAGTTGAGGTTTATATTATAATTCTGTTGCACCAAACTTTAAACCTTGTTTAAAAATAAGCAGGTTTACATTTAAACCATGATTTTGATCCTGGATTTAAATTATATTTAAAATAGATTCACTTTAATCCCTGTTGCTCCATAACTTAAAACTCAGATTTAAATCTCAATTAGTGATTCATTTTAAACTTACATGTGAGGAGGTTTAAATAAAATAAAGTGCAGAGATAGAAACAGTGGGTGTGACATCAGGTCTCAGAGAGGTGTTTATTACAAATAGAAAATAAAAATTAAGCGTATTGAGCAGAGTCTGAGGGTTATGGCGGACTAGTTTATGCCTGCTATCGAGTCCGGGATGCAGATCGGTCACTTATCTCGGTGCACCTCGGTGTCGAACAAAGAAAAGAAGAGAGGAATATATTTAGCATTTAATGGCAGCTGTAATGATGAGGTGAATGGCAGTAATCGTGGAGATCAAACAGAGCAGCGCTGTCAAGAGCGGAGATTGTCACTCCCCAAATCGTGTTTTGTCATAAAGTACGCTGCCACAATATACTCCTTTAATAAAAATTATAGGTTAAATATATTTCCACACTAATGAAATCCTCACGCGCTGCCACAATCTTTTCATTACCTGCTTGATCAGTACCGGTCTACGCAGCGCTTTATAAATTCAACTGACATTTTACAAGGCTATTTCCTTTATTGGCAAGAGCTATGTCAGAGAGAGTCTCTGGTGGTCAATAAAGAAGAAACTGGAATATTTACATTGTTGCTGTCAATGGCGAATCCATCATCATGTTTCAATCGCAAGGTTAAATTCTAATCCTTGATTTGTTAATCTGGTGCAACACAACTCGATTTAAAAAAGATAAGATCAATAAATCCCAGATTAGTTCTAAACTGTGCTTAATTTAATTTAATTTCTTAATTTAATTTATTTGGCTGAGAAATTAACCCCAAAATAAAATAAAAGTAATAACCAAAAAAAACAACAACAACATTTCATTTGATTTGAACATAGAATTTATTACATATTAACTTTTAGACTTCAAAAGCAATGAGGGTGAGCTTTTTGGGTGAACTATACCTTTAAATGATCACGGGTAAAAACGTTCATGAGTATAAATATGCAGCTATAATGCATGTAGGTGATTTTGAATTGATATTTCATGTCGATATACAATGGTTAAACACTTAAAACGGTTTGTAGTGTTTATATCTCTGTTAGACTGGCAAATCTATAGAACAATGGCAAGGAAAACTAACTTTAATGCACTCCGAGAGCCCACTCGCGGTCGGGAGCATTTCCGTTGTGTTGTGGCGATTTCATTGTGTTGTGGCTTGTATCCGTTGTGTTGTGGCGATTTCATTGTGTTGTGGCTTGTTTTCGTTGTGTTGTGGCTTGTTTTCGTTGTGTTGTGGCTTGTATTCGTTGTGTTGTGGCGATTTCATTGTGTTGTGGCTTGTATCCGTTGTGTTGTGGCGATTTCATTGTGTTGTGGCTTGTATCCGTTGTGTTGTGGCGATTTCATTGTGTTGTGGCTTGTTTTCGTTGTGATGTGGCTTGTTTTCGTTGTGTTGTGGCGATTTCATTGTGTTGTGGCTTGTATTCGTTGTGTTGTGGCTTGTTTCTGTTGTGCTGTGGCTTTTTTTCGTTGTGTTGTGGTCATTTAGTTGTGTTATGGCTTGTTTTCGTTGTGTTGTGGCCATTTCGTTGTGTTGTGGCTTGTTTTCGTTGTGTTGTGGCTTGTATTCGTTGTGTTGCGGCCATTTCATTGTGTTGTGGCTTGTTTTCGTTGTGTTGTGGCTTGTATTCGTTGTGTTGTGGCTTGTTTCTGTTGTGCTGTGGCTTGTTTTCATTGTGTTGTGGTGATTTTGTTGTGTTATGGCTTGTTTCGTTGTGTTGTGGCTTGTTTTCGTTGTGTTGTGGCTTGTATTCGTTGTGTTGCGGCCATTTCGTTGTGTTGTGGCCTGTTTTCGTTGTGTTGTGGTGATTTCGTTGTGTTGTGGCTTGTATTCGTTGTATTGTGGTGATTTCATTGTGTTGTGGCTTGTTTTTGCTGTGTTGTGGCTTGTTTTCGTTGTGTTGTGGCTTGTTTTCGTTGTGTTGTGGCTTGTTTTCGTTGGGTTGTGGCTTGTTTTCGTTGTGTTGTGGCCATTTCGTTGTGTTGTGGTGATTTCGTTGGGTTGTGGCTTGTTTTTGCTGTGTTGTGGCTTGTTTTCGTTGTGTTGTGGCGATTTCATTGTGTTGTGGCTTGTTTTCGTTGTGTTGTGGCTTGTTTCTGTTGTGCTGTGGCTTTTTTTCGTTGTGTTGTGGTCATTTCGTTGTGTTATGGCTTGTTTTCGTTGTGTTGTGGCCATTTCGTTGTGTTGTGGCTTGTTTTCGTTGTGTTGTGGCTTGTATTCGTTGTGTTGCGGCCATTTCGTTGTGTTATGGCTTGTTTTCGTTGTGTTGTGGCTTGATTTCGTTGTGTTGTGGCTTGTTTCTGTTGTGCTGTGGCTTTTTTTCGTTGTGTTGTGGTCATTTCGTTGTGTTATGGCTTGTTTTCGTTGTGTTGTGGCCATTTCGTTGTGTTGTGGCTTGTTTTCGTTGTGTTGTGGCTTGTATTCGTTGTGTTGCGGCCATTTCGTTGTGTTGTGGCTTGTTTTCGTTGTGTTGTGGCTTGTATTCGTTGTGTTGTGGCTTGTTTCTGTTGTGCTGTGGCTTGTTTTCATTGTGTTGTGGTGATTTTGTTGTGTTATGGCTTGTTTCGTTGTGTTGTGGCCATTTCGTTGGGTTGTGGCTTGTTTTTGCTGTGTTGTGGCTTGTTTTCGTTGTGTTGTGGCGATTTCATTGTGTTGTGGCTTGTTTTCGTTGTGTTGTGGCTTGTTTCTGTTGTGCTGTGGCTTTTTTTCGTTGTGTTGTGGTCATTTCGTTGTGTTATGGCTTGTTTTCGTTGTGTTGTGGCCATTTCGTTGTGTTGTGGCTTGTTTTCGTTGTGTTGTGGCTTGTATTCGTTGTGTTGCGGCCATTTCGTTGTGTTATGGCTTGTTTTCGTTGTGTTGTGGCTTGATTTCGTTGTGTTGTGGCTTGTTTCTGTTGTGCTGTGGCTTGTTTTCATTGTGTTGTGGTGATTTTGTTGTGTTATGGCTTGTTTTCGTTGTGTTGTGGCCATTTCGTTGTGTTGTGGCTTGTTTTCGTTGTGTTGTGGCTTGTATTCGTTGTGTTGCGGCCATTTCGTTGTGTTGTGGCCTGTTTTCGTTGTGTTGTGGTGATTTCGTTGTGTTGTGGCTTGTATTCGTTGTGTTGTGGTGATTTCGTTGGGTTGTGGCTTGTTTTTGCTGTGTTGTGGCTTGTTTTCGTTGTGTTGTGGCTTGTTTTCGTTGGGTTGTGGCTTGTATTCGTTGTGTTGTGGCCATTTCGTTGTGTTGTGGCTTGTTTTCGTTGTGTTGTGGTGATTTCGTTGTGTTGTGGCTTGTTTCTGTTGTGCTGTGGCTTTTTTTCGTTGTGTTGTGGTCATTTCGTTGTGTTGTGGCTTGTATTCGTTGTGTTGTGGCCATTTCGTTGTGTTGTGGCTTGTTTTCGTTGTGTTGTGGCTTGTATTCGTTGTGTTGCGGCCATTTCGTTGTGTTGTGGCTTGTTTTCGTTGTGTTGTGGCTTGTATTCGTTGTGTTGTGGCTTGTTTCTGTTGTGCTGTGGCTTGTTTTCATTGTGTTGTGGTGATTTTGTTGTGTTATGGCTTGTTTCGTTGTGTTGTGGCCATTTCGTTGTGTTGTGGCTTGTTTTCGTTGTGTTGTGGCTTGTATTCGTTGTGTTGCGGCCATTTCGTTGTGTTGTGGTGATTTCGTTGTGTTGTGGCTTGTATTCGTTGTATTGTGGTGATTTTGTTGTGTTGTGGCTTGTTTTTGCTGTGTTGTGGCTTGTTTTCGTTGTGTTGTGGCTTGTTTTCGTTGGGTTGTGGCTTGTTTTCGTTGTGTTGTGGCCATTTCGTTGTGTTGTGGTGATTTCGTTGGGTTGTGGCTTGTTTTTGCTGTGTTGTGGCTTGTTTTCATTGTGTTGTGGCGATTTCATTGTGTTGTGGCTTGTTTTCGTTGTGTTGTGGCTTGTTTCTGTTGTGCTGTGGCTTTTTTTCGTTGTGTTGTGGTCATTTCGTTGTGTTATGGCTTGTTTTCGTTGTGTTGTGGCCATTTCGTTGTGTTGTGGCTTGTTTTCGTTGTGTTGTGGCTTGTATTCGTTGTGTTGCGGCCATTTCGTTGTGTTATGGCTTGTTTTCGTTGTGTTGTGGCTTGATTTCGTTGTGTTGTGGCTTGTTTCTGTTGTGCTGTGGCTTGTTTTCATTGTGTTGTGGTGATTTTGTTGTGTTATGGCTTGTTTTCGTTGTGTTGTGGCCATTTCGTTGTGTTGTGGCTTGTTTTCGTTGTGTTGTGGCTTGTATTCGTTGTGTTGCGGCCATTTCGTTGTGTTGTGGCCTGTTTTCGTTGTGTTGTGGTGATTTCGTTGTGTTGTGGCTTGTATTCGTTGTGTTGTGGTGATTTCGTTGGGTTGTGGCTTGTTTTTGCTGTGTTGTGGCTTGTTTTCGTTGTGTTGTGGCTTGTTTTCGTTGGGTTGTGGCTTGTTTTCGTTGTGTTGTGGCCATTTCGTTGTGTTGTGGTGATTTCGTTGGGTTGTGGCTAGGGGTGTCAACAATAATCGATTCGGCGATGCATCGCGATGCGGGGCATGAACGATTCAGCATCGATGCGGCAAAGTGCCATAATCGATTATGTGCAATTCCCCATTATTCCACAAGGTGGCAATGTCTGATACCCAATGATGAAGTGACGTTTCACTCATAGTTACCTCTGACAGAAAACGAAACAATAATTATAATCTGCAAAACTTGAAATGGGTTAGTGATTTACTTCAGAGAGCAAGTACTAAACACAATCATATGTTAGTGTCACTGTCTCTTGATGATGGATGTGGTCAAGAAGCTGTCAGTGATCAAAATATTGATTTTGAAGACATTGAAAATGAGTTTGGAGAATATGCTGGAGATCGCGAATATGAGGCAGATGCTGAATATACTGGTAAACGAGCTCTGACGAGGTCATATGATGATGGTATTAAACATCTGCTCAAACTGAATCCTTCCAAGCTCCAAAAGGTAACGAAATAGGTTTTATTTTATTCTTCTGTAGCTGTTACTCTAAAATCAGGAGTTTTATATATTATCACGGCAGGTAGAGGTCTATCCATGTTAAATATAGATCTGGGTCGCTAACGACCAGAATATGTAAGAATGTTTGGTGAAACAGTCATGCATTTAAGGGTTAATTGCATTTTATTTAATTTTATTTAATTACATTTTATTTTATTAACTTTTATGTCAAAGATACAGGAGACACATAGCAGCCAATACAATCTGTTGTTTAATATCTGCTTGTATTGCCTCATGACTGATGAAAAATTTGCTTTGTGTGCAGTAGAATTTTGATGCATCACAATGCATCGTAGAATCGAATTGAATCGAATCGTTACCTGGTGAATCGTAATCGAATCGAATCGTGAAGGCAGTGCCAATGCACACCCCTAGTTGTGGCTTGTTTTTGCTGTGTTGTGGCTTGTTTTCGTTGTGTTGTGGCTTGTTTTCGTTGGGTTGTGGCTTGTTTTTGTTGTGTTGTGGCTTGTTTTCGTTGTGTTGTGGCTTGTATTCGTTGTGTTGTGGCCATTTCGTTGGGTTGTGGCTTGTTTTTGTTGTGTTGTGGCTTGTATTCGTTGTGTTGGGGCTTGTTTTCGTTGTGTTGTGGCCATTTCGTTGTGTTGTGGCTTGTTTTCGTTGGGTTGTGGCTTGTTTTCGTTGTGTTGTGGCTTGTATTCGTTGTGTTGTGGCCACTTCGTTGTGTTGTGGCTTGTTTTCGTTGGGTTGTGGCTTGTTTTCGTTGTGTTGTGGCTTGTTTCCGTTGTGTTGTGGCCATTTCGTTGTGTTGTGGCTTGTATTCGTTGTGTTGTGGCTTGTTTTCGTTGTGTTGTGGCTTGTTTTTGTTGTGTTGTGGCTTGTTTTCGTTGTGTTGTGGCTTGTTTTCGTTGTGTTGTGGCTTGTTTTCGTTGTGTTGTGGCTTGTTTTCGTTGGGTTGTGGCTTGTTTTCGTTGGGTTGTGGCTTGTATTCGTTGTGTTGTGGCTTGTTTTCGTTGTGTTGTGGCTTGTATTCGTTGTGTTATGCTTGTATTCGTTGTGTTGTGGCTTGTTTTCGTTGTGTTGTGGCTTGTTTTCGTTGTGTTGTGGCTTGTTTTCGTTGGGTTGTGGCTTGTTTTTGCTGTGTTGTGGCTTGTATTCGTTGTGTTGTGGCTTGTTTTCGTTGGGTTGTGGCTTGTTTTCGTTGTGTTGTGGCTTGTATTCGTTGTGTTGTGGACATTTCGTTGTGTTGTGGCTTGTATTCGTTGTGTTGTGGCTTGTATTCGTTGTGTTGTGGCTTGTTTTCGTTGGGTTGTGGCTTGTTTTTGCTGTGTTGTGGCTTGTTTTCGTTGTGTTGTGGCTTGTTTTCGTTGTGTTGTGGTGATTTTGTTGTGTTGTGGCTTGTATTCGTTGTGTTGTGGACATTTCGTTGTGTTGTGGCTTGTATTCGTTGTGTTGGGGCTTGTATTCGTTGTGTTGTGGCTTGTTTTCGTTGTGTTGTGGCTGGTTTTCGTTGTGTTGTGACTTGTATTCGTTGTGTTGTGGCTTGTATTCGTTGTGTTGTGGCCATTTTGTTATGTTGTGGCTTGTTTTCGTTGGGTTGTGGCTTGTTTTCATTGTGTTGTGGTTTTATTCCAATGTGTTGTGGTAATTTCGTTGTGTTGTGGTTTAATTAATACAGCTGCACCACTGGGCCACCGTAAAATATGACAGGAATATGTATATGAATAAGAAACTAAAACTGCCAGTAGGTGGCGGTAAATGTCTGATTCATGCAGGAATTAAGTAAATGGAAAAATCTCTTGATGAATAGGCCATTGACTCATCCATGCACCTGAGTAAAACAGGTGGATTTATTCAGAAACGAAGCACAGTTGTGTGTTGCTCAGAGAAACACAATATTTCTGCTCTGGCTTTATACATAATATTGTTGTTGCCAAAATTAAGCAAAAGCAGACAATATTGTGTCTAAAAAAATAACACAATACTAACTTATTTATTGAACTGTTCAGTATCACATTAGCATTTGTGCTATTCGGGGGAAAAAGCAGCACTAGTTGATATTCATAGTTTTCATAGCATAGTTGTCGTGGAGCCCTGAAGGGCAAAACTGCAGCACAAGCCTGTCATTTTTCCATCTTAAAAACTAAAATATATGAACAAGATGCAAGAGTTGGCCATTTGTAATCCATATAGAGCACCTGCTGCAGTTTTTCAATCACTAAAAAACAGCAGGACGTTTTAAAATTGCTGACGGGCAATGGAGGAAAGCCCTTTTTAGTTTCTTTAATGGAGTGACATCACGTGAAAACTATGTGTCACATGTAATATTGTTTTAGAGGCATTCTAACTGTATTCAATAGGCTTCATCACACAGTGAGTTGTTACCTTGCTTCATGTGCATCTCCAATCAACTTTATAAAATGTAAGATGAACTAAATGGGTCTGGATAACTAATAACTAAAAGTTTTCCCCTGCATAACTAATTAATTAATTAATCATATAGAAATAATGTCTTATGTTCTAATAAGTTTTAACTTACTTGTTGAGGTTAGCTAGGTATATATCAGCCACATGACCTCCAGTGGGTGAGCTGGCACTGGCTCTGGTGGACACCTTCTCTTCCACAGAATCATGGGACGCCTCTAGGTCAGATTTGGGACTTCCCCTGCCTGGATATCCATCCGGCCTATTTTACAAAAATCACAGACACCTCTAGAATTCATACACTATAGGAGGTCTTACTATTAGTTAAGATCATAGATTTCTACTAGGCCACTGACTTACTCATTAGAAAAGCAGTTCTGACCAATATCATTAGTTAAAGTCAATAAATCAGACAGCTTACATGTCCTGCACTACTATGTACTGGTGCGGCACGAGTCCCTCTGTGCCGTTGTGGCGACCCTCCCACCAGTCCTCAGATGCACGGTGGTACAGCAGCAAAGACGCCCCCTTCTTAAAGGAAAGCTCGCGGTTGGTGCGTCCAGAGTAGTCAAAACGTGCGATGGCCTCGATGGGGTCAGACTCTGAAACGTTCAAGGACCCTGACTTTACTATTCAGAGACATGAAAGACGGAGAAAGATAAAGAGAGAGAGCACAAGAAGGAGAGCGAGCGAGAGGGAAGAGAGAGAACAAAGGAAAAACGAAGGGTTATTGCGTGGGAAGCCAAGCAGGTTAGAGCACAATTATCAAATGGCTTTGGAGCGGCAGAAGGGGAGCACAGACACGGGGGTGTGTAATGTCTTTATGGAAGATATGTGTGCATGTTAGTATGGTCTTCATTCTAACTGGCGTCTAGGCTCACCATCATCGCTGTTGTGGATTTCAGAGGTGGTGTCAGGTGCAGGTTCATCCACTAGGGGGGGCTCAATGTGTGGATTATCACTGCAGAATTGACAGCAAGAAAGATGAATTGGTGGAAACCTCCATTACAGACTTCAGTGCATTAGAAATTAAAACAACACAGACTTTACATTCAACACACACTTGCATATACACTAACAAATCTAAAGTTTGGATACACCAGACTAAATTTATGTTTCTCATTATCTTAAAGACCTTTTGATGCACAGACTTCTGCTTAAATGCTTGAAATGAAAAAGTCATTATATCATTATAATAAAAAAACAAAATATGTAGATAAATATAAAAAAGCGAATTTAGAAAAATAAATACAAGATAAACTACCATTCGAAAGTTGAAATGCTTTTGAAAGACACTAATGTTTACCAAGGATGCATTTATTTAATCAAAATAATTTCTTATTATCAGTGTGGAAAACTGCTTAATATTTTTATGGAAATCTTAATGCATTTCTCAGGATTCTAAGATAATTTAGAAAAATAAATATTTTGTAACATTATATATGTCTTTACTGTCACTTTTAAACAATTTAATGCATCCTTCCTGAATAAAAGTATTTTTTCTTTAAAAAAAAGCAGTGACCCCAAACTTTTAAATGGTTGTATGTAAATGCATGTATACATAAATAAATGCCCCGAAAATAGAGAGTTTGTTAACATATGAAACCAAAAATAAAGCTAATAAGCTTGTTTATAATATTCATATTTGTATATATATATTATGACCCATAATATGCATGCTTATGTTTAGTTGCAATTTATTATTTGTGTTTAGTATGCAAATAATGACCAAAACATAATGACAAATCAGGACCTCTTTTTGGGTCACAACCCACCAGTTTTGTATACCACCTTTTTTTTCATTTTTTTTTTATATTATATATGTCCCATATATTTTGCCTTATTTGAGAGTTTTGACAACTTTACTATTCTTCAAAAATGAGGAAAATAGTCTAGAGTGAGTAGGTGTGCTCATTCATTTCATTTCTAGTAAATCTTAATATTGGACTGAAAGTAAAAGATCAGAAGTACAATGTGAATGTGGACATTTCTGAGAAGAAATTTGAGGTCTCTATGTCTCTCAGTTTGTTCGTTCTTCTTTGAAGCAAAACAGGAAGCAGAACACAGATAAGAGGATCAAAGCTGGACCTTCCTGTGGCTTCTTGACTCCAAACTGAACCTGCCCTCACTCAACTCCTGTGGGGAATCTAATGCGACCAGAATACACTGTACTAACGCACAGGAAAATGGCTCGTTTCCAAGGTCATGCTGGCCTCAATGCTGATAACAGCTTTGTTATGCCATTCACAGGCCAAGAAACCCTGTAATACCCTACTATTAATTTAGTATAAACCCAACTGAACAACCTGATCTCCCATTGAGCACTCAAGCAAAAACACTGACTAATTTACTGTCATCACTGTACCAATAAAAGCTGCTCTCTCGTATCATGCGCTGGAGTAAATTCAAGCTCTATAGAGTGAAAGTGCAGTATTCTACCCAGCTGGAATATATCTCACTAAACCCATCCTGCTTTATTACATACAGTTGGCAAGCATGAAGTCTGAGCTAATGAATAGTGTAGTTTCATTACAAAGCAGCTTTAGACAGGGTAATGACTGTATAATGTGCTAATCTCTGCCTGGTGTGTGTAGGGAGACATTGTCAGACAGGTTTGGCAAATCACACGTCCATCAGTGTTTCAGTGAATCTTTAAAATGACAGATTGGTCTCACTGAGCAGTCAGTTGGTGAAGAGGACCCTGTGATCCTCCTGTCACTCCATCTGAGAGAGCGTGTGTAAGCTTTGATCTGGGCTCTTAAGGTAAAATGATCCTTGTGGCTTCTTCACCCGTGAGCAGATGAGTTTGTGTTCCGGGAGGTCAGAAGCTGCTCTGATTTTTAATGTCTTCCCCAGAGACACTGCAGGTCTCACTCTGCTCTCAGCATCAGTCTAAGACAAAACTTTGACACTTGTCTTACTTCTGCATGTGTAAGGACAGTGATAATCCCACTGTGCAAAAGCACATTTCTTTCTCAAAAACTTTTTTTTTTTTTTGTCAGCACAATTCTACCCAAATTCTCATAATCAAAATGAGTATTCACAAAACATTTTTACAATTTACTTAAAATGTATTCTTTGTACCAGAATGCAAGATATCGGCTCCGCCCAGATGCACAGACATGAACCAATCAGGCTTCAGTATTCAAAGAAAAAACTCTTTGATTGGTCTATTTTAACTCTATATTTTTCTCTATACGTGTCAGGTACCGACGCAATGTGAGTGGAACAGGCTGTCATAAAAAGAAACTATGAACACGAGAGAACCAACTAAATATTAATAAGTGATTATGTAGATTCAATGCATGCTTGCTATGCAGTTTTCTATGCCCTTTTTTTGCTCAAATAAAAATTGTCAGAAAAATATCTTAAGTTTAGTATTTTGTTCTTCCCTCAAATTTAATTAAAATATTTAAAATTACAAATTATTTTCCTTATATTTTGAAGGTTTAATTTAACTTGTAGGGTCATTATAGACAAAAATCCCATATTCATTCATAAATTCTTTAAACAAACAGATACAGTATATTCTTCTGTGCAGATTGCCAAAATATATTCGTTTCACAATACAGAAATGAGGATTTGGGAGGAAAATGTCCTTGATTTTAATGAACATATATTACTGTGTATTACTTTCTTTATGTAAAATGTTTTTTTTAATTTTTCTATTTTATATTTAGCGTGCAATATGAGCCTGACATTTCTTTTTGATATTTACTCAAAAGTTTATTTGTATAATGCACCCTGACTGGCAAAAATATAACAAATATTTGCTTACTACTAAATAAAATATAAAGAATTTTCGGGAACACTTTAGAATAAAGGTCATTAGTTAATATATTAACTAACATGAACTAACCATGAGCAGCTCATTTATTTGTTCATCTTTGTTAACGTTAGTTAATACAAATCCAGCTGTTAATGGTTTGTTCATGTTAGTTCACAGTGCATTAACTAATGTTAACAAGATTTTAATAATCTATTAGTAAATGTTGAAATTAACATTAACAAAGATAAATAAATGATTTATAAGTGCAGTTCATTATTAGTTCATGTTAACTAATGTAGTTAACTAATGACCATTATTCTAAAGTTTTCACATTAATCACAATTTCAGATCTAATGCTATACAGATGAAGATAAAGCTCAAATACAGAATGTAATATCAGACTGTAAAACAGTAATTCATATCAGGACAGGAACTGAGTTTGCAACGTGTTAACTACAGTATGTTATTAACGTGTCTCGACTTCACGTGACTTTAAGCCTCAGGAACCTGACAAGAGACTCTGACTAAACCCTGAGCTAAAAACACATCATCTCAAAGTCTTAATTACACCGCCCATGCAATCCAAACAATCCTGTGCATGAAAACCACATGAGATGAGCCACGTCTTTATGCTTGCATCTCAAAAGCCAACCTGATCTGGACATGTTGCTTTCTTGTCACGGTGACACAGCAATCTGAAGTCATTTCCTCTTTGACAACCAAAACAGTTATTAAAAAGCTATAGGAGGCATTTCATTAGCGCTTGCCTTTGAACAGAGAGGATGACCTCATTTTTCATTTAAAAACTTTTTAAGATGATGTTTTATGAGTCTGGCTGTCTCCCACAGTTCTGTTGAAGTTGCATTCATTGTGACATCTTTTGGGAGTCTAGGTTGTGTGGTGACATTTCTGGGGGTCAGAAATCTATCCGTGTCTTCAACCATTGAACTGACGGCTTTAATGAGCATAATATATGTAGGATGTAAACTTTAAAAAGTTACAGGCTCCCTGTAGGGCTCTGTTGGTTCTTATAATGTCTCTTTATCTTTATAATGTTTAATCCATCATTTCAGACCAGTTCTGCATTAAATCAAGCTCGTCTGATCAACTCATTTCTGGTTTTGCGGTTCGGGTGAGCAGCTGCTCCAATAAAGCGCAGGGCCAAAATTCACTGCCAATGAATTTAGCCAAGATTATGTGCATAATTTTCATCCTTTTATTTTTTTTTGTAACCAAAATTCACTCACACTGATTTTAGACTCACCAGTATTCCTCAGTGGCTCCTCCACGGTCGTAGATGGGCCCCTCCAGCTCACGGGGCCCTGGAAAGATGATCTCATGATGGATTATAATAGTTTTGATGAGCTCATTTACATGTGCCTGGCAGGAGACTTGGTCATGGCCCTCGGGCACAGACATGAGTGTGGGGCCGAAGCAGATAGCCAGGTTGTAGGGGTCCATCATGTTGTCATCACTATAGTGGGACAGACTAGTTAAAAGATAGAGAAAAATAAAAAATAATGAACCAAAATATAGGAATGTAAAGACAAGCTGGTACCAACATTTTAAAATGGTACTAGAATTGTTCTAAATAAAAAATATATAAAATAATAAAAATAAAAATAAATACATTGGGAAAAAATTGAGAATGATACATTACATTTCTTTAAATCACATTTTTAATAATTAATCCCTAAAAACTTAAGAATTAAAGGGTTACTTCAGCGATTAGCATATGGCTTTGTATCAGTAGAAACCCTGGAGTATATTCAAATTATTGTGCTTTTCCCCCTCATATCTCCCTGAGACAAGAGATTTATGCATTTTATTTCTGGAAAAATTCCTCCTATGATGCAAATTGACGATTTTTGCATCATAGGAGGAATGTTTGCCCAAAGGCTAAAGACTACAGCCAGCAGAGGGAGCCATTTCCGCATGTTTTGAATCCGCGCATGGGTGATGGGAGATTACACTCAGCTTGCAGGGAGAGCTCAGCTGGCAGCTACAGGCACTCATTTAAACAGAGCTATGGTGAGCAATGTAAGTCTTTTAACTTCTCAAATTAATTTCTATGAAAGTTAAGCTTGCAAAGGCAAGAACTGAAACGCGCCAGACTGAACTCGCGTTGTGAATGTATGCCGCGAGTGTAGTCGCGATTACCTCAGCTCTCATCACTCCTGCAGTTAGTGCTCAGTGCTGTGACACTCGCGCGGTGACTCACTCATTATATTGAACAGACACGTTCAGTTTTTAATTGTAGTGTCTCCTCTAACTGAGTCACTGTAATCAAGTTGGTGGCGTTGGGAATGGCACAGGGCAGCGAAGCATTCTGGGAATTGTAGTCTTTCATCCCCATGGGACAAAAATAGATTTTCTGTCTTTTCTCAGTCTAGAAGACACCAAATTCAAAAAGAATTTCACATTTCTACTGCATTGATGACCCAGTTTAAATACAGATTCATCTTCCCAGCGCTGAAGTACCCCTTTAATGGTTTTGAAGTATACCAAATATAAAAAAATATAAACAAAATAGTCATTCTATCCAGAAACATGTTAAGCAGATCCCAGATTATATTAATTGATTCAGAGTTTGAAGTCTGAAGTCCTAGTATAAAAAGTATATGACCTAGTATATGAGAGAGACCAGCTCCTGCTGGACTAATGTGAAAAACAGACTGAGTTCCAGACTGAGACTCTATCTACACTTCCTTACGACAGCTCATTTATCATGAGCCTTAGCCAGCTTCCTCCCATTTATGTGTGTCTGTGAGACAGTTCTGAATTGTAACACCTTTTTAATTGTTCCCTTACTTACTTCATAGGATGCCCACTTCATTTAAAAAACTGTGTGTCCACAAAGTGATAAAAAGTATCCTTATTTGTATGTCTGTTTAGGGCAAGGGGGGTTGGGATAAAAGCAGAAGGGTCACATAAACATCCACATGGAGAGGCTCCAAGGCAAATTTATGAGCACTGTCCTGTCCAGACAGTTACGACTGCACAAGAGTCTCCAATTACCCATCCCTCTTTCTTTATATCTGTTACCTTGTCCTGCAAAGTCTATACCATCCCAGTGAAGTCTATCGACGTGTATTTGTGAATGTATACCATGCATACCTTTGGACGACGCACATAATTGGACTATAACGCAGGCCAGAACGTGTTAGAGAGAGCAGCATCTCTTGAGAGACCTATTCTGGCACCTCAATTCACTTTTATAGTGGGGAAAAATCTATCGGCCGTAGCGCAAACAGTGAAGCCATTCACTGACGGCTACAGACATCCAGCATGGGAGCACTAATAGGGGCTTTATGGCGACACCATACCTCAACACACACTCGCTTCCCCCTTCTGGCTGTGATACGAGGGCTGGAAAGGGTTCAGATGCTTTAGGAAAACCAGACACGCCTGCGTGCATAACAGCGGTCTGGAGTAGAAGCTAAGATCGTGTTGTGGTCTGGAGGGTCTTTCAAAAGGACCGCAGGGTGGAAAAGAGTAGAACAATGAGATACGGAGGGACGGTTCCAAGAGGCTTGAGTGCTGTAGCCCTCAGCCTAGGCTGGATATGGGCCAATTTTCTCTTTTTGGGAAGAGAATATTTAAATTATTGTTAAAAGGTTTAGTAAAATGGTAAGTTTAGATTGTATATAAGCTATTTGAATGTTGAGGTAAAGTTAGCTGGAAAAAATAGCTGGAAAATGGCACTGGTTTAAAGGAAATGCTCACCCAAATAATTCTGTCATCATTTACTTACCCTCACGTCGTTCCAAACCGCTAATTTTCCATTTATTCTTTTATTCACTGAAAATCAGGAACGCAAACTCATCAGGGGTTCGAAAAAGGGGCATGCTCCCCCGAAATAAACTTTTTAAAATGTGGATTAACAGTTGATTTCAACATGAGGATATATGGAAAAACCTGCTCTAGGCTTGGCATTTGCAAATGAGATCAGATTTAAGGGCTGCAGGTGAAAATTTTGTCGAATAACGAGTTGTGTGTGTGCGTGTATATATATATACACATACATACATACATAACATCTACTTTTGTTTTCCTGGCTGTAAGAAAGTCATACGGGGTTGGAAGGACATGAGTGGGAGTAAATGATTGTCATAGCTCTAGTCTTAATTAAAAAGTTGAAATCACAAACAACCAAAAGAACAGAATGACTTTAGGGGGAAAATGATCGTGAAACTCACTGGTTGAGGAAAGCAAACAGGTATCTCATGATAAGCAGGATGTTGCTGGGTAGTGACAGCAGGACTTTGCGGATGTGGACAGCTCTGTCCTGGAGGTTCTCCATGGCTGGAAAAAACAACATGAACAAGAAATGAGTTCATATAGGACAAAAGCTTCTCCATTGTCTAATCTGGTAAGCCTGGTCTGCGGTAACCATGTGTACTGTGGGTGTAGGAAATAAAGTGGACACTCACAGACACAGGACATTAGGTCATGGAAGACTTCCTTCGGAAAGAGGGCGTTCTCTAGGCCTCTGAAGTAGAGCTTTAACACTCCAGCGATGGAGTCCATATCGTGATCATTCTGGTCCCCAGCCAGAGGGTCCTCACCTTAGACACAATGATGGAGAAGACAGTGACCATTAATAATACAGGTTTGATTTGAAATAGATAAAACGAGGCTCAGCATGTGACAGTCCAGACAGACTCACCTCTTTCAAAGGCGTTCTTAATGTCATTGACTTCCACTGGGAGCCAGACACCTGAATATCCCCTCATGATGGAGACCTGTACAGACATAGACGATAAGGACACAGAATAGACAGGAAGTCCTGTGTGGTTTACTCAACCTGAAGTGTTTGTTCTTCATAGTAGATTCTGATATAATCTTAACATTGAAGCTGGGTCTGCTGACCATACAGTACAATGGCAAAAAAATGAAATCTCTTATGAGCCACTTTTTTAATGAATCACTTAAAAAGTTATTTTTTATATGATGAATTACTGCTGGAATCAATCAGCATGGTTACTGAAGTATCTGACTAATTTGCATAACTCATAATTAAAGTTAAATATACACATTACAAAAATACAGGGTTTACCACACCATTTGACCAATGAGTATCCATGAGACTTTCCAGTACCATTTTACTAAAATACCATTTTACAAAATCACAAGACATTTCTAACCAGTTGAATATTTTGAAAAGAGCATACAAATATATATTTACTAGAGACTTTTCCAAGGATTTATTGATTAAAATTACTTTTCCAGGTCTGCAAATCAGTTTTAAAAGTCCCTTGTTATTTCCATGACATTGGGAACCCTGCTAATAAATGGTGTCAGAATAAAAAATAGAAATATGTTATAAAAATAGCATTATTTTGTTTAGTTTTAATTAGGATTAATAAGGATGACCCCCCCCCCCCCCCCCAACACTGGATAGTGCTGCAGGATTGGAATAGTTATATACTGTATGATAGAAAAATAAATGAAGCAGAACAGAACACTTTGTTCATTTCATCAGGTAAAGTCCAGAGAGCGATACATCAATAGTGCTTTTGGCAAGAAGAGGAAAGAGAGAGAGAGAGAGAGAGAGAGAGAGAGGAGAGGAGAGAAGAGAGAGAGGAAGAGAGAGAGGAGAGAGAGAGGAGAGAGAGAGAGAAGAGAGAGAGAGAGAGAGAGAGAGAGAGAGAGAGAGAGAGAGAGAGAGAGAGAGAGAGAGAGAGGAGAGAGAGAGAGAGAGAGAGAGAGAGAGAGAGAGAGGGAGCTCACCGTGTCGACTGATGAAGCGAATACAACTCTCCACCATCAGGGGAATGATTTGGCTGGACTCCTAAGAGAAGAAAAAAAAATTGAAAGCAAAATACGAAGAAGAAAATATGCAGGTCTGTTCAGATGGTTCGGGGGGTGTGGGGTGTGGGGGGTGTTCTCTAGACATTTTGCAGCACAGGAAAACCTTTCTGAACAAGGGTCTCTGTTCCTCGGCACAGGACTCAAATAATAATAATATTTGCACAAGGAGGCAAGCATCAAACAGAATTTAGAAGGGATGAAAAAGCAGCACAGTTTAAACCATGGGGGAATGGGCAACGGTTGCTAGGAGACAGCTTCTCGCCACAGCTTCCTTTTGTTTATTTGGGTGAACAGGAAACGGCTAAGCGAAGCGGAATTTGGGCCACGTTTGGCCTGAACTACTCCTTGGAGATCACGCTCATATACTCTTATTCATGCTTACATGAATATAAAGCATTGTGGGGATTTTTTGTATTATTTTTTCTACAAATAAATCTTAGGTTTCTCAAATAATTTGACTTCTAGCCACATACTATTGCTCTTATATCATTATCCTTCACTAGAGGGCGGCATGGACATTAAGGTAGTCGAATGAGGGAATGATGTGGGTCCTTTTGTTCATTCACCCATACTGTGAGGTGGTAAACCCCTGTAGGGTTTAGGTGGTAGGATGTGCAAGCTAAATTTATCACACTGGCCCGGTTTACAAATGTATCCCACTGTCACGTGATGATTGCACACATGGAAGAAAATACATAATTATATAGATGCACGTCTTAGTAAGTAGGGTTAGGAATGTTTGGCTGTGTTTCGTTCATCCGTCATGATTCAATTCAAAAATCGATTCTCAAAGCAGCATACCATTTGCTGTTTTCCTTGTATTGAACACCACTGTAATGTTTTGTCTTGTATATGCAATAACATTCAATCACATGATGAATCATCGATAAATACCTGTTTCCGCACACTGGAGTTCCTCCGTCCGCTGATGGACATGAAAAAGCAAGAGAGAGATGGAGAGAGAAAGAGAAGCTGTCATTGCAATGGATCACTTTCCCTCAAACTGCTCTAATTTTCCTCCACATTCAATTCAGGGCCTGCCTGTAGCCATTATACCACTTGAAATTACACTCCTGAGAAGGATCCTATTTTAATACACTGGATTTAAACACACACACACAGGCAGGCTTTATTAGTATTTGTCGTAAAAGCGTTTGTTTTGTGTCTCGTGTGAACTCTTGTTTAAGGTCCGTTCCCATTTCCGTACTCCATTATAACTGGAGAGTAAATCACCTACCCCTGGCCTCAATAAATAAATCAGCAGATGTAAATAAAAGATGATTATGTCTAGACAAGATATTCATCTATAAATGGCCTTGAAACATCTGCATGTGTGCAAAATTATTTCTTGTGTGGGTTTCCCACAGCACTCACCTGGCAAGGCAGTAGTCGGTCTTCTGGCCTAAAGGTAGAGATACGAGAAGAAGAAAAAAGGAGAAAGAGAGAGGAAAATGTTAGAAGGAGGATAAATGTGTGAGGAAGAGGCCACAGCTGGACATGGTTTCCTATGGGAATAAAAACACTCGTCCCGCTTCTTGAATCTTCCTGTGGGACGTGACCCCATATCCATGTATTCCCTTCCAAACACATTCAGCGACATCACAGCGTGGTTTTTTCCACATCATATATAGTTTGACTCGGCAAATGACAAACGTGCAACAGACTTCAAAAGGCTAATAATCTAAACCACTTTGTTTCCCTCAATCTGGGCTAGAACATTCTGTCAGTTCACTCAGTAACAGCTGGGGCTGCACACACTGTACCCGTACCATTTCACACGAATGCCAGATTTACTGAGGCACTTTAACAGTAAAATCTCTTATTTCAGTGGACAATATGAGTAAGACAGCCTGCGATAACTAAGGTGTTTCAAATGTGATCATCAAATTTAATAAAGAATTACATTACTTGAAACCTCCCACTGGAGAAAAATCCAGGTGCTCTAAAGAAAACGTGGGTGGTGTTTGTCAATGCAGAACTCATTGCTATGATACTGGAGCCGATTATCAGTAATGATTCAAATGGTATATTTAATTATACATGCTCTTTTCTGCAAATGTTACAGTTAGTTTAAATATGCATCTAACACTCATTAAAAAGTTATAATTTTATAATACTGTTAAATGTTATCTTTAGCGAATCTTAAAAATAATATGCATTTTTTCATAATGTCAATTATAATGCTAAGCACAAAATCCGATTATTATTAATATTATTTTACTATATTATAATTTTACTGTATTTTTTATCAAATAAATGCAGCTTTGGTGAGCATAACACATTAAAAAACATTTAAACATTTTTAAAAAACCTACTATCCTAAACAGTATTGCTATTATCAGCATTGGATAAAATGTTAATATCAACACTGGCATTAGAACTGTGAAAGTTCCAATTGGGGAGAAAGTTATTATGTACAATATTATTACTTCAGATCAAAATTATTAAAGCATCTTTCTGACTGCATTAGTCTCAGCGAGCACTGGTTATTCCTCAACAGAGTAATCAACACCATTACTCTCTCCATCACACATAATTATCGCTTCATTATCTGTGCCATCAGTCTGATTCTCTCAGCTCCATTTCCTGTTCACTGGCTGTCCTAACAGACCGGCTGACAGTTCTGTTCAGTCTGGAAGAATGAATGTGGGAGGAACATCAGAGTGAAAAACACTCCAGGAAATCCCCGCTGTGCTGTCTTTTATACAGATGAATTTTCTCTGTCTTGTAGCATGGCACATGACCTTTGACCTCCTCCATCCAGGCCTGCCAATAAGCAAGTGGATAAGATCACGCTACAGTGCCTTGCGAAAGTATTCGGCCCCCTTGAACTTTGCGACCTTTTGCCAAATTTCAGGCTTCAAACATAAAGATATAAAACTGTAATTTTTTGTGGAGAATCAACAACAAGTGGGACACAATCATGAAGTAGAAGGAAATTTATTGGATTTTTCAAACTTTTTTAACAAATCAAAAAATGAAATATTGGGCATGCAAAATTAATGGAAATTATTCGGCCAATCCACCTTTTGCTGCGATTACAGCTGCAAGTCGCTTGGGGTATGTCCCTATCAGTTTTGCACATCAAGAGACTGAAATTTTTGTCCATTCCTCCTTGCAGAACAGCTCGAGCTCAGTGAGGTTGGATGGAGAGCGTTTGTGAACAGCAGTTTTCAGTTCTTTCCACAGATTCTCGATTGGATTCAGGTCTGGACTTTGACTTGGCCATTCTAACACCTGGATGTGTTTATTTTTGAACCATTCCATCCATTGTAGATTTTGCTTTATGTTTTGGATCATTGTCTTGTTGGAAGACAAATCTCCGTCTCAGTCTCAGGTCTTTTGCAGACTCCATCAGGTTTTCTTCCAGAATGTCAATTTTAACCATCTTCCCTGTCCCTGCTGAAGAAAAGTAGGCCCAAACAGTGGGTATGGTGTGTTCAGGGTGATGAGCTGTGTTGCTTTTACGCCAAACATAACGTTTTGCTTTGTTGCCAAAAAGTTCAATTTTGGTTTCATCTGACCAGAGCACCTTCTTCCACATGTTTGGTGTGTCTCCCAGGTGGATTGTGGCAATTTTTAAATTAAATTTTTTATAGATATCTTTAAGAAATGTCTTTCTTCTTGCCACTCTTCCATAAAGGCCAGATTTGTGCAGTATACGACTGATTGTTGTCCTATGGACAGAGTCTCCCACCTCAGCTGTAGATCTCTGCAGTTCATCCAGAGTGATCATGGGCCTCTTGGCTGCATCTCTGATCAGTCTTCTCCTTGTATGAGCTGAAAGTTTAGAGGGACGGCCATGTCTTGGTAGATTTGCAGTGGTCTGATACTCCTTCCATTTCAATATTATCGCTTGCACAGTACTCCTTGGGATGTTTAAAGCTTGGGAAATCTTTTTGTATCCAAATCCGGCTTTAAACTTCTCCACAACAGTATCTCGGACCTGCCTGGTGTGTTCCTTGTTCTTCATGATGCTCTCTGCGCTTTAAACAGACCTCTGAGACCATCACAGTGCAGGTGCATTTATACAGAGACTTGATTACACACAGGTGGATTCTATTTATCATCATTAGTCATTTAGGTCAACATTGGATCATTCAGAGGTCCTCACTGAACTTCTGGAGAGAGTTTGCTGCACTGAAAGTAAAGGAGGCTGAATAATTTTGCACGCCCAATTTTTCAGTTTTTGATTTGTTAAAAAAGTTTGAAATATCCAATAAGTTTCATTCCACTTCATGATTGTGTCCCACTTGTTGTTGATTCTTCACAAAAAATGACAGTTTTATATCTTTATGTTTGAAGCCTGAAATGTGGCAAAAGGTCGCAAAGTTCAAGGGGGCCGAATACTTTCGCAAGGCACTGTATGGCCCAGAGGACAGCAGTACAGGGCAGCACTGTGCAGTTAAAGCTTCAGACTCTTATGAGACTGATGACATCTGTACCATCCTCAAGTTAACACACACACACACACACACACACACACATGGTCAACTCCGTCCCCTCTCTGCCTGACACTGCAACATCCCACACATGTAGATTACCCTGTCCTACCCATAAAATAAACTTTTTTTATATATATAAAATGAAATAACAATTTACTAATTTATGTATGATTTTACACACATTTACTTAGCAATCAAAATGAGGATGCTTCAGACTAATGAAAAACCAATGGCAATTATACATTTATTACATTAGTTATTTTATATGTTCATTTGAGTTTATTTGACCATTTTATTTTTTATATTCTCTTTACAACTGTTTTAATTATCCTTGTTTTTATTTTTATTTCTAATACATGGTATTCTTATTTCTCATGCATATGCTATAGCTTTTAATTCATTTCTATGTAAAGCACTTTGATTTTAGCCTAGAAATCTAGACGCACCCTAGCGGCAGCAAATCTAATCTGCCCGCGAGTGTTGTCTAGCAACTCTCAATACTCTTCTGAGCTGTAAACGGCAACTCTTGTCGGGCCAATCACATCGTGTATATAGTCGGTGGGCGACGGCAGAGTTGTGTTTGAGTGCTTCTAGTCAATACAGAAACTGGCGAACGGCGGTCTTTCGAATCAGCTTTGACCGCGACCCTGGAAGACTTGGAGTTAAGCTTTTCTCTGAGAAAAGAACAAAGAACGGCACAGAAGTCATTCTTAAAAAGGGAAGATGTGTTCGGAGTTTTGCCGACCAGATACGGCGGAAGTTTAATCTGTTGACTAGCTCCAACACACCACTGTGTTGCTTTGAGAAGTACAATGGATGGAAGTACAACTATTTTCACCACAAAAGCAACTGATGCTGTTTCTAAAGTTAGTTTAAGTTACTTAATATTGTTAGGTTATTGTTAAGTTACTTAATATTGTTTCGCTATAATGAACTGCCATATAAACACAATATTACACCCACAATATTTTATGACATTCGTTTTTCCAATTGAGATGTCCCCAAACACACACACATCACTTGAGAAAGATTACTCACTTTCACCTAGAGTCTTTTGGATCAGTTCATGTTTAGCCTGTAGTTTGGTGATGAGGTTCCTTCCCTCCAGAAACTCCTTCAGTTTCTGAAACAGTAAATATAAAACATTTAAACTTGAGCACAACTGCAATATCATCTCCACACTTATGAACATACACTGTTGAGAAATTTCATTTGGATAGCTATTAAGTGAGTAGTACAATCAATCATCCTTCCTTTTCTCGAATTTCTGGCAAAGGATCCTCCCTCCACCCCTTTCAATTTGCTGTGTAGTGTTGAGACTATACATCTTGTCGACGTAAACATTAATTTCATATCCACTGGAGCACAGGGAGACACTGGATCTATGTGCTCTAATAGCTTATGGCTCTTTGGGGGCGAGAACCCTGACCTGATGGAAACCTGACAGCGCAGAGACAGATAGAGGGTTCAGAGACTGATGGAGAGAAACCTGAACAGCGGAGCGAATGAGGGAGCTGGGCAGGCAGATGCTTACAATATCATCTATCATATATCAATCACAGCCATACCAGCGCAACAGTAATGCAGAGACAGGAAGGACAGCCAAGCCATGAAGCAATGCAATAATACTTTTGGCAGAGAAAGAGAAATACTGAATGTACATAGGGAGTTAAAAAAAAGAGGAGAGATGTATATGGGAGGAAAACATCAGGTTATGATCTGATGAAGGAGATGTGCTCAAACAGCCTGCATAACATCAAGTGAAACAAAAACAAAAAAAACTAATCTCTGCTTGCTAATCTTGTGCCTTCATTGATCATATTGATCATATTCATTGATTGTCATATTAGACCAGAGTACATGGAAATTCATATTCTTATTGTCCTTTTGTTTTGACTTTTGTTTAGAATTTTTCGAAGCCGGTTTATTTCAGAAAAACAATTGCTGTACTTTAATATCCTGTATATAATTTTTTATAGAACTGCAACAAACCATTTCTGGCCAGTTATATATTTATATACACAGTTTGATAAAAAAAATTTATTAGATGTTTGAAACTATCATACAAAAAACACTATTAAAGAAAACAAGAATTTATTTAGTAATTATTTTTCATCTTAAAATCTTTAAGTCTTAAAAAAGACATTCGTGTTGACAACGTGTTACCCCATTTTCCTCTATAAACTCGCCCTAGTTGTTTTTGGTGGCTCCCAGGGCATTGCTATGCGACTGAACAGCGTCCTGGGTATTTTGTCAAATCTGTCAGGAGAACAAATTCCTTTGTAATGTTATTTGTTGAGAATTTCAACACAACATTGTTTCAGTGATCTGCAAACAAGGACAGATCAATGAAGAGCAGTCAACTGCAGCAGTCTCCTCTAATTACCGTCATCTCAATCAAAGGCTTCTTAAAAGACTCTTTCAGAGAAGAAAGGATATTAAGCTTTATCTCAAACATTTAATCTCTTATCTCTCCTCTCATCACCCTTCCTTTCCCATTTCTCTTTATGTCCTTCCATGCCCCAGCTACAGATTTCCCACTGTCCAATCCACCATACAATTTCTTCAACCGTGTGACCTCATAATAAACTGGTTTCTCCCTGACTTTGTCTTATTTACCGTGAAGTAGAACTGTTCAGTCTCCTGCTGGTTGGCTCGTCTCTTGGCTATGCTGGGTTTGCTCATGAAAGACTCAGACACAGTGGACTTGACTGACTCCATTGAGTTACTGTGGTGGAAACAGTCAGTCACATCAAAATCCTCAATGGTCACCATGTCCTGGATGGTCTGTAGAGTGGCTTCCATTGTCTTCTTCACCTGTCACAAACAGAGTGAAAAAGTGAGTTCTCCCGCTATAATCACTTGATCAAGATATTTAATTTCCTACACAACAGTACACTGCATCATTTTTATTGATATTATAATATCAAGTAAATTGTTCCAAAATAAAGATTTTTGTTCCAGTGTGAGAGAAACAAACCTTATGTGTTTGGTATCTTAAATAATCACAAAGGTCTGTATAAAAGATACATCAAATTAAAATAAATAAATAAACAAAACCCATTAACAACATAATGCTATCTCCCCAGCCCATTTACAACACATTAAAGTGACTTATG
Source organism: Pseudorasbora parva (assembly GCF_024679245.1). NCBI lineage: Eukaryota > Metazoa > Chordata > Actinopteri > Cypriniformes > Gobionidae > Pseudorasbora > Pseudorasbora parva. The sequence continues at coordinate 23,333,098 of NC_090193.1, forward strand.
TAGAGGTCTAGACAGAATCAGCAGACTTCCTTCACATTTTCAGTTGATGGATTTCAACATAAATGTTTAATGGAATGTTAAACAGAGGTACACTCCTATTGACAGCTTAACATTTGATCAAATTAGCCAAAATACTCAAGGGGCGGGGATCTATTGAATTTTTATTAATGTAGCCCCAAGGTCATGGGTTTTGTTTAAGCAAGTCTGTCAATAAATGTAAATATTTTAACTGTATAGAAATCAGTGGAATGAAGTGTAAAGATGTTTAGAAGTGTAAAGGCTCTTGTGTGACTGATGACTAAAATGACAGCACAAGAGATGAGGCATGTATAAACAAAGAATGAATGTGTACACAATTCTTGAAGAGATGATTGCAGATGAATATCAGTGAGTACAAATGCATAGGCCTTTTACATTTATATTTATGTTATGTAGGCATGTGTTTAAGTGCCTATATTTTAGTGACAGTATATATACAAATATCTTCTATTTATTTGGCCATGTGTGCATCACCTCTTCATTCTCTATCTTCAGTGTGGACAGGCGGGACTGTAGCTGCTGGCATCTCTGGATTAGCTCTACCTGCACAGGCTGCTGGGCACACATATGTCCCACCTGATGGAGAAAGATAGAAGAAAATGATTGAGAACAACAGAATGAACTGAACTGAAGCAACCATCTTCAGCAGTGTCCCCATGTGCCCCCGAAGAACGAAGTGACCCGAGCAAGCCTCTATCTGCCTCTCTCTCTTTTTTGCCCCTAACAGCTGGGGAACATCTTGCTCACTGTGGTCCACCCTCTCCCTGAGGGCTGAACACACGACAGAGCCCATGTGCACTGGGTAAAACCAGCTGGTCTGTTCACACACACATACAAACATCCAGGACCCTGATACAAGGTCAACTACAAACAAAAACAGCATCTTAAAGCTCAACACAGCAGAAACACTCTTGATTGATTTAATAGGGAAAACTCTGGTCCAATTAAAAACGTGAACTTTTAGGAGAGCTGTAGTGTCATGCTATTAATGTTAAGATTCTTCTTCTCACAAAATATTGCTTGTTTGACAGTCCACCTCAGCCAGTAGCAATAATTTTGAGTCAGGAATATAAATTTGACTGACCAAAGACAGTGTTTAGAAAACCTGTTTGGAAAAAAATCATTATGTTCAGTTTTGTGACACTAGTGGCAGGAATGACATCTAAATTAAAATAAAATACTAAATAGAATTAATAAACAATTATTATTATTAATAATATAATAATTGTATGGCAACTAATACAGTTTATTAGCTTTTCTGTTGGATTATAGGTGCTGTAAATGGTGTTAACCATTTGGTGATGCAAATGAAAAAATGGCTTGTGTGGTACTTTAAGACACATAATTCAGTAATGTTCTGTGTGACTCTATACAGAACCTATAAGGTTACCAGTCAACTTTCCATGTTAATATAGAGTAATATGTAACATTATAACTGGACAGTCTAATGACAATATATAAAAATACAGGGCTGAAGCAACAGAGGTCCCTCAGCAGACATATCTGTCACTGTGCAACACCTGATTGAGAAATGCTTCAATCCTCTAGGGGTGTCTGGGTTTGTTTGGACATGCATTGAGACAGTCTTGCAAGAGTCTCACGTAACAGCAGGGCAAGTCCTCTCAAGAGAGACAAGCCTGATCGTTGTAGCATGTATTAACAAGTGGTATTTAACAGAGCTGATTTCTTGATATCATTGAGATGTCTGATACAGTATATTGGAGAAAAGGGCATTTGGCATCAGTAAAGCTGCACTCACTTGCTGAAGAATGTATGTGTGTCATTGTTTACCCACATTGTGACTCTGCTGTTGGTATATTGCTTGGGGCATGAAAATAATTACCACCACTGCATATTCCATTACTTCACCAGTGTCATGTCTTAAGCAATAATAATCACACCAACTGACCATATCACCCATGTGAGACTGGAAATCGAAGCGCATTGGAGGGCAAAAGACATTGTTGTAGGTCTCCATGAGCCTTTGTTTGTCTGCATTGGCCTCCAGGTTCTCTGCAGCATTTTCGATGGTCTCCAGACCACTGTGCTTGGAAGTCTCAACGTTAAACTCAGCCGAGAGGTAGGTACGCAGTGCACGGTTCAGGCTGGCATGGTAGCCTAGATCACAGCACTGAGAAAGGAAGAAAAAGGAAATTTGTTTGGTATTTTAAGCTGCAAATGGAAATTTTATGTTGAGAAAGGAAGTAAAACCAAGAGTAAAGCACAATAGTTACACAATTGGCTTTCATAAAGACTTTCATCCAAAGCACCAAGTACAATCGAGTACAATTTTATTAGTACTAAAAAATAAAATAAAAGTATTATTACTAATATTAATAATAATAATGATAGTCTGTCCTTCATACACACCCCTTAACACACCTTGAGAAACCCATTTTTGGCTATTAACCAAGTTCATGGTTACAACTTCCACGCTCTGATTGCTTCAAATGAAAGACTGCTCAGACTAAATCCACCCTGCTCACTCAGAAAAGAGAACATCATGTTGTGTGGGCCCCTGTGTTCTGCAATTGAGGGTAATATGAGGAGGAGATTTCACCACTTTATGGGTGCCTTGTTATAAGTCTGATGCTGATACATTGAGACAAGTGGGGCCCTCTTGCAGAGCTCACACAGGGGGCTACTTAAGGTCTACCTTCAGGGTCACACTTGAAGAAAGAAGACTGATGAGGCAGCACACTGTCAGTGGGTATTAATACATTGTTGGACACTCTATACATGGGCACATTCAGGGCATCACACTTAAACACTCTTTTAGGTCCACACAGGTCATTAAAAAAGTACCGTGGTACAAAAAAACGTGCCATTTGGTTCTCACATGACCGGAAGCATAAATCGCGATGTTACTGCATTTGATATTATCACATTAACCTTCATTCTGTAATTTTGTCTATACATCAAATTCAGATGGGTTGCTTAACAAAAGTTAAGTAATTTGCACTTTCTGAATTATATAATTTGATTACTTAATTTAATTACATTTTTATTTTGCAAAAAAAGAAATAAAAGACATACTTATAAAATAATAATTATTTAATTATTACAGATTAATTATTGATGAGATATAGGTTTTTTCTGTCTATGGAGGGATCAGGGAGCTCTCAGATTTGATTAAAAAAACCTTAATTTGTGTTTCAAAGATGATTGAAGGTCCCACCCGTGATAGAAGACCTGGAGTTAAAGTTACTGGAGGACCATTCTTTGGACTTTATTCATCTGGCATGACTGACTCACTACTTGGATCGCTTGCTCTGCATTTTCTACTACTCTAGCCTTATCGAGGAGTCCAAGGTATGTCAGTGTATGATTCTCGGGATAGAGAATGTGACCCTCACTCTCCTGTCCTGGCTGGTCCGGCCCAGCTCCAAGTCTCCTGTGTCACCTATGATCTCTCCCAGCCTCCATCTCCTACCTCTTCTTCAAACTTTAGCCAATTCCTCTCCCGTCTCCCTTCAGTCCCTCGGCTCCTCCTCCTCTGCCCCCCCCTTCTGTGGCTTAGTTCCACCTGGGTCTTCCGGCATCCAGCTCTTCCTGGATGAAGGTGTCCCTGGTCTTCACCTCCAGCAGCTGATCCCAGCACTCCACTTCAGGCCGTCATCCAGACTCCTACGACTTGGCTCCTTCCCCCTCAGCTCCACCTACGGCCATCGACCTTACAGTCTCACCGGGCTCCTTCGATCCTCCGCCCACCTCAGACGGATGTCACCTGGTCTGTGCCACAGATTTGCAAGACATCGGCTGCGCTCTGTCTCTCCACTCCTACGGCTCCGTTGGGCTCAACTCTCCCTTTGGCTCCACCTCAGCCCTCTGGTACCCTCAGTTTCTGGTCAGACAGTCATGACTGTGGCTTTGTCACGGCCACCAGGACCTGTGGTGTTGCCAGTTTCCATCTGCTCACTGACTGTGCCCAGGGCTCCACCATCTTCGGCTCTCACTCCATCATCCATCCCCATGGTGTCATCCCTCCCACAACACCGCCGTGGGCCTCCTTCCTGGCTAGACTCTGGATCATCACCCAGGTCCTCTCCCACTCCCCCATGGACCTGCCCTCCTTCCTCAGTTGGACTGTCACAACGCAAGGACGTGCATTTCCGGAGGGAGGTGTAACATGTATGCACTGTTTTGTTTTTGTTTTTTTTCCTTTTTATTTCTGTTTGATTGTGTGACCTAGTTTTCTAATGTGTTCCCTTGTTTAATAATTCCATTCACCTGTCGTTCTATTAATTAACTCATTTAGCCTGTGAGTATATGCTACTTGTTTTCAGTCCTTTATCCGGTCTCGTCTTAGTGTTGTGAATGTGTTTCCCCACATTATTTTGCTATTATATTCTGTGGATTATAGAGTTTTTCAGCTTAATTTGATGACTTATATAGTTATATAGGTATATCTGTGCTATATTAAACATTATATAGCACCCAAACATGACACATTTAATAATCTGCTCCAAGCTTGTTCATTTCTAATATTCCTCAGCTATTTGTTTAGCATAGATACTATAGTAGTATAGTCACCAATGCCTGGTGAATTTTTAATAACCCTAACAAACTATTTCAAACCAGTGTTTGTGTTAACTAAAAATTTTTATTAAACTATTATTTTATATATATATTTTTTCAGTAATTGAAATAAACCTTAAATAAATTAAAATATAAATAATATTAAAAATATTAATATATAAATATGTAAAACAAAACAAAAACACTTAAATAAAAATGTTGAAATGTCCTGGCAATTGAAATAGGTTGAAGTTGAAATACTAAAATGACTAAAACTGAAATAAAAAAATTATCAGGATTCTATAATAATAAAAAAAAACTAGTGAAATGACTAAAGCGTTTTAGTTATAAAAAATAAAAAGTGCAAATATTTTAACAAAATATTAATAAAAACTATAATAGTACATACAGTAAATAATGCTTAAATAACAAGACCTTAACTGCATTATGACGTCAAAATCAATAGGCTTAATGAAGAATACTTGTGATTTAGCTCAAAAAGTGTTTTCTTGTATACATTTCTTTATAGCAATACACTTGAAGCACTTAAAGATTCACAAACTGGCTATAGTAAAGGCTGTATCTAAGCTAGAGTGATGAGATAAAGGTCGACTTACATCTATGAGGTCAGACAGATCGTGGATGTAGTATTTGAAGACGCAGCTGTTGGTGGCCTCCAGAGCAAGAAGGTACTCATTCCTGGCCTTGATGGCTTTCAACTTGTTCTCAGTGTATTTTGCTTGCCGCTGAGAATAAAAGTTAAAAACAGGAGGATGAGACCACAATTCATGAATTCAGAGATTCATCAAGATTCATTGTGGTTACAAGCTGTCAAGCGCCAAAACAAGTACCAAAAGCATCATAAAACTAGTTAGAATTTTTGGGCGCCAAAGCTTAAGTCATTCTTCACTTATAATCTCTCAAATCTGTCAATACTTATAAACGTCATTGGTTTTGCTACTGTCGCAAACTTCACAGGAATATGGGGAAAAACATATTTTATAATATTTATTTTATTTGTGTAAGAAAAAAAAGCATATGTGGTTTGGAACAGCAAGAGTGTAGGTAAATAATGACAGACTTCTTGTTTTTGAGTGAACAAAACCTTTAAGCTAAAATCAAACATAAGTTCATGATGGTTGGCACCTTGTTTAGCTTACACTAGCCATCCCTGAATATGGAAATTTTAGAGCTGACACCACAAACTGCACTAGATTTCCATCTGTAAATGCTGCTGGGATGACCACAGGCTCTCTCTAGTGGGACGCACATAGAGGAGCTGCTGTTGGTCTTGTGGAAACAGAGGTGGCCCTGGAACAACCCAGCGATGATCCCATCAATCATTCTGTAAGCTGGTGGTACTGGACAGAGATGGTAACCAGAGGACTCCAGAAGAACAAAGACATTTATTGACAACAATATCTGTCCCAGACATGCTAATGCCCGACCCCTGACTGCATGTCATCTCATTACATCATCAAATGACATTCTACAACACAGCGTACGCAGTCATAGTGGAGACATTGATTTTGATGAATTAAGCTGCCGTTTAGTGCTAAGGATTTCCAGATCGAATTGGAAATTTCTGGAATTTGCAGCCTGGGATTCCAGAAATACATGAGTGTATAATCACTATATTAACCAATCCCATCAAGCTTCGTCTTACTCTAAAAAATGTAATTGTCTGATAATGATTGTTTATTATAATGCTACTCACAAAATAAATATGTAAATGGACATGAAAATTGCTGGTCATTGATTTTATTATTTTAAATACATTTAAACTAAATGATTAAAACTGTCAGTCAACTATAAACACCTTTTTAATTTTGTCACGAATTTAATTTTAATTTTATTTAAGTTTATATCAGAATCATGAATTTTATAAGCATATTATTATTTAGCCATGACAAGCATGGACTACATATCTAATGCGTGTTATATACTGGATAAACTGCTATCAACAGGTCATTAAAGCTGTCCAGTATCAGGTTTAGGACCCTTAACACCAGCTGGCAGTGGATTCAGCTCCTTTCAGCCCCTCTCTCTCAACTCCCACTCCATCACCTTTCCCATTTCTCTGAAATCCCCCTCCATCTGTTCATACTTCTTCTACCCACGTTCACCTTTCCTCCACATTCTCTGCTTAAACTGTCCAAGATATCTCCTTCCATTAACCCCTTTTCGTTTGAATCCTCTGATCCCGCTGCTCACCTTCTCCTTCATCTTCTCAATCTTCTTGACGGAGCTGCGGCGCACGTGTTTCTCCTCGATCTTGATGCTGGTGAGGGAGTCGGGTGAGCGCGGGGTCTGCCTGTCCTCGTGTCGGACGTTGCGGCTCATCTGCTTCTCCTCTTGCTTCTCTGCATCCTTCAGCTTGCTCTCGGCGTTGATGCTGTCCATGTTGTACATGTGATAGGTCTTCATCACCTGTGCAGCAAGGAAGAGGAAATGTACATTAAATGTGAATGATGTTTAGCTTAGAGTGAATGCATCATGCTCAGTGATGCATCCTAGCCAAAATTTCATGGTGGGGCCAATGTAGGCACGATATGGGGTTATGAGCTAATTCATTTGTCAGTATGGGTCAACATGAAACAAATAGACAAATCCATTCTGGGCCCATACCTCAAGCCCATGTGGCGACTAAATTGAACAAACCATGAAATGTACGCTGGGATGAAGTTTTAATTAGATTATATTCATCAGATTTTGCAGAGAAATGATTGCATTTAAAAACAATTCAGCATTAGTATAAATATCTGTCAGACTGCTTTTGCATCTGTGTCATGGGGGTTTGTTTAAATAAGGATCCTTACAGGTGGTCATGTTCATGAAGGCAGTTTGAAAAGATAGACTACAGACAAGAATCAGACTGAAACAGGAAAACTTTTATCCTCAACAGCACACAGTTATTCACAACACAACCAACTCAAAGAAACCGCTGCGAGCCCGAAATCTCTCCCACCTATGCTTTATACTCACAACCAGACATTGAGAACATTTTAGCTCAATGTGTTTGTACAGGCAGAGAAGGAATGGGATATTTTCACCATGAGTTTCCATCACAAGAACTAAAAATTCAGCAGAGCCATTCTGCCGAATCCAATTTATTAACCCTTATAACTAATTCTTAACCCAGTACCCCATCACGTCACATTTGAATGTAGGTGAAAAATGAAATGACCCCTATTAAAGAACAGTTAACATTTAAGACCAAAGAGAGATTGAAAGATATTTGGCTCTGTCATCTGTTGCCAAGCATTGGAAGACGCCACCAAGCTTGATAGTTAGTATTCAGCAGATGCTAAATTTAGGAATGGGATGGGAGGATCTCATTCCAAACTTCTGCTCCTTTGAGAGGAATGTCACAGAGTGACGCCATTCTTGTGCTTGCAATCAAATATTATGCCAAGACCGGAGAAATGATACCAAGCCATCACTCCCTGTCTGTAAGAGAGAGAAACTTAATGGACTCCATTTCCCTCCATTTAAACTGGCTTTCATAAGGGTGTCAACCTCCATGATGGGCATAATAAATTTAGTAAGCTCTTTGCAATGTCATCATTAATAGGAAACACTTACAAGAGGAATTTGGCAAACATAGATGTGGGCTGGTCTCAATGGCCTTTTCTAGCTCTTGTAAAGTGCAAAGGAGCATCAGGCTCTTTTCCCATTCTTAAAGGAATAGTTTGCCCAAATATTTTCCACAGAGGAAAGAAAGTCACGGATTTGGAAAGACATGTGGGTGAGTAAATGATGACAGAATAAAATTTTTGGGTGAACTACTGAACTAGCCACTGCTGAAAAAAAGTGACGATGAAACAGTTTTCATCAAAATTTTCACCATTTTCGGCCCTACGAGGTTCCTCTTAGGTCCAAAAGGCTGAGATAATCATCATCAGCTTTTCCATTCATTCCTCCCTTTCTTCATATAAAGCACAGATGTCACTAAAAATGGTGCCAGGTTTATTTTCATCATCTTTAACTCTTTAATTAGAGGATTTGCTTACTTTTTATAGAGTATTGAAATGGGTTACAGTCATTTCCCAGGAGACCATATGTGGATTTGTATGGGGGGAATCCAGTCACCATTCAAAGTAAGCCAATATCACGGGTTCTCCTCCTACCACATTTGAGCCCAGAACACCCCACCCTGAAAACCCCAAACTACTCCTTCCTCCCCCACAAAAACAAAGAATACATAAATATGTGCAGAGGACATTTCTAATTTAATTTCTTCTCTAAGTAAAAATAAAACTCTGACATCATTAGGATTATTTATTTGTGCCACTAATTAAAATGTGCGGAAGCCCAATGCAACACAGTACTTTGTATCAGAAAGCAGCCCTGATTCACTCCCTTATACAGCAGGATAATAACATTACTTAGAATCCACTGAAACATCCCTGAATTTTCCAAGCACAACTTCTATTTTCAGCTCTGCCAGCGAACATGGGTCTCTGCGGTGGTACGGATACTGCGAAGCTAAGTCTATAAAACAGGAATCATACTGCTACTGAGGGTTACAACAAAGGTTAACTGCCATTAAAGTTTTTTTTTTTTTTTTGTGCTAGGACGTAAACAAAGAAAATTATATATTTTATATATAATATATAATTAAGTTATAATAAGTTATAAGTTATAATAAACTATTTATATGATATAATATAATTAAGCAAATCGTGGAAAGTGCCATATAGTGGGAAACAAAGCTTGCTCACATTGTCCATGTAAAAATTAGTAAAGCAGTGGTAAATAATTAAGACTAAATATACAAGATAACGGTTTGATGGTTGAGGAGTATAAAACATACAGCATAGCTAGAATATCATAAAATCTTCTAGGATTACAGTCAGTCAAGGGTGAGACTGGATTCCAGACTTCCAACTCACAACTGTTGCTGTTCATTACCACCCTGAGAGCATCATCACCATTTGGAGAGCTCTCATACTCACAGTGCTCCTCTTTGGCACTGTAAAAGCAATATATCTGCTTTAGAGCCTCAGGTAGGCTGCAAGCAGTCAATCCACGTGCCAGAAGGTTATTCATTGCTGGCTGAAGACTATAATAACTATCATTCACTACTTGTTCATGTCCTTCTGTCTTACTAATGAATTACAGCGACTGCCTGGTAAAACATTATTTAGTTCACATACACACAAACATCCATTTTAAGGCGTATAAACATTAGGAGGCGTTCAAATGGTGCCTTCTAGGCCCATTAAAAAACTAAAAAGGACACAACCACAGGTACACAGGGAGGAGGAGGTACACAGTGACTAAAAGCTCTCAAAATGTTTTCAACAAGAAGAAAATATAAGCCAACCCTCAAAAACACTGATTGGAATACAACCACAAGGGACCAAAATAAGCACTCGACTGAATCAGAGAATCAATGTCTCATAGCTACAGCTATGATGGAAACAACCAGAGATGTTGAGAGAGAGAGAGAGAGAGAGAGAGAGAGAGAGAGAGAGAGAGAGAGAGAGAGAGAGAGAGGCGACATAATGTACCCGCACTCCGTTTGAAGTTTGAGGTAGAAAGCAATACAAACAGAAAATGGAACATGGAAATATGTCAGAAAGATGATCGCCTCAGATTGAAGATGTTACGCTCGACTAAGCTCTGTTTGTATCTTACCGTGTACAACTCGTTGAGGACCTTCATCAAATCCTCCTGCAGCTGGAGGCCCACCTCTTTACTCTGTAAGAGAAAAAAAAAAAAAAAAACATTAGTAAAAGACAAATAGAGGGAGATAATAGTGTAGATCATGATTAACAATAGTGCCCTGTTGTCTGTTACAACCGATTATCCTTCTTGGGCCTTGAGCCCAGAGGCTGTCAATGTTAGACGGACCGATGAGACGCCTATCTGCCCTCTCAGTAATGGAGGTCAGCACCAGCTAACCCCAAAAACATCTAGTTCAATACGGTCCTGCCCAAACTGTCAGATTATACTGGACAACTGCACACAGGGCTGGATTAACCTTATGGGCAATTGGGAAGATCCAAAAATACGGACGGCCATACAAATGTTCTCATAGAGCAAGAAAAACTGCAAGGTGACCGAAGCCTCTTTTTCTAGTTGAATATCAAGTTTAAATTATAAATACATCATATTATGGATTTAAAATAGGTTGCAAACACCAATAAACGTTGTCTTTAAAAGGATAGTTCTACCAAAAAAAGAACTCGGTAACACTTTAGTATGGGGAACACATATTCACTATTAACTATGACTTTTGCCTCAATAAACTCCTAATTTCCTGCTTATTAATAGTTAGTAAGGTAGTTTTTGTAACATTTAAGTTAAGGTATTGGGTAGGATTAAGGTATGTAGAATAAGGTCATGAAAAATAAGCCATTAATATGTGCTTTATAAGTACTAAAAAAAGGCCAATATCCTAGTAATATGCATGCTAATAAGCAACTAGTTAATAGTTAATAACTGAACCCTAAAATAAAGTGTTACCGAAAATTCTATCATCATTTACTTACCCTCATGTATTTCCAAACCTGTATGATTTTCTTTGACATAAATGTAATTTTGTCCATACAAGGAAAGGGGTAAAATGTTGTTTTGAATCCCACTGACTTTTTCCAACGTTTTATTGATGACAACATTCTTCAAAATATCTTTTGAGTTCCACAGAAGAATTAAAGTCATATAGGTTTCATAACAACATGATTATAAGTAAATTATCATTTTATTATTGGGTGAACTATCCATTTAAAGTTAAAAGAGTCACTTAAATTTACAATATTTCCTTCCACTTGAGCACTTGAATCTACATGTTATACTGCTATTAAAGTTATTAAAGAAAATATAGTATGTATAGGCAATGTAAAAGCATTCAATTTCAGTTCAATATCAATTTACAATTCATGTAAAATAAAATAAAAAATTGTGCAGCTGAACTGAAATTGGAAACCATTAATTGTGAATTTGATGAGACTTCCTCTCAGAGACTGTAGAATAAAGTGGCCTGGTAAACTCTGTGAGAGATGGAAATGGTGGTTTACCGATCTGGTGGATGCTGTGTCTTGTAAGAGGAAGTTGGGAAACGAAGGTACAGCATGACATGAAAATGAAGTGCTTGCAAGTTCAAGTTCAAGTCCAAACTTCAATCGCTGTGGGCTGATAACTTGAGAGTCAGCCAAGAATGTGTCTAGGATTCATTGAGGGCTTTTACTCAGTTACTCCTTCTCTTTTACCCACGTTGACAATTTTGTGGGTTTTTCCTGTTTTTGAAGGTCTGAACGAGAGTTTATGGGTGTTTTTGGATAGATCAGCTCTTGAGGATGAGAAGTGACAGAAATGATGGAAGAGAAAGGAAATATGTGACTGAAAGGAGATGAAGTGTGTGCATGGTAGTAAAGGGTGTGAGTGATTTGAGAGTATTCACAAACAGTCGATCTGTCAATCTTCACGAACAGTGATTGTGCAGTCACACAGCTCCTTCCTGTTGTCAAGGATGGACAGACTGGAATTCATTTTAACCCCTTGAAAACCCCTTCGGAGAGTCATTTATAATGGAGGTCTGATGTGTTGTATTTGGAGGCAATGGAGTGAGTAATGTGTGAGAATGCACAAGAACGCCCAGATTCAGAGCAGGGAATGAAGTGAATGAGTGGAGATGTTCACCTCATCTCTCTGAGCATGTTTAAGGAAGTCTATTAAAAGTAAAAAAATGAATAATGGCAATATATATATATATATATATATATATATATATATATATATATATATATATATATATATATATATATATATATATATATATATATATATATATATATATATATATATACATACATACATACATACATACACACACACACACGTTGGTCTATGTGGTTTACAGGGACTCTCCATAGGCGTAATGGTTTTTATACTGTACAAACCGTATTTTCTATCCCCTTACACTGCCCCTACCCCTAAACCTACCCATCACAGGAAACATTCTGCATTTTTACTTTCTTAAAAAAACACCATTTAGTATGTTTTTAAGGCCATTTGATTTATGGGGACATTTGATATGTCCTCATAAACCACATTTATAGTGTAATACCAGTGTAATACCCATGTAGTTATACAAATTTGTGTCCTCATAAACCACATAAACAGGCTCTCTCTCACACACACACACACACACACACACACACACAAACACACAAACACACACACACACACACACACATATATACACACACACACACGCAGAGAGAGAAAGATAATACTATTAAAGTTACACAAAAACTAACATCAAAATAATAATTAAATATAGATTAATTTGTCATTATATATGACACGTCATATTAATATTATTATAGCATTTTTATTATTACTATAACTTTTTTATTATTTTTATTATTACCATAATTACTCTTTATGGTATTATGGTAAAAGGTTCCATCAATAAAATATATATTTTTTGCATTAAGGTACAAAGAAACAAATTATAAATATTTTTTGCCGTGTGATGGCCGGTGAGAAAAAGCAGATTTTGTTTAAAAGTTTGGAACAATTTCCAAATATTTAATTGCCTTAGAAGTAAAAAGTTGATTTAGTTGTCAGTGGGGATCGAAGATAGAGGAAGGGGGAAAAAATGTGCCTAATCTTTTCCTAATTTAAATCACAAGTACAAATAATTAGTAACTATAATCTCAATATTTCAGGTATTCATAAACCCAGTCTACTCAAGCCATTGATAGCTGGTGTTAATAACATCATTGGAAATAAACCTAAAAATACCTCCAAACAAAATTCAAATTCTTTATTTATGAGAATGTCACAGAACTGCTTTAAAGATGAAATGAACTAATTTAATAATTGATGATCTTTACAATGGAACTGAATCAACACTGAACAACAGATGAAATGCATCATTTTCCTGTTATCGCTGTAAAGTTGCTTTGTTTGAAGCGATCAGTGTTGTATGTTAAACTGAAGGTGTGGGAGATCTCCCCAGCTCACGTCTGTAAGCTCATTTGTGCTTACAGACCTTCTGGGGGAAACACGTGCATCGGGTTGCTGGCTCCTGCCTGCCCCGATGGCTGTCGAATGACTAGTCAAACACCCCGTGACACATCCCTATTCAGATCAGTCCAATAAGGAGAATTCGATGGATTTAATCAGCCTGCTCTTTCTATTAGGAATGTTGGGTCGAGGCTATATTCCCCTCCATTTTTCCTTCCTCTCTCTTGCTCCATTGCTCACAGACACATAACACTTCCCCTATAAGCAGTATAACACTCCTGCGGTGAAATAGATCTTCAGGAGTGCGGTCGGACCAGGCAGAGCTGCCTTCTTCCATCTGCTCAGAGACACACTCCAAAGACAACAAAAAGAACCCAAAAAAATGGGAGTAAACTATTGATTTTCCATGAAGAGCTCTATAAATCTGTTGGGCAACAGAGGAGAGACTTTGGGATGGGAGGACATGGATTTATGAGCCTTAATGACAAGATGCACTTGTTAAATGAAAAAGATCACACATTTGTCCGTGAGCCTGGCAGGAGATTGGTTTTGGTTCTGCACAAATCTGTCACAAAAACATCAATTTGGGGTGTTTGTGAGAGGAGTGGTTTACTGTTACTGTCACATGTCAAAGGATTGTTCCTGTCAACAGTGCCTCTGCTTCTAATTCCACCCAAAAACAAGAGCAAGATGAACTGACAAAACTTTGTCTAAATTCAAAATGCTATGTAAAAACATTCTGCTCGTATTTATTGATCTAGCTACTTCAGCAAAAAATGCATTAAACATATGTGTGTTTGTTAGTTATTGGAGTCTTAAGAAAAGTCAATAATCCACATTTTAGTGACTAATCCTAATAAAGAGGAAGACTTTCATGCACATTATATATTAGACAATATATTAACAAAGTTAATGAGAACATATGTAATCAGGATAAAAAATTATCATAGGATGTTTGTTTTTAATAAATACATATATGCATTTATACATATATGATTGTGTATTTTTGTCATCGGTCATCTGTAGAGGCAACACTAGTGGCACTAAATGAGTTTCCAAAGAACTTTACCAAACACGCACCAGTATTACAATTCTGACTGATACAGTTAAGCTGCAGATAACAGATAATTATTTTCACGTTATGGTTAATAACCAATGAATGGCCGATATTAAAATTCTAAATACTTTTGTCAATTTTTTTAAATAAAAATTAAAACACTTAAAACCAGTCAAGCATAATCAAGTTAATGTTACCAGTGAATTTGGATGGATGGAGGAAAATTCTGATATAGGTTTCAGAATTGGGTGTGGCAAAATCTCTTGATAGCACCACCTACCAAATGTAAATGATCGCTGTTCGTGCTAATCTAAAAGTTCAGTCTAGTCTAAAGGCCTTTGCGACGTTAAATTGTAAAGATCTTGAGATTTTGCTGAAGGGCGTGTCCGTGGCGGCCTGACAAAATTCGATGTTTCGCCATGAAACAGTAAGCTGTTGTAAGTCAGGCATACAATGTCCGATACGCCCCAAACTTCACAAGTTTATCCTGAAGACATCTACATGCCAATGTTTAGTAAGCCATAGCGGCACTTGCTGCCAACAGGAAATGGCATTCTTTACACTGTAATTCACTTCCAGAAACACATTTAAATATGCCACTAAGTACCAAACATGCTAGAAACTTTAAATTTTGCAACACTTGGCTAATGTATGCGATTTACGACATGAAACAGGAAGTTGATGTAACTCGGGCATACATTGTCAAATCTGCCTTAAACTTCACATTTCATAAGAGTCTTGGCCGGAAGACAACTAGTCACCAATATTCAATTTTAGTCAAAGCGCCACCTGCTGGCTGGAAGAAGTGTGGCACATTGAATTGACTTTACCATATTTCTCTTATATTTACCTGCTTAAATGCATGTCGCCCACTATTCACTGTTTGCTGAGGCCATCGGGTGGCAGTGGCCCAAGGCGCGAGGGCCCTTTCAACGCTGCATGCAGCTTTCATTTAATGTATAATATGAGATTACCATCATGGTACCAATATATGTGAATCTCCACTCTTTGCCACCAGATTACAACTGGTAAAAGGTGATACAATGACAATCTATTTAGTACATCTAATCTATCTAGTTCATTAAATTAACTTTATCAATACCATATCACATTACATTACTGAAGCTACAACTGGTCAAATTAAATTGCACTACATTTCTGATCAGGCAATGAGGAAGGGGACAGGATTCATCCAAAACTTCACTTCCGTACTTCTCTTCCTACAGAGTTTTCCTTTATTGCGTGTCTGCTCTTGTGGCTCAATAAAGCCGTAAACCTCCTCTGGACACGGCTCCCTTGACAGCATTTGCATTTAGAATGCAGAATTTCTCCACCATGTCGTAGAGCTTTTAAGACAGGTGGGGAGTTTGCAGCACAAGGATGTGGGGTAAGTCTAATCGCACAGACTTCAGCGATTCCCAGGAAGCCTCCAGAGAGAGGCCGGCCGGGAGCGTTCAATTAAAGGCCTGTTATTCCTGTAGCATGTATGGCCGGGTGAGCTAAACTACAGGAGAGTGAGAGCCAGAGAGTTGAGAAGAATGTTGATAGGGAGGCTCTTTTCTCTCTCACGGGAACTGAGGAACAGACAAAGAGAGCGCCGGAGAAAAAGAAGTGCTGATTGGGGTCTGAGAGACTCTTGCCGCTAGTTATACAGGGGGGATTGATAAAAAATTAAGCAAGTCTTTTCTCCCTCCTGATTTTTAATTTTTAGAAACGTTTAGAGCACAAACTTGTATTCAACATTGAATTACACGTAGTTGAGACAAATAAGTCTTTTCAAATGGACAATGAGCTTCTAATAAAGTACCAAAATTCCCTGCTCAACTAATTGTGGGACATATCTTATTACTATGCTTGTTTTAAGGAGATCACATGTGGAGGCTCCCTCATCTTCTCACTAAACAAAACTAGATTTAACAACCGATGGAGACAGGAAACGAGTGGATCAGAAAGCATCTCTTTCACAGCTCTGGGTCTAGATAGTGAACATGCTTGCCTGTCTAACCAGTCTAGACAAGCCAAGATAAATGAGACACCAAAGGCTGGATACTCTCTCACATCTATCAATCTATCACCTGACTGACAGGATACAAAATTTTAGCTTGAGATTTTAGATTATAAGCATCTCAATATCAGCTTTAAAGAGCAGTAGATCACATAGGAATCCACACAAGTGGACTGTTTGATGAATAAAAAAAAAGATACATGTATTACAGCAACTGTCATCTCTTTTCGAAGCTAGCATTAAATGCTGATGCTAATTATTCAGCCCTTATCCCACTTAGAGCAGCTTTTCAAAAGTGGTAACAATAGGTCAAAACTGACACTGAGAAAAAAAGTCAGTGAGAAGAGAAAGATTATCAATTGAAATAAAAGAGAAATAAAAAAATGAAGCATCAAGCTCAGTGACAAATGCAGTATCTTTAATAGAGGAAGCAACTGGTCTGTAAAAACAAATGTCACCTTTTTGAAGAGGCGTCCTGAGTCCTCGCTGATTTGTGCGAAGCGTGGGATGATGTTGTTGAGGTATAGATCACTGAGAGTGGCGTGGTCTCGACTCTCTCTCTTCACCTGAGTCAAGAGAAGGTTCCAGCAGTTGACTGGAGACAAGACATTCTGCTCTTTCCTGCAGAGAAGAGCAAAGAAAAACACATTTATTATCATTCATTAGAGAAGAGAGAGCAGCAGGATCAGTTGAAACAATACAACTGTTATTGTTACATAAAAATAAAACAAATGTATAAGAAGATTTATTATATCATGCAGTACTTGCAAATATTTTCTTTTACAATGATGCAATTATGATACATAATCAAAAAGAATCAAAGAAACCATCATTTCAACATAACCAACTGATTCATATATTTGCATAAAGTTGCATTTGGGTGCTAAAAACTGCCAACTGATTCTGAAAATGAATAAGTTCAGGTCACTGTGTTGCTACAAATCAGCCCTTGATACTTACACATCATCATTACAGATATATCCGGTCAATGGATTCTCTCTAATCAGGAATGTGCCCTTGATGTTAAAGGTTACTCTAACACATGCAGTCCTGCTATGATTAAGAAGACATGTGTGTACATGTGTGTATAGATCTGTCCTGATAAACCTGTTGCCCTCTGTGTGGAGGTAACTCATGGACTATACAGCAATGGATGTCGCATCAAAGAGGAATTCTGCTAAGCTCTGCGTTACTGCAGGCATATGCTGGAGGGATGGACCCAAAAGTCTGTGCATGCCAGAGGAGACAGCTGATGCTGACTGTCCCGTAGAAGCCCATGAGGTGGGGCCAGTTCCCTGCTGCCAAAATGCCTCTTAATGGGTGGGGCAGAACGTGAAGTTTATTCAGACCAGACAGTCTAAAGAAAGAGATGAAACAAGAAAGACTGCATCTAAAGAGCTCACAGAAAGCATCCGGCTGGCTGTTAATGTTTTACAGACTGTCTGTTTACAGAGGAACTGCTAACACATGACCTTGGTCCTGCTGTTAACTCAAGCACTGAGCATCTGTGAGAACTAAAACAATCTAACCCCCATTCATCACATCTACCCAAACAACTTTATCAATCAGCATTATGCAAACGTGTAGATTTAAGGGCTAAACAACTTGTGACCAGCAAGGGTGAAAGTGTTGAGGTAAAACACATTTCCCTTCTCATTTTAGAAATACTGCATTTATAAACACTATAACAGTGTACTGACAATACTACCTTAAAATACTACTACTAAAAGTTTGAGCTCAGATAAAAAAATAAAACAAAATTGGGTAAGAAATTAAGACTTTTATTTAGCAAGGACACATTATCAAGTGACAATAATGGCAATAATAATAATAAATAATAAATTATGTTCTTTTGGAATTTCTATTCTTCAAAGAAACCTTTAAAATTGTATCATAGTTTTCCCACAAAAAATAAAATAAAAATTAAGCATCACAACTCTTTTTTTAAATTAGTAATATCACAGAATGTTTCTTGAGCACCAAATCAGCATATTAAAATGATTTCTGAAGGGTCATCTGAATGAAGTGTGGAGTAACAGCTGTTGAAAATCCTGCTTTGCTATATTTACAATATATCAAATTACAATTTAAAATATATAAAAGTTATTTTAAATTATAATATATTTTCTGTATTTTACTATATTTTTGATAATACAATACAGTCTTATGATATACATTCTAATATTAAATACTTATGGTCTTACTCTAATAGTCTTGGTGAGCATAAGACTTCAAAAACATTACAAGATCTTACCAACCCCAAACTAACAACATGTTATTTCCAAATGTCAATGACATTGTAATAATCATGGTAATAACCAAGCTTTCAAAAAAAAAAAAAAAAAAAGACAATCCACTTTTTTGCAGAATATTGTCAAATGCACAAATCATATTACAACATGGTTTACAGAGCATCAGCTGATCCTGTTTAACATAATAATAGATTCATATTCATTTCATCAATGCCTACATATTCTGTGCTGAAACCAGTCACTACTGATGGGGGGGCCTCAAGTGATGTACATATTAACACTTGTCTGACACAGTCTTCCTTGTTGAAGAGCACGTTGGACTAATCACATCACTCGACGGGGACCCTGTCTCTCTGTACAGGACAGGACATTCCCTCTGGTTTGCCTGCCGACAAGACTTTAGACAGACACTCCTCCCAACAAGTTCAAAGAGAAGGGAAATCAGCCAGCGTTCAGAGCTCAGCAGGGGCTTTGCGGAGGTACATCACAGCCTGTTCTGCTGCTCAACATCTGTCAGTGTTTTGGAAAGGACTTGACAAATCTTATTTCAACAATACCCATGTAACTCGATTGATGATGGAATCAGAAAAAAGACCAAATATACTGTTGCCATTAGACAGTAGGGCTGCACGATTTGGTGAAAATATATAATTGCGATTATCCTGGGTAAAATTGCGATTTAAAATGCGATCATTGTTATTATTATTTTTTACAAAATGTTTGTTTATGTAACATTTTGTGTTTTTATATTAATGTGACTAATAATAATTATTATGATTATTATTACTGCTAAAAATATTTTAAAAATTACAATAACATTTTCATAATTACAAATAAAAAATAGTATGTCCGAATACATATAACAATATAATACTAATACTAATTATTATTATTATTTTTGTAATATTTTACAGAAAACTTATTTTACAAAAAAAAAAAACCTGCTGGGTTACCTAATATGCAGACAGCCTATGACTAAAAAACATTTGAAAGGTCTAAGCCTAAGGAGTTATTGTAAAAAAATAATATAAGATATATGTATATGTATATATGTATATATATATATATATATATATATAAAACTCCTGTACATTGAAGAAAAACATGGATTGTCCAATAAATTTATAATTTTTTTTAGTTTATTAAGTTTTAAAATGTATTAAGTATTATTTTCTTATTATGGATTACTCAAAAGTTTGATTAAACATGGCGACAATAAACACGACTGCAGCAAAATATTGTGTATTTGAGTCCTTCAAGCCGTCTAGGGTATTTTCATAATAATAAAGTATATTATAATGCATTGAGATAGAATGCTATAAAATAATGCATCGTCTGCCTCACTCTGATGAGAAGCCACATTAGCTCACAAACACTCGACTGACGATATGAAGTGAGGTAAAACATGTTATTAAACGTTTTCTTTTGTTGAACAGGTTTATGAATGCTTCACTAGTTTGTGAAGATGTTTGACTCGTGTTGCTTTTTCAAACGTACGTTATAAGCGACTCAAACTCGCAGTCTTTCAGACGGAGCAGCGTTTATCACAGAGCCGCCCTTCGCTAACACACTGGGCATTTATTTATTTAATTAAAATCGCAGTATTTGAGCTTTCATAATCGCACACAAGCCAAATCACGATTGCGGTTCGATTTCGATTAATCGTGCAGCCCTATTAGACAACAAATGTATTTCTACAGATGAGCTTTGCATTTCAGCTTAGCATTAGCTCTGTTCAAAACCCTCAGGTATGGGTGGGCGATATAGCTTGAAAACAATATTTCAAGAATATATGCAATGATATTTATGACGATATAGAAAACAATATATGGAACAAAGTTTTATTGGTGATTGCAGCTGGTAGGCAGCAGCATTTATAAGTGTAGACAAAATGAACTGCCTTTTCCAAAGAGCTACTGTCATTGATGAGAGAATACCTAATTTGAAGTGTAAATTTATTGTCATAAGGTGGCAGCAGCAGCATTATAGTGCAATAGTAGTGACAGTCACACAGCATGACTCAAATGTAAGCAAAGTAAAAAAGTAGCCTTGGTACAAGTTGGTAGTGTACAGTAGTTTTCACTGGAAATCTTTAGAAATCTTTATCTTGAAAGTAAAATTTTCCTTAACAGTTTAGTTCACACTTGTCATGTTTGGTTCTATTAAAACAAACCCTGGTGCGATTGCTCATTTTAGTGCGGGTTCATTTGAACATACTGTATGTGAACGCTGCCATCCGAACCCTGCTGCGGACCAAACAAGTACATGTAGTTCCAAGTCATAGTTCCATGAATCACCGATCTATATTAATGGGCTGTTTTCATTGATATATATGCACACACATACACACACAGGCCTACGTCACTCCCATACAGAGAGTGGAGATAGGATTGCCCATTCAGGAACACAGAAAATTGCTATCAACGCCGCCCGAGACTTTTAAAAATAAAATAGCTAAGCTACTGGATAACTACATTATATTTCTCAGCAACAATGGGGTTACATCTTCATTTTTAAGAAATAAACACACCTCTTCCTTGTTAAGAGAGATGCTGAACAGATACAGTCACGCATGTACGAATCTCTCTCTCTCTCTCTCTCTCTCTCTCTCTCTCTCTCTCTCTCTCTCTCTCTCTCTCTCTCTCTCTCGATAATTATTTCAAATAAATGTAATCTTAGGCACTACTTTATCTGTGTCTGATTCAAAGCGAGCAGAATGCTGGATCTAACGAGGATCTAATACAGTCAATTTTACCCTTCTGGTCAAATATTGCGCTGTTAACATCAATAACAGCTTTAAGTTGTTTAAAAAAAGTTCCGTCAGTTGTCAAGAGGAAAGGCTTCTTGTAACCAAGCAGTTCCCTTTTTAGGTACTAAATCATCATCGAAGGCTGACATGCTGTTCTTACTCTCAAGACGGGTGTTGTTGTTGTGCGCTCTAGAGAACGTAAATGCGCCATACGTCACTGTGTCGCTATATCGTTGATAACCCAAAATTACACTTTTTTTTTTTATCATGTAAAAATGTATACCTGTGTTATCATGGACGGTATGATATGGCACCCCCTACCCTCAGGCATTACTGTTCAACATGTTCTACCTTGAAAGCGGGGACACAAAAACAAATGCTAATCTCTGGATAAGTCATTAGCTTAACAACATGCTAACTTCACTGGAATACCACTGTGAACATTAATGGGGGTTCTGCCCAAGAATCAGTCACTCAAAAGTTTTTATTTTGTTGAGATGGTGCCTTAAAATAGGGAGCAGATAGCAGTGCAGCTCACTTTAAAGTGGAGTTACTTAATAAAAAGCAGTACTTGGGCAGCAATCCAACTTTAAATTCAACTAAACAATTATAGCTCAAAGCATTTAGGTGTGCTCGCCACTGTCACCAATAGCTGTTCTTTTCACAAACTTTCCCAGACACCCTTTCCCCCATCTAAACAACAGCGGTTAAGAACTGTAGCAGAAATAATTGCATTTGGATGTTTGGAGGCTACGGCTGAGGTAAAGAGTGGAATGAGATCTTGATGTTGCTCTGCCAACAATCGCACAACATGTTGGTATAAAGCAACATTTGGGAAACGGTAGAATGAAACCGGTTCGAGCATGCAGCAAAAAGTGAAGCAAAAATGAAGGTCTTGCACAACAAGGGTTCAAAGAAGGTAAGTTCCTGATGGTAAACCACTGAGATGTGTGCCAAAATATGATGTGAAGTAATTGACACACATGATGAACATGAGAACAAAAGAATATACAAACAAAATAAATCTTTAAATCTCTGCAATTCTGAATTATGTATAAATTAAGAATACATAACTGAAACCAACAATCTAATGATTGTTGAATAGCTGAAACTATTGACAGCCCTGAGAAACATCCTAAAATCTCTTAAACACACTAATTTACTTTTTCATATGCAAAGAAGCAAAACACATGCTTAACCACATAAGATGGAGACCCAGGGGAAACACAATTCCTCTTGAAAAACGTACAAAAGGGATGTTGATGAGATTAGCATGGCCCCTTGGCTGATGGAAAGGGTTCTTAAATAGGCATTCAGACCAGGGAGCTCCGGGTCATTTCTGGAAGGCCATGAAAAAGCTGAGGTCACATGAGCGGAGGAATCGCCCAATTAACAGCAAGGTCATCGCAGACAGAGCCGGTCTTTCACCAAAGGAACACTCCGCAAAGCCAGGAAGGGCTAATTCTAAGGTGACATACATAAGAGACGTGACATGGTGGCATGCAAAGAATTTGAAGAGATGAAGAGTATGAAGGAATTCTTGACATTTGGACTGTTAGGAATTGATTGATGATCACTACACAAAACAAAAGCAAAACGAGAAGTCCTGAATGTACGCATGGACTGTTAAAGGGGCATTCAGATTTGTTTACACTGTTAAAGAGTTTGATTCTTATGCTAAACATGGCCAAATTTCAAAGAACGATTTGGATGTATGATTTCTGTGCCAAATACACTCCTGCAGGATTCAAACAAGTTTATGAAAGTTTATTATCATGGCCCTGTATGACGTCACAAAGGACGGAATTCCTTGAATGGGCACTTCTCCAGGATGAGTGTGTGCGCACTCAACCAGAGAGAGAGCAAAAGCACGCCGATCAATGAGCTTCTATCGTTTACGGAAGCTGTCATCAGTACTGCAAAGGACTTGCTGGAGAAATATTTGTCATTTTGTTTTTAGATCCCAATATCAACAATGCCACTAAAGAAGTGTGTTTTGGGTTGGGAGGGAAAAAGAACCTTTTTCCATTTCCTAAATAACCCAACGTTAAGGAAACGGTGGATGCAGCTTGTTTTTTACAGAGCAGCAACGGAGTTCTGCAAGTCTGTTTGCTTGTTTCTGGTCACAAGTCGAAACTGCATCAAATGTCTGTTTGCCCAACCTGTGACGGGTAGGTTTAGGGGCAGGGGCAGTGTAGGAGGATAGAAAATATGGTTTGTACAGTATAAAAACCATTACGCCTATGGAATGTCCCCACATGTCGTTTGTGTGTGTGTGTGTGTGTGTGTGTGTGTGTGTGTGTGTGTGTGTGTGTGTGTGTGTGTGTCTCTTTACCTCCACCCACTGCACGCATCCACGAGCTCAGCTGTTTTCAGAAAGAATCATTACTTTTTTTATAAATATGATAAAACTAAAGACTCTTCATTAAAGATTCAGTACTACTCTGCAGGTACTCAAGATTAACATGAGATTGGCAGAAACTGTGTTATGTACCCTTTATAAACAATACTTGAAGGAAAAACATGAATAAATATAATAATTAATAATAATAATAATTGTATATCCACCATTTTATATGTCATTCAAAAGTTTGAGGTCAGTAAGACTTTTTTTGGAAAGCGTTCATAATACGAAGATTAATTATAAAAATGCTGTTCTGGTGAGCTTTCTATCCATCAAAGAATCCTGAAAATAATCATGGTTTCCACAAAAATATTAGGAAGCTGTTGAAAATTCAGCCCTCCCATCACAAGAATAAATTGCATTTTAAACTATAATAAAATATAAAACAATTATTTTACATGGAATATTTCAGAGTGTTACAGTTTTTACTGTATTCTTTTTATCTACTAAAATGTGAAAACTGTGTCTGATTCACTCCCTCAGTCTTGTTTGGAAGGTACATGAGAAGGTGTTGAGGGGAATTCTTCACTCTGGTGAGAAGTGTTTTACATGGCCTTGGTTTCTGTCATGACATGACATTGGGAAGGCATCAGTCAAGCTAGTCAGAATGAAGAGGAAATGAAACTTGCCATGCATGCTTTCTCCTACTGTCACACATTTATGAAGTTTAAGCAAACAAACCAGACCAGACAGACTCACTTCCTCAAGTCAAACTGACCAAAAACTCCTCACAAATGTGCTGGGAGGTATTGTGACACTGAATACTGCAGAACAGGCTTCATTACAACACTTGTATATGGAGGCCTAATGTGGACAAAGTTCATTGGCCAGACAGGGGTGTCCAATCATGCTTCTGAAGGGCCACTTTACTGCAGAGTTTCGCTCCAACCCTAAGTAAACAATTTTTTTTAGAACACAAAAAGTACACAAGGTTGTTAAATATTTCAGCTTCAAATTGTATTTTATCCAAAGTTGAACATTCTTCAACTCTCGGCGACCAAAAAATAAAAAATAAAAATACCAAGTGGTTTAGGGGTGATTTCAGATACATTTCTTGGATAGTTGGATCTGGAATGTGGCCTTCCAGGTGCTAGACTGGACACCCTATAAGGAAAGTGAAGTAACACCATATGACAAAGTTTTAAAAACTTGAAATGACAAAATCAATGTTGTCCATTATGTTGGCTTCTCAACGCTTTTGAGGTAGAAGAGAAAAGTTGAGAACTAGTTTGTTGTGTAATCTTGGATCAACATAGTAGACCATTAAGCATGTGACAACATCACCGCTCATCTGTGGTACCAGTTTAACCACCACCCTTCTTATTCGTCATGAGTCAAGACGTTGTGGTCAGTTTCAGTTGCTTCTTTGTATCAACTGAGACCATTTGTAGAAAATCAGGCATGCTAGAAATTAGGTCAGTACACCATGGCGTTATCATTCCAGACCGCGTGTTTCTTAACCATGCTGTCCTTTCATTGCCGGGCGTCTCGTCATTGGGCCTCCCGCTGGCTTGCTGAACAAATGACGCACAGTCATTTCACACATAGAGGAGCCTTTTGACCCTAAACTGGTAGAATGGAAGGTACTGAGCTGAACACAAGCAGTATATCAGGGGTCTCCAAACGATCCCCATGGATGCCCCTTAATTTGTAGGTCAGGGCCTCACCGACAGCTACGTTCTTCTGGTGGAGCGGGGCCGGAAAATACCTCACATTCCTTCGTGGCATCATCGTCCCAGATGTTGCCTTTGCCTGTTAAACATGCAGATGTTGGAGCTGGATTCCAGGGGCTCAGGGGACCCACGGAGGGCAGGGAATGGTATTTACACTGGATGAGATCACGAGCCAATTCAAAATCTATCTCAGTGGAGGTCAGTGTCAGTGGGCGCCCATGAGCAGGGGTTATTGTAGACTTTGTGTAGGGAGGGGTGTTCAATGAGCGAGAAGTTATAACAGGCTTAACGTGAAATAAAAATGAGGAAGATACGATGGAATCAGGAAGCAAGCTAAATAGATTATGATCAAATGAAGAAACACGTTCTCAGGGAGGAAATGCAAGCAAAAGTGTGCAAAAATGCATGATGCTTAAAGGAACGGTATGTAAGAAATGTATTTCAATTAATCATAAAATGGCCCTGATATGTCACTAGACATTAAGAAATCATGTTCATTTCAAATACTTATATCACTGACAACAGTAGTCCTGCCAGCATATTGTCATTTAAAAGTTGTTGTTGCAGCCCTTAACTGATGTTGACATGTTGATATGTTGTGTTTTGGCCTGAAGCTCCGCCCATATACCAATCTTGAAGTCAGTAGTGTTTGGGCATCTGGGTTGCCAGCTCTGCTCTAGTTACCACAGCTGAAGCTACAAACGTTCCTGCTGAATCCTGCAGCCTATCTCGAGTCAGGGAGAGGAGGAGAGGGGGATACACCGCTCTAGTCATTTAAAAGTGATTGCAGTGCCAGTTTTAGCCACAATCTTACATACACTTCCTTTAAGAAAACAAAACTTAACAAAACCATTAAAAAAATTTTTTTTTAAAGTATTGTAAAACAAAGTATTTTCATTATTAGGGGTTCAAGTTATTATTATAATTTTCCATCCATCCATCCATCCATCCATCCATCCATCCATCCATCCATCCATCCATCCATCCATCCATCCATCCATCCATCCATCCATCCATCCATCCATCCATCCATCCGTGTTTAATTAAAATGGAGATAACCATGTGAATAGCATATGCAATATATATGAATACAAATGATTAAATATTATATGATTAAAATATTATTTTAATTGAAAGTATAAAAAAAATATTATTGTTACTTATAGTCTAATTATTTATGTATTTTTAATAATAATTTTCCATAAAAAGTTGTTTATTTTTGATAAATGTTTTATGTAGATAATGTTTTAAACAAATAATAATAAGTCATTCATTTATTATTATTACACTGTAAAAATAAAATGTTGATTTTTGTTGGTTTAACTTAAAATTTTGAGTTTACTGAAATTAAAAATGTGAGTTGATACAATAAAGGAAATTTGTTTAATAAATAGAAACTCAAAATAGTATTGTATCTGAACCACATTAAAAAAATGATAAATCATGAAAATAGCACTATTTGGCTGCGTCATCAGAAATAAAACACACACAATTACCCAATATGCTTACAAAATCTTTTAATAATATTTTAATAAAGGTTGTCGAATCTCAAAAAATGTTCATTGTATTAACTCAAAATTTTAATTTCAATGAACTCAAAATGTTAAGGCAACCAGGTAACTTTTTTTCTAAATAATTTTTTACAGTGTATTATGATCATCATTTAACAGCAATAAGTAAATTATTAGTATACATTTTATTTTTAAATTATAATTTTTTTAATTCAGTAATTTCTAAATATTTTCTATATTATAATATATATCGTTTTTGACAAAAAATGAAGAATATTGTGAAACACATCCACCCCTCCCACTACAGTACGTACGTCTCCATTTGAAACTGAGCCTCTCTCAGGGTCTGAGGTACACAGGGGTCTTGTCAGAACCATGGCCTGATAGGACACAGAGCTGTCACATAAAACCGCTCTCAAAAAACGTGTGCTAACTATTGATTATTTCTATTAGCTGCCAGCGCCGTATGTTGACTTTCCCAGACTTGAAGCCTCCAGCACTCCAAATCATTTATATTGGGAGCTGAGGAGTCAAGTGAAAAATACAAAGAACAAAATGGAAGAGGAAGGAGCAAAGAGAAGCACATGACAAGGTGGGAAATGAAAGAAACAATGAAAGAAGGATAATGTTCAAGCACTGGATATGTCAAAACAGTGCCAGGGGCAAAACTGTCAGAAAGAAACCTGTTAAGGTACGCATACTAGACCCTGGAAAACAACTTAAATCCAGTCCAACTTATTTGCACAGCAAGCACAAACAGATGACAATGTGTCACCACAAAAAAGGACCATTGATGTTACAAAAGCACCTTGATTAATGTTAATGTAAGCAAATATTTTGCTTCATAATGGTCAGGAAGCTTGTTGTAGACAAGGGAAAGACGCTACTGTTAGGTTCTCGTCGCATACTGACTCAA
This sequence comes from Pseudorasbora parva, assembly GCF_024679245.1. Lineage (NCBI taxonomy): Eukaryota > Metazoa > Chordata > Actinopteri > Cypriniformes > Gobionidae > Pseudorasbora > Pseudorasbora parva. The sequence continues at coordinate 23,361,204 of NC_090193.1, forward strand.
TTAACAAGACATGCAGACTACATCCTGATTCTTTCAGCCATAACTCACACATAAGCCAGGGTAGGGAAGTAAATTTAAAGCTTTAAGGTAGTTGCTCTTTAAGCTCTTCTTTCTAGCATGTTATTTTTTGAGGATAAGGATACCACACAAGATCAAACTGAATCCACCAGGATCCAAGCGTCTGACCACAGTGTCTGTTAAGACAGTATATAACACTGATTAATAGGCTGTTCCGCAGCATATCCTGTCATGTACTCGTAGCTTACTAGTTGGTATCGGGAAACCTTCATCCATTTAATGCCAGGTCGTCAGCATAATTGCCACTTGCCTTTATATGCAACCAAGCTATAAAAAGCCTGGTAAACCTGTTCAAAGTCAAGCTCTAATTATGAAAATAATATCAAGGCCATTCAAAATGCTGTTTCGTTTCAAACTAAACAATACAATTAGCTAATAAGCTAATATTCTCAATTAGACTGTATGAAATAAACATTTATATCTTGAGTAAGGACATTAATTCTCCACTTTGCTTGCTTTTCTCAACATTACACCAGCTGTTTCTTTGTAATATGGCATAATAACTCTCTAACCACTACAGTATCGGGATCAAATATGGGTCACTGGAGCAGAACCAAGTACTTCGAAGAAAATACTTGACTTTTGATCAAAATCCCCACTGCTATCTAATCAGAGATGTGAGACAAGCCTCTTATATAACAGCAGGGTCTTGTAAAAGCCTCAAAAGACTTACTGTATTGAAGCTGATTCATCATCATCCTGATGAACAAGGAGACTCTGTTTAAGCCTACGTGCTAAAAGTTGACTGTTATGAGTGCTTACAGAAGATTTTAATGCATTTATCTTGAAAAAGCACAAAATGACATGTTGCCTGAATATCACGTGACCCTGGTGAGAGTTTACTCAACAGTCTCGACTATCACTGCAAAACAGCTCTTATGTAATCAGAAGTGTGTGAGAAAGAGTGGGAAAAAAAAGCCTGGATAAACATATTGATTTCAAACTGCGCCCAGGTAACGGCATGGATCACCAGACTATGATTTACCAGCAAAAACAACTCGAAAGAAATGTAATTAAATGTTCTCTTACTTAAATTGAGGGTCCTTTGTGTAGCGCGTCTTGGCCAGGAACCTCTCGGCTAGTTTCTCTAGGTTGCGGGAGTAGTCCATCTCGATCTCTGCCTTCTTGCGGAAGAAGTCCTGCAGATCCTGCAGGAGCTGCACGCGGATCTCACATTGTTGGTCCAAACACTTAAGCTGCTCCACCAACTGGGCTCGAATCTCTGCCAATCAGAGAAGAAAAAGAAGAAGAGGAAAGAGTTATTACAGTACTTCACACTTTGGTTATGCAAAAATGTGCTTAGAATAAATTTGGTACAGATTATGAAAATTGCATCACCGCTATTCTACACAATTTGTAAAATTTGTTTAGTGTTTTTGAATAAGTATTCACCAAAGCTCCATTAATTGAAACTAGGGATGTAACAATACACCTATGCCACGGTTCAGTTCATCTCACGGTTTTGGACCCTCAGTTTAGTTCGGTTGGCTGTGGAGTCATGGTTCATGGCGGGCACCAGCAATAACAACACTAGATTCACTTTTAACTTAATAATAACAACAGCAATAATTTATCTTATTAACTTTATACATTGGCTTCCCTTTGTCTATAGAGCAGTTAGCATACCCGAGTAAACTAAAATAAAATAAATGTCTGCACTTTAGACTAGACAGAAATAATCTGTACATTTGACCATTTACCATAATGTTAACAAACAAAAAGACAAGTCTTAAAAATGTATGACAAGTAAATGATGTCCCACTTTAGCCTACCTAATAAACACATTAATTTTATTAATATGTATAATACTGATGAATAAATAGGCCTATAAGTTAAAGGGTTAGTTCACCCAAAAATGAAAAATGGTTATGAATCAGTGTATTTATTCATGATTGGATCGTGTGTCAAACTGTTAAACTGCTGAAATCATGTGACATTGGCGATCCAAATCATGAATAGATACGCTGATTCATAACCGACAGTATACCATATATACATTAAGTGGAGGAAGAAAAAGCTCTCGGACTAAATATAAAATATCTTTATTTTTTGTATTCCGAAGATGAACGGAGATCTTAGGGGTGTAGAACAACATCAGGATAAGTAATTATTGACAGAATTGTAATTTTTTTTTTTGCAATGGCATTTTGGGGTTATGGAAACAACAGTTACAATGGCAAATACACAATACTTCATGAACTGTTAATGAAACATGAAAACTGCTCCTGATGAACAGAATGAACATCATACCTGCATGCCTTCCCAGCTCACACACGTCAAACCAATAAATAATATTATTATAATAATATTTAGTAAAAATACAGCTCGGCAGAGGACGGGGCGGGGCATGTTTGGTCTCACATGAGAGTATCGCGGTTCAAATCGTGGGTGGTGTATCATGGTTTTTCAGTTCAGTTTGTATATCGTTACACCCCTAATTTAAACAGTAATAATGTGAAAAATTGTATTAAGTCCTGTGATGGCAAAGCTGAATTTCATCAGCCATTACTTCAGTGTCACATGATCCTCTAGAAATAATTTGAATATGCTGATTTATGGTGATCAAGTCAAGAAAACAGCTGCTTAATATTTTTTTTTGGAAATCGATACGTTTTCAGGATTCTTTAATAAATAGAAAGTTCAAAAGAACATTTTCTGGATAAAAGTGAAAGTCTTTAATGTCACTTTTGATCAAAATTAATGCATCCTTGCTTAATAAAAAAAAAATATATTACTGACCACAAACTTTTGAATTATATTGTATCCATGCTCAAATATTCACAAACTGTGTAAAAAAATTAAAAAACATTCAGCATGGACCCAATGTGATCATTGTTTGTGTGTCTTTTACCTAAAAGGAAATTAAATTATTAATAAATGAAGGAAGCCGCAAGTTTTTTGTTTTGTTTTTTCACCATGTGGAAACACATATGTGGAATATTTCTCACATTAAGCCACCAAAATGATAAGCAAATGACCAAATCATCAATTTTAACTAAAAGCCACTATCTCAATCTTTGTAATAGAAAACATGCATTTCTTTATAAAATGCACACAAAAAAAGGAAATCATTTATGACTGGTAAACTCACCCTCTGTGAATGCAAGTTCATTTTTGACAGTGTTTGCAAATGTTGCAAATTCAAAACTTGCTTTTTACCTTTTTATATATGCAATGAAAACTCGACGGACATGCAAAAACATGCATATTTCATCCGCGACTGTTCACATCATTATCTAAAACGTGATCATACTCTTAATACAGGCACACAAAAAAATCCTTCACCTACATTTCACTAGTCTGCTCCAGCCTAGTTACTCAACACAAAAATATTGAAATATCGAAGGACACATTTCAACCTTCTATGCAAAAAACATTTTTTTTTTTTTAAAGAATAGGCTTTATGATCATCATTAATAAGTACATTTGGTGCTGTAACACCAAAAAGTTTCTCAGGAGACTGGAGAACAATACATAGAAAGAAGAGATCTTTTTTACAAAAGTCCATCACACACACACACACACACACACACACACACACACACACACACACACACACACACACACGCACACACACAAACTTAACTTCAGAGAGTTGATCCAAGCTTATCACTTTTCATTTCTGTTGCCCCTCTCTCTCTCTCTCTCTCTCTCTCTCTCTCTCTCTCTCTCTCTCTCTCTCTCTCTCTCTCTCTCTCTCTCTCTCTCTCTCTCTCTCTCTCTCTCTCTCTCTCTCTCTCTCTCTCTCTCTCTCTCTCTCTCTCTCTCTCTCTCTCTCTCTCTCTCTCTCTCTCTCTCTCTCTCTCTCTCTCTCTCTCTCTCTCTCTCTCTCTCTCTCTCATCCGCCGAGCACTCAAGCATGGCTCCAAATTAATTTACTCCGCACAACCCCGACAGCCAATTGAATATTGAATTATGATGTTTATGTAAGCTCTTGGGAACTCTGGTTCTATGGATACTTGTCCTGCATAATAAAGCTGCAATTAAAAGAACATTATATACAATACAGCAAAGCCATCTAGTTTAGGAGCAAGTTCTGCCATAAAGCAGTTTAACTATTCAAACTTTCAAAGCAATGCAGAATCCTTCATCCAAACAGGAAAGACTATAAACTAGCACCTATTCCATTGTTTACAGCTGCAGGATCAAATTTCATTTGATGTATTGATGCCAAGTCTTGCGTTAGCTGTCAAACCAGTGTTTCGAGTGACAAGAAAACAAACCGAAAAAGGTCAGAGAATCGACAGTACCTTTGCATTTCCTGCTGTAGAGAAATCTGATGACTTTTGCCTCCATATGTTCTAAATGTTCCAGCCCGGAGAAGAGAAGAGAAGAGACCAGTGGGGTGTGACAGTCCCGGGGCTATGATACCCAGCTGTCCCGACTCTATTGTGCTTTTGCGCTGAGAGCACACTTTCACTCTGACATCAGACAGAAGTGGGATTTCCACAGCCTCTGTGTCTCAGTCAAGTCAAACACAACAAAGTTCGACAAAGTGGGCTTTTCCCACTTCTCATTGTGATGATTCTTTATCACAAGGCAGCCCTTAAGCCCTAGCCTAACATGCCAACATGTGACAATACCACTGACACGTGTAATTTACCCTCCATATAATTTATGATGATGTAAAATGAGTCAGTGCCACATCGTAATGCCTCAGCTCTTAAAAGGAGCTCTGTAATTTTAGCAAAAATTGTCTCCAAGCACGCACAGACACAACATGGTCAATAAACAAGTCAGGCCTTCATGAGCTTAATAATTCAATTATGAGCTTACTGTTTATTTATTATTGAGACACAAAGAAAACTAGAGGTTTTCAAACACAAAAATTAAATAAAACAAAACTTTTAAAATATGTATAAAACAAAAAATTGTACGATATTCCTTCTAAATTTGGTTTTGTCAATCTTTAGCCCTATTCAGACAGGATTAGATTAACATGACATGGGGGTAAAGTAATTTTACCTAAGGACGTCTGTAATATTAATGGAGATAAGACATCTCAGTAAAACTAGCAGAATTGGGAGAAGTAACTTGCTTTACGCACCACGGTAACCTCCTTGTCGTCATGTGCGTATGACGTTACTGTTATCAAGCGAGCAAACCAAGCGGCAACCTCCCGCGATCTCTCTTGAAGCCAATTCTGAAGTAATTTAAACAGCAATTCCTCGACTGGCCACTAGGGACAGGCTCCAGAAGGAGCAGAATCTCATTGAGCCCCATGTTAAAATTCCCAACTTTAAAGCAGAAAAAAACATGTTTACAGCCTGGTACAAATTGTGGTTTTGGCCTATACTGCTAATTTTGACCTTCATGACAACTGTGAGGGGGTGAATTTTTTTTATAACTCATTCATTTACGTTATATAAAGCCTTAAAGTTTTGCATAATTAAGGGCGTGGTTACTTTGAGTGACTGGTGGATAGCCATTTGTCTGCCATCTATAGTCATTGCGTCATTGCTTCAAGCGCCTCCATGCTCGCAAAACACATTTTTAAAAAAACGTTTAAACAGGAAATGACGGAGTTTTACCATACATTTTTACAGCGGGTCTGTTCGAACGGTATTGGACCCATGGTCATTTTTCCGGACCTTTTTAACAGAAGGTAAAACTGACATTGTAATGATTATTGAGATGGCACATTCGGACGGGACTAAAATCATAGAGAACCTCTGGTAATAATTACTTTACCCCAACGTCCCCATGTTAAACCAATCCTGTCCGAATAGGGCTTTAGGATTATAATCACATTATTTTCTGTTTATCATGATAGCAGTAATTCAACAAATGATAGCCAAATTACGAAGATGAGCATGATAATGTGTAGGCAAGCACACTTTTGGCATGTTAAAGAGTTGATTTAAGTGTCTAGATCCCAGTGGTGGAGTGACACTGATGTTCTTGTGGTTGTATATGTGTTCATTCATGTCTATGTGTAAACCAAACCCTCTTAGCTGTCAAGGTTTTTAGCCCTTAGGTGACTGGTTAGGTGAAGGGCATGAAGCCAACAGGGCAGTGTCGGGCTAGGGAAAGAAACTGAGGAATAGATCTAATGACAGCACATTAAGCAAGACTCTACTGGAAAAGTAAAACAGTAATATAAAAGTATAATGTGCTAAATGCAATACAAGCTAGAACAAGCACCATGACTAATTAACTCAGGATCAGTTGAAATGTAAGTGATATTCCCTCCTCTTTATAAAGAGATTTAAGACGAGCAGTAAACGCCATCATCACCGTCATCAACAGCAGGAAGAGTATAATCTAACCACACTCACAGGGAAACTCAAGTCAGATGTTCTACATTTGTCTATGGGGCTCATAAAATGTTTCCCAAGTCTGAGAAACACTGTGCTACCAATTCTCTGGCCATCCTGCTGCTCTGCATCTATTCTATACTGGGAAATACTTTCAAATGCTGTGAAGAGAATAAACATATAACATACCCAGTAACAGAAACCCTTGGAAAGCTAAAAATATTGCACTCAAAAATTCTCTTTAGCTCCATATCCACCCCCACAGGCTGACTGAACACTTTTTTTTGCACACTATAAATTATTAATTATTAATAAAAAGAATTCCAAGTATAGTATGTCCCTCAAACATTCACTTGGTCCTTGGGCATATACTCCACGTAAGTACAAATGCTTGGATAGTCACACAATACACACATTTAAAATATACATATATATCATTGATTTATCATTTAGAAACTACAATATACAATTTTTAATATAAATGCATCATTTATAATAAATACATTGGATGGATGGATGGATGGATGGATGGATGGATGGATGGATGGATGGATGGATGGATGGATGGATGGATGGATGGGTAGGTGGGTGGGTAGGTGGGTGGGTGGATGGATGGATACGTTTCACTGCAACTGCAGGTGCCACAAAAAAAGGAACCCAGAAATGTAAACTACTTTAGTGATTCGTTTGAAAAGAACTTGTTCCGTCTGAATGAACAAACAAAGACAACTGACCTTGATTCAAATGACCTATTTGTTTGAGAAGTTAGTTGAGCATGTCATAAACATTAAGGCGACACAAAAGATTAAACGATCGCAGACTAATCAGACAGCATTGACCCAAGCTTCCTTGAGTTTGCATTTGCTGAACAAGCAATATATAATGATCTAATTTCATGGCTACTAGTGTTGTCAAAAATATCGATATTTCGATATATATCGATACTGGAATATCTGAAACGATACGATTCTCAGTTTTTACAGTATCGATATCAGCTGCGCTCTCCTCTCTGACCATCAGCGAGTTGACACCTGGTTGACACACACCGGCATATTCTCCCTCAGCCCGGTTAACCTCTGAGCACGGCGAAGCGGGCGAACGCGCGTTCTGCTGGACTTTTTCCTCATGACACTGTTAGTGTGTTGACACACACCGGCATATTCTCCCTCAGCCCGGTTAACCTCTGAGCACGGCGAAGCGGGCGAACGCGCGTTCTGCTGGACTTTTTCCTCATGACAGTGTGTTAGTGTTAGTGAGTGATCGGTCTGAATTTCGCGCGGGATTGCACATAAATTAATTCTACTAATCCCCGCAGATTTCGTGCTCCACATCTGAAGCGCACACACACATAGCCTACCGTAATAAAGCCGCCTCTGACATGATACAAGTGCAAACATTTGCTTCCTTTTCCAGCTTATTATTGGTCAAATACACTCAAAGAATTATCAGTGCACATCTGGAAGAGTATTAATGTAAACACAGTCGCAAACAGTTCAGGAAGAACGAGTAACAGGAGCAGTGTTTAGGATCCACGCGTCTGTTAGTCTTAAAGGGACCGCAGTCATTTGCTATTCAAACTACAAAAAGACACGATCAACTGCTCTTGACTGATCAACTTGTGTAACTTTAATAGTTTCATCTGTACGCTATTGAATTTTTTACAAAGAACATTATTCAATGTTGTTTTAAATGTAATTACTATGCATTTTTTAAATTCAGTTTCTTATCTGAATGTTAGACCTACCTGAAAAAATAAAGCAGTCTGTTTAATTTGTATCTTCTATTCTATTGTATTTATTTGTGCTATTGTTTGTAATCTGTTTATTTGTTCTTATTTTATTACTGTTTACTCGTCTTTTTTAATTCAATTTACCATTCAAAATCAAGCTTTCTTGTGCTGTGTGTAAGCTATTGCAACACAATTACCCCATTGTAAATAATACATTGAGATAGCAAAAATTTGTGAGATAATTTTAATAGTAATTGATCAATTGATCAATAATTGTTCAAATCAAAACGATGCCCAACCCTAAGGAACATGCTGGCCACATGAATTTTTAGTAAAAAATAACAATGAATAATAACAAGTTCTGTTGTCATATTAAGCATCTTATCTTATTTATTTATTTTTTTACTGTGGTATCGATTTAGTATCGATATATCGATATTTTAGTCTGATATCGTATCGAAGTCATAATTTTGGTATCGTGACAACACTAATGGCTACATGACAGTCTTCTTTGCGACACAGCTGTTGGCGAGCACGCTGCAAGTGCTGGCTGGGACCTTCATTAGACAGCACCAAACACAGTGTTGAGTAATACCTGCTGGTCCCCAAACAACAATCATCATAGCTACCTGCTGAGATATCTGCTCAGTCAGGGTATTACACAGCCATGCATTATTGATTATACTGCCTCTAACTAAAAGGAAGGGCGGGAGTGAGCAAAACAGATTGACCGACAAGCTGGCACTGGACAAAAGACTGAAAGATAATCTTGGAAAGACAAACACTGCACACTGATGACATATGGGTCAATGACAATAAGAGAGACTGCAATAAAGAAGAGGAAAAATCTTTAAAAAACAAATCATAATCATAAACATGTTTTGAATAAATGTGACATCCATTAAATTTTATTTTTTATAAATATAAAAAGGCAAACATTTAATTTTTTTTTTTTTTTTTTTTACAAAATGTCAGGAATATATTACAAAGATCATTATGTTTTAAGGTCACAACCAAGTGGAAACCTCCCGCGGTCTCTCTTGAAGCTAATACGAAAGTAAATTGAACAGCAATTCCTCGACTGACCACTAGGCTCCAGGCTCCAGAGGGGAGCAGAATCTCATTGACCCCATGTTAAAATTCCCAACTTTAGAGCAGAAAAAAACATGTTTACAGCCTGGTACTAATTGTGTTTTTGGTCTATACTGCTAATTTTGCCCTTCATGACAACTGTGAGGGGGTGAATTTTTTTATAACTCATTCATTTACGTTATATAAAGCCTTAAAGTTCTGCATAATTAAGGGCGTGGTTACTTTGAGTGACAGGTGGATAGCCATTTATCTGCCGCCCATAGTCATTGCGTTACCTAAGCTCCACCCACATCCCGCCTCTTTGCCCATTTTCTGTTATCCGGGTGTGACTCGCGATGACGCGTTGCCAAGATGGCAATAGCCAGCTGGTTTCTACTTTACGTTTCAGAACGGCTCATCGGAATCCAATGGGTGATGTCACGGAAACTACATCCATATTTTTTTTACAGTCTATGGTCACACCACATGACATTTTTTTTGTCATAAAAACAAATGTGATGTAATTTCCTGTTTGCTTTTTGCTTCAATGTTTGAAAAACTTTTATCTACCAAATTGGAATTATAAATACTATTATTAACAATAACAAAAATAATAATACAATTTTGGTTTCATATATTTTTGATATCAGTACAGTTCACACTAACATTTCTAATTGTATGCCTCCCAAAAATATCTAAACTAATTTAAATTCAGAAATTAAAAGAGCAAAACATGCAATTAGACCAAAGCAATGGTCTATCAAAAATATATCTTTGATTTAACATTTGTGAAACAAGTGCAAAAGAGTGAAAAATATCTTAAAAACAGACCAAAGAGCAGACGTTTCACTCCACGCTTTCTTCAATGCTCAAATAAGAAATTAAAAACATCATCACAGAATGTTCATCGAATCATTGCATGCATAACTTGTATTTAAAAACTAAATTAATACCTGATCTGGACAACAGACAGCGTGTCATTGACCCAGAAAAAAAAACGCTGTACAAATAATCTGAACTGAATTTATAAGGCCTACGGTTTGATGTCCAGTGTAGCCATGTACATCAGGGGTCAGTAATCTAATGGTGCTGTCTCTTCAAGGCCAAATCAATCCTCCTCCCCTCCTCACCCCAGCTGTCACTTTGCTCATTTCCCTGAGAGCATCTCTGCTGGCTCCCCAAAAAACCCCACCCCAAATCTGTCATATCTCATTACAAGCCCTGGCTAAGGGCTCCAAACTCCAGGCGTGTCGCCAGAGCTTTAAAAGTAAGGAGATAGAAATCACCAGGAGGTAGACTGCCGTCCTCAAAAACAGAGGCCACGCTTGAAGTTTGTGAACGCTGGGGTGCCATGGTGACTAAGCAGATGAGATTAGAGCTTATAGTGCCACTCTGAAACCTCAACGAGTTTGAGGACAACACTAACAGGGAGCACAAGAGGGGTTAAAGGTGTTGTGCATGTGAAACCAACACACAAACAGCCCAGGAAGTCTGTTGTATTGACATTAGTCATCCTCACACAGTTGGTAAGTAGATGTCTGAGGTATTCACCGGCAGGCAAAACACATTACCTAGAAATTAAAGTCATCTAGGTACACTCCTTCTCCTGTGCTCTCCTTTCCCGCAGTTCATATCACTGCAGACAACAAACATCACAAAGTTTCAATCTGTCGGGGAAGAGCTGAAAACATATTTAACTTAAAAGTTTGTCAGCAATTTTCACAAGTGGGTTTTAGAAACGTTAAGGGTTATTTCACCTAAATATATAAAATGTGCCATAATTTATCTTGAGTTGCCATACAATGAAAGTCAGTGTGGTCCAATATAGTGTTGTTTTGGACCCTATCAACTCAATTGTATGGACAATTTCGACTTCCAAGAAAGAAAGTCACACAGGTTGGGAACAACAAGAGGGTGAGCAAACAATGACAGACTGGGTGATTTTTCAGAAACGGAAAAGAAAAAAAACATCACGTGGAAAGATATTCCTTTAAAAAAAAATCTAATGCAGAGTTTGAAGTCATATCAGCCTCCTCTAACAAGTTTACCCACTAGGTGGATTTTCCTTCGGAAAATATCGTAAAAGACAGATTCCAGTAAAAACACGTAGATCTAGCTCTAATGATTAAGAAATGTTAGGCACAGGATGTTGTAATCTCACCCAATGAGATTTAGAGAAAATATTCTTCTCATATGGCTCAAAATATATTAGCTTTGTATAGGATATGGTAGGACAAGTAGGATTTTGCCAACTACTTATTTTAGCATTTGTATAACAGCTGAGATGTGAGAAGATAGCAAGAAAGATACACACATTTGTGCATTTGTGAAAAAGAGCATTGTGCAGCTCTGAGCTGTGCTATTGTCTCCGTAAATTTTATGGCATACAATAAAAAAAAGAAGAAAAAAAAGAGGCAAATCTGAAAGAGACCAGTTGTTTCCAGGAGGCGGGTTGGACAGCGTACACTACTTGCGTCACTGAATGCAGCTTGAAGGAAACCATCCATTCATTAGAGCAAACAGGAAGCAGAAGGGAGATGACAGGAAGTCAGTTTGTGCAGCCGTCTATAGAGGAAGAGAGAATGAGGAGCCAACTCCACAATACAAGAGGAATTGGTCTAAAACTCTTGGGAGAATGGGAAGAACAGCTGGGTGGGATGAGACCCTGCACCTGAGCACCTGGGCTTCAGTTTGAGGCCAACTGAGAGCCCAGAACTACAGAGAACATTGAGGAAAAGCACTTCCAGTCACATGCAGTACAGTGCCTCGGATTCACATTTTGGTCCGTCCATCCTTTTATAACATATTTCAGCGGGGTGGACTCTATTAGTTCCAGACATGCCAAACTTAATCCTCAAATGAAAGATACATTCTTTATTGAAGGAAGGAGAGAACAGGAAATGGGGGAAGAGATACAGTTTCAGGAGAGGTGGAAAGAATGATAAGAACTGAAAGATTTTGCTTCACACACTAACTATTTCCCTCGTTGCATGTTGAATTTCCCCACCCTTTAAAACCCCATGACATGAACATGTTTAGTGAAACAGTAATAAGAGAAGTAAAATAATAGTTTTTGTGAGCAAAAAATAAATAAATAACGACTTGTATAGTGATTGGCCGATTTCAAAACAAAGATTCAAACAGTTATGAATCAGCATATCGATTCGTGATTTGGATCGCCAATGTCACGTGATTTCAGCAGTTTGTATTGTTTTTTCGAATCTTTGTTTTGAAATCAGCACATCACTATACAAGTCGTAATTTCGTTTTTTTGCACACAAAAACTATTCTCATCATTCATAAAATCATTGTAGAACCACTGTAGTGAGATGGGCTTTGTTTACGACGTCTTTAGTGCTTTTTATGGGTCTTGAGAGAGGAAATTACATTGGTGTCAATGTAAGCCTTTCTGAGCCATCGGATTTAAAAAAAAAAAAAATCTTCATTTGTGTTCCAAAGATGAACGGAGGTCTTACAGGTCGAACGACACCTGGGGTAAGTAATTAATGACAGAATTTTCATTTTTGGGTGAACTGACCCTTCTGAATAGCAACAAAGTATCATTGTGCCTAAACTAAAGCCTATATGTCCTATACCTACTTTCTGTTTCAATGGGAAATTTATGTACAAAGGGGAAAAATAGCTTGTTAAGCCAATTCATGTGTTTTTTAAATACTTCAAGAGACATAATGATGGTATACATCAGTAAGATAATGACACAAAATCAGGAAATGGAAAGTAAAAGAAGGAGGAGAAGGAAAATTACTCTGGTTTAGCTTCAAAATAATTAATTTAATGACTGAATTCTACTTCTGGAGCATTATGGGACAATTATACGTTGAATATCACTATACTGATGAGGGAGAGATTCATTTATGATTAGTTGCTTTATGAGGACCATTTCAAGGATCTTGTACCATGACTCTAATTGAATGCAAGGAGACAGAAAAAGTGGAAAAAGAGAGAAAGGCACATGAATGACACCACATTGACACGCCAGCAAAGACTACACCAATGAACATCAGAATGAATAGATAAAAGGGGACACGATTCCATTAGAGAGCAGCTGTCAGGACTAAGTAAACATCTCCTTGGTGGAACAAAAGAAGGATGAAGTGTGTGATCGTGTGTATGTGTGTGACATCAGGCTCAAAAATAAACTCAAGCTGACAGAACATTATCATAGCCTTCCTTCTCCACAATTTCCATAATCAAACCCGTTACTGTGGAAACCACGCTGTACATGAATGGTGAGGGACGTGAGATTGAAAATCAAAACCTCTCGCTGAACTCCCTCGATTAATCATTAAGGCGTTTAAGGGAGATAATTGCTTTATGACGACGACCCATATTTCCTCCTCCCCGGCTAGCCTATTTCAGTGTGGATCAGGAAACACAGCGTGGGTTTTCCTCGAGGAGAGACTATTGGGAAAAGGCTCCATCTACACAGCTGACGTTATTCTATGAGAGCCGACGGGGTGGAAAAACTGTTGTCACCTACTCATCCGTACAAAACAAGAATAGTTCACACATGCTCTCACACTTTTAACAGGATTCTGTCGAATAATGGAAACCATAAACAAGATGGTGGAAACAAAGGATGGTAGACAGGTACTGCACATAGTATATGAAGCTTATCTAAATTTTAAAGGTTTTGCTAAGGCAAGTAACACTATTATTATTGCTCATACTTGGGGGTTTGTTTCATCAGACTTCAAATCAAATCAAATCACCTTTATTTATATAGCGCTTTTTACAAGTCTAATTGTTTTAAAGTAGCTTTATAGTGTTAACAGAAAGATAATTCAACATAATTTGATTTGGCTGCACAGCCGCTCTGGTGAAAATGGTGATGTTATCCAGCTAATTATCATATAGTGTCATTGTGGGCAGATTGGTAATATCGTTCAAATTTAGGTGTCCACAGCTCAGCAAGCAAAAAGGCAGAATGGAGAAAAAAAACTTGGGAGAAACCAGGCTCAGTCAAGGGGGCAGTTCTCCTCTGGCTGATGAACAAACAGTGTATGATTATAATTCTTTATCAATAATTATCAATTATAATTCGTTGAAAACTTATGATAAAATGGCCAATAAAATCCCACCGATTTACAATGAACTAAACATACAGAATGTAGATTACAATCAAACTGACAATTGATTACAACTGATACAATTACGATAGAGAGATATTGATTCAGAACCTTAAAAAAAACTATAAACATAAAAAAGCAAAAACGAACCTGATGCACATTCTTTATTCATCATTTTGTGGAAGTAGAGTTAAATAATCTTTGTGTATTTTTTTGTAGATAAAATCTTGTTCGGATCAAAAATGTGATCTGAATGTACCTTGTAAAAGTGGTCCATTGTGTGCAATATTCAAAGATGAAATGACATCGTTGTGCACTGATAATCTTTACTTCCATTACATTCCTTTTCGCTTTCACTATATTGAAAAGAACAACCATGATTTTCTACAAAAACTCTCCTTCAGTGTTCCACTGAGGAAAGAAGGACATACTTATGATAAGTAAATAATGACAGAAGTTTTATTTTTGGTCAAATTATCACTTTAAGCTGCCAGTCTGCAGGGTACCTAGGGAGATCAGTTCACCATTTGATGGCACAGGTTCAGGGCATTCCACAAAAGCTCCATTGAAAACATCTGGGAGATGGAGTGTGGTTCTTCTTGCCCAGTCAGTTTTGTCAGGAATGGACCAAATGGGAGTACACCCAGCGGGGTGAAATTCCTCCCATAAAGCCTAGCTCTGTACTAGAACTATACTGGGATGTTAACCTACTTCAGGCTTCTACGGCCTGTCTCAGAAACGCTCAGCAGGTCATGTTATACTACATAAGAGAGGAAGTGAGTGAAACAGACAACGATTGCTAAAAAGAAAAACTTTCTCATCAAAACTAGCCGATTCCGTTTCCTAGTCTAGTCTTGTTTACTGAGGCCTCGGGCCAGACTTGCTCTGGGCATGAGTGGAGGGGAAATTCTTTGGCTGTTAGGAAAACAGGAGTCGACCGTTACTCCACTCTACAAGCCATTGCAGAGCCAGCGACGATGCCTGCCACAAAATTTACTTTCTCAAGGTTGAAATTCCTTCAGTCGAGCTGTCTTCATTCATGCAACACTGGCTTTTATGATCTAATGCCAGAGATTTTGGCTGGACTTCTCCATTTAGCAATTGGCACATGGTTTGTTTAACACTTTCAGCAGTCCATTTACAAACAGCGGCTGCTGAAGAACAAATTATTGAGGAGTCATCAGGGTCGTTGATCAGCTCATTTGCTTAACTGGCTCACTGAGACTGCTTTCAAAGTTAAAACCACCTTGAAACAACCCATGAAACAGGACATTCAACAAAGACAATATAGTAAACTTCTGGGACTATTGGATTCCAATGCTATTGGAATTGGTTGGAATGTAAAAGTGGGTGTTCCATCCTAAATGCAAGAATCACAACTTGTATCCATATTTGAGGAGGCTTTTTTGATCTCAACGGGGAGGTTTATGGTCAAGCTCATCCTCAGGTGTATTTTGATCTATTCCAGTGCATAAACAAAGACTTTTTGAATAAAAAAAATATTTAAAAAGTCTTTAGTCATTTTTGATCAGTACAACATTATTTCAGAATGTATCAATTTTTCTTTTTTTTCCTTTTTCTTTTGACCAAGCGGCAACCTCCTGCGGTCTCTCTTGAAGCCAACACGGATATGACTTAAACTTAGGTGTGCACCGATCCGACTTTTTCAGTCCCGATACCGATACCGATGCCTGGGCTTTGTGTATCTGTCGATACCCGATACCGATCCGATACTATTGCTAAATTAATAATAAACTGTATACCTTCCTTGAAGAGACTAAAGGCACCAGACTTTACTAAATAAAGATAATAAGACAAAATAACAGATGTATGCAAAGTGTTAAATTCTTATTTATTTAAAAAACAATTGTGCATTCAAATCTAAAATATAATTTATTTTTAATTTGTGTGTGTGTGTGTGTGTGTGTGTGTGTGTGTGTGTGTGTGTGTGTGTGTGTGTGTGTGTGTGTGTGTGTGTGTGTGTGTGTGTGTGTGTGTGTGAGTTGTAAATATAACTTATTCTGAAGCAATGTTCTCAGTGTTCAATCAGCTTTGACATATTTTAAATCTGCATATTAGTGATATTTTACCTTTATAAAGGGCATTTTCCCCTAATCTTATTAAATATAAGCTATGCTTCAGGTTTTATATTATATTCTTAAATTTGATCTATACATTAAATTTAAATAAGACACTATAGGGATGTTACCAATCAAATTAAATTATGTACCCAGAAAAATTACAACTGCATTAAATGATGTTATGAGATTTGTATTTTTAAATAAACAAAATAAATGTTGAAAAATATAGGAAACTAAACCACCAGTATAGGTGAGTCTTAATGAGTGAGTCATTGAGTCATTAATTCAAACGATTCATTCAAACAACTGATTCCTTTAAGAATGAAACAGTCGTTTACGAACAGGTTATTGAGTCTTTGATTCAACCACTGAATCATTCCGAACACGTGAGACATGTTATGGTTCTGCTTTTTGGAGCTTTGTTGCTTGGAATCTTTGTTTGGAACCATTTTCGCAGCTGAAATAGAGCAAAAAGACTCAATATTGCATCTAAAATGTAAGTAACTAATGTTAATGATTGTTTATGGAGCTGTCATAGGAAATCAGTGACATATCAATCGTGATGGTATTCAGGGAAACAGCACATTTGGTTGTGTGAAGTTGTTTAACTGTATCATATGTTATAAAGATAAAAACGTAACATTTTTAATGTTTACCGCAATTACTATGTGTGAGTGGCGCTTTTTTGATTTCTCCTCAAGATGCGCGAGCGTCAACAGCGCATTGTTACCGTCAGTTCATTACATTAGCATTATCCACTATCAGTCACCACTTACACTAAATTAATTATTTGCATCCTGCAAAGTTAGCTGCTGGGCTATATTGTCCACTCCTTTAGTTTTACTGAGCTGCAGGAATGCAGCGTGCTCCTTAACATGGTGTTTCTGGATTAAATTGGTAGTATTATTGCCGACAGATGAACTAGTTGGCGTGGCAAGCATAAAATATCTCTACACATCACTCTCTGGCTCGCTCCATGTTGCTTCGAGCACGCGACACACGTGAAGCTGACGAATGACGTAGGGTTCTGCTGCGATTAAAAAAACAAAACAAAAAAACACCTGGATCGGCCTGTGGATCTGTTCATTTTTCCGATCCCCGATCCAGCTTTGTCGTCAGTATCGCGGCCGATATCCGATCCTAATATCGGATCGGTGCACCCCTACTTAAACTGCGATTCATCGACTGGCCACTAGAAAAATGCTCCAAAAGGGAGTTCATTTTGTATCTCTCCCATGTTAAAATGCCCAACTTTACAGCAGAAAAAAGTATGTTTATAGCCTGGTATAAAAATTGGTTTTGGCCTATACAGCTAAATTTGCCCTTCATGACAACTATGAGGGGGTGATTTTTTTGTATAACTCATCCGTTTAAATTACATTAAGCCTTAAAGTTCTGCATAATTAAGGGTGTGGTGACTTGAGTGACAGGTGAATTGCCACTATGGTAAAGCTAGGTGGGGGCGTGGTTTCAGCTACAGCAGGAGTGAAGTACGCTGATATGCTATCAAGATGGCAATGGCCCACTTTAGGCTTCAAAAATGCTCTTCAGAAACCTACAGGTGACATCACGAACATTACGTCCATATTTTGTTTTACAGTCTATGCTTTTGACCCAAGTGCTTCAACAGTTGTGCATAAAAAAACATTCCTGTCAGGAAAACAAAAACAAAGGATGCATACTTTTGACAAGCAGCAAAAACACTTAAAATCCATGTTTCAGTCAGGTTTAAGCATCTTTTTTCTTTGAACATTTCAGTTGTGACAACAGCCAAACAGGCTTTGAGATCACACAGCATAGCTAGATGAGTGGCATCAGCATACTGAACCACATCTTCTTATACAAGTTCTAATTAAATTTATTTTGCTATCTGTGACATCGCTGGAGGAGAAGCAGAGCTAATTAGCTCAGCAGATGATGGGTTGCTTGCAGATTTGGAAAAAATATAAAATCTATTTCCCTCCAGCTATTTCATCAGAATATATTCATATTTAACAGAAAAACTGAATGTGAGACAAATGTATCATTGTAGTCTGTAGGCTCCACTGTATAGGAAAAAAAATGGATTAATTTGATGGTAAAGAAGAGGGGGAAAAAAGAGATGATTCTTCAATAGCCGTACGATGCAAAGCATTAACAAAGCATTTAACCTCAACCTGTAAAACACGTGATTTTTCGAGTCCTTGACACAAATTCTAGCTCATTTGTTGACCCTGCATTATATGAAACCTTGAATGGTTAGTTCACCCAAAAATGAAAAATGATGTCATCATTTACTCACGCTCATGTCATTGCAGTAAATTATGAAAGAATTTTAATTTACTGGTTTAAATATCCCTTCAAAACTGCTTAACCAGGCTAGAAGGTTTTATTTTTAGAGATTACCTGTGCTGCCAGAGAAAATTGTTAGTTCCTGTGACATATCTTCTTTTCGGTATAGCTGGAAGAAATGGTGGCTGCATCAAAGTGTCTGGTTAACAGGTTAACTAGGTCTTTTCCCCATTTCCAGCCTCCTCCATCCTACACTATTTCATTTTTCCTTCCCATTTAGACCACTTAGGGTAGAGATCACATGCGAGCCCAGGCCATCTTCAATGAAATTAATAAAGGAAACCCTCCATGAGTCTGCGACCTTTTAAAAAAATGTTTAAATTGAACGGCTCTACCAGTTACTTCTGACAATCAACCAAAGAGAATATACTTATTGTACTCATAACTCTTATTGAAACAGTGTTTTTCGTTCTCAGAACAGAATAGTAGTGTACTGCTAACTACATACAAGTGCTTACTGAACTAATTTCTGACAAGATGTTTATATAGCTAAAGATAGAAGTGTTTTGCTTTCATAAAAGCCATCTTATTAAATCAAATCTAAATTTGGTAAGAAACACTGGTATAAATATAATATACTGCAAGAATAGAAGTATAGTAGAATGGTGTTTTGCCAATCTGAACACGCCCAGCAGACTGTTTCATACTACATGCGTACAGGATTGCTCTTAAAGAGCAAACATGGGCTGTTGATCTGCTCTTGGTTGTAATAACGTGTTGACCTTCTGTCAGTCTTTAGGGCTTGTTTCACTGGTGCCACTTTCTTACCTCACCCTCCCTAGACCAAATGCCATGAGCGGACACGGCCATCTGTGCTGCAGTCTGGTCCCCTGCTCCTCTCTCCAGTGTGCCATGAACTGCATCGCTCTGTCTAAAACCAACCAGCCATCTGGCAAGACAGATACCGTGGCCAGGAATTACGGGATGGCATACTGAGGATCCCCCATGCTAATATACCATAAGCCAGGTTAGCACTGAAAAGGTGCAGAGATATCTAATAATGAACTAATTAAAATCTTTAGAGAGTATCAGACTGTACAGTGGGGATTATTGCAAAGACAAGCATATTACTGGGGGGTTGCTCATAAAGAGTGCTAAGTTTTTTTTTTTTTTTTTTCATGATTTGAATAGGACTGTGGGTAGACAAAAATGCGGTTTAAGAAGAAAAGAAGAAGAGATGGAGAAAAAAAGATTTCTTTCAGCACTAAGCCTCAAAAGAGGACGATAAACATATGCAGGATATATCAATTCATTATAGATTTAAATAACTTCTGATCTAGGGTTGTCAAATGTACAGGTACTACTGGTACCAATCAATACTATACAAAAAAGGTTGACATACAAGCACTTCTGCAGTACCAGCACAGGTGTTACTGAGTACCGGATATATTCGGCACCCACTTTTTTGATCTTCAAATTTTGGGCTGCCATTCACTGCCATTATAATGTTTGGAGCATCAAACCTAAAGAGCCTGGACATTTTTTAAAACAGCCTAACTCCGATTGTATTCATCTGAAAGTAGAATGTCATAATCCACCTAGGATGGCTTGAGGGTGAGTAAATCATGGAGTAATTTTCATTTTTGGGTGAACTATCCCTATCACTCCAGCAACCACACAGCAACACTCTAAGATTGACCCATAACTCCTTAGAAACTGCATAGCAATGCCCTGGCAATCACTCACAAAGGTGACAATTTATTAATGTGCAAACACCACTCATATTTTCATTATAAAATGTAAAAATCTATTTGAACTTTATTCTTTATTGGCTGGGAGAATGAAAACAAACCCTCAGCCAATCTTTGTCTGCAATGACAGCTGCTTGAAGAGCAACATTTCACATACAGTGATTATCTGCAAGAAATGTTCTCTGAAAGACTGATGGATGGATTGCTCTATTGAACCCCTTGGCAGTACAGGCAACATCTCTCAAGTACTCAAGTACGACAGTGAAGACGCTAACAGAAGCATGGGGGGAAAAAAGCCAGTGATCTGAAGGAAAAAACACAAGATTTTCACACAAATCACTCAGAGCTCTGGGAAGCCACACAGTTCTCACTCCCACCTTCAGGCAACCCAGTACAAACACTTCACACGCACACACGCATACGCAAAACTCCACCATGAGGCTCGATGAACTTAGACACCGTCACAGTCTGTGTTTACAATTGGCTAATGCATAATAATCAGCTTTGCTGCCAGTCCAGGGATTTCGGAGGGGGCATGTTAATCCAGCAAGCTTTGACTGGAAGTTTTTGGTGCTAAAAATAACAATTCAAATTTAAATTCTAACTTAGTAATCAGAACCAAATTTTCAGTGTGAAATGACTAATTGGACTAAGGTTCCTCCATGGATATTTTTCATAAAAAAAATGGCTTTGCATTTGTGTTTTGCAGTAAAAAATAAAGCAAGGCTTTATGCTTGACTTAGACAAACAGTGGGTGGTACATCCACAATAAATAATAAATACACAAGGCTGAGGATTTTCAGGGTGCACTGTCACTTACAGAGAGAACTGAGCCAGCAAACAAATATGTTGTTGGCAAAATTTAACACAGCTGTCAGCTGATGTTTAGTTGTACATGAAAAGGGACTTTTCATAGTTGAAGAATCCTAAACAATATTTGGATTACACAGATGGAAAACACATGGGTGTTGTGCACATACTTTACACATAGTGTACATTTACATCCCCTTCTATGGTCTGGGTTTTTTAAGCATTCACCTCTAGGACTACAGTAGGTGACCAGCCAGGAAACTCTAATGATACCTTTGTTGTACTTCTCAGAGAAGACAGAGAAGAGAAGAAAAGAGGTTTGATACAGGATTGGCACACCCTGCTCTTGTTATTCTCAACAGAAGAGTATGTCTGGCATATGCCTACATCTTTCTGACTAAAAAAAGAGACAATATCAACAAACTAACCAATTACAATCATGATCACCAGTCACCGTGAAATATAAGTATTTAAAATAAGGACATTTATATGGTTGGTTTAAACATAAAAAGTGCGTTCTGGCCATTAAGCCAATATTTATTTTCATGTTATATGCATCCCTAGGTGGAACCACATGTGTTAGATATTTAAGGGGGGCATACATTGACATTCTACAGATCCGTGTTTGCATGCAGCTGATTTTCATCTTATCCAGTCCTATGACAACGAAAACAGTATGAGACGGCATAAGAAAGAAGAGAACGATACAGATCGGAGAGCTTGGATGAATAAATCAGTGTGGAGACAGGGTGCAGGGACACGAGGGGAGCTTATCAGAATGTCACATTCCCATGCTGGAGATAACAGCTGGCACTGGAGCCGCTCCGTACGTAGGGCTACCACCAGTATGGGGTGGGACCCTGATACCATCACCCGTCCTCCAATGATAAAGATCTACAGTCTCACAACATCATCATCAAAACGCAATGTGAGTGAGAAAGAGAAAGTGAGAGAATATACATATATATTAAATATTTTTAACTATATCTCCATATGTTTGAAGACAAGGGTAATAATATCCAACACAAATAAATCTGAAGGAATATCTAACATACCTTCATTGGTCTCAAACAAAGACCAAACAGCCTTGAAACCATTTCACATGCACAGGCAACTTTCTCCATTCCTAACATTCCACAAATCTCCTGTCAGATGTCTATATTGATTGAAGATAAAATAACCGCAGGGCTTTAATACAGAAAAGACCTTTTAATACTGTCTATGGAACCACATTAAAGTCTCTTTGAACAGGGAAACACTGCGCTCTAATACGCATTAATTAATGATCAAAAACAGCATTACAGAGCTTGATGTGTTTAATTCTGCCATATTGTGGGCCGCCAGTGGGCGAAAATGACATCATATCTCTTCACCACATGCCGTTTTCAAATTCAAACTTTAGCAAATGAACAAAACCAGGCATTTTGGCTGGTGACCACCTGCAGTCAGGCTGAGCCGATGTTCTCACAGCTTTGGGACGATGTTTACGGGCGTGTGAGGTAAGCTGACAGGCAGATCACCCCCTCCTCTCTCGGAGGAGACTATAGCACTGGCTGCTTAGAAAGCAGAAATGAGATTAGCGGGGCACAGAACGGCCTGGTGCCCATTGTCTGCCCATTGTGTGCCTGCATTATCGCACCCACTCAGGGTGTTGACGGGCCCACGGTTAGCCGCCGTTCTGCTGACGTAAGCTGGGCCTTTGTGTGCCAGGTACGAGTCCCGAGATGGTTCGTCTCTTTCTCGCAGTGAGCTAACAGGGTTTAACAAACAAAGATTAAAACATAATATACACTTCCATTGTTTTATATGAAGCCAATTGTAACTACTACAGACAAACACTAACACTATTTTACTTTATTAATAAATACTTTTAACTTTGAGGACGTCTTTGAATGAAGGTTTGGTCAGATTTAGTTTTCTTTCCCAAGGTATATCTTACATTCTGCTTGTCAAGGCATAAATATACATAAATATAGGTGGATGGATGAACGGATGGATGGATGGATGGATGGATGGATGCTGGCCATTAAAAAAAAACAGATATGGGCCAATGGCTGATATATTTTTCAATTACATAGCATTTTGTGATCTCACTAAACAATCTGACGTATATTCCAAGATTCAGCTGCACACTTTGCTTACCCAGTTTTTACCAGGGGCATTACTAAAATAACACACAAATACTGGATCTTTCTGACAGCTGATGATAAATCGAACCATTCTCCATACTTTAAACTCGCAGGTACTCATGCGCTAGCAGGCACACACACATCAGTGGTATGAACATCTTAATTGTGGCCACATTTGTGCATGCCAGTGGCTGAGTAATATAAAACTTTGTGGGTTTGGAGTGTTATTTCTCTAACCTAAAGTGTCACTGTGCTGAGGAGGGCATTAGATGGTCCCTCAGTCACGGTTGAAAAGTGCATTAAGATTTCAAAGCACAACGTCGGCGTAATGATGATTTAGTAGCTGGGGCGAGGAGGCTTCAGATCCACACATCCTTTTAATACTACATAAATAAAGAGGTTATTAAATTACCGCTCTCCAAGCGGACGCCACACATACCCAGTAAAGCTGTGGCATATAATGAATTCCAGCATGATGCTGTATTTGTATGAGGGAACAGTGCTGAATTGTGTCGTGGACGGCGGTTTACCTGCGCTCAACACTTCATGGTACAGAAACCACAGAGACATTCCTCCAGACCAAAGGAAACTGTTCGAAAAGTGCACGCATTATATCGTGTGTGCTTCAAATGTATGCTTACATGCACTAGAACACAGTCCCACTGTGCATTAACCGAGACTCACATCTGAGCAAACATAAGCCATGTGTCAACACAGAAGCAGATAGACAGCAGGGAAGAGAGACAGCAAGATGTGAGATCAGTTTCATGGCTAATCTCATGATGGGAAGAGAGGCTGTGAAAGGAATCAGGCATGTTGCAAAAATCTCAGCTACTACAACTATGGGCTTCTAGAAAATGGAAATAACCGCTCTTTAAACACACTTTTCCAACTCGTACTAGATCTAGTATATATCTAGCATATTTTTCCACTACAGTGTCTTTAAATAATTTCTACTAAATAATGCATTGTGTATAACGTGTTGAAAATAACGATGGAAAGAACATTGTAAACTTGGGTTGGGAGTAAAATACCAACTATAATCTATTACTATGTCTAATTTCATAGCTAGCATTTTATGCATCCTAAATAAATACACAATTAAATAATATATTTGTATATATTACTTGACAAATTACATATTTACTTAGATTTTCTTCACACGTCATGTCACAATTTTGTCTCCTTGGCAATCAAGTGTATTAAAAAAAAAAAAATTGCCGTTGGTTGTGGAGGAAATGACATCACAACTTTTCACAACAAATTCAAAGGGCTGAAAACTTCCTTGTTAGTCAAAGAAAAGCTTTTATAGATACCAGGCCTAGAAAATGAGAGCTGTACACTGCTTCTGTAGCCCCGTCCACCGCCTAGTGGCGCTAAACGAGCAATAAACATGCCGAAGAGAGTAAGATAATCGTTTGTAAACAAGACACAGGTTGATACTGGATTTGCAGACATATTAAGATTAAAACACAATGCTGTTTCTTCTATATTGGATCCGATAGGAATGGTGCAACACACTTATGTGAGTAAAACGTTTTTTTTTTTTACATGTTTAGTATTGCATTGTTACAGCTCGTATTGATTATGTGTACGTGTCTAATAGAACATACCTTAGCATGCTGTCACAGACTGGAGAATCCCTTATTTGTTGGTTCACTGCGATTCGGGATCAGAACCGATCAGATCGGACATGTAATGTTATGGGCCAGGGGGCTCTCACAAAGCCCAACATCCCAGGGCTATATGTTTTTCAGACGGGCTACCAAAACGTAAGCAGGCCGGCAGGCAGATGAATCTTAAATATTGAAATAACATTTATTTCTTGATCCGCTTTGTTCACTCTCTTGACTTAATATTTGAAGAGCGGGCGTCCGCGCGTGCAAGGGTGTGTGTGTGTGTGTGTGTGTGTGTGTGGGGGGGGGGGGGGGGGTTCACACTTAAATCCACCAATCGGGCAGGCCAAGTAATAAAAAAATAAATAAATTGTGGGTGGATGAGAGATTAATCATTGTGTTTGTTTGATAAATATGTTTTAAGAGCCCTGTCAAATAATTATTCCAAAATAATTATGTACTTCCAAGTCTCCAGTGCAGCACGCCCATCAAAACCCCGCGTTTAGGAGAAAGCCTCAAAAACAGTGTAGAAAATAGCCTATTACTTATTAGTTATGATGTTCTTAAATGTAAAAACCACACAAACATCATTAGTTGACCTCAGACAGCAGTATATTAAAAAAACAGCTCATGACACCTTTAAAATCTTTAAATCATTTTCAGAAAATAAAAATACATATAAATAATAAATATAATAGAAAATTTATTATTTATAAAACATAATATAATTAATATATATATATATATTTTACTGTTTTAAATTATCATTATAATAAAAAAAAAATAAGATGTTTTTTAATAGTTATAATTTCGAAAGGAATTAGGGTAAAAAAAAAAAAAAAAAAAATCCTTACATAAAAGTAGCAAAAAATAAAGGCCTGGTGAAAGGTTTCCAAAAGTTTTAATCTGACTGGCATATTACAAAAAAAGAAAATAGAAAAATCAACCCCAGGACATAAACATGAGCAAAGTTGAAGAAACTCTCATATATGGAGGACCACAATCTGAGTATTTCCTGACTCTCACTGAAAAGAATGAAGCGCCAAGCAAAACTGCAGACAGTTTCAAAAAACATCCTGACAAAAGAACCTTCAAAATGTGCCAAGAGTAAAAACACATAGCCGATTTCAATTTATTTTGCAGTGGCACGACAATGCTTCCTGTTCTCTACACACAATTGTCAGATTGTGTTTTGAGTATTTGAGGTGATTCTCTTTCAGTAGAAATAGGCCACAGGTAGTGTGAGAGACAGCACTGCACCAAAGAAACACCTGACTGCACACAGTGCTGCCTGAAATACCATTTTTAACATACCACAGACTAGTCTAAACTATTGTCTAGTCTAGTCTATTGTGTGATATTTCGATCGGATCCTGTCAAGTATAAGTGCACAATGCAACATTAGAGCACCATCAAAGAGTGCAGCATACCAACTGACAGCAGCTTTCCAAGACAACATGGAAGCCCTATTGCTAAAACCAGCATTACAAACAGCATCCTATATTATGACTTAGGACCAGCTGCTGTTTGTCTAACCATAAGAAAAACATCAAGACATCATCGGTAATATCTGACAGATCCTAATCTGTCAACCTTAACGCTAACATGGGCAGCATACAAGATGTCCAATACATTTATTACCCACAATGCAACCACAAACAGATTAACCAGCTCTGTACCCGATCAATAAAAACTCACTTTGGCTTCTTGTTTTGTTTTTAAGGGATCGCCAGTGAGTACGGTAACCTGATAGCTAGTGGTCAATCAAACAGTCATTTCTGGTCTCTAAACCCAGGTGGTACAAAACACAATTTGATCTCAGGATGAGCTCTGACCACGTCGGCACAATCTGATATCATAGAAAATATGCATGGTGTGCATCAACAAAAAACGAAAAATTGTGCCTGAGGCTCTCGCAAACAAGCATTCAGATTGCAAAGTCTCATTTGCATGGCATAAAGATGCCAGATGAAATTGATTAGAAAATATGTTATAACATTCATAGATGTGTCAAAAGTATTGTGTGTCACAAATTATATGTTAAGTAGCTGTGGCAGTTGTACAGTCAGAGCAGAGAGCGTTGTCGAAGTCTGGCCTTGTGTGCCATAACTCATTTAAAATTGAGCGGCATTTCCTCCACTCAGACAAGGCCAACATTATAACTCCTGTAAAACTTCAAACCCCCTTCCTGCCCTCACACACAGACCTGCATTGTGCTAGCGGGCCGGGCCTGAAGTGGAGCGGCCATTCTGAAGTGCCCGAACTGCCAAGAACATGTGGAGCCTTTTCAGAAACTGCCATTCTGTTCCCTGACCCAGGGAATTTTAGAGCCGCTGACTTGCCAAAATCCTCGGCAAAACATTTGCTTTTGAATAATCAAAATCCAGAGAGGACATTCCAGAGCCGTGGTGCTCTCCTGTGAAGATTTAGGGCAGGTACTTCAAGCCCGTTCAATCAGGGTAGCATTTCTCTTCTTAACAAGGTCTATGGCAGTTTGCTTCCTGCAGCTTATTAAATCAAATTCCCACCCGTAGCTATGCGGGCGGCGGGATGGGAATAGTGGAGGTTTAGCGATTCTAGAACAGTTTCAACTGAACGATTCTGATATCTTAAAGGTATAGTTCACACCAAAATGAACAATTGATGTTTATCTGCTTACCCCCAGAGCATCCAAGATGTAGGTGCGTTTGTTTCTTCAGTAGAACACAAATTAAGATTTTTAACTCAAACCGTTGCAGTAGTCAGTCATATAACGCACGTCAATTGTAACATTTTAGAATATATATGTCTGTAAATATTGTTGTTTTTTTTACTCTCATAGCTCTCACTCTAAAATGTTACATTGACGTGCATTATACGACTCATACACACTGCAACGGTTGGAGTTAAAAATCTTCATTTGTGTTCTACTGAAGAAACGATGACCCCGGGGGTAAGCAGATAAACATCAAATTTTCAGCAAAAACTATCCCTTTAATTTAATTAATTATTCTTCCACCACGTTTGAATTAACCACTTCAACAGATTCATTGAGGGAGTGAGTCATTACACCTGAGAAAATACAAAATTAGTGCATAAATACATTTGGTAAAATTAAAGTATTACCGTTTCATAAAAATTTGGTCAGATATCCTGAGATTTATGTATTTTTTGTATTTAAAATCATATTTTATTTATTTAATACAAAAACTTATAGCAATAATGTAAGTTTTATATTTTTGTTATATACACAGTATATTTTGTTATATCATATCACGTTTATACTTCGAACAGTATTCCAAAAATATTTTTAACAGTTAGGGAAACAGTAGATGCAGTTTGATTTTTTTTTTTTTTTTTGAAGCAGCAACAGAGTTCTGCAAGTGTGTTTGTTTGTTCCCGGTCATGATTCGAAACTGCAGGTAGTGAGTGAAACGCCATCAAATGTCTGTTTTATTGACAATCGCCACGCAAGTGTATATAGTGTAAACAACACAAACATTTAGTGAATCGAAAGTTATCAAGGGATAATGCTATGATGTATTGTGTGCGTGTGCTCATGACTCTTTAGCTCTGCCCACTGCACACCTTCACAAGTTTGGCTGTTTTCGGGACGAATCGGTGCAGTGTGTCTTTTATAAATATGATAAAACTAAAGACTCTTCTGAGATATGAAGGGTGCAGTACTACTCTATAGGTACTCAAGGTTAACACGAGACTGGCAGAAACTGTGTGTGTTGTGTACCCTTTAAAAAAAAAGAAAGAAAAGACAACTGAATGAGAATCGGTTCTCCGTTCCCCCACCCTTTGCACATCACCCTCAAAGCCAACATGAAGTGCTTGTGGTGATAGAATAAAATAATCTGGCTTTTATAGGGAGGAAAACATATCTCCCACAATCTCATTAGATGAGTAGCGCTGACATGTTATACAGCCTCATCTACACTAAAGGAGAACAGAGAGGGCATGAAAGAAAGAGCTGAATCAGAATTAGTTGTTCCAATGACTGCAATCTCTTAATCACCCAGCAGCTTCCACTCTCTCGTCGCCCTTCACTCTTGGGTGGTATAACTCATCCCAGCAGCCTGCAGCGTGTGAGAGTGATTTAGCCACTCGACTGGGAAACGGCAACGTGTCGCTGTAATGACTCGGGGAGCGGCAGGTTTTTCAGGGATGGGCGGCGGCTGCGACACCGCATGCAAGGTGAAATACGACAGCCATTTAGAGATGGAGGAAAGGCTGCAATCACCAGGAGAAATGGTGTGCTGGGAAAACACACAGCTCAACCGCAAACATGGAGGATGCTGCAACCGTAATGGTCACAGACTTTGTTAGCATCGGTTAGCAAAACAAAGAGACCATAAAAGAATGTCCTGGTAAATTACATAGTTGAAAAAGGCAACAGGGAATAACTACCCCTGACTAGTTGGTAATTATAAGCCCATGACCTGTTCATGTAAGATGGATTGTGGGTTTTTCACAATGCCGCTTTACACAAGGTGATGCTTGCCCTCACCTTCTGCCGCAAATGCACAAACACACAGGAATTAGGCCAATGCAGACTGAAGGAGAGCAAGGGAGGGAGGCTTATAACACCTCAGCAGAAATTCACTCTGGCATGCTAAATAATATCTCTGCAAAGCAAAACACCTCCTGGAGAGAAAAAAGAATGAGATGGAGAAGAAAAAAAAAATCATTCCAATACCTAAATCTGTTAAAATGCACAGATTTTTAACCAGTCTAAATATTTTCACACCTGCATTTCCAATATTAGATAGGCAAGTGTTTATTTAATTAGCACATACATACATACATACATATACACACACACACACACACACATATAAGTAAACACATTGAGTAAAGCCGTAGTATTGAAATAAAAAAGAAAGAAAAGAAAGCAGTATGACATAAAAAATGCATGCAGATCTTTAGATCTCAAGAAACCAACAAGCAGATCTTCAGATCAACTGCTAGTTTAAGCTGCTTTATTCATTGTTATATTACTGTTGTACAAAACACTCACATACAGTTACAAAAAGCATACTTAGACAGCGTTCCATGTGAATTTTCTCTGCAATTCTGAAATGCACAAATCAGAGAAACGACATCAAAATTAGATCTTGACCTGTTTTTTATTTATTTATTTTTTATAAAGCATGAAAGTCATGCTGATTTAATGGCTTGCAATGCAAGTACAGCAATTCTTTGCAACTGGTTTTATATAATCTCAAATGTCTTTTTTTCATGCTTGCTGGAGAATGTCTGGTGCTGTTCTAGTTCCTGCAGCCCCCAGGCACAGAAAGCTGCAATGCAGAAGGGAGCAATCGGGACACATTGTTCTAGAAAACACAGCGCCTGTTCCTGTGAGTTTACTGAATTGGACGGCACCAAAAGGTGACTGCAGGTGCTCTATAACACCATGATGTATAAAGAGAGATGCCAGATTTCATGATGCAACAACACAGATGTAGATGGAGATGCAGAATATCACTAAGTAAACCTTGCCATTTCTTAGTGCAAGAATCAAGCAAATAACCATTTGTAAAATAAAAGCTGTCAGCTGCAGTTCAAGCACACTGAGCAATATGAGAAGAAATTAATCTTCCCCTTGGGTTTAATCAGGGGTGGGTCGAGCTATGTGCTAGAGAAAACTGAACAGCCATTTGTGCCTGCAGCGGAGGCATGATTATATTTGACAGACTGAGAGAATCAATCTGGCAATACCACAGATGATGAGAACCACACTGGCGTCTGTATGCTCTGACCACTTCCTAATGTTACTCAAAGCTTAAGACTGTGACTAAAATGGTCTCAAAAGCAGCAATTTGTCAAAATGTCAATTTTTTAAAATCTAGTCCGA
The DNA here is from genome assembly GCF_024679245.1 of Pseudorasbora parva. Lineage (NCBI taxonomy): Eukaryota > Metazoa > Chordata > Actinopteri > Cypriniformes > Gobionidae > Pseudorasbora > Pseudorasbora parva. The sequence goes on from NC_090193.1 coordinate 23,391,929, forward strand.
AAGTCAGTCTAGCTTTGTGTGCATCCATGTACATTTTGTCGGATGTCACCTCTTTAGAGCGTTTGCCAGTGTTTCCTGCTCGCAACAAAGAACACAGCGAAAGTTGTGATGTCTGATTCGTGAACAAATGACTCTTAAATGATAAACCAGTACTAGAAATCTAATATGCCGCGAGTGTTGTCTAGCAACTCTCAATACCTTCTGAACTGGAAACACCAAACTCTGGTCAGGCCAATCACATCGTGTATAGAGTCGGTGGGCGGGCTTAAAATAATGACGGCAGAGTTGCGTGCTACTAGAGAAAAGAACAAAGAACGGCACTGAATTCATTCTTAAGAAGGGAAGATGTGTTCTGAGTTTTGCCGACCAGATATGGCGAACGTTTAATCTGTCGACTAGCTCCGCTTCACCTTCTTCGTTGCTCTGGTTGGTTGTAGCGCTATCCTATTGCGTGCAAAGCGAGTTTGAAAGACAACCGTTTATTCCGCTCCTCGGACTGAGCCCTGTCAATGGTGAGTTTCCACACCAAACATCTTGATGTGGGTCTGGCTTGTCAGGCTATTCTTTTATTTCTGTTTCTGCACAATAGTGCAACATTGTCCTTTGAGGAGGAGAAAATTCAGTGAAAACACTGGGGCATTTGGCTCTGCGTAACACTGCATAATATCAACGTGAATAATCGGATTTACAAATGCTAAATATCTCCAGATTGTGCACATTTGGAGAACTACACAACCTGATTAGCCGTCTGTGATTATGGTAATGCTGAAATGTTTACTTGTGAATAACCACTATGTTAATAAGGGAACTCAACATTTTAGACTGTTTGAAGTTGTTAGCCTTTGCTGAAGCCAGCAAGAATCAACTAAAAAATTGCGTTGAACAACAATTTAAAATGTATTTGTACATAGCATTACGTTTGCAGTGGCAGCTACCCGGCTCTATATAAAGTTGCTTAAAAGATCCCTTGAGATGCAGTTGACTTTCAAAGCTCAGGAACACTCACTCCACAGTCCCTGGAAGCCAGACAGCTTAGCTTTACTTCACAGTGATTGCCAATGTGAGATGGAGTTTTGCATTAGAGAATCCGCATGTATCTGTAACCATTTGACCTCCACCAAGCTTAAAAATCTACAATGAAACCAAAACGGTCACCCCAGCATAAATTGGCCCTGCATTCATCCATTTCAAGATGGTTTATGTGGTTTAGGAAGATGGGAGTGGTGGGAGAGGATTATGGAGGACCCCTGTGTTGCAGAAGCAGGATATTGGATCCTCAGGAGGGGTCTTGTGAGACTGTCTGAGGTGGCAGAGCTGAAAGACAAAAGCGGAATGAACCTTTGCCTTTATAACTTACTAGTTAAGAGAATGTAATTGAGGGATGGTACTTCTCTGAAATGCACTAAACTAGTATCGAGTCATAATTAAATGAAACGTCATCACTTTAAAAGAAAGATCAGTTGATTTGTTTTTCAAAGTAAATTGGCCATTTCCAACAACTTATTGTTGCTATATAAATACATACAAGCCCATTCCAGAGCAATGGAGTCAGACTGCTAAATGAGGGAAGGCTTGTGAAGCTGGTGGGGGAGGAAAGCAGTCTCTGTATCACAATCATATTCACAGTCAAGTCCACATTAGCTATGACAAAGCAAATACAGCTCAGATGTAGCCTGATGACAGACTTTTGGGACTGCAGTCCAATCACCATTGTCATTCATCCAAGTGCTCTACGGCAACATGATACATTAGTTTGTTTCTAGCCATTGTGGTTGGGTGTCTCCTGTTGCCATGGAAACGGCGCTGACTGGCTCGGGGCCGCTGAGAGCAGAGGTCAGTGGCGGGATGCCAGGATCCCCCCAACAGGCGTCATTAAACAATGCAAAGTGGACACAGCGTGAGTCTGGGGCTCCAAAAGAAAGGCCTGCATTGATGCACTGTGCATTCAGCTTCTGCGGTTGTAAAAAAAAAAAAAACAATATCTGTTCCAATGTAAGATATTGTAGGAAGACAATGGCTGGTCTCTGTGTTCGCAGCCACACCCTTTCCTTCTTGTCGCTTGAGAAACCGGGAGGACGTAGCATCTGGCTCTTCCGAGCTGAACAAATAAGATTGGTCCGCATGACGGATATTCCTGCAGTAGAGGGGTCGTGTTATCAAAGAAACCTCGAACAGGGCAGCGGCGGCCAGTACAAACAAAGCGTAAGCTAACCTCTCCATCTTCCACCACAAAACTCCCCGGTCTCTTCCCACACACCTATCTTCATGGTTCTCCAGTGCTCGTGGGATCAGGCAGCTCTGTTTGTTATTGAAGCAAAGGGCATAGGCTCACCTAATAAATGCTGGGTTAGGGTTTCCTTGTAATGGCCAGAGAACAGGGAGGAAGATGTGAGAAAGTTAAAGGAGATGTTTGTTGGCTCCTGCTGCCTGCTTTGTGTTCTCTTCATCAGCTGCTTAATTATTGATGTATTTGTCACACTGCTAAGGGCGAGAGAAAAATGTTCTTCCAGTGAGTAAAAGTCTCTCTCACTCACACTCACACTCACACTCACACTCACTCACACTCACTCACACTCACTCACACTCACACTCACACTCACACTCACACTCACACTCACACTCACACTCACACTCATGTCTGGTTCACTATCTTTGTGGGGACTCTCCATAGACTTAATGGTTTTTCTACTGTACATTCTATCCCCCTACACTGCCCCTACCCCTAAACCTACCCATCACAGGAAACATTCTGCATGTTTACTTTCTCAAAAAACTAATTCTGTATGATTTATAAGCTTTTTGAAAAGTGAACTCAGGTTTTACTATCCTTATGTGGAAATTTGGTCCCCACAATGTAATATAAACAAGGACGGACACACACACACACACACACACACACCCACACACAGAGAGCTTTATTCAACAACTGATGAGACATGTTTCACAGTTTATCACCTGTAAATGACCCCAAGAAATGACTAAGGACCTCAACAGCTACATGTTTATATGAGAAAAAAAGAAAAGGAAAAAAAAACACTAAACCAGACAGTCTTCACATAAAATTTACATTAAAATGCTAAAAATATTATATTATAAATGTAGGCCCATGTAATAAAAGATAAAGTAAATTATATAACCGAATTTGAGAAATATAAGTAAATATATGTGGTCTGCAGTGGTCAGTATCTATCAAAAGGGGTCCAAGGAACAGTGGGGGACCGAAAACAGGGTTATGGGTGGCTAAGGCTCATTGATGCATATATAAGGAAAAAAAAATATGTCAATTGATAAAGCATTGACAAAACAGTTTACAGTCTTATTGAGCCCAACTTTTTTCTTCTCATGATTGATAAACAGAGCATAACCACTAGGGCCCCCAAGTTTAACCAGCGATACATATCAGAAGTGATGTAAAAAGCCACACTGAGTGATGGTAACTACTGCACACTGCACAGGGCTAATTGTCTGAAAAGCATTTGAGTTGTCAAGACTAACCATGCATAATGATTGAGAGACTGATGCCCGGGTCACCAAAAATGAAAAAAATAAAATAAATACCCTCATGTGTCGTGATAAATCTGTCACATATGAAGAATACATTACATCTTAATGTTCACATTGAATCTAGTGGGTGAACAGCAAGGTCTGGTGTACAGAGGGAAATATCATCTATTATTTACAGAGGGACAAACAACAGATTGTGAAATACGAATGAATGAATGACAAATGCATTCTCATATTTAATCTGTAGCAGTGGTGACAGCTCCACTGCTATAAAAAGGTACAAAAGCTGTCACTGAGATATCTTTTAAAAAGGTTCTAATATGTACCTGTGAGGTACTAATATGCACTCGATAGGTACAAAGGTGAACCTTTTGAAAGTGTACTGCCCCAGTGACAGCATTGTAGCTTTTTTTCCTGAGAATGTGCACATGAAAAGAAAAAGAAAAATCCACTCAAACAACACTTAAACTAAATATTCCATTGGAGTAGACACCACATCAAAACACTCTAAAAAATGCTGGGTTAAAAACAACCCAATTTGGTTGAAAATGAACAAACCGAGTAATTGGGTTGTTTTAACCCAGCAATATTTGTTTTAAGCAAATATTTAACCCACCCACTTGGTTAAAACAACCCAATCACTGGTTAAAATTGCTGGGTTTTTCTATTTTCAACCCAACTTGGGTTGTTTTTAACCGAGCATTTTTTAGACTGAGGGCTTTACAAAAACTGTGGGCTTTACATGCAATGGATAATACAACTGCATTTACACTGACCCCTAGGAAGATACAAGCTGCTGTTCAACTGTAACATGCCTGCTATTTCCTGAAAAAATTATGTTTGCTTCAAAATGGCAGACTGGGGAGGAAAAAACACAGTGATCCCAGCATGCATTTGTTTCTTTTTGGACCATCTTTAAATGCTCATTTTATCTGCAGGACATTAAAGGGAGGCTAGACTCTCATCCAACCAGGAAGCTGTTTGATGTCTCTGAGCACAAACGCTACAGCTACTTTTGAACTTTAGTGCTACAGACAGCAATCCTCTACCTCTGTTTTGAAACTGTGCACTAAAACATCATCTCAATGTCAATTTATGGATTATCAGACAGGTTTTCAGTCCTTAAATTAGCCCAAAAATTTGAATATTGGATACAAACGTGAACCTATGGAAGCTTGTTTCCGCCAATAAAAAAATTAAAAAGGTAATTGCAACCCTTTCTCTCACAATTGCTAGTTTATATCTTTATTAGTGTTGTCAAAAATATCGATATTTCGATATATATCGATACTGGAATATCTGAAACGATACGATTCTCAGTTTTTACAGTATCGATATTAGCTGCGCTCTCCTCTCCGACCGTCAGCGAGCTGACACACACCGGCATATTCTCCCTCAGCCCGGTTAACCTCTGAGCACGGCGAACGCGCGTTCTGCTGAACTCTTTCCTCATGACAGTGTGTTAGTGTTAGTGTGTGATCGGTCTGAATTTCGCGCGGGATTGCACATAAATTAATTCTAGCCTACTAATGCCCGCAGATTTCGTGCTCCACATCTCAAGCGCACACACACATAGCCTACCCTAATAAAGCCGCCTCTGACATGATACAAGTGCAAACATTTGCTTCCTTTTCCAGCATATTATTGGTCAAATACACTCAAAGAATTATCAGTGCACATCTGGAAGAGTATTAACGTAAACACAGTCGCAAACAGTTCAGGAAGAACGAGTAACAGGAACAGTGTGGATCCATGCGTCTGTTAGTCTTAAAGGGACCGCAGTCATTTGCTATTCAAACTACAAAAAGACAAACGATCAACTGCTCTTGACTGATCAACTTGTGTAACTTTAATAGTTTCATCTGTACGCTATTGAATTTTTTACAAAGAACATTATCCAATGTTGTTTTAAATGTAATTACTATGCATTTTTTAAATTCAGTTTCTTATCTGAATGTTAGACCTACCTGAAAAAATAAAGCAGTGTTTTTAATTTTTATCTTCTATTCTATTGCATTTATTTGTGCTATTGTTTGTAATCTGTTTATTTGTTCTTATTTTATTACTGTTTACTCGTCTTTTTAAATTCAATTTACCATTCGAAATCAAGCTTTCTTGTGCTGTGTGTAAGCTATTGCAACACAATTACCCTATTGTAAAAAATACATTGAGATAGCAAAAATTTGTGAGATAATTTTAATAGTAATTGATCAATTGATCAATAATTGTTCAAATCAAAATGATGCCCAACCCTAAGGAACATGCTGGCCACATGAATTTTTAGTAAAAAAATAACAATGAATAATAAGTTCTGTTGTCATATTAAGCATCTTATCTTATTTATTTATTTATTTATTTATTTATTTATTTATTTTTACTGTGGTATCGATTTAGTATCGATATATCGATATTTTAGTCTGATATCGTATCGAAGTCATAATTTTGGTATCGTGACAACACTAATCTTTATATATAATTAAGGTTTATTTCTTAGAATTTTCCAGAATTGTGATTTTGTATCGCACAATTCAGACTTTATAATGCACAACAGAATTTTTATATCTCACAATTCTGAGAAATAAAGTCAGAACTGTGAGACCATATAAACTAGGGATGCAAAAATACAGTAAGTCCACGGTTCAATACATACCTCGGTTTTAAACCACGGTTTTTCGTTTTTTTTTTTTTTGTATTCTATTCTTAGGCGACAGGAACAGAAAAGGGTTAAGGAGAAAATGTTTTTATTGCAATACTCTTTCTTTATTTCACTTAAAAGCTTGAAAACCCTTACTTAAACTTAAAACTTTACTTAAAAAAACCTTGTACACATTCCCAGTGTATTGTATAATATATATACAAAAAAAAAAAAAAAAAAAAAAATATATATATATATATATATATATATATATATATATATATATATATATATATATATATATATATATATATATATATATATATATATATATATATATATATATATATATATATATATAAAGATTTACAGTGGCAGCTCAGAGATGTACAGTACCATTTAAGTATGAATTTGAATGAATGAAAGTAGGCTTAAATTAAAACTACATATCATTCAATATACAGCATTGATTAACAGCTACTGTTAGGTGTTTATTTTTTTTATTAAAATCATTTCAGAGGTGAACTGTCCCTTTAAGGACAGCGTGTTCACTAGGCTGCGCTGTTGTCAATTGAAGACCAGGGGCCTATTGCACAATACTAGGATAAGGGATTAAGCCGGGATATTTTGGTGATCCTGGCTCAATTTATTTGCTAATATACAGTTATCTTTCCTTATCGTTATCGTTCTTGGTATGAGTTTGCCTTCAGGGTATGTTTACATGACAGCTGTGTACTAAATTTTGCATAAAAATTACAAGATCACCAAGATATCTCGGCTTAATCCTTTATCCTAGTTTTGTGCAATAGGCCCCTGCTTTCATTTTAGACATAACCGACTGCGTTTATATGTTAACCTTGTGTGTATTTGACAGTATTAGTGCAGTAAGACTATCCAGTGGTCACGTGTGTTTGACAGACGTTTAGTGCGTGCGCTCAATGCAAACAGTGCATAGCACGCAAATTACATGTTTAACCGGCAAGGCTTTAAAATGCGTCTAAACACCCCTTAACTTTAGTGCATATGATTGGATATTTGCTCATATGCAGCGCGTAGACTCACAGGCACATTCAAAAAGAGCCAAAATAAACAGAGGAATATTTCAAACTGAGAGAAATATTTCAAACGGAGAGAAATGGAAATATAGCCTAGAAATCTAGACGCACCCTAGCGGCAGCAAATTTAGTTTGCCCGCAAGTGTCGTCTAGGCACTCTCAATACCATTCTGAGCTGTGTTCCTCAAAATCTGGACGGCCCAATCACATCATGTATAGAGTCGGCGGGCGGGGCCATAATGACGACGGCCGAGTTGCGTTTGCGTGCTTCGAGTAAACACAGAAACTGGCGAATGGCGGCGGTCTTTCGAATCAGCTTTGACCGCGACTCTGGAAGACTTGGGAGTTAAGCTTTTCTCTGAGAAGAGAACAAAGAACGACACTGAAGTTATTCTTAAAAAGGGAAGATGTGTTCGGAGTTTAGCCGACCGGATACGGCGAATGTTTAATCTATCAGCGAGCTCTGTTTAACCTTCGTTGCTCTGGTTGGTGTAGCTCTATCCTATCGCGTGCAGAGGGAGTTTGAAAGACAACCGTTTATCCCGCCCCTCGGATTGAGATTGTCTATGGTGAGTTTCCAGACCAAACATCTTGATGTGGGTCTGGCTTGTCAGGCTAATGGAAATAATTAATTAAATGCAAAACCGGAAAAAAAACGCAATTCACCAGCGCGTATTGAACCACGAATGCCGTACCGAACGGTTCAATATTATATTGAGTATTGTGACATCCCTAGTATACACACAATTACAAAAAAAAAGTCAGAATTGTGAGATAAAAGTTGCAATAAAAACTATTTTTATTCTGTAGACAAGCTTTCATAGGGACCACTAAAATACCTTAACAAAAAGTCCTTACAAAAAAAGGATCGATCAATTATGTACATATTAGGTAATACAAAATATAATATAAAAATATAATAATAAATATATGTATCTGTTTTGTATGATTTTACTCTTTGTTCAGGTATTTTGTTCAACACCCCTAATCTGAATTTTGGCAAAATTTTTGAAATTACTAAGTGCAAAGCGCTAAGAAGAAAACCATCATGTTAATCACTTCATATAAAACATTTTTATGGCTATTAATCCATCCGTCCCACAAAAGAGCTCTGTATTTCTTCCCGTGATTATGTTACACTGATGGATTCAGAGACTTGAGGGAGACGTACATTATACAGTGAGCTCCTGAGAAATACCTTACAGTTATTGTGACTTAATCATGTATCGCTATGAGAGATTTCTGTCCTTTCAGCATTCCTGTGTAGGGTCAGATGACCGGGCCCCCCTAAGTGTCAAGAGGAATTACCTCCCACTCCAATGGGGCCTTTGTAAAGTGACGGGGCAAAACGGTCTCATGGAGAGGGAGAGAAACAGAGGGAAAGACAGAGATGGAGCACATGTTTACATCTGTGGAGAGGCAGTATAAGCACATGCAAGATTTTGGTCTTGAGTTGATGCGGAAAAGGCTTAACATAAGCACATGAGCTTATAAAGTTTATGTCTGAGCACCAGTGTATGCCTACAATGTTTCGGAGGTGTGAAACATTTATAGAATAAAAAAAGGTACAAAGATAAACACGCGCTTATAATCTGTAAAGATAATCAGGAAGCACTGGACATCAGGATATTAGTGAATCAAAACTACTTGCAGCAGGCTGGATTTGCTTAAACCTTCATGCGAGTGTCACGTATCACCTTTGAAGGCATTCTATGTTTATTTATGCATTTAAGTCATTTTGGAAAGATCAAATTTAATCATATTATGGATAAAGGATGTCAGCTGGCTACCAAAAAGCAAACTAGCATATAAAGACGGGAGGCTGAAAACGTCTCACTAAACTGCCACTTAGAGGAAAAAAACTGTATAGACCGCAAGCTTGCCAATGGATTTAGATTTGATCATTGACCACATTGGCATTTGTGACTGTTTCATGGTGAGAGTGCTGTGGTCACGAAGTGCTGTATTTACGGACTGCTTAACTGAGAACAATTCTGCCTAGTAAAACAGCAGCAGCAACAACTGACATGTCATAATGTCGATAATTCAGATTAATGCATCTGAGTGTATCAGAAAGTCCAAGGAAACTCTGGAGATCTAATAAATAACTCTGCTGGCAGCATTTTTATTTTTAACATTTAAAAAGCCAGAAACAGAACAGTTTGTTAAAAATGGCTTTTAAGCTATATATCACGGACCACTCAATTTACAGTAAAATAAAAAATGATTGGTTTCTTTAGAAAAGAAAAGAAATAGGTAGTCTGCAATAACACTACTTTTTTGGATGACAGGCTTAACGACAGGTCCAAATAGGGTTGTCAAATGTACCGATAATACTGGTACCAGATGGTAATAACGGTACTAGCATTTCTGCAATACTGGTAATTTATAAAATGTTTGTTTTAAAGTGGACATATTATGCCCCTTTTTACAAGACTTTTTTGGAGTGAGCAAAAACACACTGTCTTTGTGTATGTCCCTTTAAAATGGTAATGAGCTGGTGTTTTTTGTCTTTTCTTACAAGAAGAGGGCAAAGCTTCAAGAGCTCATGCAACAATAACAGAACATGTCAGAAACAAACCATGTTCGCAAGGGAATAAATGCTGCATGAAGATAGAAAAGGTATAGTTTAGTTTAGTTCTGGTTTTAACTTATGTTGCCATCTTGCTTTTATCGACTATTAATACAAGCCTCTTGTAGCCGACTCTGTCCGAATGATGGCCAAAACTTAATCGATGAATTATGAAGATTATTGTTATTGTTTTTGTTGTTTTTTTTAAAGCAAAAGTACAAGAAGTGTGAATTACAGTCATACCCATAAACACTCTCCCCCTTGCTTTATAATCAGCATACACAGCAAATTACACAAAAACACTCAGACTGTATGAATTTTCAGGGGGTGCTTATTAAAACCGGTAAAGGTTATATCCGCTGTTGTCACTATAGCAAATGGTTGAGGACAGAAACTATGCTAATACGCCGTGGGTGGAAACATGCAGATTATGGGGCAGTAATATTATAATACAATCCTCTTCCTATGTCAGAAGGGGAGAGAAATCGGAGTGGCTCGTTTTTTGCTTGCAGAGAAAGGCTTACCAAAACAAAGTTACTGGGTTGTCCTTTTTTACATTTTCTGGGGTTGGTAGACGCAGCAGGGACCCAATTATAGCACTTAAACATTGAAAAAGTCAGATTTTTAAAATATCTCCCCTTTAATGTATTTTTGATCACCTAAATTGTGAGTCAGCAAATCTGCTGTAAAAGCACCTCTAAAAATAAAATATTGTCATTGTTCAGATGAGGTCTGTTTGTATTGTTCAATAACCGTGTAAAGATCATCAAATATGAAATGAGTTCAATTCAACTATTAAGTAGCTCTTTAGAAAAGAGTGATGCCATCATCAGTTCTCATCCAATAGTGTCAGTACAGTCAAATCAATAATATTGCTGAATATTAAGAACCAAAATGAATGAGCATACGAGACTTTCATTAAAACGCACTAGATTTTATATCAAATGCTTCTAATAATAAACTAGGCTTGTGTTGAACAATTATGTTCCTTCCTGTTACAGATAAAGGGCAACAGAACCCCTGAAGGACCTACATGTGACACTCAAGTGTTACCCTAACATGTGAAACATAATTTGTGTTAATGCCATGTAATGCCATGTTAGATGGAAAGTCTAAAAAAAAAAAATCTAAATGCGTAGTTGATACCGTAAGGATTTATTTCAATGACCCCATAAGATTATTTTGTTTATTAGGCCACCTGACAATGAATCAACTGTCGCTTTTGCTGCCTGGTATTTCACTGCTTGTTTGCAGCAGGACATGTTTATACACGTATAGTTGCATAACCTGTCATTTTCTTGTAACTATACATACTTTGCAGTTACACAATGCAAACTTTGTGCTACACAGAAATAGCTAAAGACGCCACACTACAGCCCTGGGCTCTGCAGTGATAAAATGAGCACATCTTGCAGGTTTAAAGACATGTCTGACTTATCTCAGTTTTTAATTATCATCTCTGGGTGTGCATTTATTGAAACAGACGTGCAGTCAAAATATGAGTACCAGCACACCGGGGCTGTGCGAAGACTTCAAAGGAGCACAACCTCCTCAGTCCTTTAAAATAAGCCCTTAAATTATTATGTAAGGAGGAATATTGTGCAAAACAGGCCGTGCATGAAGAAAAGGAATGAGAGTCTCAGGTTTGGCTCTCATTATAGAGTCATGTGCAGGGTGAACAGACATCTGGTTTGAGTAAAACAAAGTCAGAGCCTAAAAAGCCCACGGCGGGTTGAGATCCGCCTGTCCCCGAATCGCAGGAACCTCCAAGGTCTGCTCATCAAGGGTCTGTGGGTAATCCAAAACACACAATGTTGGTTTCAGTGTATGGGTCCACTCAAAGGTTCAGTCTGCAATATGTGTACAGATAGATAGTTGACTGAAGCGAATGTATTTTTATTTTATTTTCCTGCCAAGCGCATATTGCAAGACCAAAGTCTGCATTATATATACATGTCGAACAGAAAATGTTTCCTCACTTCCTCTTGTCTCAGAGAAACTTTACAGTCAGGTGAAGGACAATTACAAATAAATTTAGTTCCTTTATTACTTAATTCATTACTCAAGTGCACCATTCTCCAGAAATCAATGATATAGAAAATACTGGGTTGTTTTTAAACCCATGTTTGGTTCAAGCATTTAATAAAAAAAATTGGTTTACCAATTTTAGGGTTTGTCCATACCTGACCAAAATAATGGATGAAAAACAACACATTATTTTTTTTTTGGAGTGCAGTCTTTAAATATATATGCTAACGATGACCCTCCATCTTGTAGTGTTTTTCGCTTAAGGCTGCCGGTAACTTGGGAATTGACACAGGTTGTGTCTATGTGTGTAACGGTGGGCATTATCTTAAGGTTCAAAGCAAAGCTGGGCTGATGAGGAGGAGGAACTCGGCGGCTCTTTGAGCCTACACTTGCAAGGTGCATAGAGGGCTGCACGATTAATCGAAATCAAACTGCAATTGCGATTTAGCTTTATGTGCAATTAACAACGTTTTAAAGGCTACAATTTTAGTTAAATATATGTCCAGCGTGTTAAAGAAGAGCGGCTTTGTGATCATTAGTAAACGCATCTCCATCTGACAGCACTAAGTTTGAGTCGCTTATAACGTGTCTGAACAAAAAAACAAAAAAAGACAATGTTTAATATCGTCAGTCGAGTGTTTTTTTGAAAACTTAACACTTATATGCATATGACAATCCATATGTTTTTCCCCAAAGTAGCTGCTTAAGAGGTTCATATATCATATTAAAGACCAAATCATTCAACAAATCAATATCACAGATTTTTATAAAAATAATAATAATAATAATAATAATAATAAATATTTTATGATAAATCCTTAGACATTTCTAGTCATTTTTAGCCATAGGCTGCCTGCATGTTAACAAGTAGCAGTTTTTTGTAAAATAAGTTTTCTGTAAAATATAAATATTATTATCATTATTATTATTATTATTATTATTATTATTATATTGTTATATTTTTTATTTTTAAATTAACAATACATTTTAAATTGCAAATCGCAATTTTAACCAGAATAATCACATTAAGATATTTTTTCCCAAATTGTGCAGCCCTAGTGCATACAGAAAAAAATAAATGAAAAACGCTTTGATACATTGGAACACCTAAAATGGCTCCAAGTCAATTGTGCTAGCACATCAGAATACCGATGAGGAATAAGCTTGGCTCATCTCCTCACCTCACTACCAACATCAGATCAGTGTGAACCTGAGCATGTTTGTGGAAAGGGGAACAAAGAGAGACCACATATAAAGAGAAAAACAAAGAAGTGTGATGAATTGCTTCATTAAAAAAGCATTAGTAGAAGTGTGACCCAGTCAGACAAGCAATGTCCCTGCTGCACAATGCTGTACCTCACTGTCAGTGCTGAAAATCCTGCTGATATCTTATACCTGGCAGTATTCGGGCTAATCACTAGGGCTGTATCTCGGCCAATATTCTTAATTTACAGCCAAAAAGAGCTCGTCTTTTAGCAGATACTGTAAACTAGGGCTGCACGATATTGGAAAAAACATACATTGCGATATTTAGTTTTTCTATGATATAAAGACGAAAGTTAATTTAATTATTTAATACATTTTATCTTTGTTAAAGCTACAATAGTCATTTTCGGTTTCTCTTTTGTTGTTCGATCACCATTGGTGACTCAAACAGCTGCGTACATTAGGCTGCTTCTGTCTCTTTAAGATGAATGCACAGACCCAATATAAAATGGCCCGCATCTGTTTTCTTTCTCAATTTACAACACATAACCAACTGCGTTTACAAGGATACTCACCGAGATGGGCATTTTGACTTAATTTTGCATGTGTCCGTTAAAGCAAATAAAGTCAAAATACCTGCACACAAATTTCACAGAAAACAGCGTGCAAGGCTGATATATTTTAAAAACACATGAAATTGTTACTTTCACTCTATGATAGTCAAACTTTGAAATTAATCCACTAATCACATGCATTCTGAACCAGGGTGCAGCTGACCCGTACGGATCATGGATCAACTACTGGGATAAAAGTTTATAGCTGGATATAAAACAGTCTACAGTAGCGATCAAAGTCAGATTTTGTTTTTAAAAAAAAGATTTAGTCAGAACCTCCGTTAAATAGCGTTATTTTGTTTAGTTGTCTGTTTAGAATTGTGCAGCTCTAAGCTTTATCATGAAAAAGATCAACCTTATAATAAACAATCAGTACGTTTAAATGGACAACAATACTCTAATATTAACCTGAGTATTCTGATTAAGAAACTACCATGTGAACAGCAATTTCTCTGTTACAAATCGTACAAAGTATACAAATCGAATTAAGACATGGAGTATTCCTATTTTGTTCGCATAATCAAAGTGCATTATCGACATGTATACATTAATCACATTATTAACCTTGTGTGTTTTCGCCGCATTTTCGCACTTTCACCAAAACAATGTGAGTGGCGTTCGAATGGGAAAGACACGGGTAATACGTTAGCGCCGAAAATGACGAGAAGCTGCACAGCGGATTATATTTAACTGCTGATCAAAGAGGGATGCAAAAAAATAAAAAATAAACTATGTACTGAGAATGAGGTATGAGAATATTGTGTAGCTAAGTACACACCACATAAATTTTAGCTAGCTAATCCATTGCAATGTATTTAGCTAACTATCAGTATAACAAGTTGCCAAAGCAGCCGTCTGTTTTGCTAGTTCCTTTTTCAATAGTGTCTGTAATAATCAATGACAAAAGTATTCACATCGATGTTTGTTTTCTTCCTTAATTAATCTGACTTTTGAACGAACTTGATGAATAAACGATTTTAGTGGCTCACTCATTTAAACAGTGAATCGCTGCCTCCTATTGGCAGTTTCAATACTTCATTTCTTTCTTTTAATAATCTCTACTATGTTAGAATTTTGTGAATGATTATACACAAACTGCATAACGTTATGAGGTGTATAATCTCTTAACAGATTTGAGGTAAATATTGCAGCAGGGTAAAAAAATGTCAGCAGAGGGAGGGGAGGAGCAGGTGCTCAGGTAAAGAAGATGCCATTCAATCAATAAAATAAAATAGGAAATAGCAAAAAAAAAAAAAAAAAAAAACAGCAGCTTTGTAAAGTAAAAATGCATTAAGGTGGAATCGTATAAATCTAACAGCTAAGTAAGTTCAAGGGAAGATGTGAAGTCTTTTATAGTTATCTAAACATCTCTGAAACGCAAACCACACACACATCTATTTCAACCGATGTGTGTTACTGCGTTGTTTTGAGTTTGAAGGATACACTTGTGGAGGGTGTAACTGTAAATGTTTTGTTATCGTGCTGTCTGTGCCCATCATCCGTTTTGTCCACCACTTAATTAAGCCTAATAAGCTACATGTAGTCTCAGTGCATTAGGCACAAATAGACCTGGTCGTGAAAACGAGTAGTGAACTGCGAGATAAATGTAAAATCCTGTGGAGAAGACATTCTACATGTCAGACTCAGAGCTGATGGGAAAATAGATGCCTACAAAAGTTTTGGTTTGGAGCGAAATCATCTCTGTGGTATTACGATGAAGGGAAAGTTTAATTATCCTGAAGAGAGACACACCTAAATATCATTCTTATGCCCATAAATTTACAAAAGATGAAGGTAGATGTCTTGTTTTTGGCAGCCAATACTTTCCAGTCTACCACACAATACAATAGTCAACATAGACATTTCAGAGTGTCTGAATGCAAAAGTGAGGATGGAAAATGCTATATCATTCCCACAATACTTTGCCATCTCAACTTCACAGCTAACCATTGTTAGCTATAAACCAAGGTGGATTAAACCAGAATCCAGCTGGATGTCAAGTAAGGAAGTGAGCCAGAAAGCCACGTAGCGGTCAGTCAGTTACTGTAATCAAGAACCGGCCTAACAGAGGCAGGAAACAAAGCAGGCCTTAACACAAAGAAAAAATCTGTTTCCTCTCTTGACCCATGGGACTTCGCAGACATCCAATACCTCAGTTTCAATTGTTTTTCATTTAGGCCGGGTTTATTTAGAGGAACTGCTGCCCTTTATTCTTTATTTATTGACTTATAAATTGAGGATATGAATATGCGTTTGTTGATGTACAAGTCTTTTTATAGCTCTTCACTTATTCTGTCTGTGCATTTCAAACTTGAAAACAACTCTTCAGTCTGAGTCTTTCTATATTTTGGATGTATTTACAAGCAATGTGGAGCCAAGACGTGGATATACATGATAGGTTATCATTATTATACAGGCAATACAGCCTGTGGTTTCTAATGAAACTCACTAATATAGTCTGTGGTCTCTAATGAAACTCACTGAAGTGTGCCATATGGAAATTAATATAAAGCAGAAAACAACATACAAAGTGTGTGGTCAACCTTGTTTCAAAACGTCATGTGTTTGCAATTATTAAAAGTCTGGTTAAGAAGGGGGAGGGGGGAGGAAAACACCAAAAACCAATGTGTCATATTTCATCCTGAATGACAAATGTCATTTCAGGAGTTGCGAGAAAAATAGGAGTGAGCAGGCCAAGAAGAAAAGAACAATAGAATAAACAGAGACCGCTTTGGTCCTGCAGGTCTACACAATGCTCTTATTGTTAGTCCAGAACCACAGCAGATCTAGAAAGAAAGAAGGAGAAAGAAAAGACACCAGCCCTCTCCAAAGACTGTGATCCTGACTCATGTTGCACATTCCTACAGGTCTCAGGTCTGTTGCTGTGCGAGACGTGGAGTCCGTTCTCACAGTGGCCGGGTTTAAATGAGTGGAGGAACTGAAATGTCCTTCCGGCAAGGCCGAGTAGAACATGCTTCCTTATTTGAATAACTTCTCTTCTCAGAGACACTCCACAGAGTCAAAGAGATGATGTCGATGAGGCTCGATGCGATGAGCTGGCACTCTGATTTTACATAGCGGACAAGCTCATGATGGAATGTGTCCGTTGGCGGTATGCAAATATCAGCACAAATACCACTAGATTCATTCAAACTATGTCACTGTTCAAGCTGACAAAGAGCCAAAAGACAGCCATCTTAAAGGGACGGTTGGTTTTCTGACACAAACAAACCCTGACATGTCACCATTCTCTTTCAATACATGGAAAAGAGTAGCTGGACAATCTGCTTTAAATATCTCCTTTTGTGTTCCACATAAGAAGAAAAAAAAGTAATACAGATTTCAAAAGAAAGAAGGTTAGTGATGACATCCTTTCTGTTTTTCAGTGGACTCTGAAAGTGAATTGTGCAATTTTTGCACCACTAAGAGCAGCAAACAGAATTACAAAAATAATGACTTTTCAAACACATCCTGTTTTCTGCTGGTTGAGCCATTGTTGATATGCCTGGACCACTTTATCAAGCAGATTGTAATTCAGTTTGGTTAGTGGTGCAAACATTTTAATTCTTAAATCATTCAATGCTAACATTAATGAATGCCTACTTCATTTATCAACTTGTGCTCCAAGACTCTTCGTTGCGGAAGTTAGTCATCTTCAAAAGAGGAACTAATGAAAAACATCTGTGACAAGCAATCCATAATTAGCACTTCTTAAAAGGTAAGCCCCATCCTGTCTGGCATTCTCCAATCAGGACGGCCAAAACATAAGGGAGAATATTCAAAGTGTGCACTCTGACCTCCTTTATTTGATCCCCTCTTTAAAATTAAAATACTGACCGAGTCAATGCTTTGGGTCTTAGAGTTAACATCACAGTCTGGTCTGATGTCGCCGACTGGCACGTGTTCTCCTGCCATGCATAATGCAAATGTCCACTAAAACCAAGACTGACCATTTCAGTCTGACAAAGAAGTAGATGGAAGAGAAAATGTAAATGGTTTTCCACTTTGCAGGCTCTCTCCAACCCTCCCCCACACCTCCCCTTGGCTGAACGTCGGGAAAGTGCTTGATGACTTTACCGTGCCTGTTTGAAGGTCTGCTGGACTTCAGGACATTTAGCGTGGATTGACAGAGAAGCCACATTATTTAGTCCGCCGTTACTTATCAGGGAGATGAGCCATGAAAATGTGTGCGCGAATTACATGCTTGCTAACATATTTACGGACAATGAAAAAGAAGGTGGTTTGAAAATAGCTGGTTCCCGAGCACGTTCGTAAGTGGAAGCAGGTTCATGATGGAGTGAATATCTTCCCTTGATCTTCCTCTGTAAGTTTCTGATCCAGCTTGGCAGAGCATTTACATTCGGATTGGTAATCACCTGGTGTTCATTTGTTAAGGAGCAGAGCAGAAGATTAATTAATTAGAGAGAACAGAAAGTCGATACGGCCATTTTCACTTCCAGAGTAAATTATGCTGATGCAGTACAAACAGCATAATGGAGTTTTGAGGGGTGCGATTTCAGTCTTTCCTTGCTATTCTGTGTCAGGTAACAGTTTGTGCATCTAACCATGTGCATCCAGCGGGATAAGGCATCTGTTCTCAATTATGGCCTTTCTGTTGAGTCCACAAACATTATTCTGTGTTTTCCCATTGGTTGATCGAGGGAACCAAAAATTCCCCCTGCATCTCCTACAAGGTAAAGAAGCATTTTAGTTTTATAGCTGCTGGAAATAAAGCTGATTAATTAGTCGAAAAGCGTAGGATCGCTCTCTGAGGTGATTTTAAGTGTGAGAACTACTACTATGGTATGGGAAAATCTGCATAGACAAAAATGAGTTATGTTCTGTTTTACAGATGTAATTTTGCCTTCAGTAGAACTCCACTAGTTATTCAATTCTATAAATGAAAACTTAGACCAGGACCAAGCAACAGGGTGTCCTAATTACAGCGGAGGCCTTCACCCTAATCCAGGTCAACTCCCTCAGGGCTGGTCCTCTGACAGGAAGTCCAAAAATCGGGGGTAAGTTTTCAATTCAGACGCACACAATAGCAACAATACGTGTGTGTTGTGCACTGTCTCCCCCTCCTTCTTCTCCTCTTCTTCCTTAAACAAACATCCTTCCAGGGGAAGATTGTTTCAGATCAAGTCAGCATTTCTACATACATTTACATACTGCATTCTAGCACCGCAACGGGCACACCATCCATTCCTCTGACTCATTAAGCGCTAAAGTGGAGCGTCTTTGGCCGGAGCGGTAGTCACGGATCAATGCTGGCCGGTTCTAATTGAGGCACACTCGTTATGGGAAGGGTATTAAAAAGGACAAGAAGAGATTAGTGGAAACGTAATGATTTGTTGCCGCTGCAGCGTGGATAAACAAAGGCTGATGTGAAGCTGTAAACCTAAATGACTTGCTTTTCATTGACCTTGCAGATGAAGTGAACATATTGGAACTTTCTAAAAAAACCAAGCCGTGGAATAGCAAACAATGCCATTTCAATGTATCCTCCAAAGCAATACCTAATTAAAATGGTCAAAACCAATAGATGATCTATCTAAAATTTAAATATATACAGCTCTGGAAAAAAATAAGAGACTACTTAACATTGAAAAATCAATGTTAAGTGCTCTCTTAATTTTTTTCTAGAGCTGTATATCTAAAACAGTGGAATTCAAATGGTGGACCCCACGGGACATAATCGCACCATTTTACCGTTTTACTGTTTCTACACATCAAAACAAAAGAGCGGTTCACACCACAAGTGCTCGGGGTCATTTATAGTAATGTTCTTTCAGCACTACATCCTCTTAATATTTTTATCTAGAGCCAAATGTGCTTCATTCCGCTCTGTGCACGTTGCTTTGTGCTCTCTTGCCAAAGAGGTAAAGTGCCAATTAAGAGCTGCAGATACAACATTATTTTATCAACACAGCAGACACACGGTGAGCAGAAAAATAGATTATTTTGCTAAACACTGCAGAAAATGAGAATGCAGCAAATACAATTATTGTTATTTGTCATACAGATGACTCCGTCTGTTGAACTAAACCAGGTTAAAGGGCATATTGCAGGTTAAAACATTTTTAAATGAATATAACCTTGTATGAAAATACCATATGAAATTTAATGCAGGATTTAAAATGTTTTAAAAAGACATGAGGGCATAAATTTAGTAGATAAAAGGACCATTTCTTTGACTGTTTGTAAAGTGCTTTACGTGTTATACGTCAAGAGAGGTAGTTGTTTCAGTGCAGAGCAGTTGTAGGTAAGTGTGTAATCGGTAGTTTTTGTAATAAATGTACAATCGTCATGGTGAATTATTTTGTAAGTGAGGTAGTTGTAGAAACTCCAGCCTGTCAGGACATCGAGTCCACAGGTTTCCTAAAAAAAAGGCGATATCTTCCGTGGCTGGGTGGCATTTTGTGCAGGTGCAGAGACGTGACTTCACTTCTGCATCTGCTTAGAAAAACACAGTGACGTGTAGCATTCATTTTAGACCGAAGAATTATCATCCCGGCGATATATAGAGTTCAACATTGTAATACTCCTATAAAGGATGATATTAAATTAATAAACATTCACATGCAATTCTTCTTTTGTTTTTACATGAATCAATTTCAACATTGATGAATACAAATTATGTACATTAACAAAAGTGCATAGTTTCACCCTTTTCAAAACAGATTTGAATTATGTGCTGGAAATGTAAATATTTTATTTATGCTATGTACATTCAAGTTCACTCAACTACATCCTCACACTATCTGTTAATCGGCACAGAATACACTCACAACACAGAATTAAAGGGGTACTTCAGTGCTGTGAAGATGAATGTGTATTTAAACTGGGTCATTAATGTAGTAGAAATGTGAAATTATTTTTGAATTTGGTGCCTTCTAGACTGAGAAAAGACAGAAAACTTATTTTTGTCTCATGGAGATAAAAGACTACAATTCCCAGAATGCTTTCCCAAAGCCACCTACTTGATTACTGTGACTGAGATGGAGAAGACACTACAATTAAAAACTGAACATGTCTGTCCAATATAATGAGTGCGTCACCGCGCAATATCACAGCACTGAGCACTAACTGCAGGAGTCAGATAAATGAGCTGAATGAGCTCTTGTGAGGAGAGCTGAGGTAATCGCGACTACACTCGCGGCATACATTCACAACACGAGTTCAGTCTGGCGCGTTTCAGTTCATGCCTTTGCAAGCTTAAATTTCATAGAAATTAATTTGAGAGGTGAAAAGACTTACATTGCTCACCATAGCTCCGTTTAAATAAGTGCCTGTAGCTGGGAGCTGTGCTCTGAGTGTAATCTCCATCCCCCACGCAGGGGTTCAAAACATGCGGAAATGGCGCCCTCTGCTGGCTGTAGTCTTTAGCCTTTGGTCAAACATTCCTCCCATGATGCAAATATCGTCAATTTGCCATTCCATTGTTTTCCTATTGTTGAAATTGACCATACTCCCTCCCTTTTACATCACTTCTGCTTTGGCATTTTCAGAAGCCATAGCAGTGTATTTATATTTTAAAATGACAATCTAGTTCATACAATATTTTTATTTTAACCTGCAATATGCCCTTTAACACGTGTCGCCTTTAGATGTTTTGTTTCCCCCACCTGTATAATATCTTGAAAGTTCATATCTAGATATATCGTTCAGCCCTACCCTGAGGCATGCAAATAACTCCCAATATGAAAGCTGTCTGTGTAGTTGTAACCATCTCTTGTTGCCTCAAAAATGTTACCTCTATTTGCACTTTGAATATCGTACTTTGGTTATGGTTATTTATTGTTTGCACTTAATATCTATGATCAATTTGTGGGAAGGAGTTCAGTTAGGATGTCAAAAGAAGCTCATGTGCAGTTCTAAGATCTGAAAAGACAACATACAGGAAAAAAGCCAGGCAGATGAGTTAGTGGCAAAACCTTTACAGCGCTTGTTGTCTTTTACTGCGTATGATAATTCATACTCAGAAAGTTGAACTGAAATGGCATTGATTACAAGATGTAATGAGTTTCAAATGTCAACATTTCAAATGCACAGCAGACTATTTTTCTAGTCATGTATTTCATCATTAAAGATTTCTTAAAAATATGTAAAACACCCCTACAAAATAACAAATAAACAGCCTGATAAAACACCCAATATAACCTTTTTTTTTTTTTTTGAGAAAGTGACTTTTTTGGTAAATATTCATTGATAAAAATTCATGGACATCACTGTTTGGGTGTCGGGGCCTAAGATTCCCATCTTTGATGACTATTTTGAGTGTTTAGAATTTTTTTTCTTTTACAAAGTACTACGACTGTCCCGATGGAAATGTATAGCTGTTCAAAAAAGTAAATGTACAGACCTCAGCTGGGCAGGAAATATAGAGACCGGAACTCTCAGAACTCTTTAATTGAATTGAGGTGTAACCCTTAATCAATGAGGAGGTAACATCACTGGTTTTGAAGTAATTAAACTGACAGCTTCATTGTTAATAGAGGGAAACACTGAACAGACACAGGTAATTCACACGTTCTCTCTCTCTCTCTCTCTCTCTCTCTCATGAACTAAAATAAATGCTATAATTCACTCATTGAAAGAAATGTTAACTTGCGCACATGTATCTGATTCAAGGAAGGCAGAATGCTAGATCGAACTAACTGTAACTGATGAAAATAGACTGCATTTTTACCCTTCTGGAACTGGACATCAATGCAGCTTCAACTTGCCAATGCCAACAAAACACCATGGTATAAATGGGATAATCCATGACTAGACAATTTGATTGCACAGCAAAGTGGCAACCTCCACTTCGCATCAGGTGGTACTTTGTTTCCACGTATTAAAATTATGTATTGCACAGCTAGTCGTGGATTATCCCTTACTATATATTATACATAATATATTATAACACATTCATATATGTGTGCAAACTGATCAGCAGATGCTGGCGATCTTAAAACGTCAAATGTTAACATATATCTTTCATGACATCTCTCTCAGATCAGCTTTTCTATCTTTCAGTCTCCTCAACCAATTAGCCTGGCTGTTCAAAGCTCCAAACATCTGTGTGAAAATACTAAACCACTGCTAATGAAACCAACTGAAGGTTTTCTCATTGCATTCTTTTATGCCAGATAAACCAAGCCGCTTGTGTTGTAAAGACTCTGTTACGCTTGCTGGCAGAAACACATGTGGTTACAGAATGAGAAATGAGCAGTCAAGGAGTGAGAATACAAAGGATGCTATACAGAATATAGTATGAACCTGATCAAAAGCAATAGTCTGTTTTGGGCCTTACGTGCAGTGAAACTGGATGAACATAGTCATTACTGACATTCAGACAGGGAAATGCGTTGAGAGGAAAAATGTTACCAGGCTTTCACACCCTCCCCCAAAACACCAACATCAGCACTTCAAACAGAATTCAACAGTGACCTACATATATGCGCATCAAATCACTATTAAAATCAATTAATCTACAAAAATCGCATGCTCTCCCTCTAATTCATTTTGCACAATATGAGATCTCTTGTGCAAATGAAAAACAGCCATCTATAAAATAAAGGAACTAATGACAAATGAATGAAGAAAATGCTATCTTTAAATGTTCATTATAACAATATCCCAATAGATTCTATATCTTTATGGTTAAAAATGCATCAGGCACAGAGTGTAAAGAAGGGCAAAGCATCTTCTAGGAGTTTCCGATGCCAATTAGACCCAACAAGCATGTTGTTTCCCAGTTTCAGAAAGCCTATAGTCACTTTTCAATTACTTGACATGCTCACTCCCTTTGTCTGAGGGATTACAGCTACATTATCCAGTCCTTCTATCCAGCTGTGGTGAAAAAGCACAGCTGTACATTTCCAGCCATTCCCGAGAAATTCAAGCCCTGTTTTCCATCCCTCTCAGTTCTTTCAGGTAAGAGAAGCTTATACATTAGCCAGTCTTTGAGTTGAGTTTCAATTGTCATTCCTTTTTAAAACATCTGAATGGAGAACCAGAGGTATTGAGATTTGAGAGATGGTTGAGATGATTTTGTTTGCCTGTACCCTATGGATTGTAATAGCTTAAAGGGATAGGTCATCCAAAACTGAAAATTCTGTCACCATTTACTCACCCTCATTTTGTTTCAAACCAGTGTACGTTTCTTTCTTCTGTGGAACACAAAAGAAGATATTTTGAAGAATGTCAGTAACCAAAAAGTTGATGGGCCCCATTGACTTACACAGTATTTTTTCTAGGAATGAATGATATATAGGCCACCATTGGTATCAGACAATATGTGTTTATTTTTAATGAACAGCCCAATAAGAAAATTTGGTCGATATATATTAATGATTATATTAATGATAATACTAAAATTAGATGTTTATCTACCCCCAGTGCATCCAAAATGTAGGTGTCTGTGTTTTTTACCTCCAACCGTTACTGTGTGCCAGTCATATAATCATGTGAATGGCTAACAATTCTATGAGAGCAAAACAAACAAACAAAAAAACATGCTTAGAGAACATGCACAAAAACCCTGCTGCTCCTGACGACATAGTGATGTCTTAAGACACCAACCGATAGGTTTCTGTGAGAAACCGAACAGCATTTGTTTTTTGTTTATTTACCTCATATCACAACGAGTCTCATCAAGTTTTCCCATCCGCTATTACTTCCGTCTGATAAGGTCAAAATGGCGCAATCATAGATTTAGATCCTCATTAGTGCCTGCACGGATTGGTCAAACGAGGAATCCACATAATATATATATCTATGATCGCACCAGTTTGACCATATCAGACGAAAGAAATAGCATAGGTAAAAAAAATAACATAAATACTGTTCGGTTTCTCACAGAAACCTATCGGTTGGGGTCTTAAGACGTCAATGTATCGTCAGGAGCAGTAGGGTTTTTGTGCATGTTGTCTAAGCATGTTTTTTTGTTTGTTTTGCTCTCATAGAATTGTTACCTATTCACACCATTATATGACTAGCACACAGCAAGGGTTGGAGTTAAAAAATCTTCATATTCAACTGAAGAAACAAAGACACCTACATGTTGGATGCACTGGGGGTAAGCAGATAAACATCAAATTTTAATTTTTGGGTGAATTAACCCTTTAAAGTCGATAAATAATGGATTTTTCCTTCAGCTTAGACACTTCATATGGTTTTGAAATGCTTAAAATATGATTGAAAATATGGTTATGTGCATCATGCGAATTATAATGAGAATTTAGGACATTATAATTGCGTACTTAGGACATGGCTTTTAATGGTTGCAATCAGGCTCACAAAAATTATATAAAAATCTAGATTTATTTGGGCCGGCAGTGGCTCAGTGGTTCATGTAGGTTGTCTACAAACCAGAAGGTTGGTGGTTCAATCCCCGGTTCCACCCGACCAAGTGTCGAAGTGTCCATGAGCAAGACACCTAACCCCAGCTGCTCCCGACGAGCTGGATGGCGCCTTACATGGCTGACACCGCCGTCGGTGTATGAATGGGTGAATGTGAGGCAAAAATGTAAAGCGTGTACCATTTGAGAATATGTTGGTAATCGGCTTTCAAATACAAAGAATTATAATTTAACAGCAAAAATCTTTATACCGGTGCATCAATTTTTTTTCTCTCCAGATCTTCTTGTGTTCAGCAGAAGAAAGAAATGCATATAGATTTGGAAGAACTTAAGGGTGAGTAATATTATTCTATCATACTAGAATTTTCAGATTTGGGTGAACTATCCCTTTAAGATACAAGCAACGGCTTTGGGAATAAGGACACGATTTTGATGGAAAAACGGCATGTTTCAAATCAAGTTGATGTTAATAATCAATGATAATCCAGTTAGAACTGTACGCAGCTTTGATCTGTCTCTCTCTCTGACTTCTCCAGTTTCAGATTTTCTCCTTGTGTCTGGTTGCCTCAGCAGTCAGCACAGAAATGGATCACCAAACAATTACCGCTTCCTCTTTCTGCCGCTAATTCATGACAGATTATTTAGCCAAATCAGCAACGTTTCACTAGGCATGGCTCTGCTTTTGAAATCTAGGCCATTTTTCAGTATGTGCCCTTGCAATTCCTGAGAGAAAAAAAATATTATTGTTTCTTTCCAAATTATTATTGTTTCTTTCCAGTTCCTGTCAGCTCAAGATTATTGAGGAAAATTATCTACAAGCATTTTGTTTTCAGGCATGGCAGAGTAATAGGGATTCGCTTGCGGGGAGGCTGGAGGTTAAATTTGGCAAGGGAAAGTGATATGACACAGCATCCAGAGAGAGGAGCTGGAGGAGGAACAATAGTGCCAAATTAATATCAGGTTTATAGATTCATATTTTATAAACTGAAACACATTCTCTTCTTGCATAAGAACAGATCAAAAACTAAAACTAATCCATATGAACTGAATGGTTTAGTCCCAATTTTCTGAAGAGGCTTGATCAGTTTATATGATGACCTTATGGCTGTTCACTGGTCTTAGCTGGTTTAAATATAGTCTCCCAGTCTAATTATTGGACCAAAAGCACTCTAAACCATGCAGCCAAAAGGCCAGCACACCAGATTTTAAGATGATTTTAGCCATATTTCCATGCAAACCTTGCATTTCGACACCCTAAACCTGGAACATGTTCTGTTTAGCAATGTGTCACAGTGACCTACTTGAATAAAACTTTCAAAGACGAAACTCAGTGACTCTTATTAAAGAAGATTTTCCCCACACTCAGCAGCAACAGGCAGGGCTGGCTGCTCAATTGTTCTATTCAAAGTGCCAGTGACCGGGCAAACACACAAAAGAGCAGGCACAGGCACACATAACGGCGTGAATAACGTGATAGGGAGCTTCACTAATGAAGTGAATCATTCAATTCGTCTTTCAATTAAAAACAGCTTCGTTTTACTTCATCAGGCAGATGTTTCTATGGGAACGGAAACCCCTCGCGTGAGACAAAACACAACTGTGCGAGTGAAGAAATTTGCGAGGTGCATTGTTACTTTACGAAATAATACATTCATTCTTAAAAACAGAAGAAAAAAAACACATATCCTGCCTTCAAACTAACACTTTGAACCGTCACCACAGCGTAAACATTAACGAGGTTACAGCCATAACCGAACTGTCACCTAGCATCACACCTTTGCTTCATTCACGTTCAATGCTACCAAAACACAACCGTTTTCTGTCTGATAAAACTCAAACGTCCTTAGAAGGTGCTGCTTATTCCATGACCTACTGTAAAACACCAATTTCAGCCAACCTGTCATATATTTAAAAAAATCAATGTTGAGCAGCACCGCACCAGCTCTTATTAGAGACACGCGCAGGGCAAAAGAAAACGCCCTGCCTTGTCTATACGTACAACCTACACAAGCTAACTGAGGTTAACAATACAGAAAAACCGCACAAACGCCACATAAATAACACAATAACGCCGTTTTCAATAGTAAAAACATTGTTAAAAATGTTTGAGAGTATATTGACAATATCTCTATACACGCAGGCGACTGACTGACTGACTGACTGACTGGCACATCTATCATTCCGTTTGGACACATTGCCACATGTGGAGAAGAGCTAACATTGTTTCTCAAAAAGTCAAAAAAAGAAACAAAGCGTTTTTCTACCATAATACGACTGCGTAGCCTACTGTGCTCATACACGAAAATTGTGCTGGTGCATATAGCCTACTGTAACCCATCAAATACAAAACACGATAATAGCCGTGTAAGACTGCACATAAGCGACACATTTCACTTACCTTTAACTTGCGTTTCATATTCGGCTATAATTTCCTTGTCCTTTCGGAATTTAGCCGGAGACGTCATATTGATCTAAACGGAGTCCTGTCACAGCGAGTAACACCGCAGAACAAAAGCCTCTTCGACCGCACTTCGTCTACAGATATCCAGTGAATATGTAGGAATGGAAAGCAGTGGATGGGTATTGTCTCCTGTCGATGATCAATCACGCCGCATTATTAGTTGAAGCTGCCGTTTGCTTCCTAGGTGGAATGTGTCCGTGAACGCGCACGCGAGGAATGAAGCAAAAACAGAAGAGTTTCATCCCACCGTTCACTCGCACTGGATCCGAGCGACTAGAAGCAGTGCCTCCAAAAGTTTCAGCCTTCCTCCAGCGAGCAGACGTGTGAGTGAGTCTTCAGTGCAGGATGAAGGCATGGATTACACTTCCCAGCATCACACTGCGCACACAGGGCAAAGAAAAGTTCCCTGGATCAGATTTCTAAAGACTAGTTCCTTCCAGTAAACTTCCTCAAAATATTTTCGTTTTGATTCATTTATTTTAAAACATTCCCTTTTTACAAACCAGCAATTATGAAAAATGTAAGCTGACGCACTTTAAATAGCAAAATATGACTTTGAAATAAAACATTATTCTGAAATAGCTATGCAGATGTTTATTTACATGATAAAAATTTACATGATTTACATGATAAAAAAAACACGAACAATAGTCTTTAATAATATTTAGGCTTGTCTTTGTCATTTGTTTAAGAAGTAGGCCTACATTTAACTGTCAGCAAAATCATTTCCTAGCATTTCTTTGTCATATTTAATCAGTAACATTCCCCAAAGACAAATGTGCAAAGATATTTCACACAATATGGATTCAATTAAAAGCACATGCTTTTCACCCAGTGCCATCGGTGTGGAGAATCATTCTGACATGCAAATGAAAATGCAAATGACCAATCCTGACAACATAACTGATGTCATAGGATAGGAAACCCTAAAACAAAATTAAGAGTATACTGGACGTTTTAAAAGATGAGGTTAAAGAGTACTTTAACATGCTCAGATCACGTTTAAAAAGATGCTCGAGGCTCATAGAGGACTTTAAATTATCAGTCCTAAAATGAAAGAGGCCATGTGCAACAAGAGGGAGTTAGTCGAGTAACGTGATGTGAAAAGCAGAGAGGCCCCTGGTTACTCTCTGAATAGTTCTGGGCTTTCTGGGGAGACCCCTGCATTTCCTCCGGAGAATTGCGGAGGTTTCTCGTGCCTGATGCGCCCGTATCATACTGCTGAATGGATTAGATAAACCACTTACCTTAAAAGGCGATTTCCATGTCTAAATTCGAGTTTCATTTACCAGATTTCTCCCTCAAGACTATGCTACTCTCTGAATTTTCCCAAACTCAAACCCCGCCTCTTTTCATGGAAGCGAAAGAACAACCCCCCTCTATTGTCATTGGTTACAACACACGAACACGACATGAACCCAGAAGTTGCCAAAAGACACATTTCTGAGGCATTGAAGTTGGTTTCTCTCATATCAATTTTATAAAGTTTAATGAATGAAATCATTTAAAACATTCAATAAAAATATTTTAAAAGCCTCATTTTTTATGTCGGTTTATTTTATTTATGTTAATTTAACCTATCTCGTCCTTATGTTCGTAATAAATAAAATTAAAAATATCAGAAATTATTTCTGTAGATTCCATTTTTTGTGGCGTCTGAGTCGTGAACAAATCCTTCTTGTGAATCGGATCTTTTCAATGAATCAGCTGAATCGATTCACAAACTGGTCTGAACGATTCTTTGTTCACAAAGTGAACTGAACGATTCACCTATTAACGAGTTGGTCAAGCAACCTACGCGAACTAATTATGAAAAGTAAAGGGAAACTAACGTGGAATTTATGGTTCGCTTAAAAGAGGCATAAAAACGTCTTTCCATGCACTTAGTATCATCACTTCAAGCTCAATGGAAGTTTCTTACCTCGTCGTTTCGCTGTACTAGCGAGGAAACGATGCAGCATCAATTTGACTCACTGACTGAATGAAATGAATCTCTTGCGAATCACAATTTCTTGCCGAGTTGTTTCTAAATGCATTGAAACATGCAACAGCTTTTCAGTCTATATATATATATATATATATATATATTTTTTTTTTTTTTTTATGTAAATGCAAATATATTTATGTTGTAAATAACTTTATGTCGAACTGAATCATTGCTGCAACAAACCGAACTACAACACGTGACATCTCCCAATAAGCATCCTGAATCTAAATAAATCTATTAAATGTTATGAATTTATTGGGGCAGGAGATCTACCACAGATACCACGTGATGATAAAAGAATCACCGAGTCGTTTTTGAACATTTATTTGAAACAACTCGCTCGAAAGGAGGGAAATGAGTCGGACTTCCCCTCACTAGTAGTTTTGTGGTTTGCGGAAAGGTACTGCAACCAATCACATACAGAATTTGAGCTCACCAATCATGTGTTAGATATGGTAATTCTGAACCAATCAGGGTTAGAAATCAGGCTGTTTGAAAATGTTTCAGGAAGTGAATATCCGCTTTGACGCGGACGTAAACAAACGTAGCTTAGCAATCTATCCACTCACTGTTGTAACGACAGATTGTACAGTAGTACAATGTATTTCTCTGCCGCCTAGATCTAGAACGATCTGATATCCAATAACAGGTAAGATTCTATGGCATGCTTGGGGGTGAAACTAGTTCATATTTGAGTTATTAGCAAGCTAGCTCTCTAACAACAAGAAATGTGCAGCTTTTCTGTATTCTAACAGAAGCAATAAATGACCAGGAATTACTGTGATTTATATCCATAATGTTCATTTGAAGGGCCTTTTCCGTTTGTTGTGTTCAAAAGTCTCTAAAGTAAAACAGGCTAAAGCTAGCTGGCTAGACAGGTGCAGACTGTTATAACCTCTACTGTAGCCTTCAGTTTAGATGCTGACTCTCTGTTATGATTTTAAATCAACAGGACCCGCGTTTGGTCAGGAGCTTTACTTGAGAAGAACTCCACAATGTCTACTTCAAATTTTAAGAATAAGTGTGTGACACAAGTCAACTGTATATACTGTGACAGTCTGCTGTGTATGAGGGGGATGAAAGCAGTACTTCTGGCTGATACGGAAATAGAGTTGTTCTCAACCGACATACCCCCAAATAGGTGAGGCTTCCCCGATCAGACATCACATAAACCCGCCAGTACATATACAAACATGATTATTATATCCAGTTTGTTTAATGCTTTTTATAAACATTAACAAGCCTGTGTTGTTGTCCCCATTTAGGACAGTTGATTTTGTGGCAAGCTGCTATTCCACTGAAAGCTGCAAATGCAAATTAAGAGACATTGCTTGCTTGAAATGGTAAAAAGGTCTTTAACTACTATCACTGTTTTTACTCATAAAGTGTCTGTATTGTTGAGCATACTTAGTGTTTGGAATCATAAAGCTTATTTAAAACAATTATGGTTATACAAATGATCACACGTTTGGGGTCAGTGAGATTTTTATTTTTAATTCCTTTATTCAGCAAGGATGTATTAAATGAATTAAAAAGTTTAAAAAAAATTGTGAGCAACAAATCACCATATTAGAATGATTTCTGAAGGATCATGTGACTAAAGACTGGAGTAGTGACTGCTGAAATGTAGGCATTTAAAAATACTAAATAGAAAATTATATTCATAATATAACTTGTTTTACTGTATTGTATGATTAAATAAATGCAGCCTTGGTAAGACTTCTTTCAAGCATATTAAAAATATTACCAACCTAACATAAGAATATTGGCCTTATATTTACACTGCATCATATTTAGATTCATAAGTTGGCTTCAAATATGTTGTTTTGCCCTTTTGGCTTTAATATTCAATCCTTTGTTTGCACAAAGCCTTTTGCTGTTCTGTGTAATTGTGTCTGACAAAGCATTTGAATCCGGTGTTTTTGTCTGTCTCTCTGGCTCTTTCTGCGCATTCAGTGGGAATGTTGTGGGATATCACGTGGTGGCCCCATGCAAGCCCTGCTTGCTCTCCTGCAACAATGGTCACTTCTGGATGTTCAACAGTGAGGCTGTGTCCACCATCAATAGACTGGATGCAACAGGTTTGGGACATCTTGTGCAAAAACACTGTCAATGCCTTTTGCTTATGGTCAGACAGCTTTTGCATACCATTGTTTCATAGATTATCTGCTCCTATCCATCAAAGATCCTATGTAAATGCAAAAGGTTTGTAACCGACTTTGACAAAACTTCAAACATTTAAAAGTAGGGTTGGCGATTTTTAGAGAGGCTAGCTTTGAAAGCAAGAGATCCCAGCCTCCCTTCAGAGTGTCTCCAAAGCCACGCCTACTTCAAAACACACAATCATGTACAGCAGGAAGCTAACAAAAGCATCATGAGATACAGTGTTAAACTAGCTCATGTGGTGAACATATGATGAACATAAACAACTTAAAGAGCACTGACCTGTTGCACCTAGCTACTGCAGATTCAATTCACCGCTGATAGTGTTGCAATTGAAATGGATAAATTCGAATCGCAAATCGCTCTGCGTGTAATGTCACAGGTTTCCATCTTTTCCCAATTACAATAATTACGGCTTGAATGCAGCATAAGCTCTTTTTTTTTGGTTCAGGAGGAAAGGTGGTTGCTCTTTCTGTTGCAGTGCTCAGTGACTGACATCCAATTATCCATCCATCCATCCATCCATCCATCCATCCATCCTCATAACAAAAATGTTTCTGAAACAAATCGCCTACCCTGCCTTTAAAAGTACTTGAAGAATATGCGTCTATGTTCTTGCTTCTCACTTGTCTTGTTGCTCATGATTTTGCATGAATTGACTCACACTAGCTAAGGTTTATATATGGAGGTGAAGCATGTTGTAAAACAGACAGAACTGTGTAAATGGTTGTAAAATGATCTCTAAAACAATGTGTTAATGGCATATCTTCTGATACAAAACCTTGAAAGCTTTTTTAATTTGGGTTGCCACAAAAGTGTGTTTTAAAAGGTAGAAAGGCTCAAATGAATTTCAGTAATAAAGCCTTCCTCAGAGTGGGTCAGCCTGGCACCCTTTGAGGAAATGTTTATTGCAAAAATAGTGTCCAGGCTAGTCTTTTAGTTTGTTTGTTTCAGAAGACATGCCTTGTACTAGGCTATAACATTACCATAACTGATTGAAAAAAACACTTCTATTTTTCAACAAAATATGCTACCAACTGAACTTTAAATTATTGTGCTGTAAGTTTTGAAGCGAGTGTGAGCCGCTTCATTTTCATTAATATAAGTATCTTCCTTTTAATAATATTAGTTGTATTACAACAATTATTATTTTTTAAAATAAATTATTAATGTTGTTTTTAGTCCTCTATCTGTCTGGTATTATAATATCTTGTTACCTCTAATTAAGTTTTACATTAAAAACCAGCATGTTGTGGCAATTATGTGTTTGTTTGTTTAGTTTTTTTATTGACATGGCAAATTGTAGCAAAAATGGCAGTGCTGTAACAACAGTTGTTAGCCGAACACATTAATAAATAACAATTAACAGTGAACATGATATAGATGTAAATGTCCATGTGCTTATATGGAATCTTTACATCCTCCAAAATGGATATTAATGTTTTCTGATTGGCAGTTTCTCTGCAAATGATGAGGTTATGGTACATGACAGCATCTGAAATACACAGTTAAGTTTTAAGAGTAACAGTGTGTCTTCCATTTGACTATCTAAAAACAATGCATTTTTTCAAGTTAAAATGTATAGACATTTTAAGAATGTGTTGACAGTCTGTGTAGATGTGAAGCTGAGCTCAAAACAGCAAACAGTTGATTTTTGACTGTTACAAATGAGAAAAACAAAAAGATGGGAATAAGAACCCTCAAATCTAACGCAAAACCATTTTATTATAAAAAGGGTTCTTCAGGATGATGTGGTTCTAAATAGAAGTTACTACTTGTAAAGAAACTATTAGGAACCATCTTGTTTTGTGTTTACAGACCCCACATATTTGAGCAGTGTAAAAAGAACACATTTTGGACATAATGTTTATAAATGCTCCAACTCTAAATAATACAAGTCTGTGTCTTTTACAGGGCAGAACCTTCTGCTGTGGGGAGATCTTCCAGAACTGGAGGACAGCGATGATGAGAGCCTGGACAGTTTCTCAGAAGAAGAGTACCTCAGATAGAAACGCTCACGGCCAAAGGAAGTAGACTCTAACGGTAGCGAACTAGTTTGCTTTCACTCGCACGGATCTCCGTTTAAAGCACATTGTCTTGTTTTTAGCTGACTGGGAAAAGATAAAAAAGGGTCTTTATCATAGCTTGATTCATATGCATTCTTTTGCTATATTCTTTCAGCATCTTCTCAGATTAGTACGAAGTATTTCAGAGTGCCACTACCAAAGAAACATGTTTGTGTTTTCTTTGCTTTACGGTTGCAGTTGAACAAAACATGATGACTGGACTTTAAGATTTATGATGTTATCCTCATATGTCTTTATAAAGCATTCACAATTTTTTCAGACGGTTCAAAAAGATTAGCAGTGTTAATCGATGGGTTATTACAGGTTGTTTGCGGTGGTACTAATGCAGATTGTTGGGAAGCAACCAAATGCTATCCAGGTATTGTCTGGCTATCACCAGACCAAGGTCAATTTAAGATTGAACATTGGTCCGGGGAGTCTGCTCTGTATTTTCTACTGCACAAGCAAGCATGTGATCAACGGGCATAATTCAAATGACTTTGTGCGCAACTGGATAGTCCTTCAACCAATCAGACCACAAAAGGTGTGATAAATGAGCATAATTCGAATTGTATGCAACTGGATAGTCCTTCAACCAATCAGACCACAAAGAGGCATGATCAATGGGCAACGACCCATCGCTTCTCTGTCTGCCATCGTGTTAAACCCGCCCGCCAATAACGCACCAGGTGGATAAGCCAGTCTGTGATTGGTTCCCGCAAAAATGTAACAGAAGCAGTAGAAATGAATATATAGGTTTCCAGACTGAGTTGCAGGGCGAAACCAAATCGCCGGCAGATCAGGCTGGGTTTACCCAGTCTAATCCAGTAGACATATCTTTCCAAAAATGGATTAATGGATGAAGAGAGAGATAGATGGATAAATAGTGCACTGGTTTCTAGGTGTACTGGTCACTAGTCTAAGTGGTATTAAAGAAAGAAAATTACTGACATTTACCATGTTTTAATGGTTTACCAGTATATTTCTCCATTTCCATTGAATTTCACATAGTCACCTCAAGATGGATATCAAATGGCATAATTGGTACATTTATTCGAACCAAGGTTCATCCATGCATAAGACTGTCTTTCATTTAATTATTTTCTTTATAGATTTTGTTATTTACTCCGCTTTGACATTTGAAGTGGCACAAAATGACTTGGCAGCTTTAACTAGAGACGATAGGTCTCAGCTCAGTGACATTTGGCATTTCAACAATTTGAAACATTTTTATGATATACTGTGGTACTCCGCTTGGCACACTCTTTACAGTTAATGCCGTTTCATGATTTGTTTTATTAGTTTAAAATCTGTTCATTCTGTATGTTTCACTGTTTGTCACCAGGTCAATCATGAGAAGAAACGACAGGGGGAAAAAGCGCTTAATTACTGTAGACAAAATTCTGTATGACACTGTGTGACATACTGGGCGAATCATTTTTAACCTTCCTGTTTCTTTTCGCTGTGGAGATAACAATATTTGCATCCTCTTTCATTCGTTTTAATTTACAAAAACATGTAGTCATTCAGTAGCAGTTTTTCCACAATCCTGTTTACCATTTCACTGTGTGATGTTACAGATTTTGCAGTCCAATATGAAGGCTGTTATGCCCAATGTAAATGTCTTATGTCTTGTTGTATTGAAGGTTGCATTTTCAGAAAAAACAAACAAAACAAAAAAAAACAGCAAAAAGAATAAACAACCACTATCGTGATAGCTTTCAGGTGTAGCATTTTTAGGGGTTGGCTCTTTTATGCCTTGAAGCGATCTTTAGTATGCATTTATGACCAAAATGAAACGATGAAAAAATATGTTTTGCATTTTAACTTATTAACAGAGGATTTATTTGATTTAAGTTATCAATGTTTTGAATGTATTTATTAACAGACATGATACTGTATTTATACTGACATGATTTAATTTGCACCGTGTGAGGATGAAAAAAAAATGTTTGTATACTTTTGATCTGCATTGACAATATGTTGTTGGTTTAAACTTTGGGCTGTTTTGTATGCTGAATGTCTTGATATTAAACTTTTAATGTGGATATATCTGTGTATACAGTTCATTGATTCATCAGAGTTCAGTACTGTCATTCATTGCACATCAGATGCAAAACACACTGTTCAGAAGTATGGGGATGATATGTATTTTTTATTAATGTTTTTGAGGGGGAAAAGTATCTTCTGCTCACTAAGGCTGATTATTTAAATGTAAATACAGGAATACTGTAATATAATATTGTGAAATATGGTTACAATTGAAATTGCCCTATGTTAAAAAGGATATTACACACACTCGCATACAAATTGAATTACTTAAGTCTTAAGTGTTATATGATCCTTCAGACATCATTTTAATATGGTGATCTGATTTGGTGTTCAAAACAGTTGTGCTGTTTTTATATATATTTGTAGAAATCATGGTACTTGTTTTATTCTGTGATGAAAAGAAAGTTTAAAAGGACACCAATTATTTGAAATATTTTGTAACACTAATGGTCTTTGTCACTTCAGATCAATTTAATGCATTGTTGCTGAAAAATATTTTTGTCCATGGATATTGAATTAAATTTCTATAATATTAAAATGATCCAATAAATGTATTTAAAATGTCTTCAGAACTATATAATAAATAAAACTTCCCCTGACAAATATGTTTATCTCAATATGTTATGAAAAAGATTAAATAGGCAATGTCCATTATAACAATTAAACATAAAATATTATACCTTTATTTTAACTATTCAATTCTTTTTGGAGTATAATAATGTACACAGAGAAGACTTCAGACAATAAGATCAGGCTGTCCCAACCAACTGGGCAACCAGACAAGAAAAGCAATTTTCAGAGAAGTTCAAAAACATCAGACAGTGCTGACACAGATGCAGAGCTATTTTGCTGAAATGGCATATCTGAAGCTATCAATATTTTGACAGATTCACCCTTTGAGAAAGTGGCTGTATAGAAGGAGGAAAAACAGTAAATTACACCCATAATTCACTAGAATCCACGAAAAGCTGCAAATTACATCTGAACATACAGAGGACACCTTTATCATGGTCTTTGCTTTCTTTTAGCGGAAAGAACTGGGAAAGTTTATATATATATATATATATATATATATATATATATATATATATATATATATATATATATATATATATATATATATATATATTTTTTTTTTTTATATATATATATATATTTTTTTTTTTTTTTTTGCCCTGAAGGGTAGTCTACAGATTGGACCAAAAATTGCTGAGGAAAATATTTCATTAAACCACAGATGTGAATAAAGGACACATATTGCATTTTGACACAAGCAGCAACTATGAAAAAATGTATTTAAAAAAATTCAGTACCGTATACAAGGCTGGAAAGACCCATTTTAAATCCAAATAAAAACCTGTATGACCTAAACATTGTAGTTTATTGACATAATTTTAGGCTAATTTATTGACATTTGAAGGTTTAAAAATAAAGATCTTTTTTTCTGATATTAGAGTAACAAATACAGAAGGACAATATAAAGAATTCAGTTGTTCTGTGTGTAACCGTATTTTGATTACTGAAAACCAATGACACTTGGCCCGGCAATGAGATACTCAAGTGATACTTGAAATTTACTCAAAGAGAATGCCCCCTCATATGGATAGAAAACTGTTAAATTAGGGCCAGGACAGGACTTGAAAACAGGACATGTCCTAGGAAAACAGATGTGACTCTGTTACAACTAACTCAGAGTGATGTGGCCATGGACAACTAGCTCATCTTACAGATAACAGCTAAAACACCAGCACTAACAACTTGCATTCAAAAATATCTACACAGACACACAATAAACATCATTTAAATTTGATGAGTTTAACTACAAAACCAAAATTCCGCTAAGAAAAATAAACAAAGTAAATTGTTTTTTCTTTTAGTCCAACATCTGCTATATGTCTGCCACAGAGCTCTATTTTATCACATGTGGAATAAGGACTTAACTGAGCATGTGCAAAAGGAATTCGATGATTTGTAAGTCTAATTGGACAGATTGGAGTTGTTACAACTGACCTGTTACAAACCATTCCCGGTCTCCCTACATTCAACATGATGATCCCATAATGGTGATCTCAAATTCTTAAAGAGTTAGTTATCCCAAAAATAGAAATTCTGTCATTAATTACTCACCCTCATGCCGTTCCAGACCAGTAAGAACTCTGTTTATCTTCGGAACACAAAATGAAGATATTTGTGTTGAAATCCGATGGCTCAGAAAGGCCCCCATTGGCCACAGTGTCATTTTCTCTCACAAGAACCATAATGCACTAAAGACGTTGTTACAAAACCCATCTCATTACAGGTTCTAGTTCTACAATAATTTTATGAAGCTATGAGACTTTTTCTGTGCAAAAACAAAAACAAACAACAACAACAAAAAATATAACGATGGCCTGTTTCCAGTAACACTGCTTCCTGAAGCCTTAAGCCTAATGAATCAGCATATCGAATCATGATTCGGATGTGTCAATCAGGTCAATCAGGCAAACTGCTGAAATCACGTGACTTTGGTGAGCCAAACCGCTGGTTCAAAGCTTTACTAAGTGGTGTTTTGAATTAGGACTCGCTATAA
Source organism: Pseudorasbora parva (assembly GCF_024679245.1). NCBI lineage: Eukaryota > Metazoa > Chordata > Actinopteri > Cypriniformes > Gobionidae > Pseudorasbora > Pseudorasbora parva. Next base: position 23,430,192 of record NC_090193.1, read on the forward strand.
GTCGTTATTTAGTTTTTTTATGCACAAAAACTATTCTCGTCGCTTCATAAAATTATTGTAGAACCACTGTAGTGAGTCGGCTTTGTAACGATGTCTTTAGTGCCTTTATGGGTCTTGAAAGAGGAAATGACATTGTGGCCAATGCCCTTTCTGAGCCATCGCATTTCAACAAAAATATCTTAATTTGTGTTCTGAAGATGAACAGAGGTCTTACAGCTGTCGAACGACATGAGAGTAAGTAATTAATGACAGAATTTAAATTTTTGGGTGAACTAACCCTTTAAAACTAGATAATTTTCAAAATCTTCAAAATCAATATTTTGATAGCAGATCCGTAACAATGACATTAATATTTGATTGCGTTCAGTACTTAAGTAAACCGTTGAGCCATTTCAAGTTTTGCTGATGATCCTACCTATTCTTTTTATTTCGGCCTGCAGTAATGAGTCAAACGTCACTTCATCATTGTGTATCAGACATTGCCACCTTGTGGAATGAAGGTGAACTGCACTCATTTTGTAATCAAATATTCAATTATTTTTGTGCAGGAAAAAATATTTTCACCTCCTGTATAAAAAATAAAAAAAAATGAATGGAAAAAAATGCTTTTTATTTTGTTTATAATGAACTGACAGAGGAATTCTAAGAAAGTTGATGTCTAAGTTTATAAAATAGAGTATTTAATGATGTCCAGGGTCACTAAAGACCCATGGTATGCATTTAAGGGTTAAATGTTGACATATTTGATTTTTCTCCCAGCATTTGAGCAAATATGATTTCCCATAAAAGGAAAATGTGGAAACGTCTAAATGATTCAAACGCTGTTTTAGCAACCCACAACCACAGCCCTTTTCCACTTGAGAATAAATTCATTTTTCTCTGGAAAAATGCTGACTTACTTTGTCTGTGATGAATTGTAATAAATGTTCAGACACATCTGAGCTTAAAAAAACAGTTTTCGGTATTTGAAGCCCATCTATCAAATAAGCCTTTGTCTTTATGAACACACACCTCCACACCACAGTAATTCATCTGTCAAAATGCTTGTCCCTAGTGTGTGACACAATGATACATTACAAAAATGTTTAGACCTGCCGCTTTCTTCTACCTGTTAAAGATTAAAACCACATGCTTCAAACACAAGACTGACTTTTACTGTGAATGAAACATTTCAGTACTACAATAATGAGTCTGAGCTGTTTGGGGGGTTAAGTATTAACCAGATTACTACTTTCAAGTAAAGTAAAGGATTACTTTTAAAATGACAACAAAATACCCAAGTTACTTTTTTTAAATAAGTAACATACTTTTTCCACATTTATTGACTGACACCTTTCCTGCCCCCATGTTGAGAGAAGGTGCACAGGCTTTAATCATTGCATGCATTTACTCACCTCACTTGCATTTTCGGTATTTCCTAAAGGGATATTTCATTCAAAAAAGAAAATTTGATGTTTAACTGCATTTTAATTTGTGGGTGAACTATCCTTTTAACATATAGCCTATAATAATACAGCAAAATGCTAACTCAGATTATTATGCAAACCTGTAATAATTAAATGTTAGCACAAATAAATGTATTAACCACTGTCTTTCCTGACCTTTTATGATCTGATAATAAAACAATACTAATAAGCAAAAATGGCAGTTTAAAAAAATAATATTTTAATTGCTGAGTGCATGATTGCATAGTGTGAAATTTAATTATTTTAAATTAAGAATGTTTTTTCATGGTTATACAAAAATCTGGAAAACATTTAAAGAATATTCATTCTTTGAAAAATACACCAATAAAGTATGATTTACGTTTTCATGCAAATATTTTGAAAATGTTTATCAAATCTGGAATTGGAAGAACATTGTATTAACTTTACTATAAGAAGTACAATCGATGTTTAAGTCAATTCAGCTTAAATTGCATTAAACTGACTTAAAATGTGTTGAATCTTGTATAACTTATACAAAATTCAATATATTGATGAGTTAAAGAAAGTATTGTAAAAACACATGTTGTCATAATATATATATATGCAGGGCCGTGCACAGATATTTTGAGGGGCAGTGGCCCAAACCAAAAAAAAGGGGCACTATAAGGGGACTGAGTATCATCTTAATATAGAAAATGAATAACAAGCCTTTTACAATCATACTGTAAATACAATTGTTAGACTTTAGTGCTAATTAAATTTCTGTTGTTCTAATTATTCTTACAAAAAGTTGATTCTGGGCTAATTTGATATCTTTTCTATTTACATTTTTTATTGGAGATTTAAGTAGCAAATGAGAATCACTAAAATTGAATATATTTTGAGACAAAGGTCTTGTTTATGATTTATGTAAATCATACGCAACAGATTTTTAATAACAGAATATATAAAAGTATGGTATTTGGGGTAAAAGGCATATTTAACATGATAATAAACAGCTGGCTGACTGACTTCCATTTGTTGACATGACATGGTTAAGATTCAGCTGGTAAATATCATAATTTGGGTGTCCATCTTAGAGGCAACATCATATTTATAATAAAATATATGATAATAATCATATAATACACATATATTTAGTTGTTACAGAAAGAAACTTTATAAAATTATTATAGAATCTCATTCATTCAATGTTTTCAGATTATTTACTTAGGCTAAACATTTGTTTCTGTATTTTAAAATATATTTAAAATATATTTAATATTTACTGAACAATAATTAAATATTTTATTAATCAAAATAAACAGAAAATACTGCAAACGTTGCTTTTTTGCACAACTATGGACTTTTTTGAAAAATGAGCACATTTTTCTTAGGGTGTGCTTTAGCCCCATTGTAGGCTACCCTGATACAACTCATGTATATTTATAATAGCCTGTATTACCTTTTTTAAAATTGTGTATACGATTAATATGGTCTAAATAAAATATCATAAATATGAAGTATGTTAGGCTATAGATACTAGTAGCCTATTAACTCGTAAAATTGATTATAATCGGAAATCTATTTTACAGGAGTGGCACGCTGGAGCTTTGAATCCATGTTTGCACTGTTGAAACAATTCAACGTTGTGGATTGTAGTTGGTAATTTCTGTTAATGCGACGACATTCTGGAACAGCCGTCTCCACAGAGAGCAGACAGCCGCAGACTTTGAGCGATGCTGTGCGGAGCGAGCAGGAAAACACGGAAAGGGTTAGCGGAACTAGTGGATTTTTAGCGGAACCGAACGCTTTTATGGAAATCCTCTGAGGGTGAGGGAGGGAAGGGGGCAAGAGGGGCACCTTAGCCGATGAGGGCAAAGGGGCAGTGGCTCTAGCCACCGGGCCACCCCCCTGTGCACGGCCCTGTATATATATTAAGAGAGGGTAAGACACAGAAAGAAATTTCTGAACAAATAGGCTGTTCCCAGAGTGCTGTATCAAGGCACCTCAGTGGGAAGGAAAATGTGTGGCAAAAAAACGCTGCACAACGAGAAGAGGTGTTCCGGACCCTGAGGAAGATTGTGGAGACCGACTCCAGACCTTGGGGGACCTGCGGAAGCAGTGGACTGAGTCTGGAGTAGAAACATCCAGAGCCACCGTGCACAGGCGTGTGCAGGAAATGGGCTACATGTGCTGCATTACCCAGGTCAAGCCACTTTGGGTTACAGAGAAGCAGCACTGGACTGTTGCTCAGTGGTCCAAAGTACTTTTTTCGGATGAAAGCAAATTTGACATGTCATTCGGAAATCAAGGTGCCAGAGTCTGGAGGAAGACTGGGGAGAAGGAAATGCCCAAATGCCTGAAGTCCAGTGTCAAGTACCCACAGTCAGTGATGGTCTGGGGTGCCATGTCAGCTGCTGGTGTTGGTCCACTGTGTTTTATCAAGGGCAGGGTCAGTGCAACTAGCTATCAGGAGATTTTAGAGCACTTCATGCTTCCATCTGCTGAAAAGCTTTATGGCTTAAAATGAGGATTTTGTTTTTCATCATGAGCTGGCACCTACTCACAGTGCCAAAACCACTGGGAAATGGTTTACTGACCATGGTATTACTGTGCTCAATTGGCCTGCCAACTCTCCTGACCTGAACCCCATAGAGAATCTGTGGGATATTGTGAAGAGAAAGTTGAGAGACACAAGACCCAACACTCTGGATGAGCTTAAGGCCGCTATCGAAGCATCCTGGGCCTCCATAACACCTCAGCAGTGCCACAGGCTGATCGCCTCCATGCCACGCCGCATTGAAGCAGTCATTTCTGCAAAAGGATTCCCGACCAAGTATTGAGTGCATAACTGAACATAATTATTTGAAGGTTGACTTTTTTGTATTAAAAACACTTTTCTTTTATTGGTCGGATGAAATATGCAAATTTTTTGAGAATTTTGCTGTATGCCAAAATCATCAGTATTAAAACATAAAAAGACCTGACATACTTCAGTTGGTGTGCAATGAATCTAAAATATATAAAAGTTTAATTTTTATCATTACATTATGGAAAATAATGAACTTTATCACAATATGCAAATTATTTGAGAAGGACCTGTATATGACAACCTTTCCATTGACTAATACTAGACTAAAATTCACAGGCTTTTGCAAAATTCACATTGAAGATGAGATCTACAATTGCGCAATGACAATGAGGACTGCCAAAGTAGACAGCTCAAGGTATACCCGATCAAACTTACAAAAAAAACAACAAAAAAAACATTGGCCTATATCCCATGTATATTTGTTTAACCGTGCAAGTAGAAATTCAGCAATCATGCAGGTATAGACCCGTCGTCTGAACATGTTGGCTACCATCAGAATACCTGCTAAATAACTGTATAGTGTGTGAAAGTATGAGGGTTGGTCTGCAGTCACTGACAGGGGCTGCCATTGTCACTCACTGACAGGACCTGTCAATCTTTAAGAATTTCTTAGAATGAGGGACCTAAAAAGGTCCGTCAGTGTTTGTGAGAAATTGCTGATTTTGAATGGAGTGTTGTCCATGGGGAGATCATGAATGCCAGTAAAAGGTCAAGACTAATTAAATGTGTCTTTTGCCGCAGATAACAGTGCGTAGAACTATCCAACAGAGACCTAGGTGTGACTAAAGCATTAAATTAGATTACTCAAAAGGCAATGAAATACTTTATGCATCTTCGAGAAAAAGCATTTTTTCTTGCAAAAAAAAGCAGTTTCTGTTTCTCACTTTCTGTTAAACTTGTTACGTGTGACCATTTCTTCCCTTTAAATGATTATTTCACTTTAAAATGAAAATGACTGCATGATTTACTCACACACAAGCCATCCTGTGTATATGACTTTCTTGTGTCTAAAGAACCATAGTCAGAGTTACATAAAAAAAATAGCCTGATGTTTACAAGCTTCATAATGGCAGTGAATGGGGCTCACAAGTTTAAAGCTCAAAAGTGCATCCATTCATCACTAACATACACATGACTCCAGGGGGTTAATAAAGGCCTTCTGAAGTGAAGCGATGGGATTTTGTAAGAATAACATCCATATTTAAAGGTTCAGAGTGTGTAGTATTTATGAGGATCCATTGACAGAAATGCAATATAATATACATAACTGTTTTCAGTGGAGTATTAAGAACTTAATGTACCATTATTTTAGAATAAGCCATTTCTTTCTACATACACTATGAGTCCCCTTACAGTGAAATCGCCATTTTGCACTGTCGTGTTTTTACAGTATAAATCAGGGATAGGGAATGTTGATCCGGGAGAGCCACTGCCCTGCAATTTAAATATGGAAGGTGGTCTGGTGGAAGCTAGATATTTTACTAGCATCGCTTTGCTTCAGAAGGCCTTGCCCTTTATTAACCCCCTGGAGCCGTGAGGATTATGTTTATGATGCTCTTTTTTGAGCTTCAAACTCGTGAGGCCCATTCACTGCCATTATAAAGCTGGGGAAGTTTCAGGATATTTATTAACTTGATGAAATCAAAATGGACTTATCTTGTTTTTTTTTACATTGGAGTATTTATTACATTGCATATGTATTTTGCATTATAAATAATTTATCTTGGCACATAATTTACCCCCCCCCCCCCCCTTCTGCCTCCTCTTGTAGCAACATCTCTTCTCTGATTACGTGTTTTTCCTAGGACAACCTGTCACTCGCCGCAATAGCAAACCACAACCCTCCAATCAATTCCCGATGGACAAAATCAAGTCCGGCCCTACATTTTTTCTTGTTCAAGAAGGATGTTCTTTCTCGGATATACATCACAATAGGGGAAAAATAAGACGATCACAACTTCCGTTTCATACCTACATTAAAAATAATGGTTTCTGAAATATAAAATTTGAAAATATTTATACATAGGCCTAATCAACCTCAATATTTTGACAGTGTTATGGGATCAACACACAAATCCATTAATTTTGAACCATTTCAATGGCTGTTTTCTACAGTCTATTCGGCCCCCTTGAACTTTGCGACCTTTTGCCACATTTCAGGCTTTAAACATAAAGATATAAAACTGTAATTTTTTTGTGAAGAATCAACAACAACTGGGACACAATCATGAAGTGGAACGATTTTTTTTGGATATTTCAAACTTTTTTAACAAATCAAAAACTAAAAAATTGGGCGTGCAAAATTATTCGGCCCTTTTACTTTCAATGCAGCAAATTCTCTCCAGAAGTTTCAGTGTGAAAAAAAGCCAGTTCATGACACCTTTAAAGCACATTTAAAATGGCCAGCCTCTTATTTGTAACTGTGAATGACAGATGGAAGCTGTAATACTAATGCTGTCCACTAGGGAATAATAAATCGTGTTCACATTACTGGCCTTCTTTAGACTGGGTAAACCCGGTGTCATGACAAATCCTGTCCCCCTGTGAAATCGTGTCCGCTGGTAGCGGTTTTAAATGCCTGATCAAAAGTTGTTATACATGGTTCTGGACAATCAATTGTTTAAAAATAACTAAATAATAAACTAATAAACTATGAATTCATTGCCACACTAAGTACACACGCAAAACATTCATTTGAAATATTTTATTGATTGCTATAATGGGAGCAAAAACATGTTCTGAATTATATACTTATATAAGCACTTATAGCTTCAGTTTTATACTACTAATATATAAAACATATGCTTTGTAAGACATTAAAGACTATTTTAACACAATTTAAACAGTAAAAATCAAAAATTACCTATTAAAATTTCTTTCAGCCAATAGAATCGCTCTGGGGGTCCATGCGGACACGATTTCACAGGGGGACAGGATTTTTCATGACACCGGCCTGATCTAGTGGCGATTTGATTTTGCCCAGCAATTCAGTCTGGAAACCTGTACCTTCATTTCTACGGCTGCTGTTACACTTTTGTGGGAACCAGTCACAGACTGGCTTATCCACCTGGCGTGTTATTGGTGGGTTTAATACGATGACAGATAGAGAAGCAATGGGTCGTTGCCATAGACAGTAAAAGAAATGGACACAGCGACCCCATAGACTTCAACGGCGAAAAATGTCAATTAGAAGCGCTCACTTCCTGATGCACTCTAAAAACTAATACTATGATTTACTCAATTTTTTTGGTGAAACATTTTTACACTAAAAAAATTGAGTAAATTTTAAAGCAGTGAAATCAATTATAGACACCATATGAACTGAGTAAATATAAGTAAAAAAATTAAGTAGATCTGAGTAACTGCATTTGTTACATTAACAAATTCATTTGAGTAGAAAAAATTGGGTAAAAAGCATTTAAAAACCAATATTTATGACTAATATGAACTGTTTTTATTTATGAGTATTACTAACTTGTATAGTATAACTTTAATTTCCTCTAAACCTTTGTAAAATACTCCACAGTCCACACCAACACACTTATACATGACATGGCCTTTATTGTCAATGAGTACAGCAATAACATTGCAGCATATAATACTGTTTTGACATGTAAAGAATAACAGTTATTTTACAACATTTAAACTCATGTAACGTAACAAACATTTTAGAAGTAAAAATTAAACATTTAAAAGTAATTCAAGTGTAATCAACCGATCTGTTATCCCATTTCCACCGTATCAGCGCTGTTTCTCGAGCCTGAGATGGACTAACGTTAGCGGTCTGCGGGTGGACTTTGAACTTGAGACCGCTGTCCTGCTTCATTCGTAGCTGAAAGATGCTGCGAGGCGCCAGACTCCAAACCTGACAATAAACAAACAGTGCCCAGTAATAAGATTTTTAAGATCTTTAATAAGATTTTATCATCCAAATTCATTATATTCATTATCTTTACGAATAAAGTTGTGTGGTTTGAGCAACACAGCAGGCGTTTCAAAGACCAACGCCACACGTTAACTTAAGGTGACTCACACTGTCCCTGTATGTTGTTTTGAATGAAATAAAATGCCTTTTAGCACAGTAATGATTATATAGATAAAGCAAAACATACAAACCTGAATTTCACAGAGGAAATGCCCCAATTCTGTGACGCTGAGAAGAAGAAACTGCTCTGGAGCCTCTGGTGACTGAGGAGAATTCAAATATCCGCACTCACTCAACCGTCGAGCTGTCGTCACGTCAGAGGGTGGGGGAGGGGTGCATTGTTTTAATCGAGTAAACTTACTCAATTTCTTCAGTGTGTGTTAAATATTAATAATCTTGATTTTAATTAAGTAATATTTGTGGTTCTTGAAACAGATCGGTTTAATTCTCCATTCTCAAATATTTTGAAATAAATTTCACAAATGTATTAAGTATATTTAAAATAAATAATTGGTTATTTGAATACTAAATTATTTTAGTGAAACAAACTTAAATATAACTATAAATTTTAGACAAAATTAACTGTTGGATTTTTAGTCAATTATTTTGGTATGTTTAACTAAAACCATCAAGTAAATGATATTGAGAGATTTTATTAAGTTAATAAAGTTAATTATTACTGTGATATTTACTAAGCCACTGAATTATTTTTTAGAGTGTGGCTCAGCGTACTGCGCAGGCTCAGACTGAGCTTGAGGACATAAATGTGACGTAAGCAACCTGTCTGACAGCTGTCTTCTAGTAGTTGTGGAAAGTGAAATCTGAATAAGGTTTTTTAATGTTTTGTCCCATTGCTTTTGGCTCACTATGGGCTTCTCCCCATTCTTCCCCCTTGACTTTATCAGACTTTATGTCTTCACGTCCCCCCAACTGTCTCATAGACAGTAAAAGATTGCTTCTGAGCATCTCCTCCTGTCTATACGGTAATTTGTCTACTATGCGACAGAGTCGCGTTGTTTATGACGCAATCATTAGCCTATTTTTGCAAAAACAGCTTCTACGGTGCGATAGTGTAAGATACAAGGTAATGGAGCCTTTTATACATTGTCGTGTTTCTTTATAAATAAACAATGGACAAATGGAGTCTTTAAACGCCTCAGATGTAAAGTTATTCACTGTCAAAGTGACGCAAAAATGAATGGGAGTCAATGGGATGCTAACAGCAGGTGATGGCTTGGTTAGCAATGGCCGCCCCTATGGGTGGAACGCTTTCCGAGTACCCCCTTGGTCGTTGCCCGTTGATCGTGTCACTTGTGGTCTGATTGGTTGAAGGACTATCAAATTGGATACAGAGTCATTCAAATAATGCTCGTTGATCACGCGTCTTGTGCAGTAGAAAATACAGAGCAGACTCCCCAGACCAATGTTCAATTTTAAATTGAGCTTGGTCTGGTGATAGCCAGACAAGGCCTTCTTAGCATCAATGAGAATGGCTTGATATTTCCTGAATTTATAAGTCAGTCGATCATCTTGGAACTAGTGTCTTAGCAAGATGTTTAATCATATTTCATCAAACCCTAAGATTGATGACTTCATGACATGATCATAATTATAATTCCTAGAAAGTCAAGGGCACAGAGCATGATCAAACTCCTTTCTCATTTCCATTTGATAATTTTATTCCATACACAAAAGCCAAAAAGGTTTTGTTTTATTTGAAGAGAAAATCATATAACTTTAACTTATATATCATCTTATATATAATTATATAACTTTAATTTAACTTTTTCTTGGGGGTTTCATAAAGTGGTTAGCCTTGTGGCCATGATGTACGCGCATAGATGGGGCACTCGCTCCTTAGGTGAGCAGAAAACTCGGATTAGTAACGCAGTTATATTGCATAAAAGGCATACTTGTTTATTTGCGGTTTCCCCTGAAGGAATATCATTTTTTTTATTTTAATGTGGTAATGCCAATTTGCACCTGCTATGCTTGAAGCTGTAGCTTTTTTTATTTTTTTTATTTTTTTTTATTTTTTTACAGTCTTTGCCCAGCAAACACAGTACGTTGTGACAACGTCGTCAGTTAGTCGTCATTTGGTCAGCGTGACATTACTTTATGACAACGTTGTGAGGACGTCGTGGTAAAGTTCCATTTTTAAAAATTTTGGCTAACGTTCCAGAAACGTTGTGGGCACGTCCTCAAAAGACGTCGCTAGTTTATCCCTCAGAGAACGTTGTAAGGACGTCGCGGTAAAGTTCTATTGTTTTAGAATCTTGGCTAACGTTCCAGAAACGTCATGGGCACGTCCTCAAAAGACGTCGCTAGTTTATCCCACAGAGAACGTTGTAAGGACGTCGTGGTAAAGTTCCATTTTTTTAGAATCTTGGCTAACGTTCCAGAAACGTCATGGGCACGTCCTCAAAAGACGTCGCTAGTTTATCCCACAGAGAACGTTGTAAGGACGTCGCGGTAAAGTTCCATTTTTTTTAAATCTTGACTAAAGTTGCAGAAATGTTGTGGGCACGTCCTCAAAAGACGTCGCGTGTTTATCCCACGGAGAATGTTGTAGCGACGTGGCCCACTGGTCTTCATAACTTTCCAAATTGCATTATTAATTTACAAGTATTATCAAATGTATGCCATTTTGATTTATATGGGACATTTACTTAATTTATCAAATATTCTAAATGAATCCATGTTTGCAAATCGTATTGGCAAAAACAATAAAAAATCTAACAAAAAAAAAAAAACACAATTGTCCCACTATCACGTGCGGTGCCGGGAGTGGCATTTTGCATCTGAGCGGGTCATAGAACTTCAAAATGAGTTCTAAATTCATTATTTATTATTCTTGATTTGTATTCATGTAATTCTTGCTGCGTGACTTTGACGTGGTGATGGGTCAAACACTGGAGCGGCGCGGAGTTGCCATGGAAACGGTGCAGCAACACAACAGACAAGCCGCAAAACTTCCTCTGTCGTTGTTGTTTTCACTATAATTTCAGGTGAGTTGTCTTTAAAGTTACACAAATAATACACACAACTGTTACTGACATTTTCCTGACATTTCTTATGTGTCATTGACACGCTTCTGTTCTGTTGAATATATACTTTATAGAAATGTAAAGTCTTTGGAAAAAAGTCCGTATAGCACATCAACCGTTTTCCGAACAGTAAGTTAAGTTACCGAGGCTAACGTTAACTCTATAAAGTTAATCTCTTGTTTAGGCTTTGAGTCACATGTGTAAATGATAGTTTTATCAAGTTTTTTTCTTCTTCTGGGAATTGAATGGGTCATTGAAGGTGGCTAATTAATTCAACTAACGTTAACGTTATGTGTTTGTTGTTAATCGACGAAGCCACTTACATTAACTTAATATTAACACGGAGCGCGAAAAAAACGTGTTAACATATAATAAAATGTTCTGTGATTTTCAGAAAGGGACAAAATAACCCCTCTACAACAGAGGTGAAGCTCCCAGCAAGTTTCCAACATTTCTGAAGGAAGCTGCTGAAAGAGAAGTAGAAAACACAGGTGAACTGAAAAAGGTGATTGATTAACCTTGTCCATTTTTAACAATATTTTAACCCATTCTTTCTCTTTTCTGCATTTAACCTTTGCTGTAGCTTCTTTCCTTTTAATAAACCTGGCGTTGTATAATTTATATATTTGGCTCTGATAAAGTGTTGATGCTTCCATGCTGATGTCCTGCAGCCTGCACTGTAAAGTTAGCAGAGTTGGAGCAGATCTCCTGTCGGACAACATCTCTTAAATGGTGAGGATTTACTCACCTGCAAGCCATCCTATGTGTAAGTTATATGACATTATTCTTTCAGACGAACACAATCAGAGTTATATAAAGAAATGTCCCGGCTCTTCCAAGCTTTATAATGGCAGTGAATATTGCTTGGTTTGCTTGGTGATATGCGGTAGGCTACCCAAGTCGACTTGCGCTAAAAAGGGTGACCCCCCCCATGCTATGTTTTGTTTTGCTCTAATTTCTGTACTTCTGCGTTCGTCAATACGCATGCGTCAAGGGTTATTCTTTTTAGCGCAAGTCGACTCGCGCATTGCTGACCACTGGAAGCTAGTTATTTTAGTCTATAAAGTTTTAAATATGGATATTTTTCTCACACAAACATGCCACTTTGCTTCAGATGACCTTTTTTAAACCCCGGAGCTGTGTGGCTCAATTATATGATGGATAGATGCACTTTTATGGACTTCAAAAATGAAGCATTCACTGCCATTATAAAGCTTGGATTAGCCAGGACATTTTTAAATATAACTCTGATTGTGTTCGCCTGAAGAACCTAGGGATGGCTTGGGGGTGAGTAAATCATGGGATATTTTTCATTTTGGGATGAACTAACCCTGGCATTATCACCATGTGACTAGTATGTAAAACCTCAAACATACAATAATGTCCAAAAGTTTGGTTTTGGTACAGTTATTTGAAAAAGGTCTCTAATGCTCACCAAGATTGCATTTGCTTGATTAAAAAAAATCAGTAAAATCTAATATTGAAATAATATTTAAATTCTAAATAATTGGGTTCTATTTGAATATATTATAAAATGTAGTTTATTCTTGTGATCAAAGCTTAATTTTCAGCATCATTACTCCAGTCTTCAGTGTCACATGATCCTTCAGAAATCATTCTAATATGAGGATTTTATTCATCAAAGAATCCTGAAAAATGCACCATGGTTTACACAAAAATATGAAACAGCACAACTGTTGTCAACACTGCTAATAATCATAAATGTTTTTGTGAGCAGCAAATCATCATATGAGAATGATTTCTGAAGGATCATGTAACACTGAAGACTGGTGTATTGATGTTGAAAATTCAGCTTTAATGACAGGAATATTAAAATAATAATAATAAGAATAATAATAATTTTACAATGTAAAATAGCTGTTTTCAATTTAAAGGGTTAGTTCTACCAAACCTTTAAATCCTGTCATCAACTCCTCTCCCTCATGTTGTTACAAACCTGTAAGACCTTCATTCATCTTCAGACAGCAATTTAATTAACACTTTCAAGGCCCAGAAAGGATGTAAAGACATCAATAATTACAACGTTAAGGAGACTGGCACAGGCTAGATCAAAATTGTGGAATTAAGTTATTTTTGCACACAAAAAGTATTCTTGTTGCTTCGTAACATTAAGGTTGAACCACTGGAGTCACATGGACTATTTTAACAATGTTTTTACTACCTTTCTGGGCCTTGTGTTGCAGTCTATGGAGGGGTCAGAAAGCTTTTGGATTTCATCAAAAATATTTTCATTTGTGTCTGAAGATGAACAAAGGTCTTACAGGTTTGGAACAACATAAGGTGAGGAATTCATGACAGAATTGACATTTTTGGGTGAATTATCACTTAAATATATATTACAGTTTGTACTGTATTTTTGATCAAATAAATGCAGCCTTGGTGACTGTTGAGTAAAAGAGACTCTTTCAAAAGCATAAAAACACAGATTAGCAACATTAATAAGGTTCTCCTCTGTTTCAGCTGCCAGAAAATGATGAAGATGTGACAGTGTAGCTCGGGATAAGGAAGAGGATGAAGAGGAGGAAGAACATGTAAGTAAAAAAAAAAAAAATTATACCTTTTTAACAAAAAGCAATACACCTACAATAGTATGGCTTTTTTTTCAGCTTCCAGTTTACAAAGATCCAAAGTGAATATAGAGCCCATCCTCCTATCCTATCCTCAGAAGACCCTGCCCTCCGCTGGTGGGGTAAGAAAGACCCTCTTCCTCTTCTCTCACAGCTCTCCATCTCCCTCTGCCTCATCAACACTGTCTGAAGCTTTTTCCACAGCTGGGACACAGTCAGGAATGAGGGGTCTCAGATTCTTCCTGAGAAAGTCATCATGCTCATTTTCTTGAACAAAAAAAAAACCTGTTGATGTATATTTTGGCCCAATAATACAGAAAAGATGCTAGGACTCTATGTAGTGTTTTTTTACATATTTCTTTATGAACGTAGGACTATAGCTCAAGGACTATATATATTTTGTAATTGTCACATTGTTCAGGTTTAGCTACAGGTAGGGAAGCAATAAAGCACATCACCAGACATTTGTAGCAGGTGCCTCACAGGACACGCAGGACATTTCTGCAAATAAAAGTAATAATAAAGAAACTGATAACTCTTTTTTTCCATGTCTTTTTTGTGCTAAATTATTGAGAGTAGTACCAATATGAGTATTGATAAGTATAAGTGAGAAAATACTTAACTACTCCCTAATAAGACAATAAAATATTTTAATAATTGGTTACATTTCTTATGTTGTTTGTTTAATTAATGAATGGATGTGTTACATTTCTGTACTCATAATTTGTTGACACTTTACACTGTTTAAATGTTGACTTAATATTTGTACAAAGTAACACTGAATAAATGCTGATTATTAAATTAATGCAGTGTGGTTTTGAGCCATTTTCTATTACAATTTAATAGGGGTTTGTATCGTTTTTTATTATCTACGAGTACATAATCCCTAAATATATTAACTAAAATCAAAACAAATGTATTAATAAGGTTTTACAGCAGAGAATTCAATGTTTGAGTGTATCAGTTCTATGTGGATTTCAAGGTTATGGACCAAGCACATCTTCATTTCCCGGACTAAAGGTGAGATTATTCAAATAAAGGTGGACGTGGTATTTTGGTCGTTAGGACGTACCTGCCACGTTCCAGTGACATATCATAATCACGTCGCTACGACGAATACAGGAATCACAAAGTTACGTCGCTGGAACGTTACCTGGTATGTCGCTGCGACCAGAGCCGGCCCAGCCACTAAGCGACCCTTGCAATTGCAAAGGGCCCCGTGGCCTGCAGAGGGCCCCCTAGAGAGCGCACGCACCTCGCCTCATCTGTTTGGGGAGGTGTTTATTATACTCGAAGCGCAGACTGGGTGCAGGCGTGATGAGACGTCATGCTCGGCCAGATTCGCCTCGAGCTTCTTCGGTTGCGGAGCCGCACGCAAAGTTACAAAATTTGACGTGCACACCGGACACCGGCAAGCGAAATTGGGTCTCGTGCACTCCTCGTTGACGCAATTTTTGCCGTGCTCGTGCGGACGCGTCAAGTATAAACAAGGCTTAAAGCTACACTGAAGTTGGCCGTTTGATAAATGCAAGTTAATTCTTCAGTTCAATATTTGTGTCTAAAAAAGGCACATAAGTTCCTGTAGAGATAGCAATACACATTCTCCTTTTTTTTTGCCAAATAAATGAAAGCATGTCATCAATGTCTTTCTCTTGCTGTATCAAAATCTCACCTAGCTTTCCTCAGAGATAGTCAAGTTCAGTTTGTGCATGATTACATGATATAACAATTGTGTTAATACTGTATCCTGAATTGTGGATAAGTAAGCTATATATCATATTATGCTGAAGTAAATTTCTGGAGTGTTAACAAGTAAAAGCAAAAACAACAACAACAACCGTACAGAACTTAAAAACCGTGACCCTAAAGCCGTGATATGAACCGAACCGTGGCTTTTGTGAACCGTGCCACCCCTAATGTGTACCTAAAGCAGTTTTCATCAATTTTATTTATTGCTTTTGGTATTTATTCAAGTGTATTTTTTGTTAACAGACTGAGAGTCCATTGCTTTTCTTGTTTTTTGGTTGTTTTGTTAATTTATTGTGGATATTTAAAATGTTTTCCGTATCAGAGTCTTTAAAAAATCTTTAAAAAAGGTGTACCTGCATTATTATGCCATTATCATTATTTTAGATGAAAATGGGTTTAGAACGAAAAATCTTATCATTTATCGCAATGATTTCTTGACCAATTTATTGTCCAGCAAAATTTGTTATCGTGTGCTGTTTTTGCCTTTTAAACTCTGGTGTCAATTAAAAATGTTTCTTTGATGGTCAGTGAAAATCACTTTATCAGTCTTTTTATTCAGCAAGTTCATCCGTGTGTGTTCATTGCACTGCACTGCCATTCAGCTCAGT
Organism: Pseudorasbora parva; assembly: GCF_024679245.1. NCBI lineage: Eukaryota > Metazoa > Chordata > Actinopteri > Cypriniformes > Gobionidae > Pseudorasbora > Pseudorasbora parva. Next base: position 23,446,390 of record NC_090193.1, read on the forward strand.
GGTATCATCATTTTCCTGTTAGACATCAAACATGGAACTCAACTCAAGAACTCAAGGTCTTTTATTGACGTTCTGTACATGTTACCACATAAGAACGAAATACGTACTCAGGACCAGCAGCGTAAAAAAAGATAATTATCATACAGTAGGCTACATAGAATAATTAAAACATAATTTAATAGACTACAACATTTTAAAGTAACATAGTAGATATATGTACAGTATAGTTATAAGGTAGTCATTGCTTTTCTTTAGGCCTTACTTAAAACGGTCAAGGGCCTCCAACCAAATTTTGCTTAGGGCCCCCAAAGGTCTAGGGCCGGCTCTGGCTGCGACTAATATGGTCCATTGAGGTTACGTCCTCACAACATGCCAGTTTGGTCGTTGAGAAGTGATCATCACGTTATAGCAACGTACCAGTATAACGTCGTCACGACGATTATGGGAATCACAAAGTTACGTCACTGGAACGTTATTAGGTACGTCGCTACGACGAATATGGTCCTTTAAGGTTACGTTCTCACAACGTGCCAGTTTGGTCGTTGGGACGTGCTCGTCACGTTCCAGCAACGTCCCACTATAACGTCGCCACGACGATTATGGGAATCACAAAGTTACGTCATTGGAACGTTATTTGGTACGTCGCTACGACGAATATGGTCCGGTCGGTTACGTCTTCACAACGTAACTGTGTTAGCTGGGTGAGCTGTATTTATCACGTAAACAATAAACCTTAACAACTGAACAACTTATTTATGTCATTGATAGAAGAAACATTGGTTGTCTTAAAGATGGTAAACATGACAATGAATGCAAATATTACACTTCACATTTAAGCTACCACGTGAATATTAGTAGGCCTGTGAATTATGTGTAGGCTTCTTATTTCTTCGCAGGCCTGCATACAACAGACACGTCTGAAGTAACTTATGGCCAATATGTTTTCCTGGGACAACGTGAAGAGAGAAGGATAGTAGGCTATACGGTAGAACTTTAAACAGGTCAGTAGACATTTAAACGACTTAAAGCACGCAGGCTTTTGTATTGTTTATTTTACCATTTGTTACTCGATCGTGTGTGTAGGCCTACAACATTTTAAACCGGAGAAATATTTCAGATTTTTAAATCGGTTTAATTTAAAACCTTGTTCCTTGCTTTCTTTAATAATAATATAAAATCTACGCCTGGTGGCATATTTACAGTCGTCTTGTGTATATAATTCGCAGTAAAATAATTTGCTGAGATGTGCCTAGCTAATTGGCTCCATCTGCTGGTTATTCATGCTTTCTATTTGTTTTCACCATTAGTCAGATTCCTAATTTTGTTCAAACGAGATAAATGATTGTACATTAGTATAACAAGTATTTATCATGTCATTATAAATACTATTTTGTTTTAACTGTTTGGAACAGAAAATTATGTAAAATATTATAGGGGGAAGCCATGTCATATATTTTTGACATTGAACTTGAACGTCGACTGAGGCCTAACTTATCTTTTCGTGTTCCAAAAAAGAAAGAAAGTCTTACTGGTTTGGATGAGTAAACTTTAGAGGTTTCATTTTTGTTGTTGTTGAACTATTTTTGTGAGAGTTTGCAGCTGGACACTGACCCACATGAGGGCGCCATAATACAAGGATTCAGGAAAAAAATTAATGAAACTCGATCCTTATACCGGTTAGAGACATTCAGGAACGTTGCTTTGATCTGCCGCTTGTTCCAGAATCACTTTTCAGCATTGTTATTAAAATTATCATCTGAAAATGTTTTCTCGTGTATGTTTTAGCAGTTTTAATACCCCTCCACGTTTTCCCTTGATCCGCAATGACCAGCCTGACATCTGCAAATCTAATTTGGAATAAACGCTTATAAAAAGTGATTTAATAGCAACGAATCTTTTTATTTATTTATTATTATTCGTCGTGAAAGTCAGTGTTGCGCTTAAAATACACAGCAGTGAACGTATTTACAATAAGAAAGGTTGCAGTATCTTACACGAGCTGTTTGATTTTACAGCGTTTTTTGAAGCTTGTAATTATTTTTCTAAAGGGACATGACGTCCGTTAGTTCAGAAGAATAGCTGTCCATCTTTTGCTCACAACTCCTCAAATCATTCTAGCGAAATGCCACTCAGTCGTTATGTGTACAAGGACACTCATTTGAAGTTAAATATAAGTTCAATATCATTATTTGATTGTGCCTAAGATCCATTTTCTGACATAATAAAATTAAGCAAGCACGTTTTGCTGTTCATATAGCCTGGCTTCTATTTCGTTTTTAATCATGTTGATCATGATAAAATATATACATTTTGTACTGTATAATCCTTAGCATTACAGTGGATCTGAATTGTTTACTGTCACAAGTTTATGGTTTCCAAAAAACACCACAAGCAACATACTGTTATAGATTCTATTTTTTTTTTTATATTACATGTAACAATAAATGCACTTTTAGTTTTGAAAGCCCAACAAATTATAATAAGCAAATGCCATTTTTCATATTTAGAAAATTAATACACTATCTTCCAATACACAATGCAGTTTTATTTTTTTATTTAAAAAATTGCTTCCAGTTCTACCGTTTATAGATATTTACCTCGAGGTCTGTGGACTGCTCACAGTTTGCTTCTCCGTGTTACTTTTAGATGAAGAGCCCAAGGTTTCACTTGAGTATTTGCAGGAACTCGCTGCACCTTCAGCCTCTTAAATGCCTGTAACCCCAACATAAAAATCATATATTTTATAATTTAATGCTGATGAAATATATTTTCTCATAAACCTCACTCATTGTCTATTCAATAAAACACATTATCAAGTGCCATGCAAATATTTAGAAAAATACATAATTAATTGTGTGAGATATGATGGGTAGTTATTGATCCAAAATGATCAACATGCCACAATACAAATTTAGACAGCAGCAGCTGCGTTCTTGATGGTGTAGATGGAACCTAAACGTCACTATATTTCTGACGGTCTTCTGTTTTAACATTTTATTCTGCTCCCTAAGAATAATGTAGTGCTGATCTCACCAGATGCTCTCCTTTATCTAAACAAACCTTTAATACTCTAGCACCGTTTTGTAATTAAAAAGGTAATAGGCGGTGGGGGGGTTGGTTCCTTGTGGAGGGGGTTGGGTCTGCCGGTCATGTCTGTGCATTTGAATACATGTATCATGAATATGCATCTCTTAACCTAGAGCATTAGAGCTGTGGTTGGTCAGTGGATCCACCTGATTAATGCAAGTTTTGCCTAATATATGTACAGATGACATGCTGAGATCTACTCGAAAACCACAAATATAATTTTTATACTGCATATTTTAAAATAGCTCATTTGATATTAGAAATTATAAGATTTAATGTGATTAAAACTACAGCTATTTAATTTTCCTATGCAATTAATTATACTGTTTTTGTTTATTTCCTTCCTGAGTGAACAGGACAGGATTCTACTCATAGCACAATCAAGCCTAATTTGAACACGGCAGTATAACCTTCAGAACATTTCCACAGGCTTTCATTAGTTAAAAAATATTATATTCATGTACATTAAATTATAACTATGTTCATAAGAGGGCAAAATAATCCTCGCTAATCACAGTGTAATAAAACTTGTCATATTGTTGTACATTTGGTATTTCCATTTCTGATTCCCAATAGTTTGAGTCAGGCCAAATGTACTAAAAAGTGCAGCTTTCACATCTGTTTTCAAGCCTTCAGAGTTAAAGGGCATATTTGCACACAAAAAAAAACAAGATTTTCAGTGAACGGTCTCTTCTGCATTCTCCAGTTCAAAATGAATTTGTGGCTAAAGTTAAATACTAAAACCTTCATTTAAAAGCAAATTAATGTAAATTTCGCAAGGACAACGGAGGTGGCAAAGTGATTTTTTTTATGTTGTTGCCAGTTTGCAAAGGTAATTAATATTGAGACCTTCGGTTTTGAATTGCGTCAAACGGTATAAAATGAGATGTGTGTAATTATATATTTTTTTAGTATATAGTATATTTTATTAAATTCCCACATATGAAACCTAGAGCGTTGAAATGCTTTCTTTACAATTTTACATTTTCATATTTTTCTTTGCGATGTGTCTGCATTGTTGCGGTTGATTCAGTATAGTTACATTTATTTAGAGTAGGTTTGTGATTTGAAAATGCTGGGGAAAAATGTCAAGATTTTCTGTCCCTGACAAATGCTCTCTCGACAGTGATTGGCCATTTATATGTTCCTCCTCTGTGTTGCATTGTTTTGAAGTTTGTGTGTTCCCCTTTAAGAAGGGGGCTCTTTGCAGCTGAAGAATTTGCTCTCCTGTCGCTGTGAATGGGGCCCGGGCAGGAGCTTAGCGAGGGGCCCAATGTTTTGTTCTGTTACACTTCAATAGGGCGTCAAGCAGGGTTTGGGCCTGACAGCCTGTGGATTAAAGGCTCTTACCAGAATCTGTTCGCCCCACCCCCTGACCCGCGCACTCCAACAATAGCCTGAAAGAAACACATTCTTAACTCTTCAAGTACTAAGTTGTAATTTGCAGGTGGCTATAGCCTAGCAAGTCTCTCTAGCCCAAGACGATAAGGGGTTATGGAGAGAAAAGGAGGGGGAAGAGGGTGTTAGTCATAGGCAACCTCCTCTTTTTGCCCCACTTCAGCTATCATACCTTTAAAAATATAAATTAATTTATCATTGATCTGAAAATCACATTAATGACCTAGCAGAACCTAGCAGTTGGACCTACCAGTTGGATGATGGCCTTGAATTCGGGATAGGTACATTGTGTTCTAATCCCTGCTATCTATCCAAATTGTGAAAGATACACCGGATGTCAACAGTTTGGGGTTCGTGAAACAGTCGTTGTTAACAATAGCCAGATGCCTGTTCCGAGCAAACAGTGATGCTCCCAGGGGCTGTAGCGATGACAAACAGTTGTTGTTGCCTTTTGTTTTGACAGCACTTCCGAACAGAGCACGAAACCTGGAGCCAGGAAGAAACAGACATTTGTTGTTGAATATTTGTCACTAAGAACAGACCAGAATAAAACAGGGCAAAAATCTTCTCATATTGTTTACTATTCTTATTAAATAAGGAAATTCTGCAGGATTTGGTTCAAATGTGTTTTATCCAGATGGGCCACTAGGTGGAGCTATTTGAAAGTTCCTCAGCATTGACAGAGGCGCACAGGTGGAGCAGATATGTTTGTGTAAGAACTATTATTTACTCCGTTTAGGAGAAAATTTGATAACATTTTACAATAAAGTTTCCTTGGTTAACATTAGTTAACTACATTAGTTAACTTGAACAAATCTAAAGCATTGTTTTATCTTTGTTGGTCACACTTTATATAGTCTATTATGTACTTCCCTTTATAAAAAAAAAAATACTATTGTTATGTACAATGTACTTATTGTGTTAGTGTTAAGGTTATTGACAGGTGGTGCAGTTAGGTTTATGGGTGGGTTAAGGGGTAACGGAAGGGTCACCAATGATGGAATTACAGAAATGAATTACCGCTATAATTACATGCAGGTATTTTTTACGTATAAAACATGTACACAATCAGTGCATTATATCAAATGAGTAACACTTTAGTTTAGGCTTCAATTCTCATTATTACCTAGTTGCTTATTAGCATATATATTACTATGATATCAGCTCTTTATTAGTACTTATAAAGCACACATTAATGCCTTATTCTGCATGGCAATATTTTACATCAGCAGTAATGCGTTTATGAAGTTTACGGAGGCAGAATTCTTAGTTAATAGTGGGAATTGGGCCGTAATGTGTGACCAATGATTAATTTATATGTTAATACCGTACATAGTTAAGACACATAAGACACTTAATATAAAGTGTGACCCTTTGTGGTAATTTCAAAATGTAATTTTATTAAAAGTTGTATCTGTTAATATAATTTAATGGACCTAAGCTAACATGTATTTTTTATTAACTAATGTTAACAAAGATGAATAAACATGGTTATAAATAGTTGTCAGTAAATGCATTAACTAATGAGACCTTATTGTAAAGTGTAAAGCGAACATTTTTATCTAAGCGTTAACGTGTTGGTTCAACATGCATCAGGGATGTTGGAAGATAAAAGTGGTCATAAATCATTCATCATACAAGCTTTTGTGCCAATTAGAAATTAAACGGCTAAAAAATGACCTAAACTATAGATCTTTTTGGTCATGTCAATCAGAGTATTTTTCTGTTGTGCTGAAATAAGGCTCCTCGGAGTATTGCTGTCCAGAAGCTCTCTTGGGGTCCAGCAGTGAGGAGTCGGCTGAGTCAAGCCTCGCTCATCCTTATAGTCCCGGCCGGGTGTGTAACACCAAACTACATCTGGGCAATGATTCAGAGTGTCAGAGTTCACGCTGCATACTTACACACACACACACACACGCGCGCGCACGTGCACACGCACTCTCACACTGTGGATCGATTCACGACTCTACTGCTCTTTCCTTGTGGTCATATGATCAGTTTGATCACCCTTGTTCAGAAAGTCCCACACTGAATGCTCTGTTCATTCATTTTCATATCCTCTGTAGCTTCCGCTTCGAAAGCAGAATGCTCCTGGTCCAGGCCTGAGGGACCAAAGTAAAATGTTTTTATTTATGGGGAAAATGACATTGCCGACATTGCATATTGGCTCTAATTGCATTCATGCTCAATGGTGTTTTTGAAAACTTGTCCTTAAAGTGGCAGCCTTTCAAGAGCAGCCGCCTTTTCCCCTCCGTTTTCCTGTCACCAGTAACAGAACACAGATGTGACATAGGGTAGCAATTCCACCTCTATTTGTTTTAGGGTTGATCGAGTTATTTAAAATGTTTGCAGTCCTGGAAAGGGCTAGGGAGGGAGAGATGGTCTGTGTGAACGTGTGCATGTATGTGAGAAAGAAAAGGGGAGAGGGTAAAGTGTGTTTATGGACCCCTGGCTGCACCAGGTACAGCTAGTGACAGATATGTAAACAGCTCGAGCACGCTAGACGCATGCTGTGAAAATAAAGTAAAGCAGCCAGATTTTAAATGTCTTCTGTTTACTTTGGGATGTTTCCTAAAACAGTTGAACTGCTAGTTAATTTTCTCTTATACATGTCATAAATCCTTTACACCTGCACAGTGTGTAATACAATGTCGAGCTTGTTATGGGATGGTGATTTCATTTATTTATTAGTGCTTCGTTTTTTCCTGTTTATTATATTTAGTAAACATTATAACAGCAGAATTGAAAAAATATATTATTCTTATATTATTATTATTAAATGTGCTGTATGTAAGAATGACAGCTTGTGGTTGAAATGGGTACTGCAGTCTAAATTAAAACTTTAGTTTGCTCCGCCCAACTCGACGCAGATTGCGGACACACAACAGGAACGAGCGCAACTGACAATGGAAGGTGAGGAGTAGGGCTGGGCGATAAAACCATAACGATATTTATCGCAATAGAGACATAATCGATATCAAAAAAAATAATAATACGTTGGATAAAACGTTTTCTTTTTTCTTTGTCGGAAGAAACCAGAGATTGCGAAGCAAGTTTAGTTACATGAACAAAGGCACTCACTCTCTGGTAACAACGTAGGGAGTGATATATTGGCTGTTACATGATAACAGCCAATCATGTAACAGTATCCTGTTTGGTTCAGTAACAGAACCGGGGTGGAGTTATACGTAGAAAATTAGTGCCGTGAAGAGCGAGGATTTTATAAGTCCCGAGCAAGACTGATAATACCGCAAACTTGTTTTACCACCTTAAGCCTTTCTTAACTCTGTCTACCCAGCGCGAGCCTCCACTGACTGCGTGCGCCTCCTCCATTTGGGGAAGTGTTGATACTTGACGCGCTCGCCGTTGTACTAATCTTTGAAACGACAGGAGGGCAACTGGAGTAATTGTTCCAGGAACATACATTAGGAAACAGCGGTGAGAAGTAGTAAAGTACACGCGTGACAATGTTTACTTTAGTAAACTTTACCAAAACCACACAATAAAAGAATTGTGTAAAAAAACATTATTACTTGTGGCATTAGAACAGAATACATGGATGGGAGAACATGCATGCAACTAAATGAACAATCTCTTAAACATTTTCTAATTTCTCTAAACATTTTCAATTATTTTTTATGAACATTTTTATTTAACGGTTCCATGGCATGACATTTTCATTTTATGAGGTTTTTCAAAATTAATATGAGTTCCCCTAGCCTGAATATTGTGCCCAAGTGGCTAGAAATTCTTGCAGTCTTTCTCTGCCTCTAAGGAAATGAGAGCCCAGACGAGCTGATCTTGAATTCTCCTGTCATGATGTCATAACAGAAAAGGTTTCCTCCCCTTCTTCTGCTTTGCCCGCCCAGAGAATTAGTAGAGAATGGGTTCAGTTTATCATTTGCGATGTCAGCACAGGATTTACCAAATGGATTCGACAGCACCACCACAAACAGTGAATAACAGTGTTCATTAATGCCTGATCCGGGATCAGTGATTTCTGATGTGTAGCTAATCATTCAAGTTCACGCAGACTTTCTTTCTAAATCGTTTATTACTGTCAGTCCCGTCGCTGGCCGTCTGAATCAAGCCAGTGACTAAAACGATCAACTTCACGTCGTTTCTGTTAGTAGCATAACACAAATCTGTTATTTAAATGATTAAACTACAGAGAGAGATCAGAGAACACTCTTTATAATGTTCGGATCTGTCAATCACTCATATATCTGCAGTGCACACTTGTCCAAACTGCCGTTATAATGAATGACGCTGTTATGCTCAACAGAAGCTCTTACTGTATTCATGTCGATGTTGTGTTTGTTGTTAGCTGTGGTGAAAGGATTTTGTGAGAGAAATAACATTGCAAAGTTCACTCATGTTTATTCAGAGCTCTTAGATACAAACAAAATAAACTTGAGCTCTAACAACTCGGTACAATAACACTTTCTCAGCAATATTTCCCCAGCTCTGTCTCTCTCTCGACTGGCAGTGAGTGCTGCTGCTCGCCTCACTAAACCACGCCCCCTCCGCATGTAATCACATTTCAAATGCAAAGATGTCAGCCAATCACAACAGTGGATGTTTTCACTGAAGTCTCGCAGCAGACACGCCCCTTTTATTTCTAAAATAAGACATTTTTTGAGGTAAAAAGCATACTAACAATATAAGTACACCTCACGAAACATTAAAAAAAAAAAAAAAAAAATCCATGCCATGGGACCTTTAACATTGCTCTTTTTTTCATTAAAAGGGCTTATTTCTGCTATTGTATGCTCATTTTGTAAATATAAGCAACTGATTTAGATGCGCAAGCTGGGTGGCTGTGTGATGAGATGTTATGCTCGGCCAAATTCGCATGAACTTGTGCATCTTGCGTAGTGCGCACAGGAAGTTCACCACCAAGTGATGTGGGGTCTCGCGCTCTCAGTGCGCACGCGCAGACATGTTTACATTTGAATTATTTGAGTGTTTTCAATGTCTGTGCGGACATTTCTGCCCTTATAACTGAGGGTATTATATTCAGAAGAAGGTTGAGTTTACAATAAAAATGTTTAAATGTAATATATTTTTCTTGTGGACCAATTTTAAATTGGTCATAAAAAATCTCAATAATTATCAATAACAACCGATATGAAACACTTATATCGTGATACAGTTTTCAGCCATATCGCCCATCCCTAGTGAGGAGACTTATCATCGACTGTAAGTAATTTCCGTTCTTACAGATTTTAGATTCCGAGAGTTTTTAGGTTAGGTAGCATCTGCAATTGCTGACCCAGTTTGTTTGATGGTTTCCATGGCAGCAATAAGTGCTGTTTTCCGCCAACTGGCAACCTGTGCTGTCGAAATACTATTGGGAAAATTGGCAACGGTATCACACAGACTAAAACAAAAACAGACATTTGACACGGAATGCACATTTCAAAGTAGAATAACTGGCTGTGGCATTGCTTTTCAAAGAAAGTATGTGAACTTAGCATTTTTCCTAAATATCTGCAAACATATGATGGTATTTTTTTTTGCTTACAGTCAAACAACTAACATACACCACCTTTAATGATAGTAGAAAAATAAATAAGTGTCATAGTCATTTATATAATAAATTATTTTATTATTATTATTATTATTATTATTATTATTATTATTATTATTATTATTATTAACATTATGGTAACACTTTACATCAAGGTTGCATTAGTTAATGCATTAACTAACGAACAACACCTCTGTTTAGCATTAGTTAATATTTGTTAACGTTAGTTAATAAAAATCCAACTGTTCATGGTTTGTTTATATTAGTTCACAGTGCATTATCTAATGTCACCAAGATTTTAATAATGCATCAGTAAATGTTGAAATTAACATTAAGAAAGATAAATAAATGCTTTATAAGTGCAGTTTAAAATGTAAAGTGTTAACAACATTATTATTAATGATAATAGAATACTACTATTAAAAGCGACAACAATGTTCAATATTAATATTATTATTAATAATAATAATAATAATAATAATAATAATAATAATAATAATAATAATAATAATTATTATTATTAGTAGTAGTAGTAGAAGTAGTAGTAGTAGTAGTAGTAGTATAAGGCCCTGTCCACATGAACGGGTATTTTCAAAACCGCAGCTTTTTCTACGCGGTTTGGCTGTTTCGTCCACATGCAAACGCTGTATCCAGTTACTGAAACCGGACTTTTTTGAAAACTCCGGCCAGGGTGAAGATTTTTAGAAACTCCGGTTACAGCGTTGTCGTGTAGATGGTGAAATCAGAGATTTCGGCTTTTTAAGTCGAAGTGCGCGCCGTTCTCTCCTTTGTTTGACGTCAGATTTTCCACGTTATCTCCTTGAGATTTACATGAGTCGAGTCTATGCGGTAGACTCTACTAACAGCGCTTATCACATGTAGCTATAGCCTACAGATACATTCAGTTATTTCATTGTATTGCAGAACAAAGGCGCCAGAATGCAATAATACAAAATATTAAAACAAGTGTGTGAAGCTATTACAGTCCACTTCGGCCCTGCACCTGTGTATATACAGTTACCTGTCACTGAGTCCAAAGTAAAGAAACCTGTAAAAGGGTTTCACTGAGCCCATGGTATCCCTCAGTCTGTGGAAATCAGAAATCAGGCAGCCAATCATAGCGTAGTTTTGCGTTCTCATGTGGACAGATTTTTTTTTTAAAAACTTGCTTGTGTGGACGCAATTGTTTTTTAAAACGGAGGAAGAAAAACTCTGGTAATAAAAATACCTGTGTACGTGTGGACTAGGCCTTAGTATTATTATGGAGGTTTTATGTAGAATACTGATGCAGCGCCTGAGACTTTCCTCCTCATAAAAAAGTTTTAAAATTACTTTTGACTATTATTAGTATTATTGTATTATCTGCTGGGTGTTTTGTGGCCATGTCTGTGAAGCTCTGTACATATCAAGGTGCTCTCAGACAGCACTTTACAAACAGCCAACTGTAACCTTCAAAGAATGAAAGAAGGAATCCAGGCTGCAGTGAAATCTAATCCAACCACAGCTATAGCTACATGTTTCCCTGCCCCCCTGCTGAACTCTGAACTCTGACTTTGTCTGGGTCATCTAACCTTGCTTGAGTTATAGACAGAACACATCTTTCCTCATTCTGGTCCTCTTATGACTCTCTCTTTCTCTCTTATCTGTCCAGTATGTCCCCATTGGGCTGGCAGGAGGAGAAGAAAAAAAAAAAAAAGAACGGATTGGGGACCTTGCTTGCTCACAGCAGAAATGTCAGGGAGACATTAAACAGTGAAAAGCCGGGTGTGCTTTCATAGCACAACCTGTCTGTTTTCCCTCCTATTCTTTTCCCGGCCCCACATATCATCAGTCTTCCACTGGGGCTTTTACTCTGTGATCAGTATGTTCTGGTCATTTTCCAGGCTGTGCTATGAACCAGTAATGCTGCCTAATAAATATTAATATAGGACCTTCAGACTTATTCTTTTTTATTTTATATTATTATGTATGAACATAAGGTAAATCAAACAATTCTGTTTAAAGATGAAGTGACACTAGTATTACAAAACTAAACCATTTAAACAGGTTCCCCAAATACGTTCTCCTTTGGTCAGACAAACAGCATGTTTTCACGCGTGTTAATTGCCAACGTTAAATACCTCATGACTAAACAAAGGGCGCAAATGTGAGTGTGCACCGATGCGCAAAAAGAATAAATGCGTATTTAAAAAAAAAAACGCCTTTGGTTTGTTTTTTTTTGTTTTGATGTGGCGTGTGGAGCTGCTAAAGTTACAGTAAAACATGACTTGGTGGCGCTCAAGCACAAAACGGTCTTGCCGAGTACCCATTGAAGAAGAAGATGAGCTGCTAATGCTGCTTGCCAGTTAGCACAAAGTGTGTAAATGGTTTTGGCAAGCACGTAAATACTTGTCTTCTTCTTCTGTGTTACAAGCGAGTGTCAGAAGCGTAAAATGGCACAGCACCACCGTGTGTGCTGGGAGCACCATCTACTGAATTTGCATGTTCACTTGGCTCATCGCCAGTTAAAATCGCTTGAGTGTAAACCAAGCGGCAAGCTCCCCCAGTTTCTGTTGCAGCCAATAAGGAAGTAACTTAAACTGCAATTCCTCGACTGGCCACTAGGGATAGGTTCCAGAAGGTAGCAGAATATCATTGAGCCCCATGTTAAAGTGCCCAACTTTACAGCTGAAAAAAATATATTTACAGCCTGGTACAAATCATGGTTTTGGCCTATACAGCTAATTTTGCCCTTCATGGCAACTGTGAGGGGGTGAATTTATTTAGAACACATTCATTTACGTTATATAAAGCTTTAAAGTTCTGCATAATTAAGGGCGTGGCCACTTTGAGTGACAGGTGGATAGCCATTTAACCGCCGTCTGTTAGTCAACGACGGCCAGCTCGTCTCTACGTTACGCTTCAGAATTACTCTCCAGAATCCTATGGGTGACGTCACGGACACTACGCCCATATTTTTTACAGTCTATGCTTTGAACACACTTGAAAAACGTTGCCGATAACCATGCGAAAATTGTCCTGGTGTGTGCCGGCCTTTAGAGTACTTTTTTGGGGGGGGGAATCAACCTTACAAATACAGTACTTGGCTGTCTCTGCATATTACACTGGGACATGATTATTTTAACATCCAGTAAATGATACTCTTCACCTTTACGTTTTTTGGTTTGTTGGCTTAAAGGTCCAATCAGAATCTAAAACTGACGTGCTTGGCTTTTTGTCAAGGATAACCACGCTCTGCCTTTGCCAATGATTTGTGGTTAGCGTGAAATCTCTACTTGCGTTTATAGTGATTACAACTGGTTGCGTTTGATTAGGGGCTGTTATAATTGGCTGACATTAGATTTGTGGCCGCATGCTGCTGCTCAGCAGGTGGCCCTGGCATGGACTGTCATTGTTAGGATCGAGGCAGCCATTATGTGCGGAAGTGGTGATCAGGAAGTCCTTTTGCCCAAAGCAACAGCTCTGCGGCGCTCTCCTCTAGAGACCAGAAACAACAAAGTTGCCAGACAAACACAAACACATAGACCGAGCTTAGGCATGTACCTGCAATCCTCCCCCTCTCTCTCCAGCCTAACTATAACCTCTCTTTAATTGAACGTGATTCGTGATCCTCCCTTCGTTCCCCCCTGAAGAAGTGCTTTTGTATGCATCCTTTAGTTCCAGGGCCAAAAGGCCCTTTAGTGCCCTTCAGGCATTTCTTATTAGTGTTGTAACAATATACCTTTCTTTCTCCCACCCTCCTTCTCTCTCCAGACTCAAAACAGCTTTGAAACTCATCCTCGACTGGTTCTTTAACAGCACCCGAGGGCGGGAGACAGCAGGTTATGTGTCCAGGTCTTTCTCGCACACCTTCCTCGACCCCATCGCTCCCACCCGAGAAGGTAAAAGGCCCTTTGTCATGTAAGCATAAACAAGGCACCCTTGTTTATTTTATTGAATGTTTATTTCATTTTTTAACATGCCACTCAAGGCACAGAGGAGACGCATGTGTACCTTCCCTCCACCCGTGTAAACACAGCATATTTCCCAACTCGTTTCCCGCTGTAAAAAGTTTATATCTGTAATCTGTTAAGTCAGATATTTTAAACAACATCTCGCCGTGTTTATAAATACTGCCTGGCCGTTGTAATGAATTTACGGTAATGTGTTTTTTTTGTCTTCACTATCACTTCAAACCTTTTGCGGACAAGCCAAACGAAAATCCTGTAAGATTGTTTAGGTTTAAATCGAAAACAAAACAAAAAATGACAGAAATAGAAAACGTTGGTGTGACAGACAAAACAACATGAGCGCAAACACTTCTGTGTGTAGGATGAAGGCAAACAAGTGGTGAGAGTGTGTGTAAATCTGAACTGATACTGATGAGGTGAATGATGAAGGATGAACACACTGTTATAGATTATTATGACCACCGGCATAGTCGTTTTTCACTGTGAAATATACACTGCTGATGATTTAGGGATTTTTTTTTTTTTTTTGCGCTCATGAAAAGTGTGTATTTATTCTGTTGGATTTTCATTTGTCAGTGTGTGCAACTGTACTAACACTTTAGCTTGCATTAACAGATACCGTGTGCAAATTATTCTTCAAGTATTGTTAAATGTTTGACAGGGTGTCTAGGGTGTTTTTGCATATATTCCCCCCCCCCCCCAAGTAAAGAGAATAAATGTTATTGAGACTTCTCGATAATTTTTCAGTAATCATACAGACAGGAAATTGTGGTGGTAGAATGGGATCAGGTTGGAGTTAAACCATGTCTCTTCCTCCAACTACGATTGGAAGAAAATTAGCAAATTACTGTCTATTTGTTTGACAATAGTGTGATGAATGGATAGCTATCCATATAGTACAATTCACTGCACAATTTGACTATATATATATATATATATATATATATATATATATATATATATATATATATATATATATATATATAAATATATATAAATATATAAATATTTACTGGCATTCATATTTAACCATGTTGAGGATGAAGTTAGACAAAAAGGTATGTCCCAATTCTCACTATTAACTAGTTGCTTATTAGCATTCAAATTACTATAATATTGGCTGTTTATTAGTACTTATATTAATGTTAGTACTCGTTGACCATATTCTACATCCCTAAATACCTAAAATTAACAACTACCTTACTATTTTTAAGCAGTAATTAAGAGTCTTGAAGCTAAGTCATAGTTAAGAGTTAGTTAATAGTGAGAAGTGGACCCTAATCTAAAGTGTGACTGAAAAAAGACCTGAATAGTTTTTACTTTGCACCCATTGTTTTGTTTGGAATCCATTATATTAATTTAGGCATTTGGATCAAGTGGTGACCAACCGGTCTCTCTCTTGAATCCAACACGGAAATGCTATTAGCTATATAGCTAATTTTGCCCTTCATGACAACTGTGAGGGGGGTGTATATTTTTTATAACTCATCTGTTTAAATTATATTAAAGGTGTAATGTGTATTATTGATGAGGATCGATTGACAAAAATGCAATATAATATACATAACTATGTTTTTCAGTGTTGTATTCTGCACAATGAATCGCAAATAAAACCACAAGAGATTTGGGTAAGGCTGCGATTGTTGCGTTCCCAGTGCAACACGGCTGTGATCAGTAGTAAACGGTGCTCCGCAAGCCAAAGGGCGCTCTCACGCAGGGTAATCCAAGTATATGTCGCAGAAGTACGATAGCACGCATGGAAATCCATGTAGAAATCGCTATGAACATCGTGCTATCAGTGAGCTGAATAAACAGATTGAAACGCTTTGATTGATTAAACATCATTAAATGCTTCTTATGTTTGAAAAGATGTTTGACGCATATTGCTCTTTCAAATGCACGTTATAGGCAACTCAAACTTGCAGTGCTTTCAAATGGAACAGCAAGAATTACTGATCACCGAGCTGTCCTACACTGACGAACTACACATAAAAGATAATCGCAGCCTTTGCGGTTTCATTATCACGATAAGCCAAATCGTTATAACCATGATTTCATGTAAAATAGGATTTATCGTGCAGCCCTAGTGTATAAAGATGTTATATAATATATTATTACCTTAGAATGAGCCATTTCTGTCTACATACACCGCGGGTCCCCTTACAGTGAAGTCACCATTTTTTGCTGTCATGTTTCTACAGTATCCCTAAACGGGCAAACTGCTCAGAGCGCTAGTCAATTTCTGCTGTCTCAGACAACGTCATTTTTATCCTGTGTCGGCCCCCGTAGCTTCTCTATGTGCTCCGAAAGCGAGGGGTGAGCGAGTGGGTTATTGCAGTTCACAACCGCAGAACTTTACACACTGCACCTTTTCAATGCTCCTAATCCTTAGGTGCCTTAAAGTCTTAAAGTTCTGCCCATAATTAAGGGCATGGCTTGAGTGACAGGTGGATTGCCGCTATAGTCAAGCTAGGTGGGCATGGTTTCAGCGACACCTCCGCCCCTCCCACGTCCTGCCTCTTGGCCCATTTTCGGTTATCCGGGAGTGATGTGCTGTGACACACTGCCAAGATGGCGTCGGCCATCTCCACCCACTTTGGGCTTCAAAAATGCTCTTCAGAAACCTACGGGTGACGTCACGGACACTACGTCCATTGTTTTATACAGTTTGTAATTTGGATACTGTCTAAAGGTGCACATATTTGCATGTTGCTGAACGTTTTCACCATGCAGATTTCGCGACGGGTTCAAGTTGACTTCATACATTATACACCATTGATAATAGACTTTTTTACTGAAATTTTGTTAATGTGAACACACCTCTAATATTCTAATTCTGGTGTCTGAAATCAATATTTGTTAACACACTATCTACTAAGATATCAATTTTGAATTTTGAAATCCTTCACTGCCAATAATATCCCTGTGTGTGCAGTTTGTCAGTTTGTGTAAAAAAATAAAAACAGGCACTTGGAGTAAATTTACTTACAAATGTCATAACTTATAAACACATTATGAACACTTGGTATGTCTTGGAATGTGCCTTAGGTTTTAGACACAGCCATTGTGACACACCAAAAGCGCGTTAGCCATATCTAAACATTGATAAACTCTCAGTTAGTCTTGGGCAGTGTACTGTTGTACCTCTAAATCAACACAGCATTTTCTTTGACAAGCTAATATCTATATAGAACGTTTGTCAATTCACACCATTCTCTGATATTGTCCTTGCATTATAAACCATTCATTTGTCAATGTGATGAAACAATCGTGAACCATGCGAAGCTCCAGCGTGATGCCACATTATATCTGGAACAATCTGAAGTTCCATCAGAGCAACACAAAGAAAGGTGGACGTGCGGCTGAGGAGGGAGTCGTTCTTCATATTCCCTCAGATGTGAGGGGCCGTATATTAAGGCAGTCAAATTGTAGTGTGTGGATGATTGGTGGCAAGAACCTGGACAGGGAAGATTGCTTGTGAGAGTAGCCTCGCATTAAGCCTGTCAATGTACGAACAGTTCACAGGAGAGAGCTATAATTAAGCCTCCCTTATCCAGGAGAGGCTCTCCATTATATTTAAATTAAGCATGAGTGATTTTGATCAATGTATTCTGAAGGTATATGTGTGTTGATAGTCTCGGAGAGGCATGGGATTTCATCTCCGTGTCAGACAAACAGGAGGGGGAGGGGGGGGGGGTGTGTGTGACAGAAACTGACGTTTTCTGAAAGGATTCAAGACGCAGTTCTTTTTGTTTGGATTATGATCGTAATGTCTCATAAAGTTGTGGAAAATGTCAAATCGCCTCTCGTCATATCCGTTTGCAAGTGTGTGTTCCTGTGCCTCAAACCGATGATTTGTTTCCGTCATCGAGAGCGATAAAAACGATTCCTTTTCCTGAGCGCTCGCGACCACATCTTCGGAGAACAGTTTGTTCATTTCAATAGCTCAGAGACGTAAAGAGCGGGCGAAATGGCGAAGTTCCTCCCATAAATCTCAGCTGAAATATGACTTCTCCAGCCTTTTCTTCACGGCTTGAGTGTGGATGCATGCTTGAATCTGACATTAAATGCCCCTCTCGTCTAAGTGAGCGCAAGAATTATGGTGGAAAAGTTACACTTCCAGAGCAACAGATAGGGACCAGAAGTATTCAAGCTTTAAACAAGCTGTATGAATTGTATTCAAGTCCTTACTGGTTTATCTGTCCAGGAGAGCTATAAAGAACAAGAAACAGACTCTGAGGCAATAAATTTGACTATTATTTGTTGGCCAGAGCAAGTATAACATATCTTTGTTTAATATGTGAGTACATGGGAGCCACTTAAAAATAAAAAAAAAATCTGGAGAGAGTGCAAAGATGTGCAGGTTATGTCACAAAGTGGTAGAAGCTTAGGTATTGAATTCACTGGATTGTGCACATTTTATTTAAAATTATTTTTTAGTGTTTTGATAAATAGCCAGTAATATTTTGATCTATTTGTATGTATTTTAAGATCTAATTTATTTCTGTGAAGTCATTAGGCTACTCCAGACTTCAGGGTCACATGATCTTTCAGAAATCTTTTTAATATGCGGTTTTGGTGCTAAAGAAAAAAATTCTCATCATTATCATTATAATGTTGAAAACTGCTTAATATTTTTGTGGCAACTTTGATGCGTTATTTTTTTCAGAATTTTTTGATAGTTCAAAAGCACAGCATTTATTTCAAATAGATTTTTTTTGTTGTAAAATTATACTTCTTTATTGTCACTTTCGTATGAATAAAAGTATCAATTTATAAATAAATAAAAAGTTTGAACAGAAATCGTTGGTACTTTTGCTTTTAGTATGAGGGTTTCCAGGTTGACAATAAACATAATTTAAGTTTTAATAAACATTTTTAATAATATGTTATTAACTCTGCAGTGGGGACACGTTTTGTAGCAGAACAGATAGAAAAGTGTTGTGGAGTGTTGTGAAGTCTTAAAGTTTCAGAAAAACATCATCAACCTTTTTTTTTTTTGCTTTCCGTCTAGCACAATTATGTTCCTTATGACCAGGATCAGGTGAACATGAAACCATTTTTTGGAAACCAAAAAATGAAACCAAAATATGTTTTACACATCCCTAACGTTTCCCCACCAAAAAAGACACAAATATGCATATCTAAGTGAAACAGTGAGTGGTAGAGACAGAAAGGGAGAGATTGCTATCTGTCTGCATTGAAAAAGAAACCACCGTGTTAGGTTTCTGTAGGAACACAGTGCTTTTGTGTTGCGCGGCTGACTCTCGCCAACACGAGTGTCTAACAGCCTGGCGAATTAAACGCACTGGCTCCCTCGAACCTCGCTTTCCTCTCACACTAATCTTGCCGTATTACCTTCCAGGATCGGCGTGCTGTTTTAATATCTGTCACTACCTTCCTGGATTTTACGACTGTGCTTCCTCCCCTTTCATTTGTCCTCTTTTTGTTTGACTAGCCTGTCTCACCCTTTTGTATAATTCTGTCTTTGTTTGATGGGAGAAATGAGAGTGATTTCAGGTCTGGTCTCTGCTCTATCTCCGGCTGTTTTTCTCGTCTGTGCCCAAGCTGTCGCTCGGAGAATGCGCCCGTTCTTTCGCAGACAAGTTGGTGTAAACACTCTGATTGCAGCTCTAACCGGTCTCGTGGTGCGCTGCACCTGTGTTTCATTGGGAACGGCCTAGCAACAGGTCCATCATTACAACGGAGGTAATCTATTAGCCTTAATGAGGCCTGGTGGAGAGACGCATTGATTTTTGCTGCTGCGGTATGAACGCTGTGAGTCCCACTCACAGAGAACTTAATGTCTCTGGCAAACAACAACGCTAGAAACAATGGTAACTCTTTATTTGATTGTCTACTTTAGACATTCTACTAACTATAAGTAACTTGGCATCTGCATGTTAACTACCAGTCATTAGAGTATTGGTAGACTTAATATCTACGAACACTTTATTTTGATGGAACCCATCTGATACTCTATTGACTATAATTAACTGTGCAAGTACATGTCAACTTAATCTCCTAATCCTAAACTAACAGTCTACTAATTAGGGCTGTGCGATATTGAAGAAAAATCCGATATGAAATATCTTGTTAAATAATGCGATATTCGATACGATATTGCTATTAGTGTGTAAAATCTATTTAAATTATATTAAAAAAAATGATATTTAAAAACTGAGAATGATACCATTTATGTGTTTCACATTCTTTCTGGGAAAGAATGCATTGCTACAACTTCTGAAAGTGACCAGCAGTGTTTTAGCAAAAATGTATGTCATAAATCTGACAATAAAATTTGAACATTAATGTAAATAATCAAAAAATGTAATGCCAATATTTAAATACCAAAAACTCTTTGCTTGATTTGGTAATATAGTTATATCCACCTAAAATTGAACATCAAGAACATTCAGGTAAACAAAGACACCTGAACTAGGGGTGGATGATTATTTTTGTTATTTTAATTGATCTTTGTTATTAAAAAAACAGTTGTCTTTACATGAATTACATTTACACTGATACTTCATAAAGCTACAAAGGTTATTTAGCCAAGAACACAGTGATTATTTCCTTTTTCTTCTGTTGTTTGACAGACAGCAGCAGGTTTTCATAAAGTTTTCTTAAAGTGACAAGCTGTCACTTTAAGAACTAATTCATGGATCCTATTGACACACATTTGGTTTCTTTCCCCAACTGATATCGTTCACTTGATATCATAACTGACTGGGTTTACATGAATACTCCCCAAGACAGCCATTTTGACATAACTGTGTGTATATTCACAATGTTGAAGTAGCCTATTTAAATCATTCAGATATTGCGTGCCGTTGCGATATGCATATTGCAATATTTCAATAATTTTTATTTATTGCACAGCCCTACTACTAATACTCTTATAATAATCTTGAGAGTTAGTTGACATGTAATTGCAAAGTTACTGTCTGAAGTGGACAATCAAAATAAAGTGTATTACTTGGGTCATGAACGCATTCATCAAAAATATTTAGTTTGTTTGGAAAAATGGAAGCATAATACAATTTTTCAAACTTAGCATCACTGTTATTTAAACAACAAGCTGCTGTTTCACTCATTGCCGTGAATGATTACATTTAGACCGTGTCCTGTATACGTTAATGACATTCCGCCCATGACAGACGGCATTCAAAAATGGTCCAACACATTCGGTATGCCGCTGACATTTCATGAAGGCCTCTTCCTGTTTTTTTGCACTTTATGTACTTGTATATTTCAAAGCTCCTATCTTTTCGAGATTCAAAGCTTCGCTTTGTTATTATTGTAAAACCTGAAAGGCCGGAGCAGAACTAATTCGATATGCCCTTGTTAGTGAAGGCCGTCAAATAGAGTGTTGGTACCTTGGAAAGGCTTCATGGAATTGCGTTCCAGTATTTAAGCTGGGCTCTTGCCATTTTGATGTTTGCTTTTATGTCCTAGGCATATTATTTTGTTATTATTATCCGAAACAAGACACACACAAATTGAATATTATATTTAAAAGTCAATTTCATTGAGGAGATTACGCAAATCAGCCTCATTCTTTTCAGTCTCGCCTGCCTCCACCTTGATGCATCTCTTAATTTACACTGGTTTACTCTATTCATTTGTCAGAGCCTTGCCAGAGATCTTTTCATGTTTTGCTCCCACCTTGCGTTCCTTCTTTTTGCATGGTTATGGCATTCGTGTTTGTTCTCTTCAGCTGTCCTGAAAATCAAACCTTAAAAGCAATTACCTGCCGACATTTAATGTGCTCAAGCAAGGTGAATTTTATTTCGCCCTGACTGACTGAAAACCCTGAGCATGGCAGCTGCCTTTTCGGCATCGCAATAAAAACGCTGCATACTGTAACGAGACCGAAAAGCGTAAAGTATTCCTAGTGTGTTATTGGTCATTTTTATGATGTTTGGCCATTTTGGTCCTAAACTGCAAATCCTTATGTGGAATTTTCTTTATTGGCCCTCGTGAAGGTCAGCCAAAGATCTCCGCGTCGGGGAAACTATCAAAGCCCATGCCTGAGCCTTTGGGGGTCTAGGGTAATAGCCCTCCTGACCAGGGGGAAAGAGAAACCTCTGATTGCCCAACATTTTACAGAGCACATGTTTGTCATTAACACGTCCTACTATGGTAGTTACAGATGTGATTAAAACAACCTGGGAGACAGGTGGGTCCTGGAGCCCCTGATTTGCAGGCTCTTTGTTCTGGGCCTGCTCTCGTTCTGTGACCGCTTGGGTTTTGGGGGGTTTGTTGCACTTGCATTTGGACTGGGTGGAAGCATAAAGCTGCAATTTTTTTTCCCCCTGTTGAGGCCCACTCATCAATTTTAGCCCTGACCTTTGGGTATTTATTTTTCCCTTGCTCTTTCTTTTTTTCTTCTTCTCTGTTTTCATCCATTCCTTGGAACTTGGTGGTATTTCATTTTGGAGGTCAGGAAGTCTCATACGGTGAGAGGACTGAATTGTCTGGGACTGAAGGCACACTTTCAGCGCAGATCAGTGAGCGTACGAATGAGTGAGATCCCTGGAATGCAATTGAATGAGAATTTAAACAACGATATTCTAAAAACTTGAAGAGCTGGACAGTAAACTTAGAGGCTTGTTTAATGTTCTACCAACAGGATTTGAGCACAGCTAACCAGAAAACAGCTGTGATTTAGACGTCATTTTTGTTATTTTTTTTTTCCTTTCAAATAAAAAACAAGCCATTTTTCTTGAACTAAAGTTTGACAAGATAATATATGAATTTAGAGTTGTTTAAAAAGACTTGAAGTTTAGAGCCAGACAGATTTGTATTTAACGGGCCAGGGTGGAAGAACACTCCATTTCCCAGAATGCATTAGGCCATTCTTAAAAAGTATTTTTGTTTGTCGTAACAGTAAAAAAATAAAATAAAAATAAAATAAAAAATAAATTTATATATATATATATATATATATATATATATATATATATATATATATATATATATATATATATATATATATATATATATATATATATATATATATATATATATATATATATATATATATAAAGGGTTGGTGGGTCTGTTTTTTATTTCAAGGTTCAATGTAAAAAAAAAAAGATTTACATTTTCTTTATTGTAATTACATAGGTATAAATTTAAACAAATTAGCATATCGTGACATCACTAACTGGGTCTTCAACCCGTGCCTTCGGGCACATCATTGCAAACCTCATTTTGATGCAGGCTATATAGACCACAAACAAATTGAAATCTTTGTCAAAAACATGTTTATCGCATGAATTTCAGGTGCATTCGTTAAGAAAAGGTTCCAACTGGTAGCTAGCTGTCATTGTAAACCTATAGCACAACTCAATGCATTGCCTACTCCTTGGTAATGACCATTAATAATTTGGAATAATGCACGCTTAAATGTTGGCTCATACAGATGTATTTCACAAGCATATCTCACAATTCTCCATCTCATACACTATTGAAGTTAGCTTCTAACATTAACAGGAAAGCTAGTAGGTTATGCATTCTAGCTTTAAATCAAAAAACCTGCTGTGCTACTCAAGAATGCAAACTCGCCATTATTGCAGAAACGAAGGATCGGGTCCTTCGATGCGTTATGGTGCCCGAACCCATATGACTTTGAAAAAAAAGAAAAGAAATTGGTTGGTCTTAACGCAAATTTACAACTGGCAATTTGGTCGGACTAAAAGCAAAAACAAAAAATATTGACAAAATTGAATCGGTCCTAAATTGACAAGGTCGGTCGGGTTACGGCAAACAAGAATACTTTATGGATATTTTATATAAGGATGGCCTTACCTGCGTTGAATTTCTTACATTTCTTACAATTCTGTAAATTCCTCTTCCTGTCTGTGAAATTCAACTTCCTGTTAGGTGTGGCCAATTAATTGTACATTCGCACTGATGAACTGAAAGGGAGCCAAATCTCAGTTTTTTTTCTTCACAAACCTGCAGCAAAAGCAAGCAGGAGGAGTCTACGTTCGCTTTCAGAGTGATGTGTTTATAGTAAGCAGCTTTTGAGGAGAATTGTGTCCTTTTATGGTAATTCTCAGTGCTTTGCAAATATGCACTAATGCGATGGCATCTCTCTAGCCTTTTCTCTCACTCTATTGCTCTCTCTCTCGCTCCGATTCCGGTGATGAGGTACCAACGAGGGCTGCCGGTGTCAGGACGGTCCACCATCCTGTGACTCATCCACTTGTAATCTCTCGTGAAAGTGCCTTTTAAAGTGTTCGCATGAGTACGTGTGTGTTTTTGAAACCCTCAAAGGCCTTTGACAGAGGTTTGTTTTTACTTCGGACATGTAAAAGCCTCACTCAGGAGTGTTTAGGTTAGAGCGCTGCTGTCTGCGGCCCTCGGCCCACTTACAGCATGCTGTTTGGGAGTGTGTTTTAGAGGAGTTATCTGCATCTAACATATACAAACACATACAGACATGCTGCAACTATCTTAATGTGACTAATGCACCGGCTTTTCTATCAGACAAGAGCTAAAAGCACACAAGGCATCTTGTGTGGTTGTATAAGTCCCATTTATCCTGACACAGCTCTCATATGGATGCAAATGAAAGCGGTTAGTCAGTAGTGATTAATAAATAGGTTAAACTTACATAAAAATTTCTCTTTTTGGTGTAGTTTGGCAAAATGTCATTATTCACATCCTGAAAGCTTGACATTTTGACCTTGACATTACAAGATGAGTGGCAACTCTGCAAGGTTTTTCTGAAGTTTTGTCCGAGTGTTTAAAAAAAAAGACGCAAGGAGAAAATGTCATATTTCAAAGCTATTAATATGTGCGTAGCACGACAGGGAATGTATTAAGTCATGTTCCTTATTAAACCTCACTAATGCCACATTATGTAGCATGTCATCAATTAAAATCAATCATTGGAGCTGAGGCGTCATGAATTAAAGATGCTCTGAAGGTGGACAGCCCACGTCTGGATGATTGGTGTGGGCTTTGTTCTGGCTGGATCAGTGACCGTAGTTCATTTGATGTTTTTGGAACGGTGTAGCCTCAGTATATTGCACACATCGGATATAGTTGGTAGCCTAGTCATATCAGCCATTTTAATATTGTCTAAAAGTTTGATATCAGTAGTTGGTGGGTTACGTGGTTGAAATGACCAGTCAGACTTAACTGACTAACTTAACCTTATTTTGATTACTTATTTTTTCACATTTTGTAGCCAAGTAGTACAGTTCTATGAACCTGTACCAAACAGACCACAATTAACAGTTAAAGTCCTTTTTTCATCATTCGGCATTGGTTTCTGTGATTTTTACTTTTAAAAAAATGGCTTTTACATTCCTTGAATGCATTTATTTTAATAAAACAGATCATATCAGTCTGAATAAGAGCATAATAGACACATTAGCAAATTAGCAAATGTGTTATAAACTGTCCTATAACAAAATGTCCTATAACATTTTCAAATCTGGTCATCTGTGTTTTCCCTTATAAAGATTTACTTTGGTAACCATAGTGTCTGACAAAACACCATAGACATTAATGTGATTGTTACTATTAATACAACTGTGGTAACTAGCTATTAGCCACCACTGTCTTAAAATGTTTGTATGATATGTAAATTATGGTTGTTTGAAAAGGAATTAAACATTTGATTTCATTGTAAATCATAGATATTGGTTCAGATATTAAGCTGCTCTTTTACCATTAATGGACATCGCAACCATTTGTTTTCTAAACGTTTTCAACTTTTTGGTGTTTAGGTGATATGATTTATCTAGTAAGCTCTGTAGAACTGTATTACATTGAAATATAAAATAAAATATATAATTTTGAAAAAGCTTTTTCAGGTTCATGTTCGCCAGACATTGATCAGATATGCTTCTTTATTGATGTTCAAATGGGCCAGCTTTATGCAGTTCACAAGTGTGGACATGAATGAAGACATATTGAAAAATATTTAACTGCAGTATATTTAACTTTGAATACATTATTGACAATAATTCATGTTGAAGGTAGTGGATTTGGTATGAAAGAAGTGTTTTAAAGGTGCTGCAAACATAAGAGACAAAACTTACTCTACAGACTCTAAATTCATCTTCTTTAAAGCACAGTCACTTAAATGCTAATCAGCTTCACTATCTGTCATCAACACATTTAAAGGTAGTATAAATGGAGAGGTAAACTGGCCTTTCTTAGGGTTGTTGGGCAGATCATCTTCTGTGTGTGTGGCTTTGATTAGATACACACGGTGAGGCCCCTAATCTGCCATTCATCTACACAGGAATTTCTCAGTTTCAGAGGGGCCTCTGAGAAAACTCTCAACGCAAACAAACAAAATATCAGCTTACCCTGCCTCGCAATATCCCCTCTCCGATCTGGGGACGCTGAAGCAACACACTGTTTATTGTTTCAGAGTAAACTCTGCTGTTGCATTGCTGCCTCCCTAATTAAATTTTACCTGCCTTATTTTTCTTTTTCCCCACCCTTGCTTTTTATTCTTTACTCTTAAAAAGGTGATGTTTTCGTGGACCACTGTAAACCACAGGGTGTTTGGAGAAACAAGCTTTCCGAGAAGAGAACTCTGATGGGAATGCGACAGACATCTGAGAGTTGAATTTCTTTTGTTGTTCGGTAGAAGATTTTTCAAATATGTTTACGATATTAACAACTAAAGTGAGATAAAAGCTTCCGATGCTCGAGTTTCGGTAATGTCTGAGACGCTTCCTCCCTCTCTCCTCCTCACTTTTTCAAACATACTCCGCCATACCTCCAGGGATAACCGAAGTGTTTCTTTGTGGTTTGATTTGCCCCAGTGTGGCCATGAGAATGCAGGCACTCCACAGTAAAACCCCCAGGGTTGCCACCAGGCAGATCCACCTCTTCCTCACTCACCTGAGGGGCCTGTCACCCTTTCCTGAGGGTTGCGATGCACCTCTCTTCATAGACACTAGGGTGAGGTATATTATCAGGGGGAGCCTGTCTACTCCCCGATTGTAGGGCTTGCACCTCGCTTGTGTGCGCGGAGCTCGCTTTGGAGTCTCTTGGCAATGACCGTCTGATGTCGATCGCCTTGGGAAATTTTAGTGTTGTCAGTCACTACGTTTCCTTTCATTGACTTTCCCGAGCCACGTTCTGTCACTTTTTTTTTCTCTCTCCCCCACCCAAATGTCGTGGAGTGCTAAGAAAGTGTCATAGAAAGTAGATAAAATTAAAACTTTTTACAATTTTAAACACAAACACGCATCTTCTAAAACTTAAAGAATCCTTCAAGTGCCTCGGGATGAATTCTCAAAGGAACCTTGAACTCGTGAAGAGGTTTTCAAGTGTGCGTTTATACGCTTGTCTCTTTTGTTTACTATGTTTGCGCCTCTTTTAATTTTCTCTGTTTTGGAAAAAGTAGACAGCTTGTCACTAGGCTCGCTGACCTCACCCATCACCCGTAAAGTCCTCTTATGGTATTGTATATGCAAGCAATGGTACTTTGTTTTCTTTCATAGACTTCATGCCTTACATGGAGGCACACAGTGGCTTCAGCCAGCGTTGTGTATCACAGAGGGACTTTTGCATTGTGTATCGGCTAGAATAAACTGTAGGAGGCACACTGGGGTCAGATCTCTGCTATCAAATCCTTGGATATATTGGATTGGATGTCAGCGATCTTTCAAACACGACATGTCAGTGTTTAGAAATGAAAAGTACACCACAACAAAAGGGGGAAACATAATACGCCATGCCCTGATGCACACTTATCGGCTCACTTCAAAGTGCACTTGTCATTCACTGTCTGAATCAGGGTGATTTTTCTCTCCATCTCTCAATTTCTGTCAAATAGCTGTGCCCCCCTGAGCAAAAAAAGTAGAGACAATATACTGAAGAAAAAAATGAGGGGATAGAAAATAGTGTTTTTTTTCTTTTCTTTTACTCCCCCTCCTCTGTAAAACTCCCCCCTCTCTTGCCCCCTGATCTCAAGCCTCGCTCTCTCCACACACTCATGGGGAATGTTTGGAGGCCCTGTTCATATTTTGTTTGCACAATGCATTCCTGCAGGCTCTTTATTTATGTCAATCTCCCCTTTGATCAGGGTCCGCTTACCCACTCGGTTCCTGTGAGTGAAAGAACCCACCTGTGAGGCAGCAGCCAGGGCTCTGGGTTCTTGGGAAAGTTTACCGTCAATTAATATGGCTAAATTATTTCTTCACATGGCAAACTACTTATGTAAGGTGATCCTGGCTGGTGGCTGATTCCCTGACATCTGGGTTGGATATTCTGCACAGATGGTTCTACCTGCTCCGGGAGTCTCTTTTCATTTTGTTTTCCCTCCGTCCTTTCTTTCTCGCTTGCTTTTTTTTTTTTGTGCGGGTGAAAGGTAGGCCACGGTTGAATGCTTGGGCAGAGTAATACAACCAGTAGGGAAGTCAAGGGGGCTGTTTTTCTATCTTTTATTGTTTAGTTGTACCTTACACACAGAGTACTGGGGCTTTCAAACTTTTTAATACTAAGATCATATTATTTAATGCTACTATGACTATTAAAAATAAAAATAATATTGCTTTGATGACAACTCTGTGTTTGGCATGGATATGACAATGATAATAAGTTTGGTCATGACAGAATAGATCTGCTATGCTGATTCTGTTATTGCTGCAGTGGCTGCAGAGCAAGAACAGAGACAATTGCATACTTTAATTACCCCCAGCAGATCTAAACAGGTGGAGCTGTAGAAGGTGGAGGGTTTCTGAAAGTGGGCTACAAACTGTTACAGCAGACACTGACCAAGTACTGGCTACTGATACAGCAGGAACCAATCAGCTGTGCCCTATAGTTGAGGATGTGATTGCAAGCAGTATAAGATAACAGAACTTTCTATATATAGTATATATTTATATATTAAACAAGTGTATGTATGCTATATGTAAATGGATATACACTCACCTAAAAGATTATTTTGAACACCTGTTCAATTTCTCATTAATGCAATTATCTAATCAATCAATCACATTGCAGTTGCTTCAATGTATTCAGGGGTGTGGTCCTGGTCAAGACAATCGCCTGAACTCCAAACTGAATGGCAGAATGGGAAAGAAAGATGATTTAAGCAATTTTGAGCGTGGCATGGTTGTTGGTGCCAGACGGGCCGGTCTGAGTATTTCCCATCTGCTCAGTTACTGGGATTTTCACGCACAACCATTTCTAGGGTTTACAAAGAATGGTGTGAAAAAAGGAAAAAACATTCAGTACGTGGCAGTCCTGTGGGTGAAAATGCCTTGTTGATGCTAGAGGTCAGAGGAGAATGGGCCGACTGATTCAAGCTGATAGAAGAGCAACTTTGACTGAAATAACCACTCATTACAACCGAGGTATGCAGCATATGAAGCATTTGTGAAGCCACAACATGCATAACGGATTGAGGCGGTTGGGCTACAACAACAGAAGACCCCACCGGGTACCACTCTTCTCCCCTATAAATAGGAAAATGAGGCTACAATTTGCACAAGCTCACCCAAATTGGACAGTTGAAGACTGGAAAAATGTTGCCTGGTCTGATGAGTCTCGATTTCTGTTGAGACAATTCAGATGGTAGAGTCAGAATTTGGCGTAAACAGAATGAGCATGGATCCATTATGCCTTGTTACCACTGTTCAGGCTGGTGGTGGTGGTGTAATGGTGTGGGGGATGTTTTCTTGGCACACTTTAGACCCCTTAGTGCCAATTGGGCATCGTTTAAATGCCACGGGCTACCCAAGCATTGTTTGCGACCACGTCCTTCCCTTTGTGACCACCATGTACCCATCTACTTCTGGCTACTTCCAGCAGGATAATGCACCATGTCACAAAGCTCAAATCATTTCAAACTGGTTTCTTGAACATGCCAATGAGTTCACTGTACTAAAATGGCCCCCACAGTCACCAGATCTCAAATCAATAGAGTATCTTTGGGATGTGCTGGAACGGGAGCTTTGTGCCCTGGATGTGCATCCCACAAATCTTGGGATGAAGATTACATGTAAGGGCCCCGAGCCCCAAACTGAATTCCACTGTTCTAGTGCAGGGGTTTTCAAACTTTGATACCAACGACCCCTAAATATGATGAACCTTTATGACCCCCTTCCTAATTCTATATATTTTTACATATGAAAAAACAACAACTGTTAGATAAATGGTAAGTGTGTCATTCTAAATACAACATATTTTTTCTAAACTTAAATTGGCTATACTTAATGTTGGATGTATAATTTTTTTTTTTTACAATTGCATAAGCAGATTTCACAATAAATGTATGTAAGCAACTTACATACTGAATTAAGAATACTGCCTTACAACTAGGGGTTGAACGACTTCCGATTTTTTTAAAGTCGAAATTTATGTGATGAAAGTCGAGTCAACGTAGACTAGTCGCTGATGATGTCATTAATGGAAAAAAAAAATCTGAGCCTTGAGCTGAGCGAACACAAGTTTTCTTGTGCACAGACAGGACAGCTATGGCATATGACACCGCACCGCCCATGAGGATATTGCTCCTACTTAATAGCTTTTGTATCAGTTCTTTTGTCTTATGGTAGTTGTTTTTATCACAGTTTTCTGTACATTCTGAATAAGATACAGATAAAGTAGCACAATAAAGATTACATGTATATGAATGCATTAGTGAGTGATTGCATTTGAATTAATTTTACCTGGCAGCGTCTCGCTACTAATAGTGAAGCTGTGAGCTTTAGTTATCAATAAATATATGCTAGAACTTCTCTAAGCCGTTCTAAACTATTTTATTAATAAATGACAGAACAGTGTTGACAATACATGTCTGCGCTACTGAATGGTTTTGTGTGAGGCGCGCCCGATGGGCTATGTGTGTGCGTTGCAATGAAGCATGCATTAGCTTAGCGCGAGGATTAACTTACGTGTACAATAAGCATGCATTCTCCCGATCAGTTTTGAGCATCCAGATGGTATAATAAAACATGTCTTTTGGAGAGATCTCAGGAGTTTGCCTTTATTTGTCATTTTTAACTAACTTGAAAACAGAGCCTTTACGTCAGGAAATTGCTTATCCTGTTGCGCCCTATATAGGCCAGCGACTAGTCGACGTCAACCTTAAAGCGTCATGGCAGAGTCGACTAGTCGATTAGTCGACTAGTCGGTGCAACCCCTACTTACAACCCCAGTGAGCAAGATGAAGGGGACTATAGTGAGAAGATCTCACTAAAGATACTTTCCAGAATTGTTGTATGTATAAGGCAAACAAGGGAGAAACGGTTTGAAATTAAACAGATTGTTCGGTAGACTTTATCTATTTTTGCTTTTGTCTTTTTAATTATATGAATTTTTCTGAGGACCCCTTAAAACCTTCTGGAAAACCCCTGTACTAGTGCATGCACATGCAAAAATGTGCCACAAAATAAGGGAATGACACTAAAAGTTTAGAATTTATTTCTGCCTAGGTTTAATTTTATCTAGTTTTGACCTGTGCGTCAAGATCACTTTATTGAGTCCTGAAATTATAGGTAGACCTACATTTAATGATTTACAAATCAAGTTTTCTTCCTCCCAGCTACAAGGTCAAGAGACCAATCGGATTGTCTTTTGTTTTTTAAATAACTTCGATATCTTGAGATTTTTTTCATCCTAAGTTTTTTCTCCATCAACTTGATTAACCTCTCTAATCAAGTAATGCGTTTTTTGTCTGTTGCTGGTTTAGCATGCGATTATCAGGAGGTTTTTTCGAACACACTTTTAAATAGATCGACCTGGTTTTAGACTCTACTGAGGGTCTGTCCTGCTATCTGTGCCTGCAGTGAGACTGCAGCTCCAGACACGTTCTCATACAGAAGCTCTCCCCTCGCATCCCGCCCTCAGCTATCCCAAAACCCCCTTAGGAGTGGTGGACTCACAAGTACCCCATATCCAAATAATTAATCCAAAGCAATTACTCACTGCCTTCATCCGTCTCTTAGCCTGCTAACAAAACATTTCTACGTATGTCCTCATCAGTTAACTTTAATTACGCCGACTACAATTTATCAGCCTCACATTAATGAAACATGCTGCACCAAGATACTCACAAAAATGTCCTATTTTCTCTCTTTTTTCTGTAATGGAAGGAAAAAAATAATAATTAAGAAACCCAACAGTGAGGAGCCTCATGAGAGAGCCAGCAGGAGTTGTGAGATATCACTTTATTTCTCCTCTACTTTGTTCTAATCAGGGAACATAGTTACCGTCACCAACGTGTCTCCTTTATTCAGCATAAGTGAAAACAAGCTCATGAGACACTTTACTTTTTTTTTTTTTGTGCAAAAATTTGCAAAGATGTTAAGGCCTGTTTCGTAATATTATTTAGTTTTTTACCTGGGCATTGAAGATAATGTGAAATTTCTTTTTTTTTAGGTTTTGTTGCTGAATGCAGTGGGTAAATAGTAGCCATCTGTCAGGATATAAAATTAGATTTGTGATTCCTGGCAGCTGTGATGTGTAGAATAAGTTTGAGTTAAAATTATTGTTGGAGTAATTAAATATGAATTAGAGAGAGAAATTGAGGCAAGTAAATGGAAAAGCAAGAAAAGAGCTTTCACAGTATGAACATACTATATGTAAGACAATAGACCAATCGCATTACATTATGCAAATATTACAATGATGTCATTGATGTGAGAACATTTTGACAATGTCAACTGGAGATTCAAAGTTATATGTACACTGCAGAATTCTGTGTACTCTTGACATATGTGGTTAAAACATAACATCATTTGATGAGGGACATTTGTATGTCAGTAGACCTTACTAGCTACACTAAAATCACTGATAGAAGGAATGACTATATAAAATGTTAAATATCTGCCGCCATATTAGTTTTGATGTGAACATGCGAGAACACATGAAGTATGCCTAAAATTTGCACAAATTTTATTAGGCTTATCATACTATCAGCAAGAATAGTTTTTATTTTATTTTATTTTTTTATGTACTGGCTCAATCTTAATAAAACTATACAAAGCATAATCTTGTTTTTTTAAATCTTACAACCACTTTAAAAAGTATGAAGTTTACAACAACCAGAAAAAGAACACCTGTAACTAAGATTAGAATAAAAAAAATGGGTAAACCTTTATTTTAGTGTCGCTGCTACACATCTTACATGTACTTACTATAGTAATAACAGTAAATATGTGCATAATTACAAGCAACTAGCCCTAATCCTAACTCTAATGATATAGTAAGTTCATGTTGGGAGGTATTTTGAGCATCTCTTCTTAGTAAAGTCCAGCTTTTAGCTCAGATGCATCATGGGCCAGAGTGGTAAGACTCCTGTACTGGCATTCATACAGACAACCACTTTTGTTTGGGGGGAGCTAGTGTTTGGTAGGAGCGCATCCTTGCTTCCTCGGCCAAGGGCAGCCTGGGAGCAATTTGGCAGTGTAAATTGTTGCCACACATGGGGCCAGTTGCTGGCAGGGTCAGAAGCCCTTGATGTCACACCCTGTCATTTCAAATTATGTTATGCAAAGCGAGGCAGCCGCTTAATTTTCTTGTAAGTTGGACCACGGGGCCCCTTGGGCATAATGAGCAGGAAGTTATAATTGGACCGAGCTGTTGATTGCGATAATTGCTACTGTCTGTACGAGGTAGCCCGGCCTGCTCTGATCAGCTTGTTACCAAGGCATGACAGCATGCTGCAATTCTGCCTGGACCAAATGAAGGAACACAGGAGGTGGAGGTGAGGGGGGAAACGAGGAGTGAGAATTATGGAGGAGGTCTGAGGGGGTAGAAGTGCTGCTTTTGGAAGCATCTGTGTAGTGTGGGTTTAGATGGGTGCCTCGGCCATTCTTGGCCGGGCCTTTTTTTCTCAGTAACAATGCTCTCCATCCTTCCCCCACTGACCCTCTGACATTTGCCCACTTGTTGACCTTAATTTTGTGGTCTGTGAGGGGGGAAATGCAATAAGGTCACTGGTCTTTGTTCTCTGCTGAAAGGTAGGAAAGGGCCATTAGTGTCCACAAATCCTCAGACATAACTATGGATTCACGGTGCTTGAGACCCTAAAAAAGTAGGATAAATGTGGGAGGTGGTTTAGACTGTTGCCTTCATATATTAGAGACTAGCATGGTGGATTTCTTTACTTGAAGGGATAGTATATTAAAAATAAATTCTTCATCCTCATGTCTTGTCAAACCAGTCAAGGTCCAAAATGACAAAAACATGCTCCATAAAAGTGTGGAGCCATTACTCCTGAAGACTGGAGTAATGATGCTGAAAATTCAGCTTTGCCGTAACAGGGATAAATTACATTTTAAAATGCATTAAATTAGAAAAGTTATTTTAAATTGTAATAAAATTTATTTTTCAAATAATTGTAGCCTGTGACTTAAAACATAAAAGAGATATTAAAAATCCCAACCTTATGAGTCTACAATCAAACCAAAAATTATTCACATATAATTTTACTAGTGGGTGCAGGACACTATAGTTAATTTATGTTAGTGAGGAT
The DNA here is from genome assembly GCF_024679245.1 of Pseudorasbora parva. Lineage (NCBI taxonomy): Eukaryota > Metazoa > Chordata > Actinopteri > Cypriniformes > Gobionidae > Pseudorasbora > Pseudorasbora parva. The sequence continues at coordinate 23,480,831 of NC_090193.1, forward strand.
AGCAAAATAAAGTAAACTGACATATTATACCCAAAAATTCTTCATATAGTGGACTAACAATAAAACATTTGTGACTAAAATGAATCGGACACTTTGACCTGACCATGTTTTTCTTTAATTGCTAATGCAACATTTTACACCACAGACGGAACAAAATGAAGCATTGCTTGGTAATTGTTAGACTAAATTGGCATTATATAACAGTGTACTTAAATTGAACAGCTGCCAGCTGATTGGTTGATTGTAATCCGTTAAATTCCTTTCTATCCAAGTTATCTGACATAATCAAGATGAATTTGTTCTGACACAGTTCTGAGTTCTTGTCATATTTTATTACCAAATGTAAAGTGCAATGCAAATAAAATGTATTATATATTATTATTATTTTCTAAACTATAGCGAATAAACTGTGATGTGTGAGAATGTAGTGTCTAAATAAATTTTGGTTTGACTGTGTTATCTGAGCAAGTGAGCAGCTAGGATATTCTTCAAAATGTTTCCATGAAAGAAAGACACACTAAAGGGTTTCAAACAACACTAGGGAGAGTAAATAAATCAAAATGCTCATAATTACTTGAACAACTGCTTTAAAGCTTAGAGGCAGTGAAAATAACAATTCGGTATCTCCTTCAGCATGGGTATCACGGCTTGCTCTACAACACATCACTGAATCAAGCACTCATTACTTTCCTTGGGTACTAAACAGCATTAGCCATTCTAGGTCATTAGACTTCAAAGACAAGGGGTGGATTATTTACTAAACTTTTGAAATCACATGGCATGGCTGCCTTGTCGTTCCAGATGAGCCTAATGAGATAAACACTAATTCAATCTGAACAAAATAGCAGAATCTTAAATATTTACTGTTCCTGTCTATGAACCATGATTAATCCCGAGAACAATATTAGAAAGCACGTATCTGAGTCAACGGTAAAATGATTTGTTTTCGTTTATTGTTTTGAATTATCACTCAAGTAAATTATTAAGGGTTTGTTTAAACATTTTCAGCTCATTTTAGAGTTATAAACACAGACATTTTTCACAAAGTGCATTCAATTATAATATTTTTCATTGTCATAAACTTAGTTTCTTGTCATTTCCTGCATTTGTGCATGAAGGTAGTCTGCCATGTTAATGAAAGCTCCTTAGAACGCTGTGATCTTCTGAATAGCACCAATATGTTCGCACTACAAGCACACTCCAGGCGTCATAGATAGTTCCCTTAAGAACAGAGGGACCAGACCTTTCACCAACCAGTCTCCCCATTCACCACGACCTTCACAAAAACCTGCCTCAAAGGTCACTTTGAGTTGTGGTGGAGGGGTTTTTGAGAACCCGTCTCTTCTTTCTGTATCAAGATACCAGCACCTCACTTTCATTCAGGTTTTGCTGAATGCAGCACTCAACACTATTCAGCATTCTTATATCCTTGCGGGGTCACGTAGAGGCAAGAACTTGGTGGAGAATTTTTTTCAGGTATTTATTTATTCATATTGTGCTCATCTTTGCCTTCACGTGTCAGGAGTAAACACGTACCCGATGACCCATAGCGATTGGGCCTATTCATTCTCATCTTCACACTCTCGAGTGGTGCAGTTCTTAAGAGGGAAGCTTCAGGGAAAAGGGCTTCCTGCGACAGCCGAATGTTACTTTTAATGAAAAGGGAATGATGATAAAGAAGTAAAAAAGAAAACAAGATGATTACCGCGTATATAGATATGTGCACCCTTGTCTTTTTGTTTAACTTTCCTCTATAATGTGTTTAAGACTGTTCCACTCGTGGATCTGAACAAGCACATACTTGGAGTTCTAATTGCCAGCGTTCGTCAGTTTTCCCCTTCGAGATGCGACTGCGGAGCGGCTAACGATGCACAGCTACAAAGGGAGAGCAGCGCCGGGGTTAACATGTCTCAGTGCTCTCCCTGGAAGCAGGATTTTTGGGGTTTAGACACCCACTGAGAGAGAATAATGAGTATATGTTTCTAATCTGGGCCCCTAGGAGATTGCAGCTCCCTTGTCTTTTCACACTGGTGGAAATCGGCAGGCTTCTCGTCTCTCTCTCTCTCTCTCTCTCTGTGTGTATGTGTGTGTGTGTGTGTGTGTGTGTGTGTGTGTGTGTGTGTGTGTGTGTGTGTGTGTGTGTGTGTGTGTGTGTGTGTGTGTGTGTGTGTTTTTCACAGGCTAATTTAGAGCTGTCTTTGATGCTTTCTCTCCGGAGCTTCTGTTTCAAATATCCAAATGCAAGGATTAGTGGGCTTTTGTGCTGTAAACCCCAATTTATCCTGGTTTCTTTCCCTTTTTTATTTTATTTATTTATTTATTTTGTGCAGTTCCTTTTTTTTTGTTGCAGTTTTCTAAAACTAGAAACTGCAAACAATGGCAGGCTGACAACCTATGCAGTGTTTATGTATGTATGCATGCATGTATGCATGTATTTATTTTCATTTTTGTCTGCGTGTCTACTCTATGTTTCCGTGCGTGCTTACGGGATGCACGGGGTACAACTGTAGCAATTTAGGCGGCATATCTTGTTTTAAGATTCATTACCAGGAATAATGTGAAATAATAAGGACTGAAGCGTATTCTCCCTGTGATATTACAAATCCCTTTGTCAGGCAAAGTACTGTCACTTCTAAGTCTGGGTCTGATGAAAGAGAGGAATAAGGAGAAGACACATGCAGCATGCACCCGTCATCTGCTAACTGAGCCGCCTTTGACGACTTTCAGGATCCCGCCACAGATCCTTGGATGAAGCCTTCAGTGGAGCTGGCAGCTTATATGGCACTTTGCCCGGGTTTGCATCCCTCTGCCGACTTGTTGCATTGTCACATATTATGTATTTAAATCCCCTTGTGTCGTTCTGTCACAACACACCATTGTTCTCAATGTCTCTGAGGTGACTTTACCGCAACAGGCGATGAGACACTCTCCGCTTTACTTCAAGAGAACCAAACTCGTGATTATTCTGAGAGAGGCAGCAACAATTATTTAGACACTGGTTGCTTTGGAGACCTGAGGGGTCACCTGACGAACACGGAATGGCCTCAGCTGACAGAATTCTACTTGTGATATAATACAAAAGAAAAAAGTGGGTGTTCATACAGCTTAAAGTGAAGGCAACAGTTTGCATGGCTTTTTAGTTGAATTATTTGAATTAGAATTACTTTTTAATTTGTTTAAATAATTTACTAATTATATTATTATAAATTACATTTTATATTTTCGTTCGTTCAGCATAGTCATTACCAATTAAAGCTGCACTATGTAACTTTTCCGTCTGCTAGAGGTCACCTGTTCAAAACAAAGGCGTAGTTTAGCCGCGTTTCCACCACAGGAACTTTCCCCAGGAACTAGGAACTTTGGGGTGGTACTCGGTGTGTTCCGACCGCAGGAACCAGGGTCTAAATGGAATTCTGGGTAAACATTACCCCCTCCAAACGGCCCTGCTTGCGAGGTAGTACTTTTTCAATGTTCAGGATCTTTTGAGGGTGGCACTTGGGCACTGAACATGCTGATTGGTTTAGCTCATGCAGCATTTTATTTTAACCAGCTTTTTTAAAAGTCTTTTGCGAGGTTCGTTCTGCGTTCAGTAAATATCAGTCTTGCTCTTTCTGTCTGATGGTGCGCGTTCATCACAGCCATTTCCCGGTCAATGTCCATAAAAGCTGATAATAACACAAATCTAGCTTTACCAGCTCTCAGAATACCCTTTAGTATCAGTGCTTTTTTCCGCCGTTTTAACTTCCTATTTAGTAAACCAATACATAACCAGCAAAAGCAGCACAGCTTGAATCTTCTCCATACTTATTATTGTTGCAGACATTGTCGTGCAGAAAGGATTACTGTCCGTCACTGACTGGGAGGAGCAGTCACGCACAGTCCTACATCACCAGACTAATTTGCCTAATCTTCACGGTATTTTAGACCGCAGTGGAAACACAGACAGTTGCAGGTCTGGGGGAAAAAAGTTCCTGTAAAAAAAGTTCCTGGTACAAATTTTTCCGGGTAATTTCGGTGGAAACGAGGCTTTTTATGATGGCAAGTTTGAGTGCTGAATCTTGGGATATGCATTCTTCACCTCACAGCCAGTGGAAAATAATCGGGAAAGGACTCGGGCAGAAATGATGTTCATGAATGTGATTATTAACTAGGGTTGTGTATTGTTTAGGTTTTTTATGATTCCGGTGCCAAACCGGTACTTTTAAAACGGTACTGGTGCCTAAACGGTGCATGAATTGATACTTTTAAAAAAAGAGCCACAAAACGACGGTGGATGACATTAAATAATGGCTTTTTATAGATTTTTATTTATTATATTATATTATATTTTATTTATTATATAAATTTTTATATAAATTTATTTATTTATTTATTCTTTAAATTTAACAATTTATTAAAAGTTCAAAGTATACTTAATTATATAAATAGATACAAAACACAAATTCACAGTAAAGAAAGCCACCTAACCCAACTACAATAGGCCTAATTTAACACTAAATAACAGCACTAATACTAGTGATATTACAGCCCTAATAACAACAAAGTAGTCTGTAGTCTTGGTCTGCTACAAACCAGTTTCAGTTCAGCATTATTATGCAATAATATGACCATATTCTCTGGCTTAGAACACATCACATTGTTGTTTCCATGACAACGCGTCGTGCTTCTCACGTGACAGAGACACACAGTAGCCACAAAAGTGCTGTATGACAGCTCAGAGCTCAGCTGTAATGGTTTATTTCTTTTTTTTTTTTTTTCTTTATTCAAAATATTCACAAACTTGTTACCTATATGTCATGAGCTATCTGATATTTTGATTTTCAAATATGTGTAATGTGAATGTGTTTTGTCATAATGACAAGTTGTATAGATCATGTTAGTTGATCTATAATGCGCGATGGACGCTGCAATGTTAGTTTGCGCCTCAGAGAATCGGATCTGTCGGATTTACATCCCGTAAATTCATCCTTGTCTCACGAAATGCATAAAAGTAAGTGACCGGTGAACTCGGAGAAGAATAGAGTAGAGCGTGTTTTTGCTAGCCTGACAAGCCAGACCCACATCAAGATGTTTGGTCTGGAAACTCACCATAGACAGGGCTCAGTCCGAGGGGCGGGATAAACGGTTGTCTTTCAAACTCCCTCTGCACGCGATAGGATAGCGCTACAACCAACCAGAGCAACGAAGGTGAAGCAGAGCTCGCTGACTGATTAAACATTCGCCGTATCCGGTCGGCTAAACTCCGAACACATCTTCCCTTTTTAAGAATGACTTCAGTGCCGTTCTTTGTTCTCTTCTCAGAGAAAAGCTTAACTCCAAGTCTTCCAGAGTCGCGGTCAGAGCTGATTCGAAAGACCGCCGCCGTTCGCCAGTTTCTGTGTTTACTAGAAGCACGCAAACGCAACTCGGCCGTCATTATGGCCCCCCCCGCCGACTCTATACATGATGTGATTGGGCCATCCAGATTTTGAGGAACACAGCTCAGAAGGGTATTGAGAGTTCCTAGACGACACTTGCGGGCAAATTAAATTTGCTGCCGCTAGGGTGCGTCTAGATTTCTAGGCTATGTTTCTGCTGCTTCTTATGTGCATTTAAATGTCTGAAACCTAAAATAAATATGATGTGGTTGAAAACACTGAATCGTTGTGATATTTGACGAGAGCTGAGCGTGTCTGTCTCCGGCTCAAAACGTGGTGCGAAACCACGTTTGATGGCATCGAAATGAGGAACCGAAATCCTTGTTCTGTATATTAGCAGATATTTATGCTATATTAGCACCAGGTTTCGGTACCCAACCCTATTATTAACGTTACTGTGGTGTAAAGCAGGGCTGAATGTTGAGGGAGCTGAGCAAGGCCGCTGGAGTGATTGTTACGCAAACACAAAGCCCGCGAGCTACGGGACTTTTATTATGAATGGATAAACACAGTCACTGGCGCCGTTTCCGCTTTTCCGGTCATGAATATGAGATAACGCAGCTCTGTTTATCATATTAGACACATTTAAGTGTGTTTAAAATTATGTTATGACGTTACACAGCGGCTGCTGTGACACTTGTTCACACTGCTAAGAGAAAAGCGTTTCTGCCAAATAAAACCGAAGGTGACGCAGATATGACGCAATTTACGGGCAACTCCCTCAGACGTCCCGGCTCCTTGGTTAAAATAGCAATTTTCTCACAATTTACAAATAGTTTGGGATATTGTAAGTACTCAACTGAACAATATTTAAAACACTGGCCTGCTGGTTTTAGGATATTTTACTATAAAAATACTACATAATGCACCTTTAAGGTTAAAATTGATCTGTTGATCTAAGATTTATTTTTGTAATGTATTTTGTCCCCCTTTTTCTTCTGTGCTACTCCTTCCCTTATTTGTCATATGTTTTTCTATTGTATTCTATGTTATTGAGGATGACCTCTGACCCTGGTTTCTTGTGTTCAGATCCATACATGTTTGTGGCTGCTGGCGACCTTCCAGTGCTGAATGGCTTTATTTGCTGTGATTTCTCTTGGAAATGTTTTGCTGTACTGACTGAAAAGGTCAGAGTGCCATGTATCTGGAGATAAAGCTACAGCATGCAAACAATGCCTTCTTTTTCCCTCTGATAGACAGACCCTCACCCACCTCTGGTTCACGCTATAACAGTAATGTACTTGACAACTGTGCAAAGCAGACCACCATTGTATGTCATAGTATAAAAAATGTACAGTTAGTTCCTATTAGCAAATGTAAGCGGTGGTCCAAGCGTTTAATTTAAAATAAATAAATAATTACGTATCACTTCACATTGTGATCGCTGTACAGAGCGGATATTGCCTGGATTTAGTATGAAATGCAGATTACATTATATTAACTTCTTGTTTATATTGATATTTAGCACTAGGGATGCACAGATACTAAGAAATCTGACCAATTCTGATGGATTGATAAAATAGAAATAAAACATTAAAAAGAAAAATCAATAATTTTGTCAAAATCAAATGCTGTAAGCTACATTAGAGGTCAGTATTTTTATTTTTTTATTTTTTGCTTTTAAATAATAAATGAGTCATTTTATTAAACATCCATTAAGATTGATTAAATGGATTAAAATAAAAAGTAAAGGTGTTTATAATGATTAATAATATTTCCATTTCAAATAAATGCTCTTCTTTGTCATGGTTTCCATAGAAATAAGCAGCACAACTGTTTTTAACATTGATAAAATATAGAAATATTTCTTAAGCATCAGCCTATATTAAAATGATTTCTGATGGATCATGTGACACTGAATACTGGATTAATTATGATGAAAATTCTGCTTTGCCATGACAGGAAAACTTGACATTTTTAAAATAGGTAATATTTAACAATATTATTATTATTATTATTATTATTATTATTATTATCATTTTATCAATTAAATGTAACCATAATATACTTTAAAAAAATTGGCATGACGTGTATGTAAAATGGCTACAGTATGAAAATTAGATTCATTCATTCTTATTTTTGCTAAAGATTACATTCAACAGTTTTCATAAATATTTAATCTTTTTCTAGATTAACTTTGAGTGTTAGATTGTGACAATGGTACCCATTTATCATGCCCATTACCAACACCCTTTATTGTGTGAAACACTTTATTGAAGTAAAACTTTTCCACAAGTTCCACTTCCCATGTCATATACTTATACTTTCTGGATGACGTTCCCATTCTGGCTTTGGTATATCATTCGTTGACAGTGCGCTGCTCTTTAGCCTGACTGATCAAGGCCATCTCTTTCTCTATGGCCTATGAGAAGATCTCCTACACCTGGCAGACCATGTCACATAAGTGTTATATGCTGACAGGTAAGAAAGATCAGGGCCGTTTTCTCTGTTCTTAGGTTGGCAGGTATAAGGAGCAGGTGACAGGTTACATGAAGAAAAGGGGACTAGTAGATCCATCATGACCTCACCGCTTCTCTCGCAGCTGCCGGTGAGGTTTGCACTAACCAAACCAACATCTCTTCTCATATCAGGAGAAAAACATCACTCCCACCCCTGCTTTACCCTTCCTACCAACAACTGTGTTCTTGTGTTTGCTGTTGCCTTGCTACGCAGATTAATTTTAGAGGCAGAAGGAATGGGCAGGAGAGAAAAAAAAAAACTGTCATGCAACTCGACAGGCAGTGATTAAGGTTTTAACTGATCATCCTCTCCCTGACAGCTAACCAGCTATTATCTTAAAAGAATCAAACGAATGTTCAAAGCCCTCGCCGGGCATGGAACATGAAAGGAGACGTCAGCTCCTGGCAGCTGACAAGCCAGGAGGAGAGCCAAGGAGTGCACAAGGAAGACTGAGAAACAGAGAGAGAGAGAAGGAAAGACAAAGCGTGGAAGAAAGATCTTTATTTTCATTCTACTACAGGGAGTTTAGACAAACTAATCCCTGAGCCCGAACACTGATGTACTAGAACAACAAAACGCAATGGCATGTTTATATTGTGGGAAATGGTACAGATGAAAGCTAAGAGAGGTAGAAGGATGAGATGCACAAAACTGCATAATTTCAACTTCAGATCGTGTGACAACTAATTGGTCATGAAGGGATAGTTCACACTAAAAAGTAAATGAATGCAGCAAGAACTCAAGGATGCAAGGTTTGGTCTTTTTATTAATAAAAAATTTAACTGACAACTGGACAAGGCAAACAGGATCAGCCAGGGCAGGACGCAAGCGTTATATTCGACAACGATCTGGCACAGGACTGCAAACACAAGGAGAATAAGGCCGTGTCCCAAATGGCACCCTAAACCCTCACTGCCTTCCTCTCAGTCTGCACTTTCACAACGCAATGCCGCTTTGACTGCCGCAAAGGGGGCGCTCACGAGCACCCTTCTTTAAGCTTAAATGACGAATGGGACACTCTAAGGCCTTGTGGACTTAACAGACACGCGCACGCATCGGCACACAAGTCCACAAGACCGAAAGTGCACATGACGTGTGCCATTTGGGACGGGGCCTAATTAGGGAGCTAACAAGGGCTGGTGAGGACAGGCGAGGCGAATTAACCTATAATCAGATAACAAGAAGGGTGGGGTTACACAATAGACTTGCAAGCACATGGCACAAAGTAACACATATGATAAGCCATGTGCTCACACTAAACAAACAAAAAATGAGCACATGGCCAGCAAACACAATCACAAGCCATGTGCTCAAACAAAACCAGACATGAACGAATTGTGAATGTCCAAATCCCGACACAGAACCGAAACCAAACTAGACAGAGGAGCGCACGGAACCGCACGCTCACCATGACAAGACAATAGGAGTGTCAGAGCTGTCACCAACCAAGAATCAACAGAACGAACTGACACAAACCTAACAATAATTTACTCACTCTGATGATGTTCTAATGCCATATGCATCTTTTTTATGGACCGCTAAAGGCAAAAAAAAAAAAAAAAAAATTATGGTCAAGGTCAATAGTTTAGTTAAATAATACATTAAAGTTTGGTTTGTTTTCCACCAAACCTTATCGTATACCCTAGACCACTTAGAATATACGGCGTGTCGCATGGGATCATTCTGTGATACTTTTGCATCTTTTTTTAAAAAGCTTGATACTGGTCGCTATTTACACATTAGTTACATTAGTTATACATCAAATTGTATTCTATAGGTTAGAAATACATATTTTGTAGGTAATTTTTCAAACACACACACACACACACACACACACACACACACACACACACACACACACACACACACACACACACACACACACACACACACACACACACACACACACACACACACACATATATAATTTGATTTAATTTATTAGTACAGCATTAAAAAGGTTTATTAATATAAATATTATTACTAATACTGCTTATTCAATTTATGAAACTGACTTGCTGCTATTTCAACCATTCATCTGTTTTAACTACTAATTCTGTGTACCGCAAACACACGTTCTCTGAGTGGCTATGCTCGACCCAAATGTTTATACTATAATTGAGATTAAAATTGGCTCCACTTTCCCAAAACTTTTTTCTGATCTGCTGCAATCACAATCATGCCACCAAACCTGGGGGAAATGAGCCCGGAGGGTATCCAGCGGTCCACTGATGCGTTTGAAGTGTAGAGAGGGGATTTAAAAAGAGTCCAAGTCGCTATTTGTAGGAGGGAACAATCTAGAGAACATAAATATGGAAAATGGTTCATTATAACTTTGTGAAAGGAGCCATAGATTACACCATGTCCTCACTTTAAATTTGTGTTCCTAGACCCACTTTATTCAAACTTCCGAGAAAGTTATTTCAAACAAGTAAAAAGTGAAATAACAAAATAATAAGAAAACAAGTTTTTGTTTGCGTTTCACCACTTCACTCTTGCAATAAGGCACTCTGACATTGTGAGCAAACATTGCTCACAAGGTCAGATCACATACTAAACTATCATAGAAATCACTTTTGAACGAACACAGCCAGTTATTTTGCGGTCCCTTTTAATCTGCTTGCATCTATAACAGTGAACGCAGGTTGAGCATATTGTGGAGCATGTTGAGGGACTCCTCTTGACAGCCCTGCTCATGCAGATATAGAGAGTAGACCTATCAGATTAGCACCAGGTTCAGCTCTGTAGCCTGTGGGTGAGATGAGATCAGCCTCAACTGTGGCATTTACTCCTGTTCTCCGTTAACCACTATTGTGTAATGAGAGACTCTTAACTAGCGCTAATGACATTTTAGACAACATATCCAGAGCTTAATGTCCTTCACTTTTCCTGTGTCAATTTTGTTTCTATGCCAGGCTCCAGATTGACACTTTAATATTGGCTCTGATGGAATCATTACTGAATAGTCCACTTGGGCCCAAAAGCATGTGTGTGTGGTTTAGCATGGGGTTTTACAAATGCGAGAATCGAATTTGCTCAGAATTAGAAAACAGCAGACAAACATTGCATCAAGTTCTCATGCATTATGTCACAAATAATCTTGCGTAACTTTTGACTTGCAACTTTAAGTTCTGTCTTTATTGCTGGTAATTCTGGCCAAGAACTACCAACTTAGACCGGGAGAGACCACCAGTGTGACCAGCCACATTTTTTTAATTTTTTTTGCCATTAAGGAACATAACCTGAGAGGTTTTTAAGACTCCCAAATTTGATGGTCCACTTGTGTTTTTAAAAACGTATCTGTAAATTAATAGTATACTCATAAATGGCTGTTGAGATGTAACTTAATATAGAGGCTTGGACCCGGAAACAGTATTTGGTGCATCACGACTAAACAAATGGATAGGAAGACTTCTGTGCCCTTACTTCCAGAAGGTGCATAAGTGTGTAAAATGGTGTTTTGTGTGTGTAAAACAATGGGTGGGCGATGGGCAGTGGACGTGCTGAGACTATTGCTGAATTCGAAGCGGCATACTTGCATACTACTCTCACTATCACTGCATAGAAAGATATTGCAAAAACAGCCAGTCATATGCAAGTATGCAGTTCTGAAATCAGCTTGTCACATAACCTAAATCCTTTGCATTCTAAGTGTAAAAATGAATAGCTTGCATGGCTGTAGAAAAGCCATCTGTATGTTGAAATCTATATTTAGACTTAAGGAATCATTTTCACCTCAACTTGCTCCTTCTAAAGCTGTTTTTGGCCATTACACTACTCATAGTGAGAAACATTAGTGCAGGGGTATTGGCATTTAATCCAGCACACATCCGTAAATCAGTGTGGGGACAGAAGCCATGCTTTCTAATTGTCCTGTTAAGTGCTCCAGAGTGTGACATGTTAAGCACCCGGTGTCCTTTACAACTGAGGATAACCTTGCAAGAGCTTCATTGTCCAGTACCTGCACAGAGATTTTGCCTTTGTCCTATTTGTTCTCTTATAAGTATTCTCATGTGTGTGTACCCTATTTTCCTCTCTTTCTAATCTCATTGGAACATGTTGTCCCTTGGCGTGCAGTTTTTAACACTTCTTGGGCGTCTAAAGAACGGTGGTTGTCCCCAGGTTAATGTTAGCAGAAGTGAGGGCTAATAATGGAGACTAGTTCATCAGGCTCCTCTGAGCCTCTGAGCCGGAGAGCCAGCGACCCACTTACCCAACACACAGACCCAAGTTTCAGCCTGATTTAGCCACAGTTTGCACAATGTCAATTTAATAATAATGTATTGTAAGTGAGCATTTATATTTTGTGTGTGTGTTTACAGCTCTGTACAAAATTAAGGGACCACTGCAAAATGATTAGTTTCTCTGGATTTATTATTGTGTATCTGTTTGAGTAATATTAACTTTTTTGTTTTATTCTACAAACTACTAACAGCATTTCTTAAAAATGTCAAATAAAAATAGTTGTTTTAATTTATTTATTTTTTGGCAGAAAATGACAGCTGGTCAAAATAACGAGAAAGATGCAAGGTTTTTAGACTTTGAATAATGCAAAGAAAACAAGTTTATATAATATTTTTGACAACATGATAATCACAGACTGACTGTGACCCTGCACTTTTATTTTGAAGGTACTAAACGTGGGTATGTGTACACAACAAACGGTTTCCACCATTACACATACACACAAACTAATGGTGCATTCCAGGCTACCCGTAACCTGTGTTTTTCCAAACTTCAACCCCTGAAAGTGCACTGGAACGGCAGTCAAACCCGTGACTTCCCACCCGGGAACTCGTACTAGATCGATGTTTATGCAAGCCGTACATTAAAAACCAAATCGCTTATTAAAATAAGGTATTGCTCTAACATTAGTTATCCGCAAATGTTATGAATTATAATAATAATAATAATAATAATAGATTTTATTTATAATGCACTTTTCATTCCGAAGAATCTCAAAGTGCAACAAAGAAAAAAAAAAAAAAAAAAATGAATAACATGTAAAAATATCGAATACTTCAAACAATCAACCAACACAGAAAACAGAACAGAAACAGAGCTGATGAAAAATGAAAAATGTTCCACTGATGGTGGAAGTCTCTGTTAGCTCCACAGCACACTGTGGTCCACTCCATGTTTTAAATTTCTCCCAGCAGCAGTGTCCTGATGATGTCGTCGAGGCATGACAGCTGAAACCAGATGATGGGTCTTCATGATGATTCAGATGATGGGGATCGCCGCAGCACCATGCAGGAGGCAGAACATTTTTCCGAGCACTTCTGTGGACACACCGGTGTCGGCGCAGAAGTCCAAGCGGCTCCACGGCCGCAATGCAAGACGGAACAGCGGCGCAGCCGAGAAGCGGAACATCCCAACATCATGCCGGACGTCGATGACGCTGGCCCGGATGACGCTAGCCCAGTGCAAACTTCAGGTACCATGCAGCTCAAGCCCGAGGGAGACCACCAGTGAGCAGCCGCGGCGAGCTACATCAAATGTCGTTCAAACCAGAACCAACCGCAGCAATTCAAACATAAACATCAGAGAATGGTGAACAACGTCCTCTCAGTGGCTGCCAGCAATCAACAACAGTCCCAATTGTAGCTCTGACTGTTAGACTAGTCACAAACATAAGAAAATCAAATCAAATCTAAATCGAATAGTATAGTAACATGATTTGTGGCTGGAGAAGCGGCGAACAGACAACGCCAGCGTCCTCTCCCCCACGTTGCCTAGCAACCCTCTAATAATGAATTATCAGCAGCTTTTCTAGCATTAGCTAGTTTCCAGTCCATTGAGTGCAAGAATAAATTATCATTTTATAATAAATTATAATATTTATTAATTATCAATACATTTATTTTGCTTTGTATTATTATTATTATTTTATTTTTTCACTATTGCTTCTGTATATATTTGTATATTTTTCACCTTGGGAATTAAAACTTGTCTGGCTATCTCCAGGCTAAGCTCAATTTAAAATTGAACATTGGTCTGGGGAGTCTGCTCTGTATTTTCTTCTGCATATGAGGCGTGATCAACTGGGATTATTCGAATAACTCTGTACACGATTAGATAGTCCTTCAACCAATCAGACCACAAGAGGTGTGATCAACGGGCAACGACCCATCGTTTCTCTATCCATCATCGTGTTAAACCCGCCAATAGCACGCCAGGTGGATAAGCCAGTCTGTGATTGGTTCCCACAAAAGTGTAACATAAGCAGTAGAAATTTATGTACAGGTTTCCATACTGAGCTACTGGGCGAAATCAAATCGCTGGCAGATCAGGCTGGGTTTACCAAGTCTAAATTAAAACCTCTCTGGACCGTACATTTTTGTCCCCTGTAATGTATTTTACACCCCTGTCTGGTGGAAATGGTGGAATAACCCTGATTTCCAATCATAGCTTTCATGCATCTTGGCATGCTCCCTATTAGTCAAAAAATTTAAGCAGCCTGGCTTTATTTAATGGCTAATGACCCTATTGCTTACATTCCAGAGGTTTTAAGTGTGGTTTGGAGATTGTGATAGCCATGAAAGCGTCTTGATCTGGTGGTCCTCCATTGTCCTGCACAAAGAACCAATCCTTCAAGTTGGGGAACAATGTCAGAGCAGAAGGAAGCATGTTTTCTTCCAGGATAATCTTGTACATGGTTTGAGTAATGCGTCCTTCACAAAGACAGATCTGCCTGATTCGGATCTTTTCTAGTCCGTTGTTTAGCTTTGCCTAATTTCAGATCCTCTAATAATTAGACAGAGAACTGGAAATGCCTAGAACCCACAGTTTCTCGCACCCACTGTGTTATTTGGTGGATGATTGGTGATGATCTGGTGGTTCTTCAGTAAGGCTAAAATCGAGCAAATACATATTTCCGAAGGATGCATGACTCAAATCATGTACAAGGTCTGTGAATACACACACAAAGTTCCGGAATACAAGTTTGAAGTGTGGTTCTGCTGTTTTCATTTCTGTGGGCAGGTGTTTAAGAGGTATTAGACAGCAGGCCTTTGAATACTGATCTACAATGACAAGAATACAGGTAAAGCCATTAGATACAGGTAAGTCAGTACTAAAATCCACCCCTAGGTGTGACCATGGTCATCTTGGAACGGGCAACGGAAAGGGTTTTCTGGCTGTAAGGTGGCAAGGTGGCAAGGAGTTTCATCAGGGGCATAGAGTTGAGATACAGCTTTGGCCTTACAGTTCTTCAACCCTGGACAATAGGTGATGGGGAAATTTAACTGGATGAAGAAAATGCAAGGGGCCCATCATCCCTAGGCTTCCTGGTGGCACTCATTGATCACTGATCGGCAGCATTAGCAATGCTGTAGGAGATGGTGGTCTAGTGAGTTAAAGCACCAAGCTGATTCACAGAAGGTTGCTGGTTTGATCCCAGCAGTCGCCACCACCTGTGTGTCAAATGCATACATGTACGTGTAAATAAATGCCAAGAGATCAAATCCCAGGCCAGCTCGATTGGCCCTTTTCTTCACCCACTCTCTGAACTTGAGAGAGTAATCAAAAATGGTGTCTTTTTTTGACAAATTAATTCATCACGCACGTACAGTGGTGTCACCAGGGGCCCATCCAATGACTTCACAGAAGTGGGATCCAATGACTGTGTGACCAAACCGCCATGATTCCAGATGGACTTGGCCCATTGTAAAGCCCTTCCATTGAGTTATGACAAAATAAGGATATTTTGGTTCTGTTGGTAGCGAAGCAGTGCGGTTCCAGGGAGAGTGATGGTGTCTGTGAAGGAACAGAAAAGGTGAGAGTACGGTGTAAAACACAAACTAATTCTTGGAAAGGGATGTTGGGATTGGTTCCAGCTGGGTTCATCGTCATGGTATGGTCTTCTGTCATGCACAGTACAGGCTTAGACACAGAGGTAACAGAGATGGATTAAATCAATGAAGCGGCAGGAACATAGTCAACAAACCAGGAAGATGAGTAATTTAGGGTGCTTTCACACTAGCACTTTTGGTGCACACCCGGGTTCGATTAACGTCAGAGTTCGGTTGGTTTGGATGATGTGAACAAGGTCTTCCGAACTCGGGTGCGCACCCGCGAACCACACCCAAATCCGCTTAAAGAGGTGGTCTGGGGTTCGGTTCATGTGAACTCTGGTACGGTTCGTTGATGATGTGAACGCAATCGTACTAAATCGCGGAAGTGAACCACTATTAATAACGTATGATTTGATACAAATGTTTGTTTTGTGTGTGTTTCACTCATGATGAGCGTCACTGACATACTGCAAGCAGAGCGCTGAAGATCTAATTTCTGCTCGTATAATATGAACACAGTCCGGTGGGGGCCGGGGGAGGGGGGAGCAATGGAATTCGGGTGCGTTCCAGGTAATCGAACCAAGTGTGAACGCACCCTTAAAGCAGTTAGCAAAACTGCAATACCTGGATGGTAAAGTTGAGCTTATCTGACAGGTTATCCAAGCACACAAGAGAATATATGAGAAGACTTAGGATGACTTGATGACGACTTGGATGACAGGAAGTAGATTTGGATGACTGGATCAAGGTAACGATGGTGGTAGAGAGTCACAGGAACTTCTAGCAGGTAAGTATCAAGGAAGTTGAGTCTGTAACATCAAACAAGACCAGACAAAGGGGAGGGTGATGAGGGCTGATGAGTGTAAGTTTTGCATATTTAATACTCAGGTAGGTGTGCTGAGTGAGTGAGGGAGAGCCTGTTGTGATTGTGACATATAGGGCAGTGGTATACCGCAAACCTCATGTCCGATGCCCCCCTCACGATCCAGTTGTGGGGTGGGTGGGGTTTTTTGTGGTGTGGTGTTTGTATGTTAGGAGGAAGGTTTTTAAACCATGAAGGCGAGCCAATGTATACCACAACTACCAAACTATGTATACCAAATTATGCACAAGAGTTATCGGTGAAGAAGTCTTTAACATGAAGCCACCTAAAGGTGCTAAAGGTGACTTTATCCTCTAAGGCCACTAGTTGGAACAAAAATTAATCTCAGCACTTTTCTTAACAACCGTATTTTTCATAAATATGAATGTGGAAATTTGGCTGACCCTTGACATCAACATAAAGGGGATTGTGTGCTAATTTGATCTAATATTTAATGGGTTTTTTTTAAGTTGTTGATTTAATGAAGCAAATGAGAATATATGTTAAGACAATAGTCTTGTTAAAGGTAACTAAAGTTAAATTGTTTTCAATAATGGAAGAATATGTAAAACTATGGTATTTGGATAAAAAGCACCCCTGCTGTTGGGGCTAAATTTAACATGATGATAAACAGCTGGCTGACTTTTCCATTTGTTGACATTAAAATGGTTAAATTCAGATGGTAAATAGCATATTAAGTTGGGTGTCCACCTTAGAGATAATCACCATATTTATAATGAAACCATCATATTTAAAAATATATTAATCATATCATTAAATATATTTGTGTATTTATTGTTACTACTGTAAAGCTATATTAAATTATTATGAGATCTCCTTCAATGCATTATCCTTCAAAGAGTTCAAATAGTCTTTTTTTTTTTTTTTGTATTTTAAGAAATTAACATATTTCAATGGCAGTATATTTATTTAACAAAAATCTATCATTTTTATTTATCAACATACGTGTGTGTGAGTGAGAAAATGTGCTGCATCTTATATGATATGACATGAATGTATATAGTTTATAGGCTGGCCTCGCAGTATTATTGCTTAGGTCTGACTATAAAATCTATCATCTTCTACATTTGCATTTTAATTGCTTCACTGTTTGGACCAATTTTGATTTTGACATGTCTCGGTGTAACCCATGCATTTGAACAAACAGTAGATTTTGATGTGTCACATGTTGTCATTAATGGTAAACCCTTAAAGCAACTCAGGAGATATATTAATTGATGAAGCCTTGTATTTGATCATCTGATTTTATTAGCAGTATGGCACTGGATAGAAACCCAACAATAAACTTTTACTGTGCAGGTTCCATTTAAATTGTGAATTAAGGCTACTACTTTTTAGCCTGTTCTTACCAGACTCTTGTACATTTCATTTGTACATAGAGTCTGGCCACTCTCCATTGACAAGCGTTTATTTCCGTGAAGGCGGGCACTCTGTTGAGGTTTACAACTATTGAATCTGCCCTGAGCCACTCTGGATCTGCCATAATCAATTGCTAACTTTTGGTCGTGATGTCATGCGCCCTTCGCCTGTTTCACACAAATCCGACAACATAAATGTGCACTTGTGCAGGCCACCTCAGTGATAAAATCATAGGATACAACCTAAAACTTGTGCATTCGAATTGTGATTTATTCACGCCACGGTGGACGGGAGAGTTTTATGATCGGGAACGCACAGCTCACGTGGTCCGTGACATGATTGTATGCTGTAAATAAAATGTCATATGCTTGGTATTATAATAAATGCTGCTATAAATAACAGACCAATTCAAATGTTTAAGTGGTTTTATTTTAATTTGTTTGAGCGGTGATGAAATATTTTGCTCTTGTAAATACTTGCCAGCATTTTAAAGAAATACAAGTCTAGAAATACATCCAAATAACAGCAAAGCAACCGTATGGTGCTCTGCAGTGGTCAAAAATGATTATAACAGTGAATTTTGAAGTGATGTAATCTTGAAAACTCAGAGATGTGGATTCGGACAGCTATTACATCACCACACGACCTTGGTGTTTGTCAAAAGCAGTAGGTAACTCGGCCGGGGATTTTTACACGGGTGGTGAGAGACGGAGGGGAATAAAATAACTGACTAGCCACTGTAACTTAAATGTTGGCAATACCTTCCGACCCCACGAGAAACAGTTACCGTCCGAATAGCTTCAGCAACTCATCACTAATTGAGCGAGCTGGAATATCAAACTTTTCCTGAATTCATCCTGTTGGGGAGGAGGGAAACAAACCCCAGGAAAGATTGTTATTGCTTCGGCTTTAACTTCTGGATATTCGGCAGCGGTGCCATAACAGAATGAATGGTTTCGTTCGCATCTTTCTCCGCCGCCATTACTGAACTACAACTCAAACTAGCGCATGACATCAACAGGTTATGTTATGTTATGTTATGTTATGTTATGTTATGTTATGTTATGTTATGTTATGTTATGTTATGTTATGTTATGCTATGTTGTATATTAACATCAACAAGCATTATTAAACCCCTCAAATGAGTGTAATTATGCTGAATTTTATCTTTCAATACTCATATGTACAGGAATTGAATGTTAAATGATAGTTGTGATCATTTGTGACCATGGACCAGTCAGAAGTTGCACAGGTATATTTGTGGCAATAGCCAACAAAACATTGGGTCAAAATGATCTATTTTTCTTTAATGCCAAACATCATTAGGATATTAAGGGTCATGTTCCATGAAGATATTTTGTACATTTCCTACAGTAAATGTATAAAAATGTATTATTAGCAGTGATATGCATTGCGAAGGACTTCATTTGGACAACTTTAAAGGGGCTTTTTCTCAATATTTAGATTTTTTTGCATCCTCAGATTCCAGATTTTCAAATAGTTGCATATAGGCCAAATATTGTCCTATACTAACAAACCACAGATCAATGGAAAGCTTATTCAGATGTATACTTCACAATAAAAAAAATATAATTAATATATATAATATATATAAAAAATAAAAATAAAAATTACGACTGGTGTTGTGGCCAAGGGTCTAAATCCAAGATTTAAATTAGCCTCCAGGTTGTACTTTGCCTTTATCTCTCTATCATCACTATTGTCATTTTGAATCTTAGTGGATATGAATCCTTTTTTTAACTCCACTGGCTGATCCTCTAAATTTGTTGGTCTTAGTTGATTAATTTTCAGCACATTCTGGACCACTTGTTGAGTAGAATAGAATAACTATGGTACGAATGTTAACTGATCTGATCTATTTTTTGCCCTAATTTTAATACAAAAACACGTGTCGAATGGTGTCTGTCACCCGATCTAAAGCAGATTTATGATGCAGTTAAGCTTTTGCTGCTGTGCTTTGTCCTTGGCTGTGGAAACAATTGAGGCATGAAACATTAGTTATTCTCCATGTATTTTAATCAGGGTGGTTTCAAATCCAGTGTCAAAGAGGGGCTGTGTAGCTCGAAGGCAGTTTGTCCCCATATGATGTGGTTTAGGGCTTTGTATGGTTGACGTTGATGTGGCCAATTTTTTCTCAATTAAAACACTTTAAGACACACTTTCTGATGATAGAATGTTTTATTTTATAGTTTTGTCACTGAAATATCCTTTAAATGTAGTCAATATTTTAGCATATGTTAATTTTAGTGCATTTTACTTTGGCTAAAACTATCTAATTTTAGTTAAACGTGAAAAATTGGAAAGTTTATTTCAATAGTAGTTATATTATAGTTATTTACATTAGCATTTTTTGTTCACAGTTCATCTTCCTTACAAAACTCAAAATAATAATTATACATTTTTATACATGACTTGCTGTATTATATTTGCAGAAACAGTCTGATTCATTGTGAAGTGCTTCCACTGAAGATTAAACCTGCCGCGATTAGCTCAGAAACATTCACCTCTTAGCCATCACACTATCAGGTTGTATTTTAACACACTACATGTCAATGCATAACTCTGACCTGCAGTAATCAGACAGCATTTGCAAATAAATGCCCCCCTTCCTCACAGTGATCCTCAATACCCCCAAAAAAGAATAACACAACCTCATTTATCATTATTTGTTTCCCCCCATCGCTTCCTGCAATTGATTGACAAGGGCACTGTCGGGGTAAGGGGTATGAATTACCTCACATTCAAGTTATGGATAGTAAATTATGGGTGGCTAATCCCCCATAGGGAAACTCAACCCTTCTATTCAACCCTATTATTCTGTAATGGATGTCTGATTTGAGAATAAGACACTCTGCCTGTCGGGCAAGAGTTGATATAGCGGCGGGCCTGCGGACAGGGAGGGGTCTCCGGCCATAACTCACTCGCAACTTGATCAACGGCATATAAATCTGCCGCCGGCTTCCTGCAAGATGCGCTCGGGCCCCCTCCTTCTGCAGAGTTCTCCCTGAGGCTACGGGGAAAGGGTATACCGTATCCCTCTGGACCCCTGGCTTCCTGTCACTATCTGATGTATAGATACTGTATGGCCACTGTCACTCCTTGGAATTCAGTAATCTTACATGGGCTGCCTTAAGGCAGAGGGCTTTGTTGTTGAAGGACAGCAATATCCTCGTTTTTCAATGGTTTTCTTTGGTTTTTTAAACATCTGTTGGACCTTTCTTGTAATTTATTTCAAGCATTTTATAGAATATTTTAATCAATTATTATTTATTAACCCTTTGAAATGTATGGCCACGGAGGTGTGATTGGAACATTCAGTGCATCCTACAGATTAACAATGTTTTATTCATATCAGATTCACATTTTGTAGGTATTAAGTAACTATACTTCTGTACTTCTACTCCCTCTTCACCAAACAGTTGCCTTTAATGTATTTTGGGAGAAGTGGATAAACTGGCGTAATGTAAATTTGACTGATGCAGTGTAAATTAACAAGGCGGTGCTCATCACGCATTATAGATCAGCTAACATGATTATTATAAAGGTTTGTACACTATTGCCAAAAGTATTAGGACACTACTCCAAATTATTGAATTCAGTTGTTCCAATCACTTCCATGGCCACAGGTGTATAAAATCAAGCAGCTGCGTGTACAGACTGCTTCTACAAACATTTGTGAAAGAATGGGTTGCTCTCAGGAGCTCAGTGAATTCAAGCATGGTATCGTGATAGGTCGCCACCTATGCAATAAGCAGCTCCATCCAAGCCTTACATCACCAAGTGCAATGCAAAGCATCTGATGCAGTGATGTAAAGCATGCTGCCACTGGATTCTAGCACTGAAGACGTGTTCTCTGGAGTGAAAAATCACACTTCTCCATCTAGAAATCCAATGGATGAGTCTGGGTTTGGTGGTTGTCAGGAGAACAGTACTTGCCTGACTGCATTGTGCCAAGTGTAAAGTTTGGTGGAGGGAGGGGAGGTGTTATGGTGTGGGGATGTTTTTTCAGGGGTTGGGCCTGGCATCTTAGTTCCAGTGAAAGGAAAACTTAATGTTTCAGCATACCAAGACATTTTGAACAATTTTATGCTCCCAAGTTTGTGGGAACAGTTTGGGGTTGCTGTTCCAACATGACTTCGTACCAGTGCACAAAGTAAAGTCCATAAAGACATTGATGAGTGAGTTTGGTGAGGATGAACTTGACTGGCTTGAGTCCTGCGTCCTGACTTCAACCCGATAAAACACCTTTGGGATGAATTAGAGTGGAGACTGCAAACCAACATCAGTGCCTGACCTCACAAATGCACTTCTAGAAGAATGGTCAACAATTCCCATTAACATACTTCTAAATCTTGTGGGAAGCCTTTCCAGAATAGTTGAAGCTGTTATAGCTTAAACCATACGGATTTTAAATGAATGAGATGTCATTTAAAATGAATGTTCATTTAAAGGCAGACGTCCCAATACTTTTGGCAATATAGTGTAATAATAATAAGGTGATACGATCTAAAATAATGCTCGCCTTAAACTCACGCTGAGGAGTCAGCTGGAATATTTTAAACTTGTGTGTGAAAGGGTTAAGAGAACCTGAGTAGTTTACCCTGGTGTACTTTTGAACTATACCTTTGCTTTGCCATGTTCAAGTTCAGATCTCGCATCATTATTTAATTAGCTAAAATCTTACAGACCTTAACTAAAGCACTCTATTCTAGGGCTGGACTTTGCAAGAGCACAAACCATTTAGATGACGTGAACCTCTAGAAGATGATAGGTCATTCTCTTTTTCTTCATTTGAAGGATAATTGGATACTTATGGCTCAGGTTGGCTTAAAAGATCACTCTTTTAAACACTCTTAAATGTAATAATCAAAGCTTCCTTTAAGCACCAACTTTATTCATGTCAATGATGCTTACTTGAAAATCCAGTGCTGTTCATGATGAAGGCCATTTTCAAAATGATGCTCTTGAAAAATGCTCTTTTGAACTCATAAGCAAAGTGATGGAGGAATCATCTGTGAATATATATATATATATATATATATATATATATATATATATATATATATATATATATATATATATATATATATATATATATATATATATATATATATATATATATATATACTGTAAAAAAAAAAAAACTGTAGTACTGGTAGAACCAAGTTCTGGTCATATTAGGTAGATGCTGCATTCAAACGCTCTTGTTTGTGTTTGTTTGGGTGTCAAATGTTTTTATTTACACTGTTTATACAAGTGTTGAGCATTGTAGCTAATCACAATCATATCTGCTGAGCGTGTGAACCCAATGGCTAGTCAGTTTTCATGAGAGTGCAGAATTCAGTAAGCTTGCGTTTTAAGAGATTGACAGTCTTAGTGATTACAAAGGGAGTGGTTTTCTCTTGCTTTCTGTTGATTAGCCATTCCCAATCAGAAATTTAATTGGGATGATTGACAAGGATAACAAACGCACGAGAAAAAAAGAAGCAGCATTTAAAATAAAATAAAAACTCAATTCAACAGGTATAGAAATTGGTGTCAAGAACCGTGAAATTTTACTAGTTACAATTTTAATGGTACAAACTAGTTACATTTTGCCCTGACAACTAATTTTCCCTTTTACATTTTTTATTTTTCCCGTAAAACATGATTAAAGAATTAGTTCACTTTAAAATGAAAATTGCCCCATGATTCACTCACACTAAAGCCATCCTAAGTGTATAAAAAAGGTGCATCCATCCATCATTAACGTACTCCACAAGTTTTTGAGCTTCAAACTGCACTTTTTTTGCGCTTCAAAATCCTGGGCCCCGTCGACTGCCATTTTATATATATATATATATATATATATATATATATATATATATATATATATATATATATATATATATAAAGCTTGGAAGCGTCAGGATATTTATTAATATAACTCCCAATGTGTTCATCAGAAAGAAGAAAGTCATATGGCTTGAGGGTGAGTAAATCGTAGCATAATTGTATTTTTAAAGTGAGCTTATCATTTAAGTTATTTTAAATGATTTCTTCAATTTAACAATTGTCATGACAAAAAAAAAATCTACTTAAAAAAATCTACTTAAAGTAATCCACTGTCTTGACTAATTTGTGAGTTAAAACAAAGGTTATCTTCAAGTTGAGTTTACTCATGTTTTTAAAGCAGTAGGTCAACCTTTTGAGATTTTTTTTTAAAATTGAAATATTTTTTTTAGTTGATACAATGAATGAAATTCGTTTATTAAATAGAAACTCAAAATATCATTGTATCTGAACCACAATTTTTTTTTTGATAAATCATAAAAATAGCAATATTTTGCATGTTTCACTGCGTCATCAGAAATAAAACACACAATATGCTTACAAAATATTTTAATAATATTTTATTAAAGGTTGTCGAATCTCAAAAAAATGTTCTTTTAATTTCAATGAACTTTTATGAAATTTAAAATGAAATTTTAAGACAACCAGGTTAACATTTTTTCTAAATAATTTTTTACAGTATAAGTTTAACTGCCTGAAAATGTTTTAGTGATATTTTTAACAGTTATAATTTAATAACACTGTTGGATATAATCATTTAATCTAAAATAAATAAATAAATAAAAAATCAAGCAAATCTCAAAAGGAATATACATTTTTCAAACTGTACATTATAATGCTGGGATTCCTAAATTCACTTGTAGGAAGTAGTTAATCATTTCTTTTGACATAACAGTATTTTCATATCACCATAACATAAAATTACCTGTATCAAGGATAAATATAGTACCCCTTGAATCATCTTGTATTTACTGCTATCACATTTTTTTTCATGGGTGAAGCAACCTGACCTGACCATCCTATCTAAGTATGTTTACCTGATTTTGAAAATTGAGTGCATCTCTCTGTACACTGATATAGCACTGGAAGTCCTGGCGAAGTGAATCAGGACGCCTTGGTGGGTAATTGACAGCCTGATCCACAGCACCAGTGTTCTGTCAGTTTCAAAGCTCTGGTCTTACCTGTGGATTAACTCAGATCAAGCAATGATTGACATGGACTCAGACAGGGGGTAAGAGTGGGGTGGGGCTATTCATGTACCGTGTTTGGGGTTGCCGGTGAAACGCTGGCGTGAAACCATGGCTACAGAGCGCTGAGCAAACAGACAGAGGCGAAGATGAAAGATTTGACCTGTCTGTATCTGTCATGTATTACAAGACAGCTCTGCCCATGCTGTTATAATGCATTGATTCTGACTGCAGTTTGCCAAAATGGGCGCTAAATTTTGGTAAGAAAATATGAAACCACTGATGGCTATCTTCAGGGATGCAGAATATAAAAATTGTTAAACTAAAATCAGACATTATAATGTATTCTATTAAAATGGATATTCATTTTAAGATTTGTTAAATATTACATTTAACAGTGTTATTAGTGATTTAATGAGTGCTAGGTGACATCAAAGGTAATGTAAATGTAAAAAAGTTTCATTAATTATGTGTGCATAATTACAGGGTTAGTTCACCCAAAAAGGAAATTTATGTCATTAATGACTCACCGTAATGTTGTTTACTCACCGTAACACCATACTCACCGTAACACAGTTTAAGATATTTTATATTTAGTTCAACAGCGTATCTAAGTGTATGCACACTATACTTTCCATGTCCAGAAAGGGAATAAAAACATCATCAAAGTAGTCCATATGTGACATCAGTTAGTTCATTAGAATCTCTTGAAGCCTTGAAAATACATTTTGGTCCAAAAATAACAAAAACTACGACTTTTTTCATCATTGTCTTCTCTTCCGCTTTTGTTTTCAAACCTCAAAATCTAGACGCACCCTAGCGGCAGCAAATTTAATCTGCCCGCAAGTGTCGTCTAACTCTCAATATCCTTCTGAGCTGTATTCCCCTCACTCTGGATGGGCCAATCACATCGTGTATAGAGTCGGCGGGCGGGGCCATAATGACGACGGCCGAGTTGCGTTTGCGTGCTTCTAGTAAACACAGAAACTGGCGAACGACGGCGGTCTTTCGAATCAGCTTTGACCGTGCCTCTGGAAGACTTGGAGTTAAGCTTTTCTCTGAGAAAAGAACAAAGAACGGCACTGAAGTCATTCTTAAAAAGGGAAGATGTGTTCGGAGTCAAGCCGACCGGATACGGTAGGGCTGGGCGATATGGAGCAAAAAATATATCTCTGTCACGGTTCATGGATTCCCTGTCTCACTCTTGGGTGCGTGTTGAATGTAGGTGAGGGCGGAGCCTGGGATTGGCTCATCACGCACCTGTGGCTGATCACCTGCACCAGCTGCAACTCATCACCTTCACACTATTTAGTCTCTCTGTTTCTCTCTTGTCTTTGTCAGAGCGTTATTGGATGTTTCCCCTTGTGTCTCCGTGTTGGTTGTCGTTTCCCCCTTCCGTGAAACGCTGGATCCCTTCCCGGATTACCTGTACCGACCTCCCGAGTCACAGCTGCTCACAGCCTGCCTGTGTCGCCAACAGAGTCTCTCTCACTGCTCCGTCTTATCCGGACTTCTTCTGTGTTCTGAGTTTCGGCTTCTGTGACACTTCTGTCATTAAACAGAGTTACTTGCAATTGAATCCTGCCTCTGTGAATCCGTTACAGAACGCTCTGACCAACCATGGATTCAGCGAGTATCAACGCCCTACTGACCAGCAGCAACGAGAGACTGGACCAGCAGGAGGCGAACTTAACTGCCACAGGACAGGCAGTACACACCTTGGTGGCACGGGTGGCCGAGCTGACCCAACAGATGCAACAACTCGTCGGTCCCACTGTGCCCGACCCACCGCCGATTCCCCACACACCATCTACATCGCGGCAACCGGAACCACGTCTGCCTACCCCCGAGAGTTATGCCGGTGAGAGCAATTATTGCAGAGCCTTCCTTACCAAGTGTTCCTTGTTTTTCGCTCTTCAACCGCAGACTTTCAACACGGAAAGATCCAAGGTGGCATTCGTCCTCACCCTGCTCTCCGGACGAGCCGCACTTTGGGGAACGGCGGTGTGGGAGAACCAACATCCTTGCTGCTCCTCGTTCCAGACACTGGCGGCAGAGATGAGAAGGGTGTTTGACCGAGCGGTGACCGGAAGAGAAGCGGCACGTCAACTCGCAGAGCTCCGCCAAGGTAACCGCTCGGTCTCGGATTATTCCATCGAGTTCCGCACCCTGGCCGCCGAGTGCAAGTGGAACGAGGAGGCACAGTGGGACATGTTCCTGCATGGGCTGGCTGACCGCATCCAGAAGGAGATATTCGCCATCGACCTTCCGGAGAAGATTGACGGTCTCATTGACCTTGCTTTGAGGGTGGACGCTCGTCTGAGTCGGCTGAGGTCCAGGATGGAGCCTCAGCATGGGAGTGTCGAATGCCCTCAGGCCAGCGCTACGGATGCGGTCAGCTACACCTTCGACCCGGAGCCCATGCAGGTGGGTCGAGCTCGGCTCTCCCGGGAGGAGAAGGCGAGACGGAGATCCCGTGGTCTTTGCCTGTACTGCGGCGGGAACGGACACCTGCTAGACTCCTGCCCGGTAAAAGACCACGCCCGGCGGTAAAAGGAAGGCTACTGTCGGGCGGGATCTCCGTGGAAAAGACCTCATCCTCCACTCTCCTCCCGGTGAGATTGCTG
Organism: Pseudorasbora parva; assembly: GCF_024679245.1. Taxonomy (NCBI): domain Eukaryota; kingdom Metazoa; phylum Chordata; class Actinopteri; order Cypriniformes; family Gobionidae; genus Pseudorasbora; species Pseudorasbora parva. The sequence goes on from NC_090193.1 coordinate 23,508,413, forward strand.
TGGGCAGCTCAGGATTATTCCAGCCTCGCCCTCCTCGACTCGGGAGCGGAAGGTAACTTCATTGACTCTGCCCTTGCTCACAAACTTAACATACCCACCATTGCACTCAAGAACACCATTTCTGTCAACGCACTCAACGGACAAGTTCTCCCTGACATTTCATTCACCACTGAACCACTTACACTGATCACTTCCGGCAACCACACCGAACGCATTTCATTTTTCATCCTGGACTCCCCTTTGGCTCCCGTTGTCCTCGGTCACCCTTGGCTGGAGTTACACAATCCAAGGGTTGACTGGGGACAAAACTCTGTGTCTGCGTGGAGTGATAAATGTTATGAGTCTTGTTTGGTGTCTGCTTGTTCGTCTGTTTCTCGTTCTGTTTTTCAGAGTGAGACGGTGAATCTGTCTAACGTGCCTCCGGAGTACCTCGACCTGAAGGAAGTGTTCAGTAAGTCCAGAGCTGCTTCTCTCCCTCCGCATCGTCCCTATGACTGTGCTATAGAGTTACTCCCAGGTAAGTCTCCGCCTAAGGGCAAACTATACTCTCTTTCTATTCCAGAGAGGGAGGCCATGGAGAAATATATTTCTGATTCTCTAGCCTCCAAATTCATCCGCCCTTCCTCTTCTCCAGCGGGGGCGGGGTTCTTCTTCGTGGGGAAGAAGGATGGTTCTCTGCGACCTTGCATTGATTACCGAGGGCTGAATAACATCACGGTAAAGAATACCTATCCTTTGCCGTTGATGTCTTCAGCTTTCGAGAGGTTACAGGGAGCATCCATCTTCACGAAGTTGGACTTACGTAACGCTTATCATTTGGTTCGCATCAGGGAGGGGGATGAATGGAAAACCGCATTTAACACCCCCAGGGGGCATTTTGAATACTTGGTCATGCCTTTCGGCCTTTCCAACTCCCCAGCGGTTTTCCAGGCACTCGTCAATGATGTGTTGAGAGACATGGTCGACCAATTCATATATGTCTACCTGGATGACATTTTGATTTTTTCTTCGTCTCTCCAGGAACATGTTCGACACGTCAGACGAGTGCTTCAGAGGTTGCTAGAGAATGGGCTTTTTGTCAAGGCGGAGAAATGCGCTTTTCATGCACAGTCTGTTCCTTTTTTAGGGTACATCGTGTCATCGGAGGGAATGTGCATGAATCCCGACAAGGTTAAGGCTGTGATGGATTGGCCAAGTCCAGATTCCCGTAAGGCCCTACAGAGGTTTCTGGGGTTCGCCAATTTCTATCGGCGTTTTATTCGCAATTTCAGCCAACTAGCCGCACCTCTGACTGCCTTGACCTCTCCCCGAATGACGTTCAGGTGGTCCGATACAGCCGAGGCTGTATTCGCCAAACTGAAAAGCCGCTTTGTTTCGGCTCCCATCTTAGTCGCCCCTGATCCCACACGTCAGTTCGTGGTAGAGGTCGACGCGTCAGAGGTGGGGGTAGGAGCGGTTCTTTCACAGCGCTCTCCCTCAGATGACAAGATGCACCCGTGCGCGTTTTTCTCCCATCGTCTTTCTCCTGCCGAACGCAATTATGACATTGGTAACAGAGAGTTGTTGGCCGTCAAGTTAGCGTTGGAGGAGTGGCGTCATTGGCTTGAAGGGTCGGGGGTACCTTTTATTGTATGGACGGATCATAAGAACCTTGAATATATTAGATCTGCTAAAAGACTCAACTCCAGGCAGGCTCGGTGGGCACTTTTTTTCGGACGTTTTGACTTTGTTCTCTCGTACCGCCCCGGGTCTAAAAACATCAAACCCGACTCTTTATCTCGTATTTTTGATGCTTCCGAACGCCCGGTTACTCCCGAGTGTATTTTGCCAGAGAAGATAGTTATCTCTACACTCACATGGGAGATCGAATCGAAGGTCAAAGTGGCCTTAGAAGGGGTAACGCCCCCGCCCGGCGGCCCACCGAGTTGTTTGTTCGTTCCGGAGGGGTTAAGATCCGAGGTCCTCAAATGGGGTCACTGCTCCAACATTGCCTGTCATCCAGGGGTAAACCGCACTTGCAGTTTAATAAAGCAACGATTTTGGTGGCCACTTATGGCTCGCGACATTCGCAGTTTCATTTTGGCTTGCTCGGTCTGTGCGGTTGGTAAGACATCTAACCAACCTCCCCAGGGGTTACTTCAGCCGCTGTCTGTTCCTTCGAGACCCTGGTCCCACATCGCTCTAGATTTTGTTACCGCCCTCCCGCCCTCCCAGGGCAAGACGGTCGTTTTGACCGTCGTGGACCGATTCTCGAAGGCAGCACATTTCATTCCCTTGCCCAAATTACCCTCAGCCAAGGAGACAGCGGTATCTGTAGTAGATCACGTCTTTCGGTTACATGGCCTCCCGATGGACGTGGTCTCCGACAGAGGTTCCCAATTTGTGTCCAAATTTTGGCAGGAGTTTTGTAAATTACTAGGAGCCACGGTTAGTCTGTCTTCGGGTTATCACCCCCAAAGCAACGGTCAGACCGAGAGAGCCAATCAGGATCTGGAGAGAGTGTTGCGATGTTTGGTATCCAAGAATCCTTCATCCTGGAGCCAGCAACTCTCTATGGTTGAGTACGCTCATAACTCGTTACCAGTGTCATCTACGGGCCTTTCGCCATTTGAGTGTAGTGTAGGTTACCAGCCACCTATTTTTCCTAGTCTGGATTCCGAGGTCGCGGTCCCCTCTGTTCACGCCTTTATCCAGAGGTGTCATCGCACATGGACCAGAGCCCGTGAGACTCTGCTCCAGGTGGGAGCGCGCACCAAGGCTAAAGCCGATCGCCACCGGTCTAAGCCTCCCGTTTACGTCGTCGGTCAAAAAGTGTGGCTTTCTACCAAGAACATTCCTCTCCGCTCCGTATCTAATAAACTTGCTCCCAAATTTATCGGCCCGTTCACTGTCACCAAGATCATTAGTCCGGTGACAGTCCGCCTCAAACTCCCTCCGGCGTACAGGAGGATTCATCCCGCCTTCCATGTATCCAAAATCAAACCTGTTTTTCACTCCCACCTTAATCCGCCAGTCCCGGTTCCCCCACCGCCGCGACTCGTAGATGGGGAACCAACTTATTCGGTTAATCGCATTCTGGATTCTAGACGGAGGGGACGCGGTTTCCAGTACTTGGTGGACTGGGAAGGTTACGGTCCGGAGGAGAGAAGTTGGGTTCCTGCTAGGGACATTCTGGATCACTCCCTTATTGATGATTACAATCAACAGGTAAGGTCGGCTGGGAGCGTCAGGGGACGCTCCTAGGGGGAGGGGTACTGTCACGGTTCATGGATTCCCTGTCTCACTCTTGGGTGCGTGTTGAATGTAGGTGAGGGCGGAGCCTGGGATTGGCTCATCACGCACCTGTGGCTGATCACCTGCACCAGCTGCAACTCATCACCTTCACACTATTTAGTCTCTCTGTTTCTCTCTTGTCTTTGTCAGAGCGTTATTGGATGTTTCCCCTTGTGTCTCCGTGTTGGTTGTCGTTTCCCCCTTCCGTGAAACGCTGGATCCCTTCCCGGATTACCTGTACCGACCTCCTGAGTCACAGCTGCTCACAGCCTGCCTGTGTCGCCAACAGAGTCTCTCTCACTGCTCCGTCTTATCCGGACTTCTTCTGTGTTCTGAGTTTCGGCTTCTGTGACACTTCTGTCATTAAACAGAGTTACTTGCAATTGAATCCTGCCTCTGTGAATCCGTTACAATCTCGATATATTTTGCTATATCTCGATATACGATATATATCTCGATATCTTTACAGGAAAAATAACCCCTTAAAAACTAGAGCAAAAACAAATATGCCAAATACCACAAAATCTTTTTTTTTTTTTTTATTGAAGTGCAAAGAGGTAGTCAGTTCATGTAGGAACAAAGTGCTTTTGCGACATCCCTGATTACATAAATAATAATAATTTAACTGTAAAAGAAAATAAATAATATTGCCTTCTTTTCATTTATTTCATGCTTTCAAAAGATGAATCAAAGACTCCCTTTTTTACACTTAAAGTAAACAGTAAGCATTTTGCAGAAAAATGGGGGCATGACTGAGATATAAATAAACTGATTTTGTCATAACACCATTTCCTGTTAAATTTGTATCAAAATTCAAACAGTGATGTTTGTCATGAGTATGACAAAATTCAAACTCATCATGCGGATCATGTAGGACAGGCTACACATGAGCTGAATTTCCCTTCTTTTCCAGTTACAGAACGAAATATGAATGTCAGAAGGTAGGCTATATGATAATATGATACAGTACAACTGACAGAAGAGTGTCTCGGGACACCCGGAATGTCGCGTTTTTCCCTCTTGGTTAAAACATGAATAGACCTATTCATCATAATCCCGTGATAAAGCTGACAAACTAATAATAGTAATGATATTGCAATACTTTTTAAATGTTTTCAAATGATATGCGATCATTTTGACATTTAAACCGAAAACCATGGGATCAGTTAGACACAAATCATAAACTGGCATGATTGCGACAGCGTCTCGCACCAATAGTGTCAAACACCTGACTGTGGGTGAAACTTGCGATTTGAACTATGATGAACATTAATATTTCTTTATGAATTTTAGCAAGCAGTTGTGTTAGAAGGAAAACATGGTCTCTAAACTGAGTCCTGAACAATGCGCGCTTGTCAACATGATAACTAATCCTAACCTGGTTGTGGAAGCAGCTGTGTTCAATGAGACAACACGCGAGGGGAGGGGGAACAAAAGCAAGCGGCGGGAGGCGCGCGCGCGAGCGGGGGCGAGCAGAGCACAGGGAAGGCAAACAAGCAAAGTGGCGGAATCAGAATTAAATATAAACAATATATCGATATATACGATATGTCCAAATCCATATCGAGTTAAAAAAAATATCTCGATATATTTTAAATATCGAGATATCGCCCACCCCTAGGATACGGTGAATGTTTAATCTATCAACAAGCTCTGTTTCACCTTCGTTGCTCTGGTTGGTTGTGTAATGTATTGTTCATGCGACGCTATACTATGCACTACGGTAGTTCCCATGTGTTGAACGCTGGTTGGAGCAGCAAGACAGTGTAACTGAGAGAGCGAAACCCGAAGCACTCACCAGTAAAGACTCTGCAGTGAAATGGTTGTCCGTGTTTTTCCTCTGAACAGTAGAACATAACAATGGCGACGAGGTGGTTTCAGAAGCCCCAGTGCATAGAATGAGCACGGAAAATCCAACAAAAAAAGCGGCATAGAAGAGGAAAACAAAACTGTTTGCAGCCAAACGAAAGGACACGGCCACGGAGGCAGCGACAGTCAGTCACACGCTGAGCTCGTGGGAGTAGGGCGACATCTAAAGGACGAAATGATTACAACAGCAACAAAGGTAACAGTTGGTCTGTTGACATTCACTGCACAGATTTGACATATTGAAAAGTAAAGAGAAGAGAAGAGAAAGACTAATAATTTACAAAGAAAAGGAACGTAATAAGGATAAAACCAAGGAAAATGGCCACAATAGGACGAGTGCCTGAGTTTGACAGTACTAAAGAGGATTTTGATACCTTTTTGGAGAGATTTGAGCAATGGATTGCTGCAAATGAAATTGACAGTAGAAAAAAAGCAAATGTTTTCCTGAGTGTTTTGGGACCAGTCGAATATGGCCTCTTGAAAAGTCTTGTTGAACCTGCAAAAGTGATTGATTTATCATACCAGGAAATTTCTCAGACGCTTTCTGACCATTTTAAGCCCAAGCCAATTCTGATTGCAGAACGTTTCAGATTTTACCAACGCAACCAAAGTCCTGGGGAAACAATATCCGATTACATTCTTGCTTTAAAACGTCTGGCGAGTTCATGTGAGTTTGGGACATTTCTGGATGATGCCCTTAGAGACAAATTCGTGTGTGGGCTTGCAGGAGAAGTTTATCACAGAAGGTTACTGTCAGAGAAGGACCTTACATTTAAAAAAGCCTGCGATGTTGCTGTTGCATTAGAACTAGCTCAAAAAGATACCAAGCAGCTGAGTGCCCAGGTAGCCATAAAGGACTCAAGTGTGCATAAGGTGCAAAATGTCTATGGGGGCAAGGAGAAATACAGAGGACAGGAAAATACTCAGTACAGGAGTAAAAAAGGGGTCCAGCAACCTTTTAACAAGCATAAAAGCAACTGTTTCCGTTGTGGAAGAGGCAACCACCATCCCACAGAATGTCGTTATCGAAATGAAAAATGCCACAACTGTGGAAAAATCGGACACTTACAACGTGTATGTAAAAATGACAGAACACAGCGGCTAGACAAAGCTCAATATGTGTCAGTGGACTCATCTGGAAATCAGTGTGCAGTGGATGATGAACTGTTTGAGCTCTTCACTGTATATTCTGCACAAGACAAGGCGGATGGCATTTATATTGATTTACAGCTAAATGGCACAACAGTTAGCATGCAACTAGACACAGGAGCCTCTTTGTCTTTGATCCCAGAAAATATCTATAAAGACAAATTGAAGGATTGTATGTTGCGCCCAACCTCCATTCATCTGGCATCATACACTGGAGACAAAATTCCTGTGTTGGGTGAGATCAAGGTTCCAGTCACATATGAGGGACAACAGTGTTCACTTCCATTGATTGTGGTCAAAGGAGACAAGCCACCATTGCTGGGACGTAACTGGCTCCAGAAAATATCCTTAAACTGGAAGGAGATCTTCAGCTTGCGACATGAGACACGGGTGAGTGTTCTTTCCCTCTCGGATGTACTTGAAAAACACAAAGAGCTATTTCAGGATGGATATGGCAAAATTAGTGACTTTAAAGCAAAGGTGAGAGTGCAAGAAGGATCTCAACCTATCTTTCACAAACCAAGGCCTGTTCCGTATTCTCTTAAAGAAGCAGTAGAAAAGGAACTTGATCGCCTGGAGAGAAACGGAATTATCTCTCAAGTTGGAAGAAGCGATTGGGCAGCTCCCATTGTGGTTGTGCCAAAGAAAGACAAGACCGTTAGGCTGTGTGGCGATTATAAAGTCACAGTAAACAAATGCATTCTTGCAGAGGAATATCCGCTACCTAACGTGGAGGATCTTTTTGCCACCTTGGCTGGGGGAAAAGTCTTCAGTAAGATTGATCTGTCTTTCGCATATCAGCAGCTGCAGCTGGACGCTGAATCCGAGCAGTACCTTACCATAAACACACACAAAGGCCTGTTCAAGTACCATCGTCTGGCCTATGGAATTTCCACAGCACCTGCAATTTTTCAACACACGATGGATCAAATTCTACAGGGACTTCAACATGTAGTGTGTTTTATGGATGATATTCTGGTCTCTGCACCATCTTCTGAGGAACATCTGTTAGTACTGGACAAAGTACTGTCACAACTGCTACAATATGGAATAAGAGTAAAAAAATCGAAATGTGAATTCCTCTGTAACTCTGTGGAATACTTGGGATTCAAGATTGATGAAAATGGAGTGCATCCAACGGAGAGTAAGGTGGATGCGATTGTAAAGGCCCCTGCTCCAACAAATATCTCAGAATTACGATCTTTTCTGGGACTTTTGAACTACTATGGGAAGTTTGTGGCTAACCTTTCCACGTTGTTGCACCCACTACACAGACTGTTGCAGGCCAATGTAAATTGGCAATGGTCTTCACAGTGTGCTCATGCTTTCAATGCCTGTAAACAGCAATTGTTGTCAAGTAAGTGGTTAGCTCACTATGATCCAAAAAAGCCACTGAGACTTGCCTGTGATGCCTCTCCCTATGGCGTCGGTGCTGTTATCTCACATGTGCTACCTTCAGGGGAAGAACACCCCATCGCGTTTGCATCAAGGACTCTGACATCAAGTGAAAAAAACTATGCGCAGATCGAGAAAGAGGCCCTGAGCATAGTCTTTGGAGTGAAAAAGTTTCACAAATATCTGTATGGCCGCAAGTTCCACCTGCTAACTGATCATAAACCTCTTCTTGCAATCCTAGGTCCCAAATCTGCCATTCCAACACTTGCTGCTCTCCGTATGCAACGGTGGGCTTTGACCTTGTTGGCCTATGATTATGAAATAGAGTACAGGCGATCTGCGGATCACGCAAACGCGGATGCATTGTCCAGATTACCGTGTGAGACACCCTCTACAGGGGGGGAAGAGGAGACTGTGTTTCAAGTCTCACACCTAGATGAATTGCCAATCTGTGCAAAGGACATCGCCACAGAAACTAGGAGAAATCCCTTGCTGTCAAAAGTGTTGGACCTAACTTTGTCTGGATGGCCCAATCATGTCACAGACGAGCACTTGAAACCATTCCTTGTGAGGAAAGACCAGCTCTCAACAGACCAGGGATGTATCCTGTGGGGCTCGAGAGTAATCGTTCCTCCGAAATATAGGGAAAGACTGTTGTCTGAGCTGCATGAGGGACACCCAGGCATAATAAGAATGAAAGCATTGGCAAGAGGATACCTCTGGTGGCCATGTCTTGACCAAGACATCCAAAACTTTGTAAGTAAGTGCGCTCCATGTGAGTTGGGGCGAAACCAACCACCCTGTGCTCCTCTTCACCCATGGTCTTGGGCGACAACCCCCTGGGAGCGCATTCACATAGACTATGCCGAAATAGACAAGCAACACTTCTTAGTGATTGTTGATGTTCATTCGAAATGGGTGGAAATCTTTCCCACTCAGCTGACCAATGCAGAGAAGACTATAAACCTTTTGCGTCATCTCTGGGCTTCCTATGGATTTCCCAAAGAGCTGGTGTCAGACAATGGCCCACCATTCACCTCCAGGGAGTTTGAGGAGTTCCTAAGGAATAATGGTGTGCATCACGTTCTGTCTCCTCCATATCACCCAGCCACAAACGGTCAAGCCGAGCGAGTGGTACAAACTTTTAAAAAAGCATGGCAAAGGTTACGAGCACAATCTGTAGCCCCTCATCTACGCCTGGCTCGTTTTCTGTTAACCTACCGCAACACTCCCCATACAGTAACAGAAAGAACACCTGCTGAACTGTTCCTTAAAAGACAGCCTCGTATTCGTCTCACACTGCTAAAGCCTGATACATCTGCTGTTGTTCTCAAACACCAAGCGCAGCAAAAAAGTGCGCACGATTCACCTTCCAGAAAGCTCAGATCATTTGAGGTTGGTCAGAGGGTCATTGTGCGCAACTGTCGACAATCAAATTGTGCTTGGCTTCCAGGGGTAATCTTGTTCCAACATGGACCTCTCACTTACCAAGTGCAAGTCGGAGATCGTAGTGTGAAGGTACATGTGGATCATCTGCTGTCATCTAATGCACAGGACAGAAAGGATGTTATGGGCAGTACCATGGCCAATGACTTTGCTCCTGATGTGAGTGACAAGGGCAATTCCAGTGATACCCAGTCACATGTTCCAGTGGAATCAAGGACAGTTCCCAGTCCTGAAAGAAGATACCCACTTCGACAGAGAAAGGCACCTAACAGATTAGATTTGTAGTATGGACTGATAGGGGGTTCTTTATCATAAGATGTTCTAACCACATGTCTACAAGGGTTATTATGTGAATCAGAAACTGTAGTCACATTTTTGCAAGTTGTTCACATTGTTAAGGGGTTAAAATCTATGGGGGAGGAAATGTAATGTATTGTTCATGCGACGCTATACTATGCACTACGGTAGTTCCCATGTGTTGAACGCTGGTTGGAGCAGCAAGACAGTGTAACTGAGAGAGCGAAACCCGAAGCACTCACCAGTAAAGACTCTGCAGTGAAATGGTTGTCCGTGTTTTTCCTCTGAACAGTAGAACATAACAGGTTGTAGCGCTATCCTATCGCGTGCAGAAGGAGTTTGAAAGACAACCGTTTATCCCACCCCTCGGATTGAGCCCTGTCTATGGTGAGTTTCCAGACCAAACATCTTGATGTGGGTCTGGCTTGTCAGGCTACAAATATTAAAATGGTCATGAATCAGCGGATTGATTCATGATTTGGATTGCGTGCCAAACTGCTGTAATCACGTGACATTGGCGATCCGAATCATGAATCAATCCGCTGATTCATAACAGTTTCAAGCTTTATTTGAGGATTGAAAATAAATGCGGAAGAGAAGATTGATGCTGAATAAAGTTGTAGTTTTTGTTATTTTTGGACTAAAAGGTATTTTCGATGCTTCAAGAGATTCTAATGAACTAACTGATGTCACATATGGACTACTTTGATGATGTTTTTATTCCCTTTCTGGACATGGACAGTACAGTGTGCATACACTTAGATACGCTGTTGAACTAAATATAAAATATCTTAAACTGTGTTCTGAAGATGAACGGAGGTCTTACGGATGTGGAACAACATTACAGTGAGTCATTACTGACATAAATTTCATTTTTGGGTGAACTAACCCTTTAATATCAGGTATTGATTGATGCAAAAAAAGAAAAAAACAAATCTAATAGAAGTAGGCTGATACAGATACTTTTGGTAATCGCCGATACCTGTATTTTTTTTGCATTTGTATTTTTTTGATATTACTTTTCATACCAAAAGAATATGAATCATAATTATTGGTTATTTGTTTAGGAAATATGTGTATTGCTTGTTTACTGTTATTTTTGTATAAAATGTATTGTCCAAGCTTCTGATGCTTTCACTGTTCATTCTCTTGCTAATGTTTCATCTTTCATTTAATAGCAAAAGGCATATTTAGAGTGTTTTCAGCAGGGCTAAATATAACAAAGATACAAATGAAATGCACTGATCAGGCATAAATTATGACCTAGTATTTCCTAATATTATTTCCCAACAATTCCTAATATTGTGTTTGTCCCCCTGTTGCTGCCAAAATGTGATGTAAAAGAAAATGTGATTCTTCAGACCAGGCCCCCTTCTTCCATTGCTCCATGGTCTGGTTCTGATGCTCATGTGCCCAATGTTGGCGCTTTCGACAGTACACAGGGGGTCAGCATGGGCACCCTGACTGATCTACGACTATGCAGCCCCATACACAACAAACTGCGATGCACTGTGTTTTCTTTCACCTTTCTATCAGAACCAGCATTAAGTTCTTGAGAAATCTGAGCTACAATAGCTTGTCTGTTTGATCAGACCGCACGGGCCAGCCTTCGCTCCCCACGTGCATCAATGAGCCAAATGAGCCGACCATGACCCTGTCGCTGCTTCACCACTGTTCCTTCCTTGGACCACTTTTGATAGATACTGAACACTGCGGACCAGATACACCTCACAAGACCTGCAGTTTTGGAGATGCTCTGACCCAGTCGTCTAGCCATCACAATTTGGCCCTGGTTAAATTCGCTCAACGTTTGACACCTGCCTATTGTATCTAACACATCAACTTTGAGGACAGAATGTTCACTTGCTACCTATGCTCTGTTGTATGTTTCTTTGTTACAAGCACTATAATGTACAGTGTACACACTGTGTGGTATCAGTTGTTGGTATCAGAGTGCGAGTGCACAAGCACAGTCGGGCACGAATAGGGCGTTTATTGTTATTGTTAAACACAAGTCAGTTGGTAGATCTTTCAGACGTGCATTTTGGTTTGTACTGTATAAAGTCAGTTGTCTGTATGACAAAGCACACACGTTTTAGCTCCAAGCAGCATCTTTGACCTGTTCACATCGTGTCTCTTAGCTAACCTCTGACTGAGACCTGCCCATGTAGGCTGTTCTGAGATTAGTGCTTGATGCTAATGCACTTCCCCACAATGCACTGCAAATGAAGGTTGTGCCTGGGTACTGATCATCTCCATTCATAATCAGCTCATGTGTTTCCCTAATGATGCATGCAGCAGCAATCTCTACAGTCTCTCAGTTCTTTTAGCCAGCTCAATGCTACCTTGAGTCTGACATTTAAAGTCATGTGTGACTCAAGTTTCCAATTGGTTTCCTTCAGTTCCGCCCAATAGGCCAGAGGACGTGCTTGCCTCCAAACACTGAAATTAATTGCTTTTCAGCAATGGACATATCTCTTTTACCCAGCATTCAACACTGTAATCAATCAGCATTCAGAGTTAGACTGCCGTTAAACTTTTTTTTAGACCACATAATTTATTGTCATTTGACTTAAGAGAAAGAAATAAAATGTAATGTACATTTCAAAGTAGGAGTGTGCGATTATATATCGGCTGCGATAATATCATAATTGTTTCTTTAACGATGTGCGATGACCTGACATTATCAAGTATATCCCTCACACACACCCAGAAAGTGTATGCATACATACGTGATGTAATCCTGTAGATTGTATTGTGGGTGCACATTTACAGTGCATGCTTTCACTGCGTGATTTAGTCTATATTATAATAATTTAATATAGTTAATAAATAAATACCACACAAAGAGGGCTGTGTTTTGTTTTTCAGTTTGCGATATTGATTTTGTACAAGTCTGTTAAACAAGAAGTTAATATCAAATGACTTGTATATTAGACACCATATTGCCAAATTGCTCTATTTCGTCAATTAAAATAGTTTTAAAAAAAAGCGACTGTGCTTTAATTGCATCTCTGGGCAACACACAGTGGTGTTTCCTTACTGAATGAATCAGCGTTTTGAACGAATCAGTTGAATCGATGATTCAATGACCGAGGCTGTGTCCGAAATCGCCCCATATACGCTTACATTTGGTACTATTTGAGGGGACAGACATTTGTAGTTGTGTCTGAAACCACAGTGGATGTTATTGAGTGCACTAATCCCACAATGGACAGCAAGAACATGGTACAACTGATTTATGCTCATCAGCTAGAGAATACCCATAATGCACTGTGATGTCCGCACAGAATGGATTCCCGCGTCTCGCTAGCATCCATCCATTTCCAAACCGTGCTAGTCCAGGGTAATAACATAAAGGTAGCTAATGAATTCTTTTTAATTGCTTATTAAATAATTTAATTATGGTTCATACATGCTAGTTTCCATGAGTTCAAGATAAATATTTTTTTACCTTAATACTGCAGCTGCCAGTTTGCTACATTTCAAATAATTACTAAACCAAGCAGAAACTATGCAAAAGCGGTAGCCCTTCTAGACACTAGTTTTCATTCACTCCTATAGTGGACTATATTAAAGGAACACTCCACTTTTTTTTAAAATAGGCTTATTATCCAAGTCCCATAGTATTAAATAGTTGAGTTATACCGTTTTTAAATCCATTCAGCCGATCTCTGTATCTGGCGGTAGCACTTTTAGCATAGTTTAACATACATAATTTAATCGGATTAGACCATTAGCATCGCTCTCAAAAATGACCAAAGACTTTTAATATTTTTCCTATTTAAAACTTGACTCTTCTATAGTTACATCGTGTACTAAGACCAAAAGTTGCCTAAATGAAAAGTTGCAATTTTTTAATTATTATTATTTTTTTTACCAATCTTTCTCATTCCTGCGTTATAATCAAGGAACTTTGCGGCCATCCCATGGGTGCAGCGGCGCAATGATATTATGCAGCGCCTTAAAATATGCAAACTTCCGTCAACATAACCAACGTGACAACCTGCTTGCTCAGAGAGCGCCTTGTAACCATGGAGACGTTTGTGAGAGACGATTCAGAAGATATTTACTTTGGTGCAGATCTTGAATCGTATCTATTTGAACCGGAATAACAGTTAAACTGAAGATGAGCAACTTTTCATTGTCCATTGGTCTTAGCACACAATTTAACTCTAGAAGAGTCAAGTTTTATATAGGAAAATATTGAAAGTCTTTGGTGGTCATTTTTGAGCGTGATGCTAATGTCTAATCTGATTCAATGATGTATGCTATAGTATGCTAAAAATGCTACCGCCAGATAGAAAGATCGGCTAAATGGATTCAAAATCGGCTAAATGGATTAAAAAAAAATTATGTGGATAATTGTAAAAATGCCCATAGTTGCCTAAATTTAAAAATCAATGTGCCCAGCACAATTATCATTATCGAGAAAATTCCATGAAGTATTGAGATATTATTTTTTCAATATCACACACCCCTATTTCATCTCTACTACAACTCTAAGCAATGGCTGCCTAAAAATGGGTAAGAAGCTGATGTATTATATAGTATGCATAATATAGTATTTTACTGTATTTTCAGATTCACAGTAAAAAATACCAGAATAGTATTAGATATGGTATGCTGTACTGTATATATTAATGTAGTCCATAGGTTAACAACAGTATTTTAATGTTATTGTTTTCAGGTCACAAAGGGTAGCAATGATGATAGAGATGCAGATGTGAAAGAATGAGCTTTTTTTCATTTGAACAGACTTCTCATACCACAAGCTCCCATGATGCATTTTACTTTTAGAACAGTCCCTCAACATGTGTTCTCTATCCTGAGTTAGAGTAAAACATTTTCAGCCATATTAGCTTAGAATCACAGAGTAGTTGAGGTGTGCACTTGCAAACACACGGATGTTTATTTTCTTAAATTAAAATGGGAATAGACGCTTAGCCCAAATAGTTCCCAATCTTTCTGTCCACGTCCTGGTGTATTGTGGCCTTAATAAAGCCCAGATGGCTAATATTAGATTTAATCTGTTGAAATAGTTTTGTTTATATAATTCTGTTTTTCCAGGCAGTTGTTTCCAATTAGGATGTTTAGAAGTTTTAATTGAATTAAATTGCAGATTTCTATATGTAATAGAATGGTATAGAAAAACAGTACAGGACTGACCATGTGTGTAGTGATGTAGTTCAGTGTGTAATTTGACTCTACTGCCTAAGTTTTATTAAGCATCTAAAATCAGTGTCTGGAAGTCAGGCAAAGAATGTGTTAATCTGCTTGGTATTGCACAGATACACATTCAACAAGATGGAAAAAAATCCCCTATTGTTTTTAAGTTACTGTACTTGGTGTACATAAAAGAAGGAGCAAGGAAAAGGAAAGAGTAATTGTGTAGATTTTAATAAATATATTTTAGGAGTATAATTAAATATAATTAAGATTCAATTTTTAATTTTTTTAGGTGTGTAATGATACACAAATATACGATTCGATATAAAGGGTTTTTTCTCTCTTTTTTATTGTAAATGTATTATTATTACTATTATTATTATTATTGTATTATTATCAGGGCCTATATATATATATATATATATATATATATATATATATATATATATATATATATATATATATATATATATATATATATATATATATATATATAATATATATATATATATATATATATATATATATATATATATAATATATATATATATATATATATATATATATATATAATATATATATATATATATATATATATATATATATATATATATATATATATATGTAGTTGTGTAGTATATTTCTATTTTGTATATTTAATAAATAAAACATACATATTTAAATAAGTATATACTATATACTTATTTCTTACTGCACATTAAACTTTATTTTTCTTTTTTATAAATAAAATAAAAATGGTGTTTGTTTAATATTTAATTATAATATACATATGTATTAATGCATATAAAGTATATGTATGTATGTACAGTATGTGTGGGTTATATATATATATATATATACAACTTTTTTATTTAATTTATATATTTATTAAATATTTGTTTCCTGTTAATATATATGATATTTGTAATAATTTTGCAATGTAATCATATGTAGTTGTGTATTAGATTTCAATATTTTTTTTATTTCAGTAAGAAATAAGTATATATTTATTTAAGTATTTTAAATGAACCATATTTAAATAAGTATATACTTATTTCTTACTACACATAAAAATTTCTTTACTTTTTATACATACAATTAAATTTATATATATTTGTTTATGTATAGTATTATATATAATAATACTATAAAATATTTTATATATATTACAGTTGCATTTACCGCTCTGTCCACCAGAGGCACACAAATACAGGTGCAACAGATCACCAGTCAAAGATATTTGCTATTTAAGCCTGTACGTACTTAAACTTGTACAAGCAGTACCTTTCTGATTTGTGCTAATATTGGATAGATCAGTTTGCTTCAGATTTAAAGAACTAAGTCGGTAAAACAACTCTGGCTTTCACCATCTTCTCTCTCTCTTTTTTTTTCTCGACACTCTGCACATTCTTTTCAGTGCAGCTCATACTGGGGTTGGCTTCTGGTCGTTTGCACAATAAAAGAATTGACAGTGCACAGAGGGAAAACCAGGGGCCTTTGGCCTGAGGAAGGGAGAGGAGGAGCCTGCGGGTTGCTTTGACAGCAGCCAAGCGAATATTGAAAAGGAACTTTGTTGTTGGTAATGTTCATCCCTGTTTGTTTTGGACTTCACACGGAAAGCAAGAAATTCGCAGAGAGTTGCCAGGTTACTGTCAGAAGGGAACATGGTATCAGGTACTGGTTATAGCTCAGTGAGATTGTTTACGAAGGCAGTGACCTGTCAGATGTCCTGGAGAAAATGAGTGCACGTTAGACAGCATTCCATATGAAAAGAAAGTAGGGGGAAAAAACAATATAGGAAGGAATAACAAGTATCCCCATTGCGGGCATGGAAATGACTCTCATTGCATAAACACATGTGGATATCTTTGTGAGAAGCTTAATGCTGTGCAGTAATTTGTTTTCTCACTCTGGTAACTTTAATATGGATGATTTAACGCTTAAATGCAATCAGTGTAAAAAAGTTCCCCAAAATCCTCATGCAGTCATAACAAGTTTGGGGGCTGTTTATAGAGAGAGGCACAATGCGGAAGACAGATGTGGAAAACTTGCGCCCACCAGACAAGGGCCTCCTTCAGTTCTCTGCTGTGCTCTTTTTCAAGATGGAGGGCTTAAGTTACAGAACTAACTTCCTGGATTACATCAAACAGAGCCCATTCCCTCCTCCCTGTGCTTTACCCTCCTGTTCTCTTCTCCTTCTCTTCTGTTCTCCTATCTTCTCCTCTCTTCTCATCTGTTGTCTTCTCCTCTCTTCTCATCTGTTGTCTTTTCCTCTCTTCTCATCTGTTGTCTTTTCCTCTCTTCTCATCTGTTGTCTTCTCCTCTCTTCTCATCTGTTGTCTTCTCATCTGTTGTCTCCTCTTCTCATCTGTTGTCTTCTCATCTGTTATCTACTCATCTGTTGTCTCCTCTTCTAATCTGTTGTCTTCTCATCTGTTGTCTCCTCTCTTCTCATCTGTTGTCTTCTCATCTGTTGTCTTCTCATCTGTTGTCAAATCTATTCTCATCTGTTGTCTTCTCATCTGTTGTCTCCTCTTCTCATCTGTTGTCTTCTCATCTGTTGTCTCCTCTTCTCATCTGTTGTCTTCTCATCGGTTGTCTCCTCTCTTCTCATCTGTTGTCTTCTCATCTGTTGTCTCCTCTATTCTCATCTATTGTCTTCTCATCTGTTGTCTTCTCATCTGTTGTGTTCTCATCTGTTGTTTCCTCTCTTCTCATCTGTTGTCTTCTCATCTGTTGTCTCCTCTCTTCTCATCTATTGTCTTCTCATCTGTTGTCTCCTCTCTTCTCATATGTTGTCTTCTCATCTGTTGTCTCCTCTTCTCATCTGTTGTCTTCTCATCTGTTGTCTCCTCTTCTCATCTGTTGTCTCCTCTTCTCATCTGTTGTCTTCTCATCGGTTGTCTCCTCTCTTCTCATCTGTTGTCTTCTCATCTGTTGTCTCCTCTCTTCTCATCTATTGTCTTCTCATCTGTTGTCTCCTCTCTTCTCATCTGTTGTCTTCTCATCTGTTGTCTCCTCTCTTCTCATCTGTTGTCTTCTCATCTGTTGTCTCCTCTTCTCATCTGTTGTCTTCTCATCTGTTGTCTCCTCTCTTCTCATCTGTTGTCTTCTCATCTGTTGTCTCCTCTTCTCATCTGTTGTCTCCTCTTCTCATCTGTTGTCTCCTCTCTTCTCATCTGTTGTCTCCTCTTCTCATCTGTTGTCTTCTCCTCTCTTCTCATCTGTTGTCTTCTCATCTGTTGTCTTCTCCTCTCATCTCATCTGTTGTCTTCTCCTCTCTTCTCATCTGTTGTCTCCTCTCTTCTCATCTGTTGTCTTCTCATCTGTTGTCTCCTCTCTTCTCATCTGTTGTCTCCTCTTCTCATCTGTTGGCTTCTCATCTGTTGTCTTGTCTTCTCATCTGTTGTCTCCTCTTCTCATCTGTTGGCTTCTCATCTGTTGTCTCCTCTTCTCATCTGTTGTCTCCTCTTCTCATCTGTTGGCTTCTCATCGGTTGTCTCCTCTCTTCTCATCTGTTGTCTTCTCATCTGTTGTCTCCTCTCTTCTCATCTATTGTCTTCTCATCTGTTGTCTCCTCTCTTCTCATCTGTTGTCTTCTCATCTGTTGTCTCCTCTCTTCTCATCTATTGTCTTCTCATCTGTTGTCTCCTCTCTTCTCATCTGTTGTCTTCTCATCTGTTGTCTCCTCTTCTCATCTGTTGTCTTCTCATCTGTTGTCTCCTCTCTTCTCATCTGTTGTCTTCTCATCTGTTGTCTCCTCTTCTCATCTGTTGTCTCCTCTTCTCATCTGTTGTCTCCTCTCTTCTCATCTGTTGTCTCCTCTTCTCATCTGTTGTCTCCTCTTCTCATCTGTTGGCTTCTCATCTGTTGTCTCCTCTTCTCATCTGTTGTCTTCTCATCTGTTGTCTTCTCCTCTCATCTCATCTGTTGTCTTCTCCTCTCTTCTCATCTGTTGTCTTCTCATCTGTTGTCTCCTCTCTTCTCATCTGTTGTCTCCTCTTCTCATCTGTTGGCTTCTCATCTGTTGTCTTGTCTTCTCATCTGTTGTCTCCTCTTCTCATCTGTTGGCTTCTCATCTGTTGTCTCCTCTTCTCATCTGTTGTCTCCTCTTCTCATCTGTTGGCTTCTCATCTGTTGTCTCCTCTTCTCATCTGTTGTCTCCTCTTCTCATCTGTTGTCTCCTCTTCTCATCTGTTGTCTCCTCTTCTCATCTGTTGTCTCCTCTTCTCATCTGTTGTCTTCTCATCTGTTGTCTCCTCTTCTCATCTGTTGTCTCCTCTTCTCATCTGTTGGCTTCTCATCTGTTGTCTCCTCTTCTCATCTGTTGTCTTCTCATCTGTTGGCTTCTCATCTGTTGTCTTGTCTTCTCATCTGTTGTCTCCTCTTCTCATCTGTTGGCTTCTCATCTGTTGTCTCCTCTTCTCATCTGTTGTCTCCTCTTCTCATCTGTTGGCTTCTCATCGGTTGTCTCCTCTCTTCTCATCTGTTGTCTTCTCATCTGTTGTCTCCTCTCTTCTCATCTATTGTCTTCTCATCTGTTGTCTCCTCTCTTCTCATCTGTTGTCTTCTCATCTGTTGTCTCCTCTCTTCTCATCTATTGTCTTCTCATCTGTTGTCTCCTCTCTTCTCATCTGTTGTCTTCTCATCTGTTGTCTCCTCTTCTCATCTGTTGTCTTCTCATCTGTTGTCTCCTCTCTTCTCATCTGTTGTCTTCTCATCTGTTGTCTCCTCTTCTCATCTGTTGTCTCCTCTTCTCATCTGTTGTCTCCTCTCTTCTCATCTGTTGTCTCCTCTTCTCATCTGTTGTCTCCTCTTCTCATCTGTTGGCTTCTCATCTGTTGTCTCCTCTTCTCATCTGTTGTCTTCTCATCTGTTGTCTTCTCCTCTCATCTCATCTGTTGTCTTCTCCTCTCTTCTCGTCTGTTGTCTTCTCATCTGTTGTCTCCTCTCTTCTCATCTGTTGTCTCCTCTTCTCATCTGTTGGCTTCTCATCTGTTGTCTTGTCTTCTCATCTGTTGTCTCCTCTTCTCATCTGTTGGCTTCTCATCTGTTGTCTCCTCTTCTCATCTGTTGTCTCCTCTTCTCATCTGTTGGCTTCTCATCTGTTGTCTCCTCTTCTCATCTGTTGTCTCCTCTTCTCATCTGTTGTCTCCTCTTCTCATCTGTTGTCTCCTCCTCTCTTCTCATCTGTTGTCTCCTCTTCTCATCTGTTGTCTCCTCTTCTCATCTGTTGTCTCCTCTTCTCATCTGTTGTCTCCTCTTCTCATCTGTTGTCTCCTCTTCTCATCTGTTGGCTTCTCATCTGTTGTCTCCTCTTCTCATCTGTTGTCTTCTCATCTGTTGTCTTCTCATCTGTTGTCTCCTCTTCTCATCTGTTGTCTCCTCTCTTCTCATCTGTTGTCTTCTCATCTGTTGTCTCCTCTTCTCATCTGTTGTCTCCTCTCTTCTCATCTGTTTTCTTCTCCTCTCTTCTCATCTGTTGTCTCCTCTTCTCATCTGTTGTCTTCTCCTCTCTTCTCATCTGTTGTCTCCTCTTCTCATCTGTTGTCTTCTCCTCTCTTCTCATCTGTTGTCTCCTCTTCTCATCTGTTGTCTTCTCCTCTCTTCTCATCTGTCTTCTCCTCTCTTCTCATCTGTTGTCTTCTCCTCTCTTCTCATCTGTTGTCTTCCCTCTTCTCATCTGTTGTCTTCTCCTCTCTTCTCATCTGTTGTCTTCTCCTCTCTTCTCATCTGTTTTCTCCTCTCTTCTCATCTGTTGTCTCCTCTTCTCATCTGTTGTTTTCTCCTCTCTTCTCAACTGTTGTCTCCTCTCTTCTCATCTGTTGTCTTCTCATCTGTTGTTTTCTCCTCTCTTCTCATCTGTTGTCTCCTCTTCTCATCTGTTGTCTTCTCATCTGTTGTCTCCTCTTCTCATCTGTTGTCTTCTCATCTGTTGTCTCCTCTTCTCATCTGTTGTCTTCTCATCTGTTGTCTCCTCTTCTCATCTGTTGTCTTCTCATCTGTTGTCTCCTCTTCTCATCTGTTGTCTCCTCTTCTCATCTGTTTTCTCCTCTCTTCTCATCTGTTGTCTCCTCTTCTCATCTGTTGTCTTCTCCTCTCTTCTCATCTATTGTCTTCTCATCTGTTGTCTCCTCTTCTCATCTGTTGTCTCCTCTTCTCATCTGTTGTCTTCTCCTCTCTTCTCATCTGTTGTCTTCTCATCTGTTGTCTCCTCTCTTCTCATCTGTTGTCTTCTCATCTGTTGTCTTCTCCTCTCTTCTCATCTGTTTTCTCCTCTCTTCTCATCTGTTGTCTCCTCTTCTCATCTGTTGTCTTCTCCTCTCTTCTCATCTGTTGTCTCCTCTCTTCTCATCTGTTGTCTTCTCCTCTCTTCTCATCTGTTGTCTCCTCTTCTCATCTGTTGTCTTCTCCTCTCTTCTCATCTGTTGTCTCCTCTTCTCATCTGTTGTCTTCTCCTCTCTTCTCATCTGTTGTCTCCTCTTCTCATCTGTTGTCTTCTCCTTTCTTCTCATCTGTTGTCTTCTCCTCTCTTCTCATCTGTTGTCTCCTGTTCTCATCTGTTGTCTTCTCCTCTCTTCTCATCTGTTGTCTCCTCTCCTCATCTGTTGTCTTCTCCTCTCTCCTCATCTGTTGTCTTCTCCTCTCTTCTCATCTGTTGTCTTCTCCTCTCTTCTCATCTGTTGTCTTCTCCTCTCTTCTCATCTGTTGTCTCCTCTTCTCATCTGTTGTCTTCTCCTCTCATCTCATCTGTTTTCTCCTCTCTTCTCATCTGTTGTCTCCTCTCTTCTCATCTGTTGTCTTCTCCTCTCTTCTCATCTGTTTTCTCCTCTCTTCTCATCTGTTTTCTCCTCTCTTCTCATCTGTTGTCTTCTCATCTGTTGTGTCCTCTTCTCATCTGTTGTCTCCTCTTCTCATCTGTTGTCTTCTCCTCTCTTCTCATCTGTTGTCTTCTCCTCTCTTCTCATCTGTTTTCTCCTCTCTTCTCATCTGTTGTCTCCTCTTCTCATCTGTTGTCTTCTCCTCTCTTCTCATCTATTGTCTTCTCATCTGTTGTCTCCTCTTCTCATCTGTTGTCTTCTCCTCTCTTCTCATCTGTTTTCTCCTCTCTTCTCATCTGTTGTCTCCTCTTCTCATCTGTTGTCTTCTCCTCTCTTCTCATCTATTGTCTTCTCATCTGTTGTCTCCTCTTCTCATCTGTTGTCTTCTCCTCTCTTCTCATCTGTTGTCTTCTCCTCTCTTCTCATCTGTTGTCTTCTCCTCTCTTCTCATCTGTTGTCTCCTGTTCTCATCTGTTGTCTTCTCCTCTCTTCTCATCTGTTGTCTCCTCTCTTCTCATCTGTTGTCTTCTCCTCTCTTCTCATCTGTTGTCTTCTCCTCTCTTCTCATCTGTTGTCTCCTTTCTTCTCATCTTTTCTCTTCTGGTCTTTTTTATTTCCTGTCTCATCTTGTTCTCGTTTTGCCTCTAGTGCCCCTTTTCATCTTATGTCCTCTTTTGTTGTTCCTGACTCTTCTCTTTATTTTGCATCTCATATTTTGTCTTATTTCTTGTATTTTCTTTTTGTCAACTTAATTTTTATCCTTTACTCCATATTTCTGTGTGCCACGTGTGTTTAGGGCACACGGCCGCATACTCTGCATCACCCACCTTTATATGAAAATCACAGTGGTGAAAACACAGAGACTTTATAGGGTTTGTTGAGCATCATGACCTCAGGCAACACAGAAGAGAGAGCGAGAGAGAGTTCTGTGTGTGGAGGAGGGGCAGGAGGGTCATGGGACGAGACTGTGAAAGTCAAAGCGTCGCTATGATCCGCTCAAGCATGAACAGTGCTGATCCCGTCTTAAGGGAGTGAAGTGGATGCGATGAGTTGGGGGGCAACAAGGGGTCCTGCTCTAGAAGGGGGGTGCAGATGGGATGTGGCACGTTATCTGGCCAAAAATATGCAGCTGTATTTACCACCTCTGTTTGTTGTTCCCGTAGAAAGCTCCAGGATGGGAATTTTCTGTGTCACTGCCTCAAAGGATTTTGGCTGAGGCTTTGTTGATCCTGTGTTGTTGTAGAAAAGGGGAATAAGATTTAAGCATTAGCCATGTCAGGCAGGATTTAACACTCTGGTCCCCAGACCTCTCACCATTTAGGCAACTCTTCCCCAAGCGCTTAGCCCTCCACGGCCTGCCCAGCGACCCACTGGGTGGAGAGAGACAGGCTTGGTTCTCTCTCTTTCACGCGTGCATTTCCGCTTTTCCGGCATCCATCCAATGGAAAAATAAGGTTCGAGCCACTTGATTTTGTGTCATGCTTCCTGGAGCATGCCAACTTTCAATTACAGCACCTCCAGTCCACCTTGCACTTTGGCCATGGCTATCTGACAGCTCCCCTGCTGTTGTTTGTGGCTGGCGGCCAACTGATTCCCAGCGCATTATGTTTCTCCGACCAACTGAGAGATAGTTGGTTGTTTTCCATTAGGCTATGAGTTATCACTATCTGATGGGGCACTCTAACCTTGACAGACGCCTGGCTGAATCACAGCACGAGGATGAACAGCGATGTTGTGCCTTCGACTTCATTCGCCATCGCTTTGACATGGGACTTCTTTGTCACAGGAGATCATTGATGTCCAGTTTCATAGTATAACATATTTTTATCTAGATTAAATGCCGATATACAGTTATGTTTGTTTATATGATCATAACAGGAACAATGATAATCTATCATCTGCTTGCATGACAAGACTTTAAAGAAATAAAGCCTAATTCAGCATTCTTGCTTTTAATCTGATTGTGTTCATGAGAGACTTAATTTGATCGCTTTATGGATTTTATATTGAGCCATTAAGTTGTTTGATTAAGATTTGATGTAGTCTTATATCTGATGATTACTTCTGAAAGTATGGGCACATTAGAATGATGTAAAAGAAGGACCTTTAGTGCTTTTCTAGAAATAGCTCTCACATGAGCTAAAAATAAGAAAGAAAGGACTGAAAAGTCCTTTTTGCTTTTAGTCATTACCTTCTCATATTTATGGAAGCCTGTTTCTGCCTCAGGATAAAACACAAAATTAGGTAATCGTGAGGTAATTAAATAGAAATAAAGTCTTAAAAAAATGTAAAGTCATATTTTAACATCATGAAAAAATATTTCATTAGATACCTGAATAAGGTATCACGGTTTCCCAAAAATACGAAGCAACACAACTGTTTAACATTGATAATAATAAGAAATGTTGGTAACACTTTAGTATGGGGAACACATATTCACTATTAACTACGACTTTTACCACAATAAACTCCTACTTTACTGCTTATTAATAGTAAGTAAGGCAGTTTTTGTAGCATTTAAGTTAAGGTATTGGGAAGGATTAAGGGATGTAGAATAAGGTTATGAAGAATAAGGCATTCATATGTGCTTTATAAGTACTAACAAACAGCCAATATCCTAGTAATATGCATGCTAATAAGCAACTATTTAATAGTTAATAACTGAACCCTAAAATAAAGTGTTACCGAAATGTTCAACCCGATCTCACGGCAATTCGTACTAATTTTACGAGGTGGCTAATTCGTACTAATTGATACGACCTCACTCGTACGAATTCATACGATTTTTGCTAATTCGTACATATTTTACGAGTTACCAAATTCGTATGAATTCATACGAATGACCTACCCCTGACCCCGCCCCTAAACCTACCCATCACGTGGGTTTAGACAAATCGTACGAATTCGTACGAGTGAGGTCGTATCAATTAGTACGAATTAGCCACCTCGTAAAATTAGTACGAATTGGTCGTGAGATAGCGTTGAAATGTTTCTTGAGCTCCAACATGCCATATTAGAATAATTTCTGGCAATCATAGGAATAAATTACATTTTAAAATACACTATATAGCCAAAAGTTTTGGGATGCCTGCCTTTACATGCAATAAATGAACATCCGATTCTTTAATGACGTCCGATTCTTAATCTGTAGGGTTTTATATGGAGTTGGCCCACCATTTGCAGCTATAACAGCTTCAGATGTTCTGGGAAGGCTTTCCACAAGGTTGAGGAGTGTGTTTATGGGAATCTTTGACCATTCTCAGGATTCTGCAGGCCAGTCAATTTCATCCACACCAAACCCGCTTATGGTCTACCACTACATGGCTGAGTTGCTGTTGTTCCCAATTGCTTCTACTTTGTTATAATACCATTAACAGTTGAAAATGGAATATTTAGGAGTGAGAATTTCACGACTGAACTTATTGCACAGGTGGCAACCTATCACGTGCCACGCTTGGATTCACTGAGCTCCTGAGAGCGAACTATTATTTTACATATGTTTGTAGAAGCAGTCTGCATGCCTAATCAAAAAGCTTGATTTTATACACCTGTGGCCATGGAAGTGACTGGAACACCTGAATTCAATGATTTGGAGGGATGTCCCAATATTTTTGGCAATATATTGTATATTGAAATAGATAATAGTTATTTTAAATTGTAATTTTTCACAATATTGCTGTTTTTTGTGGGTATTTTTGATCAAATAAATGTATCTTTGTTGAGCATAAGATACTTTAAAAATATATATTTTTTACATTAATCTTACTGACTCAAATTTTTTAACAGTACTGTGCATCTTTTCACTGGCATGAGACTTTCAAATTACTATAATAATATAATACTGTATGTAAAAAAACTAATACATGAGTATTATTTCACATACTATGTAGCAGGATAATATTTGCCACATGCACATTTATTGTAATGTCTTCCAGAGGGCTTTTAGGCTGGGCTTTTACAGTTTCTTTCAAGGTTTTTTCTTCTTCTTTCCTGAGCATTTTCCCCCCTCTCCACAGTTGCCTTTGGTTTGCTTACTGTGAACTCTAAAGGAGAATTTGCTGTAAAGATGCTTTGAAGCAATATGTACTATGAAAACTCTATACAAAGAAATTTGACATAAGGCGTTTATATAGACATGCACTATAATTGACTGAATGAAACAAACTCATCCTGAACTTCCATTTAAAACCTTCACCCTACTGTGAGCATCATTGTGTGCTTGTATTCTTCTAAAGCTTTTCATCACCTCTATCCACCTGAAAACAACCAACCGCTGTAGTTCTTTCTAGTCCAAGGTTATTAGCAGTGTCTATCCTTCAATCGCCAGGCACTAAGAGTGCTGACAAAGAGGCATTGTTTAGAGATGCCAGGTTGTGTGTTTTACAAAGAGGAACCAGTCCTCATGTCGGGAGCCTTTATCATTGTTGCAGAAGTTCAAAAAGTATTTTTTTTATTACTTAAAAAAAAAAAAAAATTATTACTTTTTATTACTTTTGTTTGTATTTAAGACCCTCAGAATAGTATCTTTGGCAGGGGGGTTGGTGTTTGAGGATGCAGTGGGGCGTGTCTATGATGTCCGTCCCCCTTACCCTCACTGCCCCGGTTTTGCCTGGAAAGCACTGCATGGGCCCTTGCCTGGGTCACCTGCAAAGGATTAGGCTGTGGCTGCTGGACAGTTGTTGTTTGAGGAGCGTCTGGGCACGTCAGGGGTACAGGAAAGGGGAGGAACAGAATGGGGTGAGTGGCCCGGTGAGTCGTCTCGCCTCCAGATGCCCAGACCTCACCCCTGCAGGGAGCAGCACACCAGGGGACAGCAAACACAACAATCAGCCTCTCCTCCAACACTTTTGTTTGTAAAAAAGGCTTGGATGAATTCAGCTGTTATTTTCTACTTGAACTCATATGCTGTTTTTTTTCTTCAGTGAAACACAAAACATTCCCCCCCCCCCCATTCATTTGTTCATAGTGACCAAGTATGTCAAGCTCCAAAAGTAATGACTTATATAACATAAATATTAAAAACCCCATAAAAGTATCATAAACATACTCAACACTTCATAGTAAAATTATGGTCAACTGCTAAGATCATTAGATAGCTTTGTGAGAGGAACAGACCGAAATCCAAGTCAATATTTACAATTGCTTTGTTAAAATAAATAGCTCAAATAAAATTTTACATTTTGTTTTATTCGTTTCGGATGCCAGTATATTATAAAAATATTTTTTTAGATATACTTAAAGTACATAATGCATACACTCATTCAAATTTGGGTCAGTTAAAAAAAAAAAAAAAGATATCAAGAATTCAAATAAAAAAAATATATTTTAAAATATATGCGGTTTTTTTATACTTTCTGTTCATCGAATAATCCGGGTTTTTTTCAACATTGATAATAATGAGAAATGTTTATTGAGCAAATAATGAGCAAATAATAAGCATATTAGAATTATTTCTGATGGATCATAAGACCTTGGCTGCTAAAAAGTCAGCTTTTCCACCACAAGAATAAATGATGGAATAAATGCAGCCTTGGTAAGCACACTTCTTTCAAAAACAAATCTTACCGCCCCCAAATTTTTGAACTGCAGTGTAGACGTAATTAAATACACTGTTAGATGATGAACAGAGAGACATTTTGACAGACTTCTCATTTTCAAGAAACTATTTATTTAAGAATTTATAAGGAATGTTGGCCTGGGACTGACTGTTTAACTTATTAACCAGATTAATAAAAGAGAATAAAGGGAAGAGTAACAGAAGAAACAAAGAGCGTATCCCTAAGCACAAGTGTCAGAAACCTCTGGAGGGAACATGAGATTGAATATGCTACGGCGTCTGTACTCCGTGCCAGTGCGTGCGAGCAGAGAGGGGCGCACACAAAGCAAGCGGAGAGCCGCATCACTACACCCGCCTCTGTCAATAATGACAAGACAGCATTCATTGATATTCTCATGGAAAAATAATGTGTTAATAAGGACCCTCTCAGAAGATTACCCAACCTCGCCCCGCTAATCAGCCTCTTTGTAAAGGTCCATAAATCACCAAACTAATAGCGCGGCGGATATTAATAACTCAAATTATGATTTATATCTTTGTTGTCGTCTGTGAAAGGATCCCTCACCTCCTTACATTTTCAATCAATATCATCAAAATGCTAACGAGCGAATGGCTGTAATTACCTTCATGGGGGGACAACACTAATTTAGTTCTCTCTTTTTTTCTGAAATTTTACCAAGCAGACATGCGTTATACCTGTTGCACAAACAAAGCAGGCAATGTGTTAGACCATGAAGAAGACATTAGCCATGATATTAGCTGTCAAACCAGGATCATCATACTTTTATCTTCTGTATTTGGTTTGCCGTTCCAAATAAGACACCAGTCAAGAATGAACAACTGCGCAGTGACTATAGCATGAATTAACTATTACATTATATTACATGGTGGGAGTTTTGGTGGTACTATAGCCTACTTGACATTAGGGATGTAATGGTACACAAAACTGATGGTTCGGTTTACAAAATAGCTTTTTATTCATTTTTATTCAACAGTGGTTTAATGAAACCATTTGTTGTCTGTCCTTAAAATAATTAAATTATAACTAAAAGTTTCTTAAAAGATAATGGAGGATATTTATTTATTTATTTTTTATCTGTGCGATACCGCGCATTGCCAGTTTACCGAAAAGTATTTGGGTAAAGGACAGCACAGGTTGCCAGTTGGCGGAAAACACAGTTTATTGATGCCATGGAAGCTAGCAAACAAACTGGGTCAGAGATTGCCGATTCTACCCGACCTAAAAAGCCCTGGTATCCATCTAAAAATCTCTATAAACGGAAGCATGTTAAAATGCGGATAAACCAACTTATCGGTTTACAGTGTCTCCTCGCCTTCCATTTTCAGTTGTGTTCTTTCCTGTTGCAGGTGCTCAAACTGGCAACCCGTGTGAGAGTCAAGTCTGAGGAGGCGGGGCAAACTATATTTAGAATTTTGACTGCAGTACCCATTTCAACCACTAGCTGTCATTCTTACATACAGCACCTTTAAGAGGTTATGAGCCTTTACACATAGTGATGCAGGGCTCTAGACTTGTTCTTCCCTCTGGTCGCTCTAATGCGACTAACTTGTTTAGTTGGTCACATCAACTTACAATTTGGTCTCACATTTTTTATACTAATTTTAATGACCTTACATGTTGATGAATTGTTCACTTAATTTGCCTATGCTGGTTTTGCATTGATGTAAAGATTGACAGTAGATTTGCTGTGATAGTTGGTGTTACTGGTGTTCACCAATTAAGTTACATCACTTGCCCGCCATGGCTCCGTCCCCAGACGTCATTTTGTTTTTGTTTGTTTTTTTATACTAAGAATGTGGCAAGCAGTGAGGCAACGGACTGTAAGAGCAGGCCGGTGGCGAGTGATAATGAGCGGCAGCTGCGCGACACACCGGTCTCGTCTCACCACGGCAGTGTGACAGGAGTATAAAAGGAGGAGTGAAGGCAGTGGAATACGAGAGAGAACGGGGGGTAGGAATGAGGCGGGAACCGGCGAACGTTCAACAACTTTAATTAAATAAATAAACAAAACGAAAGTAAACCACAGGCAGCCCCTCACGGACGACTGCCCGCACACACATAACAAAACTCAACATAAAGTCCAGGCCTGGTCCTCTCTCGTCTTCCACTGTCTTTGCTCCTCCTATTATACTCCCGTCACTCTGCCGTGGTGAGACGAGACCGGTGTGTCGCGCAGCTGGCGCTCATTATCACTCGCCACCGGCCCGCTCTCACGGTCCCTCGCCTCGCTGCTTGCCACAAAGAATTAAATAATTTAGTTCAGTTAGAGAACAGACACTATAGTTAAAAACTGAACGTGCAGCGTGAGCCGGACGAGTCGCAGCACAGACCAGCAGCATTTGATTTTATTTCAAAGCTAAATGCAAAAAGTGCCTAGTTAAGTGAGTTTGCCATTGTACTGTTTTGTTGCTGTGTTTTTTATTAAGAATAAGGCTAATGAACCCACCATTCAAGCAACAAGCCCCCGAAATGGCGGCCGCACAGTCATTCACAGTGTGTGTCCACCGGCACGTTTTCAGCTATTTCCTATGGAAGCTCAACTTCCTTGTTGGCTATGTCATCAACTACCTGATATCCTGAGTCTCAAATACATGTAAGTGAATTTGCGCATTTGTGGTGAGAGTAATTCTTGCATGTCTTTTTTTGCATCTCCATTCTCCTGATATAAGTGAAATGCTTGAGTTCTTGTTTAGTAAAAGTCACCATGTGACACTGAGGTTTAGGGGTTCATCTCATTCGACAATGCGGTGATTCAGATCTCGGGCCAGGACTTTTTCTCTGGCCAGCATGATGTCAGCCTCAAGCTTTTGTCAAAGTCTGATAAGACCACTAACACAATGGAATCTTCTGGAAGGCTGCTTGAATGATAACCCATAACAAAAAAGGAAGGGAGGGAGAACGGAGTACAGCAGTTTAATACAAACTTTCCCCGCGCTGGGATTCCAAGGCTTTTTCTGAGGTGACCGAGGTTATCAGTCTTGTTTTTAGCCGCGTGAGCTGCTCAGCAAAGCAATCACACAAACAAATTAATTAGTCTCCCAACAATAGTGCCTTGATAAATTGAGCCACTTGCATCTCATAGACTGTCGTTCCATGTTCGCTTTTTTTAATCTCAGTCTTTTCAACACAGACTTGAGAGAGTGATGTTTACATTTAGTCTTTGTAACGAGACATTGCACATCGGTTTGCAATAAACAGCTAATTATCATATCTCTGGCTACAGCTTAATTATATTTGCATAAAACTTCTTTGTCTAGCTGTCTCAACAGAGCTGGCGTTACCTTGTCTTTTCATTGCTTCGTTTTTATTTACATGCCTGAAATATGCTCAGATTTACATATCTTTAACTTTCTTGCCTCAGGTTGCCTCTAAAAGAAAAACGTGAAGGTCGGGATTGTTTCTTCCTTATTTTAATTTCAAGCCAACTATGCTGGTTTAGAGATTTGTGCAAAGTTGCTGTTTTCACTCATGCATGTTCAGTAATTCATTTTAATTATTCTTTTTTTTTTTTTTACTTAATAAAAAGTCACATAATTATCAGAGCCTTCTTTTTTATAAACACAAGTGCTTTGCATGAGCACATGGCATGGGAAATTAGTAAAAGAAGGTATTAAAAGGACAAAAAATGCATTCAGTTTCGGAAATGTATTTACAAATTATTTTCTCAGTGCTTTGTCTCGAGGCAAAGGAGACTGTGTCTTCATTCAATTATCAGCTTTAAGCGGAGTGCAGTCATTAAAGGAAGCTCATTACAGGTACAACCCACACGATTTAACCCCTGACTGACTGTTTGCTACATTACTTCTCACATAAACTCTTCGACTACATGCTTGTTTTGAGCGTAAGGTGTCAGAGAGTAAGATGTGCTATCTTCTTAATCTAGCAGCAAAATATGCAATATGCAATATAACCCTACATTTTCCGTTTTTATTTTTTACGGTGTAATGTAACGCTAGACAATGGCTGACAGAAAAAAAAATAATGTTGAGGTAATTGCGTAAAATATTTTTTATGAAAACTGGAGAGAAAAAAAATCACATGCATTAACGCATCAGAGTTGCCTGCACGAGTAATTTTATTTTAGTAATTTATGTTAATATTTATCAATTATTGTTAATAAATTATCTATAAAGCCTATCGTTAAATAGGATTTAGGTGAATTATTGCAAATAGGTGGCTCACCCCACCCTTTTTTTTTATTCGTACATTTTGGGCACTTTTTATTACAGAGGAAAGTGTAGCGAGGACAGCAAGAAAACCTGGATGTTGCGAGCTGGATTTGAACTCATGCCTCCCATATAAGTGTGACAGCATAACAAGCACGAAGTATCTCACCCAATGGAATCACATAACAAACGCAAAAACGTCTAGTTTACCCAGTGTCGCAGGTTGTTCTTTCTTTCTGTCTTCTTATTGCTCTGAATAAGGTTAAAAGAAGAAGACCCAAGACTTCACATCCACCTCTCTTTTTTGAAAGTACTTGTCAGCGAATTAAAGTAGATGGGAGCTAAAAGCAAAGGTGGAGAAATGTATTTATGAACGAGTTGCACGCTGTGTGAGAGTAATTACTGTAGCCTCTATAGGCAGAGTTAAGGGGATTGGCTGTAATCACGGGTATAATGAGAGTCGTGGCAGAACTCTCTCACACAATATAAGGTCAAACATGTCGTCGTAGGCAGCCTTTCATTTTCTTTTGGAACCGTCAATGCTTTAATAGTTCCCTGACTGACATTAACAGAAAAATGTGGGCTGTATTGCTCAAATCTATGATAACTTGAGAAGAATATGTGAAAGTGGTGCGCTGTTCTGAGTGATTGGTGGGGAAAATCGCACATTTTTGTACTGACCCAAGCCTTCCGTCCACACCTGTGCCACTTTCAGATCACAATGAAAAGGCAAGCTATTCTACTGGCTATAGGCTACCACGTTGAGAGATTCCTGGATTATTCATTTTACTTAAATTTACATACAGACATTCCTCAAAGGCATGATGTTATGATGATAAAATGTTTCCTTCGTGTAGAATTTCTCTGCAGATTATGAAAGAAATGTCTTTGTTCTTGTTTTCGGAGAGACGTCTACTCTGCAGGCTATAGAGAGTTGCATTTGAAAGACGTGCGCTATATTTTAATGTATTTACAACCCTCATGGTACCAAGTTTCAATAACCTTGCTGTAATGTCAGCTTAGATTGTTTGCTTCAAAGCATCAACCTGCCGAGCAGGGGCAAACACAATAAACAGGCTTCAGTGCGTTATTCTAAGCACTCAGCAAGACCTGATTCAGATTGGAAAATCTGGCTTAAATAAAACTTTCATATGGTTTGGCTGCTTTGGCCACATAGCATGCTAAATCGTTTATATCAGGTAGCTTCAGTTTCAATGGGATCTACTGGTACGTTAGAAGGGATATACGGCATTCAGAATTGAAATGAGACATTTGAATGTAAGATTATACAATCAAAAGTCTGTCCATCCATTCATCCGTAGCTATTATTTTGTTAGGTGTTAGTTCTCACAACAAAAAGAAACATGATTTGTGCCTCTAAAATGCATCAAATCAGTTCCATGTTTGTGGAATGTGCCTAAATACAGTTGCTTTATTAAATGGCTAGTTCATCTAAAAATTGAATTTTTGTCATTAATTACTCACCCTCATGTCGGTCCAAACCTGTAAGATCTTTGTTCATCTTTGGAACACAAATGAAGATAATTTTGATGAAATCCGAAAGCTCTCTGACCCCTCGATAGGCTGCTATTTAATTAGTCCTTTCCAGGCCCAAAAAGATGGTAAAGACATTGTTAAAGTTTTCTGTGTCAGTATTCTATGCAGTTTAAGTTGGCCAGCTCCGGGGTCAGCATCACATGCATACGTTGGCCAACATCGGACACTGGTAAGCCGGCATTCAGGTGTAGCTTTGACATAACTCGGAAGCACTAGACTGTACGTCAACAGCGTAGGAGACTGACACAAACGTGAAGAAATTGTTGAATAAAGTTGTCTTGTTTTTTTCAATCAAAAAGTATTCTATTCACGTTATAAAATTAAGGATGAACCACTGTTGTCATATGAACTATTTTAATGATGTTTTTACTACCTTTCTGGGCCTTTAAAGGGGTCATTAAATAGCTGCCTATGGAGGGGTCAAAGAGCTCTCGGATTTCATCAAAACTATCCTAATTTGTGTTCCAAAGATGAATGAAGGTCTTACATGTTTGGAATGACATGAGGGTGAGTAATTAATGACAGAATTTTCATTTTTGGGTGACCTAACCCTTTAACTTGACATGTTGAATGTGTATACCCTTGTAACCTCTGAGCTTTGAGTGAGGATCAAACCTCATTTCAGCTCACAACACTCATGGCTTTCCCCAAAAGCTCATCTGTATCTGATACTTCTCTATTTCAACAAACAATCTAACGTAGCACGACGGTAAACACACTTCTGGAGAGCGCTGAGTCTGTGCACTGCGGCTTAAAAGAAAATGAAGACTAGCAAACAAAGGCAAGAGTTATCACGAGACATAACGTGTGTTTGTGAGATCTACCTAACTGTGACTGGATTTGATGCTCTGCCAATGCTAATACAGAAGCAATGCTCATTCGCCGGGAAACAATGATGCTAAGCTAAAAGAAGCTTCATCTAAACCAGACTCAGTTCTTTTTGATGTACAGCACTTCAAACCAGTTTTTCTTGAGTGTAACCAAACATGTTAACTTTTCCCCATTACGGCTCATGATGTTTAGACTGCGGAAACCAAAACTGGAAAATTGAACAAAAGCGCCTGACGAAGGAAAAGACTAGCGAAAAAAGGAAGACAGAAGAGAAAAGCAACCCAGACGGTTCAATTAATTTTATTCATAATTTCTCTCTATCCCAAAAAAATCACAGAGGAGCAAATCCATTTGTCTTTACCACACAGAAACATGAAATTGGTCCCAGTGACCTATTTTTTTGAGGTTTTCCTCATTCTCGCTGGTACGAAGCCTTTGACTTTCACAGTGTGCCTCTATTGTCTTTATGCAATGGACCTTTTTTGCAGCTCACCAGGTGAATGAAAACCAATCGTCGGGTCTGGCGTTCCCTCGCAGAAGTCATTGGGAAAAAAATATTACCTCATTCCGAGCGGTGAAGAATCCTCTTTTATGGAGACATAATGACTTAAAGTTTAATCTCTTTCGTGTTCACCTTTATGAAAAGAGCACGATGATCCATTTGAAGTAAGTTAAATTACACATTTAAATGGAGACGTGTAATATACTTAGTTAAAGTGGGTTTGACCACTGCACCAGTTAATCAGGGGCCGCCCCATTAAAATTGGACCAAAGCCCAGGTTCTGTGACAGGTTCTGATATTTTAGTGGTCGGCGGGGGTTTTCTGGAGTGTGTATGTGTGTGAAAGTGCTCGTCCCATTTCCCTATTTGTCCACACCCTTCTTTTTGAGCTGTGTATCGTAGTTTTGAGTGGAAAGAACATCAAAGCTGCTCAAAGAACTGACACTTTCTTTTCCCTACCTTTCAAAAGTCTTAAATCCCACTAAAGCTCAAAGCCTGTTCTGTCCAGTCTCGGCGTGCTCGGAGCAGACAGGTTTCAGGTTTGACTTCAGGACAGGGGAGACAGAACGCCTCGGGGGCTTTTCCTCTTCATCCATCCACGCAAACATCTCGAAATGGCACCTAGTCAAGCATCAGAGGCCTGTGACATCCAGCGCGTTCAGGGTCTGGGTGACATGAAGCTCCGAAAAATCTGTGTGATTCAGTAAGACATCATTCATGATTCATCTCGAAGTGCCTCACCTCCCCCTCTTCCTCAGTGTCCTTTGTCTTATTGGAAAAAAATATTAATTTGATACATTCTTCTCCACACAATTAGGGGATCATTGCGGAGTCTGACACTTCTGTGCGGTAATCCGGTTTTTAATTTAGGAGGGTTTGGTTGTTACGTTAGACAGACTCTGGTGAAGTTAGTTAATTATTATTACTGTTTTAAGATGGAAATGAAATGTGCCGTAATTTGTCTAAAAGATGAGCAACTCCATTACAGAGTCATTTAAAATATGGCTTAGTTTGTTTATGTCTTATGTCTTTGATATTTTGTGTAGTGTATTTGTTATATAATAGAGCCTATAAATGTTAAGGCAGTTAATACGTCACACAGAAACATGCAGAATTCATATCTAAATTCTTTTGAGGTTTAATATTCACAGATGCTAACTTACCTAACAAACTTAGCCCACAATCCTCGGCTAGATCTGTTGCTAGTTGAAATTAAACAGCTTTTCTTCTGAGGTAAATAATTCCAGGATTATTCCTCACCGCATCTCAAAACGATTTAAAGTACATGCTTTGCGAACAACTGACATCGCTCCCTTTTTAAATAGATTACATAAACAGAATATTTGTTTTTGATTTGATTTACATTTGTTAAAACCTTACATTTCAATGTTTCTTTAGACATATGTTTGTGTGACAAGTACTCGCTAAGTTACAATTCTCTGACATGTTTAGAGCTACACTGTGTGATATTTTCCCCCATCTAGTGGTGTAAAGGTATATGACAATCTCAAACTCAAACTCCTACAGTGGCCGATTTAGTCCAAGATTAACATGGCTTCCAGTTCGACTGCCATCGAGTGTTAAAACGCGAAAAGCGAAGCTTGAATTTATGGGTATGTCCCTCTTTGGCTAATGTACTTTCAAGATGGAGGGGCAACATGGCGACCGGCATTCGAACCCCTCACCCGTATGTATTTTCAATGGCATATTATAAACTTATGAAAATACTTTATTACTTAAAAGAAGTAAATATACATTAATCAGCACATATATTTTTTAAAGAACTAAGTGATTTTAGCTAAGAATAAACTAAAAAAGTCAGTGTAGCTTTAAAGGGTTACTTCAGCGATTAGCATATGGCTTTGTATCAGTAGAAACCCTGGAGTATATTCAAATGATTGTGCTTTCCCCCCTCATATCCCCCTGAGACAAGAGATTTATGCATTTTATTTTGTTTTTATTGGAAAAATTGTTTGCCCAAAGGCTAAAGACTACAGCCAGCAGAGGGAGCCATTTCTGCATGTTTTGAACCCGCGCATGGGAGATGGAGATCACACTCAGAACTCAGCTCGCAGCTACAGGCACTCATTTAAACGGAGCTATGCTGAGCAATGTAAGTCTTTTAACTTCTCAAATTAATTTCTATGAAAGTTAAGCTTGGAAAGGTATGAACTGAAACGTCCCAGACTGAACTCGCGTTGTGAATATATGCCGCGAGAGTAGTCTCGATTACCTCAGCTCTCCTCACGAGAGCTCATTCAGCTCATTTATCTCACTCCTGCAGTTAGTGCTCAGTGCTGTGATACTCGCGCGGTGACTCACTCATTATATTGAACAGACGTTCAGTTTTTAACTGTAGTGTCTTCTTCAACTCAGTCACAGTAAACAAGTTGGTGGCTTTGGGAATGGCCTCACTGGGCAGCGAAGCATTCTGGGAATTGTAGTCTTTCATCCCCATGAGACAAAAATACATTTTCTGTCTTTTCTCAGTCTAGAAGGCACCAAATTCAAAAATAATTTCACATTTCTACTTCAGTGATGACCCAGTTTAAATACAGATTCATCTTACCAGCGCTGAAGTACCCCTTTAAGAATGGACTTCAGAGAGAGAGGCTCTAACTCCTGTTGACATATTAAACCTTATTAAAATGTGTTGGCAAAAATAGCTTGTGTTTGAACAGTCTCCATGGTGAAACGAACAATGGCAATGCAGTGAACAAGAAACAACATGATTTAAACACAACTGTGGCCTTCATTCTAATAGAAGAATTGTATACAAATACATTTGGTTATGTTCCATACATTTTTTTTTTTTTAAATAAAGAAATACTTATTTGCCACTTAATGGTGATTCATATAGCTACTTGTTGGTCTAATAACATGTTTAATTCTGTTAACACAAATCAGCAGTGTGTCACTACCTCATAATTATAGTTTTTCTCTGGCATTTTTTAACCTAACAGTTTTTTGCAGCTGAATCATAATTGCTGCTCTTTAAGGTAGAATAGAAGTCACTTATGCTTTGTTCAGACAAGCCTCAGATTTCTGTTTATGCTTCTCAATCTAATCAGATTTGAGGTTTTTGGCATATAACATTGGAATTTGCTTAGCGTTTTGTGAAATATGTGGTTTGAAATCAGATTAAAAAAACAAACTACAACGTCTTCTATTTTTTCCCGCTTTTTATGATGAGCGGAAACCAGTCCTATATGTTTGATTTCACTTTTTAAATATCACTGTTATCATCAGTACCAGTATATTGCGACCCCTAGTAAACATTCACTCTTTTTGGCTCATTCTTTCCCTATTCTCGACAATGTGTGGCATTCTTTATATAACGAATGAGTGAGTGGTTTTGGAGAAACAACATATGCCACTGTCACCTCATGAGTAAGAACTACAAGCAGAGGCAAACTTTATCGTTTTCCATTGTCTCCTTCCACAATGAGTCTCTTGTGTAATCTCTTGGCATTACCATGGAAACTAATGTAGACATATTGAATATTGACTACACCGTCTGAACAAATGGGTCCGATTCTTTTAATCATTCACAGTGCTACTTTCATTGCCAGCTCCGTTTTGCTGCCTTTCTTCCATTGAAAATAAAATGGGAACTTGCAGTTACAGTGTACCGTGTAAAATGGCCTTTTGCGTTGTTCACTGAATTTGACCATATCACCTTTTAGATACATTGTCCATGAAGGAATGAACAGGTGTGGGACCCTGGAGGACAATAAAAACACAGAGATACTCAAAAGAGCAATCCGTCTAACAGAGCCTGGCTATAATTCACTTGCTCAAATGCTTTTTATCTGCTTTGTCTGCTCTCTGTCCCACGTCTCAGTCATGCTGAAGGATTAGCCGCTGTGCAAGTGTTAGTGTCTCTTAGAGTCACTCCCACCTCTGGTGACCAATGCTGTAGCAGAGGGTTTTCAAAGTCAAGGGGCATTTTATCGTTTTCAGCCTTCTATACTTGTGTGGTATCACAATCACAGACGAGAAGCATAAATTCTGTGAACAGGAACGCTCGCAAATGGGCCATTCAGATCACACAGTCGGTCAATCAAAGGCAGTTATAATAAAGGGGCCAATGGGGCCCCCTCCTTACATACACCACATCTGCACCTGCAGAGGCAGTCATGACCCTCTCTCTGAAAAGCTACATTGTAATGATCACATGAAGATATGCAATATCCAACATTGTGTTCTAAAATTGACCCTGAGGTAGTACATGTCATCAACACCTTTTATTAAAACCATGATTTTTGTTGTTGTTGTACCACATGTACAATAGTGCCATTATAAGCAAATAACCATTGCTTTTATATAGTGACATCTGTTTATTGGTCAGTTACTTTTTTCTGATTTTTTAAATTCAGACAGGATATGATAGCAAAGTGATGACCTCTGCAAATGTTCATGACTGAGTCAAGGTCAGTCTCGTAAAATATCAGCTAATTTGACCTTTTTTATGACAACATGTCAAGAGTAGTTCAGGTTGTAAAATGTCATATGGTGTGATTCTCCAAAAACTCATTGGTAATAATAATTCAATGATAATAATAATTATAATCAATTAACAATTCATGATATTTGTAAAAAAAAAAAAAAAAAGAAAAAAAAGAAAGAAAGAAAAAAAGATATGTATGTATATAGATGTATGTATATATGTGTGTGTGTGTGTGTGTGTGTGTGTGTGTGTGTGTGTGTGTGTGTGTGTGTGTGTGTGTGTGTGTGTGTGTGTGTGTGTGTGTGTGTGTGTGTGTGTGTGTGTGTGTGTGTGTGTGTGTGTTAAAATAATGATTAGGATGGGTGTGATTACTATGTTATTAAAAAGAAAATTCTTTATGGTTGCACCACATGGCATTTTTAGGGTCTTTTAGTTTCACATTTTACTTAAATGGTAGAAGAAAAAACATTAAAAAAAAAAAAAAACATTTAAAATTAATATAATTTAAAGAGACATTTTTTGAGAACTTGGCACATGTGTTTTACAGTAGATTTTCAAAATTAGATTGTCATTAACCTCTTAATTTTGTTTTGATGTATACATCAATCTGTCAGCCTGTGTTGTAACACGTGAGACCCAAACTGTAGCAGAAGATCTATGAGCCCCTT
Source organism: Pseudorasbora parva (assembly GCF_024679245.1). Classification (NCBI taxonomy): domain Eukaryota; kingdom Metazoa; phylum Chordata; class Actinopteri; order Cypriniformes; family Gobionidae; genus Pseudorasbora; species Pseudorasbora parva. The sequence continues at coordinate 23,547,584 of NC_090193.1, forward strand.
GATAATGATGTCACCTCGAGCCACGGGCCAGTCTGAATGCATGAATGGGCTTCAAGCAGATTGAGTGTCTAATAGCTCTCATAGCTCTCATGTCCGGATTATTACATATTTCCTCTTAAGCAGGAATTCACCATAATCTTGAGAGCATTTGAAATTGAGGAAGTGTTGGCTATGCTATTACATCAGGCCTTATAGCCTGTAATATATGGCAAAACAAACATGTTCATATCTGGTTTATAATTTAATTTGCAACGAAACTAAATCACAGGACTTGCATGATGCACATCAGCAGGTTTTCTTGTAAATATATGACTCGTATGCGTGCATTTTGATTTGTATGTGCGCACAATACCGCACGTGTTTGTTTTGCTTCATGTGTTTCTGCGTACATGTGTGTACTACTCCAGGGCCCGTCCCTTTGGGAGCATCCCGCCGGCATAGAGCTCCTGACATTGCAGAGAGGCTTTCAATAGCGCCTTTCAATCCTGATGCAATAATGATGCCAGGTTGCATTTCAGCAAAGTGGAAATTAGGGGACTCAAAGAGGAAAGGCAGCCACCAGTGAGGAGATCCTCTCTTGCTCCCCCTCCTCCCTCCCTCCGGCGCAGGGGGGACGCGTGGGCCCTGAACACAGCCTCTATGAGTGGCAGGCCTGCTATCACCACCATCACACGCTGCTGCCTGTGTTAATGGAGAATGCCCCGGACTGCCAGTGTCTTTGTTTGCCGGGCCACAGCAATAAATATGCATGAGGTTGAGTGGTGTACGTGTGTGTTTAATGTGTGCGTGTGTGTGTATGTGTATGTGGGGGGGGGTTCACTAATTACTAGATTCCTATCATGAATATGTATGGCCGCATCTTTTATTATGGGATTGGCTTAAACATATCACAGGCCGGCGAGAGGGCCTGCACAGCATGCGTAATTTAGGCCTTTTGGAGTGTTTGACTTTGATGGCAGTAAGATGGTTGACAGAAAGAAAGAGAGAGAGAGAGAGAGAGAGAGAGAGAGAGAGAGAGAGAGAGAGAGAGAGAGAGAGAGAGAGGGAGAGGGAGAGAGAGAGAGAGAGAGAGGGGGAGGGCTTAAAGGGATAGTTCACCCCAAAATAATAATTCTGTCATTATTTACCTCATGTCATTACTAACCTAAAGAATCGTCTTCTGTGGAACACGAAAGGAGGTATTTTGAAAAATGTGCCTACTACCCTACTAAGCCTACTTTGTCATATTTGATACACAAATTTCTTAGACCTCTAAATTATCAGCATGATCAAAACGGTTGTACATAACTGAATACTTGTCTTTTGCCATCTGATAGATAGTTTGATAATTGCTTTTTAAAATTTATTATACATTTAAATACATCCAGTTAAAATCTTTACTGATTTTTATAAAGTAAATATAGGAATAACCTTTGTATTGTTAGTAGTATTTAAAGATGAACACTTACTGGATTGAAGCAACTTAGGTTTATTTGATTGTACATCATTTTTATTTTTTATTTTTTATATATATAATGCATTATGCTTATGATACCTCTTTTAATCTTCTGGTCAAAACAGAAAAAGAAGCAGAAACAAGCGATAGCATATGCATATGTAAAATAATTTGATCATCAACATTAAACGGCATATAAATCAAAACTGCCTAATGTTACCAAATAAAATGTTGCACAAGCTATATGACTGCGATGTTTTGGTTATCGTTCTGAAACCCATCTTTGACAAAACCTTTTTTTTATGAAACACACATTCGAGTGTTGATAAAGACTGCATGAAGCTATAATAAAACTTTTTTCTTGATATATATATATATATATATATATATATATATATATATATATATATAAAATCTATATATCTATATTGTGATTTATAGATATATAGATTTGTGAATATATATATATATACATACATTTAATAATTTAACATTATATTATAATGTAATTAATATGAATATAATTAATTAATGTAATATTATATATATATATATATATATATATATATATATATAGAGAGAGAGAGAGAGAGAGAGAGAGAGAGAGAGAGAGAGAGAGAGAGAGAGAGAGAGAGAGAGAGAGAGAGAGAGAGAGAGAGAGAGAGAGCATAATATTCATATAACAAAACATTCTGGGGACCATGAAACTTGCGAAATTGATTAAAAAAATGCTAGCGCTGGCTGGCAACTTAAAAAAAAAATTGTTGGCAGAGAAAGAGTTAAGTCATCTATTTACGTTACAAGATATCAAAACAATTATTTCATATGTCAAGCTTTATGGGGTTAATATTCAGTGACAATAAATGGTGACTAGAGCTTTCAATCTTAAACAAATGAAAGTATTATAAAAGTATCAAGAAAGTGATTCATACAGCTTGTGTGGTATATTCCAAGTCTTCGGAAATCATACGATAGCTTTATGTGAGCAACAGACCAAAGTTTATCAACTGATCGACGACTTGAATTCAGAGTTAGATCAGTCGGATTTGTGAACTAGATCAACCAATTAATTGAAAAGATCTGATTCAAAATGTCATGTTTTTAGTCTGTTGCTATTGTCTTTTTTGATCCTCGAAAGCTCCTGTTTTTACAATCTGATGGAAAAGAGAAGAAAATGTCTTCTTTTGCAAATGACATGAGGGTGAGTCGTGTATGTTTTTAGCATGACAGATGCAATACATCTCTCGCCTCGGCATTTGCCCCCAGAAAAAATAAGAATACACCTGCACAGCATGGACCTGAATCAGAGTCCAGCCTTTTCTCTACAAATTTGTGTGACAGATAGAAAGAAGGTCATCAATTCCTAACTACGCTCTCATCCATCTAGGTGTCGACGGATTCCAGATCTCTCATTTCCCCAGGAATAAAGCCCCCCGACCCCTCCCTCTGCCACTCAGCTCCCGCTCCAGTATGACGCTGCTCTGTCCGAGACTTTATCCATTAAATAGATAAATCTCTTTTTCTTTTTCTGTCGTGCCAATGTCCATTTGCCGTGTCCCACACTTGAAAGTTATTACTAACCTCAGAACAAGAGCACCGTGCAATCTACCAAAAAGCTAGGGAGCTCCTTATCTGTCTGGTTTATGGCCACAGTGTAATAGATCAATCGAAGAAGTTAACTGGAAAGAAAGGAGCTGCTTTTGGCCTTGTGTAACCCCTATAATGCCAACAATGTCTCTGTCCGCAAAAGTCCATAAGACGTCATGCTGCGATAAAGGTGTGTGCGAGAGAAAGAGAAACACAGAGACACTCACATTGTCATTTAATTTGAGGACAGCAAGGCATTGAAGAAATCAAATATAAATTGAAAACCAGTTTCCAGCTGTCAAGCTGATGTCATTTTATATTCATATGGTTATTTGTCCGGTCTTTTGAGGACAAAGGTACCTGTCAAATATTTACAGATGATTGGATTTAAGTATTAGTAAATTGGAAACAGATTTGTTATTATTTTTATACATTTGTTTTTATTTGTAAATGTGTTTATTAAATTTATTTGACATGACGGCTTCCATCCTTTTTATAAAGTGATGAGCCAAAAAGGTTTTTTTTTTTTTTTTTTAGATATCCTTTTTATTTTGGCTATGGAAGTTTTAAGACCACTCTATGGTGAAAACGCTGTAATGCATGACCCTTGGTCTCTTATTGCTCTAATAAATGCCATATCCATCTGCTTACAATTACACATAATACAGTAACACCTAAAATAAGAAATGTCAGATAATAATTATTTGTCTTGCGTCAATGTGTCCACATGAGTCTAGGCTGGACAGAATGATTTCATCAACAGTTTCATCATTTATTAGAGCACAGGGGATATGAGATGTGGACCGTTAGCTGTTTAGCAGGTATTGTACCTTCTGTGAATGGATTCTGTTCAGAAGCTATTGAGTTTATCTTGGGTGTGACAGCTGGTGTACAGCTCAATTGAATCCAGTGCGAGTTTGTGAAGACCATGCGGGCGGTGTCATTTTAGAGTTAATGTTCGGTTCAGAAATGCAACTCAATAACACTTATTACTTCAGTTGTATGGCACCCTTTTTGGCTTTTTCCAGCCCATCTGTCATCACACCTAGAGGCATTAAGACCCAGAGCATTATCTGATATTTCAGAACTCAGACTTTCATTATTGCTATTATTACCGCTACTCTTATTGCAGTGATTTGCAGCACTTATCAGGAAAGGAACTAATTAGAACTTTAGCATTTCTATTGCGCTGGGCCATTGAGACAATTGTTGCATTTAAATCATAGCTGACTCGAATATGATATTATTCATCTTTGAAATGTCATGGATTTAGTAAAGTCAGCTCTATTGAAAATCTAAAAGACAGAACAGAACAGACAAATAAACTTTATACTCAGAAGGAGCTTTAATAAAAATACACAAATGTGAGAAATGTGATGCACAAAACAGACACATGTGAACATAGTGAACATGTGTATGCAAATATGTACTTTTGATTATGTGCATCTTACTGGCTTATATAAAAAAAAAATGATTTTTTTTTTTTTTTTTTAAATGCACGGAACATGTTAGCAAATTATATGTTTATCACAATTTAAGTGACACTTTTCAACCACAGGTAGACTGATATTGACTGAATTTATTTTGTTCATTTATTGGTAATTATAAGTGTTGGAATAGTTGTTGTTCCAAAAATTCTTAAAAAAGTTCCATTTGGTAACACCATTTTAAAGTGATGTAGTTAGACGTTACATGCACTTTCTATAGTAATAACAAATTACTAATTAAAGTACAAAGTAAATTATGCATAAGCTGTAAAAAAAAAAAAAAAAAAAAAATCCAATTGAAATTTTTAGTTACTGATCACATCAAATTTTTCAGTTGGCCAAATTGAAATTGTGTGAATTGATGCAATTTAATTCACTGACATTCAATTCGGCCAACCGAAAAATTGAGATGTGATCATTCACTTGAAAATTTTCAGTTGGAGACCTTAATTTTTTTTACAGTGTAATTGCAAGTAACTATTCCTAAAATAAAGCCCTAAACCTAACCTTAAAGGGACAGCTCACCCAAAAATCTTGTCATTAATCACTCACCCTCGTCTTTCCTAACCAGTAAGACTTTTGTTCATCTTCAGAACACGCTTTGACTCTTTAAAAAGTTCATAAAGAGATTGTAAAAGGAATCCAGTTGAATTGAGTGGTTTAGTCCAAATATAGTGAAACATATTTTAAACGAATAAAAACATTGGTCAGCAAACATAAGCAGTTGCAAGGACTGTCAATGGAGGGACAGAAAGATCTTAGATTTCATCAAAAAGATCTTCATTTGGGTTCCAAAGATGAACAAAAGTCTTACGGGTTTGGAACGACATGATGGTGAGTAATTAATGCAGAATTGTAATTTTTGGGTGAACTAACCCTTTAACCCTATAGAAAGTACATGTAGTTAATTAATATTACTCAACACTTATTTGTAGCCTATTACTATCTGAAATAGTGTAACCATCAGTTTTTACTTTAAAAAAAAAAGACTTAGGCTACTATACAGCAATATTCCTTTGCTTTTCTACCTAGAATAACTGCAGTAGATGTGTGCTGTGAGAGTGAGATTAATGTCTGTATGAATCCCTCTTCCGTCTCTTGCACACAATGCACAAATGGCCCCAATTTAGCTTAACACTCATGTGATCTGACATGTATACAAAATACCAGGCATTAAGTATTATTTTTTTTGTATGTATTGTTTTTCCACATGGACAAATTCGATTACAACAGCAGCATTTCCAGCCATGGAACATTTTTGCATGCACACTTTAAAAAAAAGGACATCGGCCAAGAAACAGGGAGTGATCTGCCCTGAAAAGAGAGAACAAACATAAGAGAGACCTCCATCCTCACAGACAGGCATAGCAGGTGATAGAGAGGGCCGTGTCTTTGCAAGAGTCCCATGTCGACTCTGACCTTGATAAAGAGAAAATAAGGGCTGACGGCCGGGAAACAAACAGCAAAACCCCACAAAGAGAACAACAATGATGTGTAGCCACGATAGCGGCCGTCATTGTCAACGCAATAGCACACAGTCGCCTCGCATCTGTCAATAGCTCTACCTGTGCTGTTGCCGTGCATTTGCTTTTGCCCTGAAATCAGAGATAGGACGGTGTGCAACAAGAGCCCGTACACCACGTCACTCCTCCCATCCCTCCTCCTTCCTGTTCCCCTGACAGTCGTGCCTCCTGATCTGAAGGAAAAGAGAAAGGTATGGCATGGATTGTAAAAAGGAGAATGTCAACTGTCAGTCTTCCTCTGATGTCAGAATCTGTTGAAACCATCAAATGAGAACGAGAAAGAAGAAACACAGATAGAGAGAAACAAAACAATGGAAGAAAAGTCTCCATTCTGTCCGACAGAATGTCAGCTATTCAGGAAAAAGTCCCAGCAGCCCCTGCGTCAATGCTTTAAAATGCGGTCTCGATAGTCAGCTCACTGTGTGTTGGTCTGTGAAGTCTCCACGCAGGCCTTTTTCCCAAACTTTGTCGGGAGAAATGATTAGTTTAAATTGGAAAAATGCAGAATATTTGCCATACTTTGCCAGGAAATCATGTCGTCTGCTAATGGTCACAAAAAAAAAAAAAGTTTTCCGAGGAGCTTAATGAATTATAGGGATAGTTGACTCAAACATGAACTATCTATCATCATTTATTTACTTTCATGTTGTTCCAAACTCATATTACTAACTTTTGTCCGCGATAGAAGATATTTTGAAGAATGTTTCAGCTGTTTTTTTTAATATTATGAATGTCCCAAAACGTTCAAGCTTAATAAAGGGCATAAAAGCAATGGCGACGTGAACCTCAAAATGCTAAAAATGGTAATGTGATGCTTGAAATGTTGTGATTTTTGGTCAAGTGACATGCATGAACCAATGAGGTTTAACATTAGTTGACGTTTGAGGTCTATGCTACTATATTTGATGTTGATGTTTTGATTTGACGACAGAATAAAGGCTTAAAAGGGTTAGTTCACCCAAAAATGAAAATTATGTCATCAATGACTCACCCTATAATGTCGTTCCTCACCTGTAAGACCTCCGTTCATCTTCGGAACACGGTTTAAGATATTTTATATTTTAGTCCCAGAGCATATGCCGTCAAGGCCCACTGTACTGTCCATGTCCAGAAAGGTATTAAAACATCATCAAAGTAGTCCATATGTGACATCAGTTGGTTAATTAGAATCTCTCGAAGCATCGAAAATACATTTTGTTCCAAAAATAACAATAATAATGACTTTATTCAGCATTGTCTTCTCTTCCGTGTTTGTTTTCAATCGGTGTTTTCAATCCGTGTTCTCCCTCAGACTAAGAAACGAAGCTTGCGTGCAACAGATAACACGTCAGCAGCGTCACTGCGCAGTCGAGAACAAACTTACATGTGTGGAACGACATTACGGCGAGTCATAATTTTCATTTTTGGGTGAAATAACCCTTTAACTTGTCATCTGTTCATCACAGAAAGCGATTGTTATCTTCAGACGACTTAGAAAATACCAGTTGAGTTGTATGTATTAATGTCCTTTTTTGGCGCTTTTTGGATCCCATTGACTTTCATAAAATAGACAAAAACAGCTGATACCGTTTCTGAATACAATTTCTGAGTGATCTTTTCTTTTAAAGTGCATATTACAGTAGCAGATGTGAGGAAACAGCTCCCTCTACTCCCTTTTTTGCATGAGTCTATGTGCACAAAACTAGTTGAATTTATGTAATAGGAAGGCCCCAAAGCTTTTCTAGGTCTTGATTCACATACACATTTTTCCCCATTGAGCCTCACACATAGACACTTGACTTGAACTCGTGTGGCTGCCTGGGTCAGGGCCATTTTGTACCCTGCCAGCAGGTGGCCTCTTGCCTCAGGCAGTGTGACTGACCCTGGCGCAGCAGGTTATTGAGCTTCCTGCCCCACCAGCTGAGTCATCCACCCCGGAGGGGTCTCTATGATCTTATGGAGCGCACAGCTCGTCACTTCTGACCTCCTCCATGCCCCCCTTACGTGTCTGACCTCTTGCACACTTTGCTTACATGTATCCTCTTGAAAAATATATGATCTTCTCTGCGTGTGAAAAGGAAATAAATCTTGAATACAGAAGCACACTTGAGAAATATTGCATTACAGAATGAGTACCTAATGGAGAGGCTTTTCATTTTGATATAAAGCTCAGTTACTGTGGCTTTATTAAATACATAAACTACAAATGTGGAACAACTTCAGGACTTTAAAGCAACAGTTCACTCAAAATGTGAAAACAAAACATGTTTCTGTTGTTTTAAAACCCATATGCTGTTGTTTATTTCCATGCGAAATGAAATGTAGAGACCAAATGTTTGCATCCAGATAAATAAAAATGTATCTGTGTTGTTGACACCAAATATTTTCATCCAAATTAAAATATGGCTTGTCAATATCCAGATTATTCACATACTGATGGTCCTTCAACATCATTAATACTACATCTTGATAAAAAGAAAGGAATGTTGCATCATTGTTAATGAATATTTGCATCCAGATTCCAAAAAATCATGGCACTTAAACATAATTAACATCAATTGTTTTAAAATGTTGTTCATGTTTTATGACAGTTTGTTCATGTCCAGCTAAAAATAATATTAATAATCAACCCATATCAAATGGCTTCAGACTATAAATATGGCGCACAAGTTGAACTTACTGACCTTTTAGGATGCTTTTATTTTTGTTTTGTTCTTGGGGCTGGTCATTATGAGAGATTCACATGTGTTCCACTGAAAAATAAAAGTATGGCTTTGAAACAACATTGTAAATGAACTAATTACCTGCGTTATTATAAATGAGAATGATAGCATTTTCATAAGTATTTACTGTCGGACAAATTTACAAAAGGTCACTCGGCACTCAAGATCCTCTGACTTTGACATGTTGGAGAGAGTCAGTGTCATCCACAGGATGAGAGCGGCTCCCTGCCAGTTTCCCTTCCACATTTTTTGATGCTTCTTCCTCAGTCCTTCAGGTCTGACACTACACACGCTCCTTCCTTTGGAAGCTCCACTCTGGGCAGGGCTGAAGAACGGGAAACTCTCTCCTAACGCCAATGTGTAATAGCCACTCTGTTATTATTATCTGGAATATATCAACTTAATCACAGCTTCGTTTTACTAGGCTTCCTCCCTCTACTCCGAAAAGTAAAGAGTCGGAAAGAAAATGAAAGGGGAAAAAGTAGTATATATCACAAGGCCGGGGGTTGTCCGAGTTAAAAGATAAACCTGTTAATTTTTCATGGACATCCACCCTAATCTGTGTCCATAGTGCCTTTAGTGTCAGAGAGAGAGAATGATGGAAATTAATTAAAAGACTTGGAAGATTTCCCCACGCTGTTAAAAAAGTGGATGTGTTAAATATTACGATGTAATATTAGGTCGTAATATCACTTCAGATTGTGCTGGACATAAGTGTTCATTTGACTTTGATTATCAATTTTCATGTAGAAGATATACATTTTAATTTAATGGTTGAAATTGACTACTTACAGCGAATTTAAAGTTTTGCAATGTGCAAAGAGAATTACAAACTTTCTACATGAATGTTAACATTAGAATTTAAAAAGTAATGTTATCCGTACTTATCCATAATTGATAACTTGCAAAATGTGTGTGTCTGTAATTAAAATTGAAATTGAGATTTATACATCATCTGAAAGCTGAATAAATAAGCTTTCCATTGATGTATGGTTTGTTAGGATTGGACATGATGCAGCGATTTGAAAATGTACAATAAAGGTGCAAAAAATAAAAAATATTTAGAAAATTGCCTTTAAAATCTTTAGGAATGCATATTACTACTAACTGCTACTACTACTAATAATTTCTATATATATTTACATATTTAAATATCTTTATGCAACATGATCTTAATACTTAATAATGTGTGTGTGTGTGTGTGTGTGTGTGTGTGTGTGTGTGTGTGTGTGTGTGTGTGTGTGTGTGTGTGTGTGAGCCTGTTTATGTGGTTTATGAGGACACAAACTTGTATAACTACTTGGGTATTACATTGGTATTACACTATAAATGTGATTTATGAGGACATATCAAATGTCCTCATAATTCAAATGGCCTTAAAAACATACTAAATGATGTTTTTTTGAGAAAGTAAAAATGCAGAATGTTTCCTGTGATGGGTAGGTTTAGGGCTAGGGCAGTGTAAGGGGATAGAAAATACGGTTTGTACGGTATAAAAACCATTACGCCTATGGAGAGTCCCTGTAAACCACATAGACCAACATGTGTGTGTGTGTGTGTGTGTGTGTGTGTGTGTGTGTGTGTGTGTGTGTGTGTGTGTAAACCTTTGTTAGATGCGGTTAATCACAATCTTGATTAACCACATCAAACATAAACATTTTTATATTTTGTGTGTGTCTGCATATATATATATATATATATATATATATATATATATATATATATACACACACACACAAACACACACACACACACACACACAAGTCGTGTTTCCATGTTTTATGGGGACTTTCCATAGGCGTAATGGATTTCATACTGTACAAACTGTACATCCTATCCCTATACACTGCCCCTGCCCCTAAACCTACCCATCACAGGAAACATTCTGCATTTTTACTTTCTCAAAAAAACTCCTTCTGTGTGATTTATAGGATGTTTTCCTCATGGGGACCTAAAAATGTCCCCACAAGGACAAGGATTTCGGATATTGCCATCTTTGTGGGGACATTTTGTCCCCATAACGTAGGGATTACCAGGCCCCACACACACACACACACACACACACACACACACACACACACACACACACACACACACACACACACACACACACACACACACACACACACACACACACACACACACACACACACACACACACACATACACATATACTAAATTTCAGGAGACACCCCTGAGTCAAAGTTGATACTTACTGAGAACCCCATTAGGTCTCTTTAGATATTAAAGCAGAACCTCTGAGCAATAAATCCCATCTAGACCAAATCCTTTCCTAGCTCGCTCTGTTTCCTGAAGATGCTAGTTACATAAAACAGTCTGTATAGTGCTAGCGCTGTCACATCTGAACCATTAAAGCCTTTCCCAGAGTGTTGTTTACACCCGGCCTTTAATCTTAAAGGTGAAGCACTAACATTTAACAGAGTGGAACCAAAAGTTGTTCAGCGCAGCCCCGCTACGGACACACGTGTCTGTCAGGATAGGTTAATAATGAGGGTAATTGTGCGAATCTATTTACCCCATACATAACACACCAACATGCTGTGCACGGCATGCCCATGTAAGGTGAAAACATGGACCCTGTTTAGACAGAATTTCTGAATTGCTGAGCCACCGAGGAAAGAAAGCAGATATGTGTTTTTCTTGACAGAGCCTCAAGTATCGAGCTTAAGCAATTCAGAGACACAAAGCTTCAATTTAGTGTGAGATGTGAGATGATATAATGTCAAGAGGCAGACCACCTCATGCAATCCTACGGCACTATTGCCTGCTCGCTTTATATGCTTATGGCACTTGCTTTTTGCCTTATGTTAAAGGTGTCATGAACTGGCTTTTTATTTTTTTTTATACTGTTGTCTGAGGTCAACTAATGACGTTCGTGTGGTTTTTACATTCAAAAACATCATAACTAATCAGTAATAGGTTATTTTCTACACTGGTTTTGAGGCTCTCTCCAAAACGCGGGGTTTTGATGGGCGTGTCACACTGGAGACTTGGAAGTAAACGCCCACGGCTAGGATTGGATTTGCATATTTAATGAGCTAAAGCTCCCCTGTCAGTTCACATCATAGAGGGGAGAGAGTGAGGGAGAAGAGGCAACCAGAATGATTCTCTCGACTACAGGGCTCGTAAACGTCTTTATCAAACAAACACAATGTTTTATTTCTCATCGACCCGCGATTGTTGGACTGTTATTTTTATATTACACATAGTCCGCAAGATCGGACAATATAAGCACGAACCGCGCGTACACATACACGTTCGGCGCGCGCCGCCCTTCAGATGTCAACTTGAGAGAGAGAATAGCAGAACAAGAACGGAATATAATGAGATTCATCGGCCTGCCGGGCTTTGCGAGCCCTGGCCTATATATGTCTAGTCCAGGTGCTAAAGTTATGCCCTGTTAGACACGTACACATAAACAAAACGATCTATAACAATGCAGTATTACATATAAAAACACGTTTTACTCACATAAGTGTGTTGCACCATTCCTGTCGGATCCAAATCCAGCATCGACCGGAGATTTATTTACAAGCGTTCCACAGTGAACTGAAATGAACATGTCTTCCCCACGTGATCTGGAACTTCATTAAAAATAAAGTTCAACCACTCATTCCTAATATTAGCCCTGCTTAAAGAAGGAAGCTTTAAGCAGCGACTGTGTTCTTCCACAACCAAGAATAGTGCAATATCTTAATCTTCCTCTGTATATTTATTGTTGTTGACCAGCTAGCACGAGCCCTCCATGAGTCGGTGGGCAGGGCTGGACTGGGGCTAAAATTCGGCTCTGGCATACCCAGCACATCCGGCCCATGAGTTCCCTTGAATGTTTTTGCTGGGGTTGGGGCCTTAAATTGGAGCATATAAATAAAACTAGGACAAGGACAAATAATGATAGATATTATCGAATTTGCTACAAATGCAGATAAACTTAATATTGCTTTTTTTGTCACACAGAAATTCCCTTGGCAGTAAAGCACTGATGATTTTGAGCTAGGATGCAGTAAAGTAAATTTACTTCTTTTAAATGCTGTCATCATTTACTCACTCTCGTGTCATTTCAAACCTGACTTTTGTGAAACACAAAATAAGATGTTTTGAAGAATGTTGGCAACCAAGCCATTTTGGTTAGGCTACCATTTGAATATTGTATGAACAAAAAAACAGACTCAAATTATTTTATTTTATGCTACACAGACAAATACAAACAAATTAATTTAGGTTTGGAATGACATTAGGATGAGTAAATGATCACATTTTTGGGTTGAACAATCATATTTTTCAAGAGTTAACACATAATTTAAGTAAGACACTGATATCTATCCTTCATGAGGCTATTCAATTTCATTAAATCTATTAAAAAAAGTTAATACAACTTTTAAAGAGGAAAAAAAAGCTTTGTCCTTAATTCATGATTTAGACTTTAAAACTGTTTTATAGACTATACTAGCTTTAAGCAGTTTAACTGTAGGCCAGTTTCATTTAAATGTAAGATCATGATAGTCACAGGGTAAAAAACATAAACTGTAAAAACCTTGCTCCTCATTATATGGCTATATGGTTTCTAAAACTATATAAGACATATATAATAAAGTATTATATTTGGAAAACGGCAACACACAAACGTTTCACTTTAGCAGAACCACAATTTACATTGCAGCTAACAGCGAAGAAATATGGTGTTTTGGAAGAAACATTTATTAAATTTTTTGCTATATTACTTAAATTAATATTGCAGAATATAAATCGCTTTTATAGAGGCTGTTTTCGTATTTTCTACAGGTGTTTCATTTTTTTTTTAAACGTATTTACCTCGTCATGAATACATGCTCGCAGCTGTTTTCAGCTGATTCAACACAGAACCTGTAATGTTTCCATATCAAATGATTGTATAAAACAAAATTCAAAAGTATAGAGCAGCATTTAAACGCAGAGCAGCCTACGTTCGTCAGCGGCTGCGTTGTGTGGATATTCACCTTTGCAGTTCCATGCGCTCAAATACTAATAAATAAATAAATAAATAGAAAATAGTAAGATGGAGGGGAGGTCTCTCGCGCTTGGGCTTGTCAATTCAGAACTAACTAATGGGCCGCTGTCGCTGCATGTTGTCAGTGGTAAATATATATATATATATTTTTAAACACTACGTCGGCCCGCAAATGCCCGGTATGCCAGATTACCAGTCCGGGCCTGTCGGTGGGCGAGGCTACTGGATTAGACGCGTTGTAGAGGCAGTGTTTCGTCACGTACTGACATCAGTACGAAGCACAGGACCGTTTGCTGAGCCTGGTTTCTATAAAAGCTTTTCTTTGACTAACAAGGAAGTTTTCAGCTCTGAAACCTAGAGGATATTCTTATATTAGCATGACCTTTTATATATCAAAAGTTGATTCCTCAATTCATCACCCCTTTAAATTTGCGAGGAATAAAAATGTCCGAAACATATTTTGAGTTCAGTCCCTAAGGCACATGAATGCTTTGTGGGAATCTGAATTTGTCTGTCTGACTAACAGTGACACTTGTTCATTAGAAGCACTTGTCTTTGCTTATTTGGGTTCGGTGTAAGTTACCATGGAAAAAAAATGTGCGACAGAAAACAATGTTTGGTCTGCAAACAACCTATAAACAGCTGCTCTCCCTTTTTAGGGATTGTTTAGTGGGACAGGATGAGAAAATAAACATTCTCAAGGAGCCCTTGGCTTTTTTTCCCCCTTCCAAATAGAGTGCAAGCTGCTACGTGCTATCAGCAGAGATGTTGTAAATTGCACTTGATCCTCACATGAAAGATCCTTTTTGGGACACTCTCGGACAAGTTCTAAACCTCCATTCCCGCCCGAACTGTTGTGTCTGGCTTAGACACGAGGTATGTAGTGTTCACTTAGTCCAAATATGTTGACGACAGGCACAAGCACACGCGAGGCAGCAGAATCTATCGTGAAGGAAATGTATCTTGTACACAAATATGATTTAGAGCGGAGGGGGGGAAGACAAATCGTAAGGGTCTCTCTCTGTTTATTTGAACCGGGAGCCATTACTTGAATCTATCAGCTTTATTTATATTGGTGGCAGGAAAGCAGCGGCCAAATTATTACAGCTGTACAAGAGGGCCATTGGCTGGAAGATGTGCATAAATATGCTGTGCATGGAAAACAAACAGCGATTATTTTGTATTTGTTTTTGTTTCGGCTTTCTTCCCTAATGCTAGTGTTCTCGTAATGTGGACCAGATGGAAAGCCAAGCTGTCACTACGCAAGCAGTGGGGAGCTCGTGCGCTCTATAAGAGTCCCTGGATGCCAGCAGGCTTCGGTGTCATTACTGAAGGGTTACCACTGCTTGTAAAAGGCTTGTTAACACAAAGCCCTGTTCAGATGTTAATTGGCTAATTGACTAATTAATTTTTCTATAAAGGCATGTGGAGGAAAAAAAAGTGAGCGCTAATTGAAACCGACTATTGGTTTAATTACGATGGGAATGAGGTGGGGCTCCGTGATGTGGCAGAATGACAGCTAAGGTTGGACTCAATGATACAGCACATTAATATAACACATTTTAAACCGTTTCTTTATATGCATCATATCACATTTATTCATTTGGCAGACACTTTTATCCGAAGTAACTTGCAGTGAGTTTTATGTATGTGTCGTCCTTGGCACTATTTACATATAAATAATACGGTTATTATTATTAATATTACTATTAGGATTTTAAAGGGTTAGTTCATTACTCCCGACGACACATTGATTTGTTAGAATCTTCGGGATATGAGGTAAAAAAATAACATAAATACTGTTCGGTTTCTCACAGAACCCGATCAGTTCGTGTCTTAACAAACCAATGTGTCGTCAGGAGTAGCAGGGGTTTTGTGCACGTTGCCTAAGCATGTTTTTTTTTTTTTTTTCTCTCATAGACTTGTAATCTATTCACACCATTATATGACTGGCTCACAGCAACGGTTGGAGTTAAAAATCTTCATTTGTGTTCAACACACCTACATGTTGGATGCACTGGGGGTAAGCATATAAACATCTAATTTTCATTTTTGGGAGAACTAACCCTTTAAGTTTATTTATTTAGTCAGTATTAAAGGAAACAAGGACAACTACTTCATTCCAGCCATTCATATTATACAATGCAGATTTTAAGTATTGCTGTCAGTCTACAGGTCAGACATATTTCACTGAGAAATTGAAAGCAAGTTGTATTAATTAGTTTTACTGTAAGTTTACGTCAAATGTAATTTATATATATTTTAAATATTTTACTGTAATTATCATAATAGCTGAGTTAAAATAATAGTGAATTATTGCAATTCACCAAAAAGGTAGAAGGTCATTGTGGCAAGGGGGGCGTGGTTCAGCGAGGTCTGCAGCGGGAGAGAGAGCCGCGGGACGAGCGGTAAGTGAGTGGGTTGGACGCAGATTAATAACACCTGTCTCTTGTTCCAGTAATGAGCGCGGAGAGGGTATAAAACCTCGGCGGAACCAGAGACCAGTGAGAGAGAGAGACGGATGGTTGATGCTGAAACACAGACTGAGAAACCGGAAGCCGGAAGTGCCGACCCGGAAGTGATCGCGAGTGTTTGGAGTTGGAAAGAATCTCCACACCATAAGTGTGCTTTTGATATATTGAGTTGATAAATAAAAGAGCATCAACCGTCCAGCCGACCCCCGTGTCCTCTTCCTTCCTCACATTAAGAACTTTGTTACATTGGTGCCGAAACCCGGGAGGAAGTAGGACAGCGCCGCCGCCATGCAAACGCCCTCCGCCTCGCCATTTGCGGACATTATTACATCCCTCGCGGTCCTCCATCAGGACCAACACCAAGCCATGCTGGACCTTCGGGCAGACCAGGAGCGCCGCTTCGAGGCCATTGCCCGAGGCCAGCAAGAGGACCGCGAGAAGTTCCGGAGCTGGATCGACCGGGAGGCTCGCACCGAAGCCGCCGGGCTCGCCAGCGCACCGGTCCACGTGGCCCTGCACAAAATGGGGCCACAGGATGACCCAGAGGCGTTCGTTGACCTCTTTCAAAAGGCCGCGGAGGCCTGCGGGTGGCCCCGGGCACAGTGGCCGGTGCGCCTGATACCACTGCTGACAGGCGAGGCCCAGGCGGCTGCACAACAGCTACCGGTGGCGAACCTCCTGGACTATGATGACCTAAAGAAGGCCATCCTCCAGCGGGTCGGCCGCTCCCCGGAGCAACACCGACATAGGTTCCGCTCCCTGGAGAGGGGGGAGGCCGGCCGACCCTTCGCGATGGCCCAACAGCTCCGGGACTCATGCCGCAGATGGCTCCTGGCCGGCGGAAGCGACGTGGACCGCATCGTCGATCTGGTGGTACTGGAGCAGTTCATCGCTCGGCTCCCAAGGAAAACTGCCGAGTGGGTCCAGTGCCACCGGCCCACGTCGCTGGAGACGGCCATCCACCTGGCGGAGGACCACCTGGTGGCGTGCCCGGGGGTCGGCGCACCCCTTTTAACCTCTCGCTCTCTCTCTCCCCCCTCTGTGTCTCCCTCTCCTCCTATCCCTCTCCCTAGGTCACGCCCTCCGGGCCCTCCTCGGATTCCCCCCAGAGGCCGGGGAGGGATGGGCCCTGGACCGCTCGGGAGTTCGCGGGCTCCGCCCAGGGGGGCGGGGCTGCTGGGGATGGGGGGTGATAGTGGCTCTGGTTCCGCGCCCTCCCCGCGCTCATTGTCCAACCCACTCCCCGCCGCAGGGGTGGCGGGTAAGCCTGGGCTGGCCTGCTGGCGGTGCGGTGATCCGGATCATTTTGTGGACCGATGTCCGAGGATGGACGTCGGGACAATGATCCGGATCCCGGACGTCCAGCGGACCACCCCCGATCAAGCAGGAGAGTACCAAATTCCTGTAAGTATCAAGGGGGGTACATATCAGGCCTTGGTGGATTCAGGATGTAACCAAACCTCGATCCATCAAAGCCTGATGCAGCCTGGGGCATTGGATACAAGCCGCATGGTTAAGGTGCGGTGTGTGCACGGGGATGTGGTGGAATATCCGGTTGTCCCAGTCACGATACAATTTCGGGGGCAAAAGCATAGTATAGAGGTGGCGGTTAGTCCACACCTCCGGCATCCGCTAATTCTGGGGACGAATTGGCCCGCCTTTACGGCTTTATTGGGATCGTTGTGTGCGGATGCCGCTTGGGGGAAAAAGGCAAGGAAGGGGGCGGTGCGAGTACAGCTTGGGGAGACTGAACCGGGACCCTCGGAGACAACTCCAGAGGAACCGAGCGGGATTGAGAGACTAATTCTCTCGGACCGCGATGACTTTCCTCTGGAGCAGTCCCAGGACGACACCCTTAAGAACGCTTTCCAGCAGGTCCGATCGATCGACGGACAGTCTCTCCAACCTGCCTTGCCTGTCTCCTATCCTTATTTTGCCCTTTCCTTAATAAAAGATCGGTTGTATCGAGTGACCCAAGACACTCAGACAAAGGTAGATACAACCCAGTTGTTAGTACCAAAGAGCCGCCGGGAAATGCTTTTCCAGGCGGCTCACTCTAACCCGATGGCGGGCCACCTGGGACAGGCGGCCACGCTGAATCGTTTAATGACCCGATTTTTTTGGCCAGGCATTCATGACAATGTGCGCAGGTGGTGCGCGTCTTGTCCTGAATGTCAGTTGGTGAATCCACTGGCCGCCCCAAAAGCGCCATTGCGCCCCCTTCCATTAATGCAGGTCCCCTTCGAGAGAATTGCGATGGACCTCATCGGGCCATTAGAGCGATCCGCACGCGGACATCGTTTTGCGCTAGTTATCGTGGACTACGCAACACGATATCCGGAAGCAGTGGCTCTCCGCAACATCTCTGCGAAGAGTGTTGCGGACGCACTGTTTCGTTTAATCTCCCGAGTGGGGATTCCGAAGGAAATCCTCACTGATCAAGGCACGGCGTTTATGTCACGCACGTTAAGCGAATTGTACGGATTATTGGGCATTAAATCCATTCGAACAAGCGTCTATCACCCACAAACAGACGGCTTGGTCGAACGATTTAATCGCACTCTTAAATCCATGATCCGTAAATTCGTACAGGAAGACGCCAAAAATTGGGATCGGTGGTTAGAACCCCTCTTATTTGCTGTGCGGGAGGTCCCGCAAGCCTCCACGGGGTTTTCCCCCTTCGAGCTTCTCTACGGACGGCAGCCCCGGGGGGTGCTGGACGTCCTACGAGAAACTTGGGAGGAGGGGCCTTCTTTGGCCAAGAACGAAATTCAGTATGTGCTGGACTTGCGAACAAAACTCCACACCTTGGGGCGGCTATCGAGGGAGAATTTGTTGCAAGCCCAGGACCGCCAGAGCCGGTCATATAACAGGGGTACAAAACTACGCAAATTCACACCGGGAGAGAAAGTGCTCGTTCTACTCCCTACGTCGAGCTCAAAATTAATGTCAAAGTGGCAGGGGCCGTTTGAGGTCGCACGACAGGTAGGAGAGCTCGATTATGAAGTGATACGATCCGATAGGAACGGGGCACGTCAAATATACCACCTCAACCTGCTAAAAAAATGGAATGAGGTGGAATCAGTGTTGTTGGCAACGGTGATCGGGGGAGAGGATGATCTCGGGCCAGAGGAGAGCATTAAAGCGCAATCAGTCGCGCTGGCCCCTGGGGGAGATCACCTCTCACCGTTACAACTCACTGATTTATCAAAATTGCAGGCGGAGTTCGCTGACGTGTTCTCGCCCCTACCGGGACGTACCGACTTGATTCAGCACCATATCGAGACCGAGCCGGGCGTGGTAGTTCGCAGCCGGCCGTATCGCTTGCCTGAACACAAGAAAAAGGTAGTTCAGGAAGAATTAGGCGCAATGCTCGACATGGGAGTAATCGAGGAGTCCAACAGTGACTGGGCGAGCCCGATAGTTTTGGTTCCCAAAACAGACGGCTCGGTCAGGTTCTGTGTGGACTACCGCAAGGTGAACGCTGTGTCGAAATTCGACGCGTATCCAATGCCGCGGGTTGACGAGTTGCTTGATCGGTTGGGCACGGCTCGATTTTATTCGACGCTGGACTTAACAAAGGGCTATTGGCAGATCCCCTTGTCTCCATTGTCCAAAGAAAAGACAGCTTTCACCACGCCGTTTGGATTGCACCAATTTGTCACGCTTCCTTTCGGGTTGTTCGGGGCGCCCGCTACCTTTCAGCGCCTCATGGACAGGATTTTGCGTCCCCATGCCGCATATGCTGCTGCCTATCTGGATGATATCGTGATTTACAGTCACGATTGGCAGCGGCATATGCAGCATGTCAGGGCGGTCTTGAGGTCGCTGAGGGGAGCGGGGCTCACGGCCAACCCAAAGAAGTGTGCGATTGGGCGGGTGGAAGTAAGGTATCTGGGCTTCCACTTGGGTCATGGACAAGTGCGTCCCCAAATTGATAAGACCGCAGCAATTGCAACCTGTCCGAGACCCAAGACCAAAAAGGAGGTTAGGCAGTTCTTGGGGCTGGCGGGATATTATAGACGGTTCATACCAAATTATTCGGACCTCACCAGCCCTTTGACTGACCTTACTAGAAAGGGGCTACCAGATACGGTCCAGTGGACGGAGCCGTGTCAACAGGCTTTTACCCGAGTGAAGGCTGCTCTATGTGGCGGGCCGCTCTTACACTCCCCTGACTTTTCTCTCCCTTTCTTGTTGCAGACTGACGCGTCGGACAGGGGGCTGGGCGCAGTCCTGGCCCAGGAGGTGGAGGGGGGAGACCGGCCGGTGCTGTACATTAGCCGTAAGCTCTCCAAGAGGGAAGCTAAGTACAGCACCATAGAGAAGGAGTGTCTGGCCATCAGGTGGGCCGTTCTCACCCTCCGCTACTACCTCCTGGGGCGAGAGTTCACCCTCTGTTCGGACCACGCTCCTCTCCAATGGCTCCACCGCATGAAGGATACCAACGCGCGGATCACCCGTTGGTATCTAGCTCTTCAGCCGTTTAAATTCAAGGTGGTCCACAGGCCGGGTGCTCAGATGGCTGTGGCCGATTTCCTCTCCAGAAATGGGGGGGGGGGGGGGGCTGCAGGCCGGACGGCTCCCCGGCCTGAGTCGGGCGGTGGGGGTATGTGGCAAGGGGGGCGTGGTTCAGCGAGGTCTGCAGCGGGAGAGAGAGCCGCGGGACGAGCGGTAAGTGAGTGGGTTGGACGCAGATTAATAACACCTGTCTCCTGTTCCAGTAATGAGCGCGGAGAGGGTATAAAACCTCGGCGGAACCAGAGACCAGTGAGAGAGAGAGACGGACGGTTGATGCTGAAACACAGACTGAGAAACCGGAAGCCGGAAGTGCCGACCCGGAAGTGATCGCGAGTGTTTGGAGTTGGAAAGAATCTCCACACCATAAGTGTGCTTTTGATATATTGAGTTGATAAATAAAAGAGCATCAACCGTCCAGCCGACCCCCGTGTCCTCTTCCTTCCTCACATTAAGAACTTTGTTACAGTCATACTATACTATCGGAATGGTTGTGGCTAAATGGTGCATTTATTTATAGGTATGTTTCCATCCACTTACGTCTATGTTAGTTTTGAGATATTCCCTAAAAACATTGGGTAGAAACACCAAGATGCATATAAATTCTAAAAATGCACACAAAACATATGCGCTGCAATTGAGGTGGGCAATGTTTTTTTATCCGATAAAAAGACATGCGCATACACTATAATGGAAACACATTTACAGAATAAATTCCTTGATGCGCAAAAACAAAAAAGTCATGTGACTTTCCTCAACAGATCTACAAGTGGAGCAATTTCATTGCACAGGATCTCAAATGCTCATTTATCTGCCATATTCCAATTTTACATTGGTAAATGGACTGCATTTATATAGTGCTTTCAACAGACCCATGGCCACCAAAGCGCTTTACATATTGCCTCACATTCACTCATTCATTCACTTATTCATACACCAAGAGCGGTGTCAGCCATGCAAGGCGCCATCCAGCTGGTCGGGAGCAGCTGGGGTTAGGTGTCTTGCTCATGGACACCTCGACACTTGGTCCAACCTTCTGGTTTGTGGCCAACCTACATGATACAATGTAACTGTATTTCTTTGGATGGAAAACTTAGGGTTCCCTTTTTCTATAATGAAAATAATAACAATAATTCATTAATTAAGGGGTATTCACGTCATTTCTGGTACTATGTATGTATTTTAGCACAACTGAAATGCTTTGTTGACCAATCAGAAAGCAGTACGTCAATCTGTTTTAGACAGATTGTAAATTGCAGTGCATGACCAGAAAATGATTGATTTAAATTTGTCATATACGCACCTTTACCTCACAATAGTGAATAAAACACTCTGTATGTGCACCGCCTTGTGTTTACGAGAGAGAGAAAGCATGAGAGAGCGACTGAAGGGTCTCTATTTAATTACCTATCTTTAACTCTGTTTGTAATCTCAGTTGATTTATTGAGCGGCTCAAAAAATGAATTGAGGAGAGGTTGACAACATAGACGTCGGTGTGTGGAGAGGTGTCTGCAAATTCAATTTGGCTCGCCAGCTCTCTAAAAGACAACCACAAATTAAATCCTCCATCTAGGAAGAGACTAATGAACGGAATTAACAATGATGCAACACTTTATATTGAGGCATATGGATTCACGGCATGTTTTCAGTGTGTCTATGTTCCTTGTGCCTGCGAGCGAAGAGAAGAGGGAAAAAGGCCATTTTTAATCAAGAAATTGATTCCACTCTTCTGCAAGACAGCCCTCCTCCCCTCCACCCGAGCTCTGGCTGTCTCCATAAAAAGCTGGATATAGGGGGGAGAATCACCCAGAAGCAGTCAAACAAAAACATCTTGTTCTGCTCTAAATGGCATTGTATGCATTTTAATTGCAGCGAAATCTCCGCAGTACGTTCTCATCCGTAGACAATACAGGGCACGACTGGAGGCCGATTACTGTGGCCGTGAGTGTAGGAGGATTCCAAGGTTATCTGTTATTGTTAGTTAATTGTAAGACTGATAATATCACTATAGGCTTTGCAGACTCAAGTTTGCATTTCACACAAATTAGCCCCATAATCACAGATATTGGCACTTTTCGTGATACAAGCACCAAATCTTAAGCCACAAAGTTAAAGAGTTAATTATTGAATTGTGGTTTGGAACTTAGTGGAATTCAATTATTTGTTTTTAATTACTGAAATGCTATCCTTCTAACAAATACAAAGAACTTTTGTGATGATAATCATAAATCCAGACCCTCGTCTGCACAGAATCATTTTACATTTCTCACGTAACCTCATATTGCGTCTTGTTTTATTACCATGATTATTTTAAATAGAGGGTGCACGTTATATATGTTATTGGGAGATATTAGAGATTTTTCTTTGTATAATGAGTAGTTAGTAGGGTTTTATTTTTTATTTGTTTTGACAAAGTAGCATATATTTTATTTTATTTTATTTTATTTTATTTTATTTTATTTTATTTTATTTTATTTTATTTTATTTTATTTTATTTTATTTTATTTTATTTTATTTTATTTTATATCAGCCATTACATAATTATCTAAATTGGTTAAATTTGTAAAACTGTGCATTCCTAATTTTCAAATACTTATGGAATATGCAGTTATATACGTAATTTTTAATTGTAAAAATGTATTTTTGACAGTTTATACAATGCATTTAGTTTCCATTTGACAGTGCTTCCTTGTAGTCCTGCTGCATCCGGAAATGTGCATTGTTATGCATCTGTTATTTATCTGTTCTGCTCAAGGAGAAGGATTGCTTATTTACGCTGAAGTTCTTTATCATCGTCTCTCCCCGAGGGAGCCTTGTGCCGCACTAACAGACAAAATGGGAGGCAAATTAAAACGCCGGCCCTATCTGATCTGACGCACTCATTTCCCTTAATAATCACATTAAAGATGGCCACTCGTCTCTCTGGGCGAAATTACACGCTAAATAGCGACATCACTCACCCAGTAAGGCTGAGGTGTCTTTAAAGAGGTAAATCCTTGTTTTTCATCCCTCACCCACCCTTGCCTATGCATGCCTCTTCAATTAGAGATATTTATGGTTGTGGTCAGGAATAGGCTTACTACTGAATGCCTGTGTGTCTCTGATGAAACTGGGGGAACACTTGCGCTTTGTTGGCACAGTGACGCATGACAACAGCATGGATTTACAGTGCTCCCTAGGGCCATTTTAGGAGGTCATGATTCCTGTGCCCTTTCACAACAAGGTCACCTCCTTGTACCATTCCCACTCTCAAATTTTCTCAAATATATTTTGCATAGTTAACAGCGTGAGCTATATCTTGCAATGCCAGTTAATATATTAAGACTTAATTAAGTCTTCATGTCACAACAGGACTTCATATTTTGCAAACTGTTTTATATTTTGTAATGCAACTCAATACATTGAAATTGCTTTAAGTTGCATTTACAGGGCCTGTGAGCATAAACTTTTGAAAACAGGCTTCAAAGTGCAAGTTTTTGAAAACGATACCATCTCTGTGTAAACTATATCAAGCGAATTTGTGAAAACTATGACATCATGCACTTGTATGTTACGTGTGCAGTCAATAGGCATGTAGTGTTTCTTCACAAAGTGACATCGCCAACTACTGGCCTGGTGTGCATAATACATCTTGAATCGTTTTCGCTGATCCATGTGAACAGGGATCGTTTTGACAAATGTGTCATCTGTTCGTGAAACTTCTTAGAAATGCAAAATAACCATTTTTCAGTTTGTATTATTTTTTTAGTACATTGTTGTCATTTGAACGTACCTTACACCTTTTTTTTTTGCTAATTTTATTTTATATTTCACCATTTACTTGATTTAATTTTTTTGGAACTGTATCTTTGTATGTTGGTATGTCCCAACATACATCCCAGTTTATATCCCAGTTTGACTTAATATCTTGGAATTGCAACTTAATTTGTTTGTAATTGTGACTTAACATCATATCTCGCTATTTGAATTAAAGGTGCAGTATGTAATATTGACAAGCTATTGGTTGAAATGGGTACTGCAGTCCGAATTCAAAATATTGGAGAGAGTTGTTCCCTCCTCCACCTCAGACTCGACACTCAAGCGAGCTGCCAGATTGAGGTCACGCAACAGGAGTGAGTGCAAGTGACAATGGAAGGCGAGGAGACTTACACACTGTAACTTGGGTTTTAATATGCTCCCGTTTCTAGAGATTCCCTTTTATGATGGATCCAGAGGCTTTTTAGGTCGGGTAGAATGTGCGATCTCTGACCCAGTTTGTTTGCTGGCTTCCATGGCTGCAATGCACTGTTTTCCGCAAACTGCCAACCTGGGGTGTCAAAATACTATTGGGTAAATTGGTAGTGGCCGGAATCACACTGACCAAAACAAAAACAGACATTCCGTCACGGAGCGCATAATTCAAAGTAAAATAACTGCCATGTTTTTTCATAGAAACAAGTATGTGAATGTGTTTCCTAAATATCTTCAAACATATGATATATTATGCTATAGTAGAGATTAAAAAAAGAAGAAGCATACAGCACTTTTAATATCTCAGAATTGCAACGTTATTTTTTCATAATTGTGACTAAATCTTTTTACAATTTAACTTTTTAGTCCACTTTTTTTTGTACAATCTGACTCTTATATCATGAAGTTTCTTCCAAAAACTTCATAAAGTCACAATGTGACTTTACAAAGAGACCTGTATATTGTGAATTTAAAGCACACAATATGACTTTAATTGAATATTGCTACTGTATATTGCACAATCCAACTTTATTTCTCAGAATTAAGACTTTTTAAACTTTAAACTTTATATCACAATTGCCTATTTATTTTTTGCTCTGAGACAGAAACAGGCAACCATATTTAGCTCTCACATAAAGTGTCAAACGTTTTAGCCGGAATTTGCCCGCCCTATCATGACCTTGAGTGGGTGTAAACTCGGTTTTGGGTTTCACTGTGTGTGTGTGAGATAAGTGGTGTTGCCCCCACACTTATGATTACACACAGTGATGAGGTCATTGTCTTTGGACCCTGACCAGCACACACACACACACACACACACACACACACA